>NC_137169.1:107523468-108123468 GCF_951394435.1 Stenella coeruleoalba
CCATTAAACATAATAACCATTTAACATAACAACATAAACATAAGTTTAAGCAATAACCATTGGTGATATTTTACTTACTTTACCTCTAAAATTGCAATTTCATTATAGTTCAACTTAACATTTAATTTCTTCCTGGTGGGGGGAGGGAAGGGCTTCCGTGAGGCCTAACAATGTTATACTGGTACTACACATTCCACAATTAAAAGCTTAAAAATATTTTGCTGAGATACAATCTGGTCGCATCAATAAAAAAGGTGCTGTTAAAAGTATAAGTACATATATATGTACAAATGTGTACATTATTTAGGCTTTCTTTTTTAGAGGCCTAAGAATTCCTGTTTCTCAGCAGTATTCATTAAGTGAACAGATAGGCTGCTTTTTCCCAATGCCAATATAAATCTCCAGTGAAGGTGTCAAGACCTTGATGACAATAGCAGAATTTGATAGCTAGTGAAATGTGTCTGGCCACAGGAGCACATTGCCTCAAATACCATCAGGATCAATTCCCAGGAGTTTCCTCATTGGGATGATATCACCAATCAATTCCTATTTCATTTTTCAGGGAATGTTTGCTCTCATCTCCTACAGGAAGTTAGTCTTGACTGCTCTCAACTTTTATGTGCATTTCTATATAATTTTCAGTGCTGAATGTTTCTTTATAAGCTTTATTTTTCATTAGGGCCACTATATCACTCATAATTAAACAGTTCACCAACTCAAAGGACTGTCTTTATTTTTTTATTCATTAGTTAACCATTTAGTCACTAATAGCGACTAAATGCCTACTATGTTTATGTTACTGTGGCAAGCCCCTGAGGGATACAAAGATAAAATAAACTACTTATCTGCTTTCAAGGAGCTCACAGTATAGTAGAAGAGCCATGCTAAGGGCACAAATAAACTAAAATACAAGAATATACAACCACCACCAGATCAGTACCAATAAAATGATAGGCGGATTCAGAAGTAGGAAAGATCGCAGCCTGCAGGAGAAGAAAAACAGGAAAGTTTTCATGGAAGACAGGGTTTAAACTGGGACTCTGATGGGTAGGATTATTTCATGAGGCAAGTGGGGAGGACAGTAGAGGAAAAAGGCTTCAAGATTAAGGTGATTAAATGAACTAGATCTACATGTACACAAATGTGAAAAACAATGTTGAGAGAAAAGGTTGCAAAAATATACATGCAGTATGACTCTATTTATGATTTCAAAATAAAACTATATGTTGTTTGTGTCTATATTACACATTTTTTAAAAAAGTATAAAACATGAAATGGAATGATACATAACAATTCAGAACAGGATTCATTTCCCAAGAAAGAAGAAGGGGATAAGGATGCAGAGTAGGACTTTGGCTATATCTAATACCTAACAGAGAGTGAGAGATCTAAAACAAATATGACAAAATGTTAATATCCATTAAATTTGGGTTGTGGGCTCAAAATTGTGTTAGGGTTTATTCCCCTGAACTTTTCTAAATATTTAAAATATCTTAGTATTCAAAATTTTTAAATTAAGAAAGGGCCGGGTAACTGGAAGAATAGGGGAGTCATTAACACAAAAATAATCAGAAGCAGGTTGGTTCCCCTAAACTTTAAGGGAACAGTTGATAAGCTCAGTTTTAGACTGAAGAGCGTCCTTCAGATCCCCCACCTAGTGTGCACAAAAGGCACTTAGAACAGAGTGAGGTGGAGGCTGACATATATGGACAGAAAGGAAGTTTTTATTGCCATCCTAGGTCAGATAACTGAAGGCAGAGAGAACCACCTTCCCACGTAGCTTAAATGCCCTGTAACCAAGTCATCTGCCGCAAAACAAAGCCAAGGAAACTTCCAGTTACACAGGAATTCAGATAAAGACTCACTGTGAGTAGCTATTCCATGCCGCCTCTCTCCCCACCCCTCCCCCAAACACTCATAAACAAAAACAAAATGTACCCTTGCCCACTTGAGAAAGAATTAAGAATTGGCAGCTCTGCTAAAGTGGACAGTATCCAATCCAAGGCCCTTCTCTGGAGATGTTGACAGAGCCCAGAGAAAGGAGTAGAGAAATCATAATTCAGTTAAGTTTCGATGAAGACTTACCAGTGGAAGGCATCCATCCTTCTACATCCCCTCATGTCCCAACTTTCCCCAGGGGAATCTAAGGACCTCTAAGATGTCCTCTATCCTGTTCTGTTTTTCTCCAGCAAAAAAGACTAAAACGCAAAATCCAAACTCTTACTTCACGCTTTAAACCCAAATAATTTATTTACCTTCACAAAAATCCAATGAAATTAAAAACATGGGGAAGAAAGATTTAGAATCCAAGTATAATGACAAATCTTGTTTTTTAGATATACTTTTTTCGGTGCCCAATTTATCATAGCTTATTTCTTTTACCAAAGTTTCATTAGTACAATTTAAAATTAAGTTTAAAAGAAAACTTGAAGGCAACTTAGCAGGAGAGATAAATACATCTACACACACAATAACACAAATACCCTGACATTCTTCTACATTTGAATCACTATCGCTGAAGAATCCTAACATCCTATTCACTCCACTCCAGGGCATCCAACTGCCCCAGGTCAAAGTCCCTATTCTCCATGGTACTCTCAGAACAGATCTTCCTCAGTCAGACCTGGGAAAATACCACTGTTCACTTTGGACTAGTAAAAAGGACAATGGAGTGAAACGACAGAAGTCCTTCTGTCTTCTAGCTCAATGCAGTGTGGCAGAATGGAACAAACACTGCAACGGGACTTGTGAGGGAATGAGAGAGGTGAGCTAACATTTATTAATCACCTACCTCATTACAGCCACTGAAGACTGAATTCCAGACCAAGCTATCACTTCACTACTTCTGTGATCCTAAGTAAATCTCAGGTATTCCGTTTGAAAATCAATGAGGGAGATTAAGAAGCCTAACAGTCCCTCTAGTTCTCTGATTCCATGATTCCACAAACATGATCACTCAACAACAAACGTATTACTGTTAAACATAATAAAGTTATTTTAAAAGTCTTCTGCTTTGTTCCTCTCCAATCCACCCTCTATATACCACTAACAAAATAATCTTTCTAGAACATGAAAATTACTTTATCACCCAATGCTTAAAAACCCTTAAATGGCTTATCATTTAGTGTAGCACAAGATAAAGCTGTCCATGATCGGCCTTACCTACTTCTCCAGCCTCTTCCCCGCCCTCCAACCCTGTCCTCCAGCCATAATAATTACTTAAAAGTTACCTGAAGAAGCCTGACTGTTTCGTTCCTTTAAGCTTTTGTTCATGCTGTTTTCTCAGCCTGGAGTGTACTTCTCTCTCTCATCTGTAGGGTATATCCTTAACTCATCTTTCAAGACTCAGCTCAAATATCATCTCCTCTGGGAGGCACTTTCCAACCTCTGAATGTCCAAGGCAGAACTGACCTTTAGGCCCCCACTCTGCCCCCTACATACCTCTAACACAATACCTATCACACTTCATTCCATCTATATACTGACACATCTCTCTCCTCCCACTAGACCCATAACCCCCTTGGACATTGAGATCTTGTCTGACTCATCTGCTTCCTTAGTGCCTAAGACAGTGCTTACAAGAGACATTCAATGGGTATTTGATGGAGTGGGGAGCAGAGGAACAGAAAACATGAAAGGAGACAGAAAAACTCAATTAAGATGGCCTGAAGAGTGGAGAATAGTAGTATTTATCAGTACCACTATCTTTGGCCTTCTGCTCTTTCCCTAAACTCTAGTCTTCAGAGAGTTTATTCATCTTCTTGGCTACAGCTACCACATCTATGCTGATGAACTGCAAAACAACACTTTCAAGCATTATTAACCCTCACCGCTCCACCAGCTGTAGGCTCTTCTCTAACAACTGGAACACCTTTCATTCGGATGTTTCATTGCCACTTTAAATCCAAAACATCTCAAACTGAACTCATCATATTTCCTTAAGAAATGAGGAAACCTCCCTAACTTCTTTACCCCAGTCAGTATCTCAGAAACCCAGGCTTAAAATGCTATCATTATGTTTGATTGAACACTCTCCATCATCTTCCACATCCAGCCCGCACTGATTTCAATTTTTTCCTTCACAATCTCTTTGTCACTCTTTCCCCTCCTTAACCCACCCTCCACAACTCTAGCTCAGGCCTCATCACCTCACACATCCCAGCTGCTAATCTCCCTTCCCTCCAAGCCAATCTATTTCCCAATATCATCATATTACAATCCTAATAAAAAATTCTCAGTGGTTAGCTATTTTCCATTGTTCAAGACCTAAACTTATAAGCCTGACTTTTAAGACCCTCTATAAACATAGCTCCAGACCATCCTAACCACCTGTGTTTTACTACTATTCACTGCGACTCAGGTCAGTCTCATCACTGCCCCAAGAACATTCCAAGTACATTCCTGTGCCCAGGCTTCTGCTTGATCCCTCTCAGCTCCAAATTTAAATGATTTTTTTGTTATTTGCTTCATTTTCATTTCTTGTACCTAATACAATTTTTTTTAAGATCTGGAGTAAGTCACAATTCCTCTGTGACATCACTCATAACTACCTGAGTACTCTACTCCCAAAACACCTATGGTATGAGGTCTGTATTATGCAAATGATAATACACTTTCACATTTTAAATTTTTCTCTGGCATAAAGAGGCTCAATAGGTATTCATTCCTTCCTATTCCCCTTACTCCCAACTAGGCTGTAAATTCTTCAAGGGCACAAAACTGTCATTTTTCCTAATCCTCCATACCACTTAGTAGAACTAAATTCACAGCAGGATCACTAAAAATAACAGCTTAGTAGTCTCTCCTATCAAAAACTATTTCTTATAGTATAAGGTATAAGAGATAATCCTAAAAAACACAGTTAAAAATAATCCTGAACTAAACTGTATAAATTAAGATGACTGATTTTTCCACCTCTGAATTTTAGCTCAGAGATACTTCAATCTCCTGACTTAAGTGGTAAATAATAATCCTGTGCCCATGACATCACAAGCACATAGTTTGGTAATGATTATGAGAAGGCTGGGGGTAGGCAAGGATGAAGGAAAGCAAGTCAACTGAAAGAACAAGGATGGAAGAACAGCTGTGTGATTTTTTTGGTTACTTCTTAAGTGTGGACTTCTCCTCATTCCTTTTCTTTTTTTTTTTTTTTCTTAAATTGGCCACATTTTCAAACAAGTTTACTCCAGGAGGAAAAATCTAATAGATTTTCAAAGGAGCTAATATCTGAAGAGCCTCTACAAAGCCCAAGTCCTTCAAAAAAAAGCCAGCTTAATCTTCAACAATGCAGTATCACGCAGTAGGACTCTTCCAGATATTGTGTGTAAAGACTTATTCAGGCTGCAGCATAGGCATCTTCTACCAATAGCTCTTAGGAATAAGGCAGACAGCCTGAGACCACATTGGACACACACAGATTTTGAAAAGAAATTGGTCTTCATTAACATACTCAGTATAGCCCAGTCTTAATTACCCTCATATGGACTTTTCATTTTATGGATTTCTGAGGCAAAATCTTTAATCCAAGACTGACGTTTCTTCACCATCAGTATACTTTCCTCACTATCAGGTAATTCAGGCTTAGAAATGCCAATTCATTTCATCAGTATGATCCCCAAAACACTAAAATAAGTCTGGTTTTTAAAATAATGCATTTTCCAACCAAGAACTTTCTTTCTGAAGTTCTGAATTACCTAAACTAGTGCTCCCTACAACAGCAGAGACAACTGAAAGTTCAATGCACTGGAAACATGACACTGCCCTTACCATAAGCTCTTGAAGAGAATCCAGACATAGCCTTGAGACTTCCCCACAGGTTGGTACAACATCAGACAGTCACAAGCAGAGCTCAACATAGTGAGTAAGGTGTGTAAATACAAAAATTTCTACAAGGAATCTTACGTCTCCTGGCTGATCTCTTTAGGCCAGGATGGTCCAGAAGAGAAGTAGGAGAGTCACAATTTACCGGAGCCTGACTCCTTGTCCCTGAGTTCTTGGATCAGAGGGCTCAATACTTCTCATTAAATCCATCCTTTGTTCAAGGACCTACAATGACTCTATTGACCCTTTCATCAACACCCAACAGAGTCTGGCCTCTGAGTCCCCTCCACCCTCTCGCCTGCTCTACCCATGACTTGACCAACCCACATTCTCTCCAGTCATTCTCATTTATTCTCCCCACAAACACAACTTAGTCATTCATACCATCATTGCACACTGTACATTCTATACTTTCTGCCCAGAAGATCTTTTATCTCCTTTTACTCCTAACACAGAATAATTATTTTATTTATTGGAATGCTCACACCTATTATATAGATAAGGATGGAGAAGTAAATTGCCCAAGGTCACATTAGTAAAAAGTAGAACCACAAGTTGAACCAAGATCGTCTAACTCCATAGCCCATGCCTCATTATGACTGTAATCCATAGCCTCCCAAGTCCACTTCAAATTTTACTGACTCAGAAATCTTCCCTAATTTACTTCATTCATACTTTGTTACTTCGAATTTCCTAATCTCTACATACTTCATTTGTAGCACATTAAACTTGGTTTTGTTTATATGTTTTTTCTTAAATGTTAAAGCTTATAATAGTCTGCTTTCTCATTTACATACTGCCTTCCCCAACATCACCCTTGTCCCAAGGGCAAGAACACCTGTTTTTACAACTTTTATATCTCCCCAAAGCCTGTCACTGACACTTGGAAACTGCCTTATCCACAGGAGTGTTCAGTCATTATTCAGCAAGGATTTATTACTTAAAAAAAAAAATCAACTTCCTTCTTCTATCATATTAAAAAATCAACTAATTTCAGGCATTCATGATAAAACTGTCCTGCATCTGCATTCTAGTTACACAGATTTTAATTGTCTGACTTATCAGGGGCTGTTGAAAAGATTCCAGGCTGCCATTCCACAGCTCCTAAGTTTGCATAGGAAAGATACTGCTGAAGTCACACTTCAAAGCATTGTTTCAGGATTTTTCCCTTGATGGGATGAATGTCTGGCGTAAGGAGAACGTGTGCTCCCTTATAAAGTCCTCTGCCAGCATACTTAGCATGCTTGAGACATTCAGGAGCTCTAAAACTTTAACAAGTGGCACTTAGTGCCCCCGTTAACAGTCTGAAAACTTATTTTTAATACTGAGTTACTCCATCATAATTCACTTAGTTACATATATATTGAATCTCAAAATTCCAAACAAAGCCTTCTGAGAACTGAAAACAGTGATGGGCTATTGGGCTGCTACACTTATTCCTAGAGTTTATTCACTCCTTCAATCCCCACCCCTAACCCCTGGAATAATATATGTAGTTCAACTAGGGGAAGTTGCTAAATACAGATATGAATTGAATTTGCCAGATATCATCACTAATATTGGCACGAACTAACTCATAAATTAAAACAACTATTGATAGTCAACAGACTCTGGAACAGCATGTGTGATTTTTAAAAATTAGATATTACCCTTCAAATTAAGTCATTTTCAATAGGGGTCCCAAAAGAAAGAGATTAACGAAATAAAGCTTCAGGAAAATTTCCACGTTGTTGGTAACATAACTACACAAAGTCCAACTAGTAATTAACATTCATTACTGGTCAGCTTGCCTTATACAAGTCAGTAGACAGCCCTTTCTTTGGCAAAGGTTTACTTTTTTTCTTCACAAAGGAGTCTTTGGCATTAAATGAAAGGGATAAGTCAAAGCAGGCAACAACAACAACAAAAATAGTAATAGTTTGGAAACTATCTTCCTTCCATCTTTCCTTCCTGCTTGAATGCGTACTGTCCAAAGTGGATATCTGTTCAACTCTAAATTATTCATGTTAATGGATGATTATCGGTAGAAAGGTGCTGATAATCCGAAATGGAAAAAATCGAAAAATAATCTATTTCAGTTTTGGAAAATCTTTTCAGCGTATTTATCATTTCAATTATTCCTAGCATGAGCTAATATGTGTATTCATTTGTAATCTCTAAGTACATAGTAACTGGCCACTAACTCAGGGAGGTGCTCTGAGGCATGCTGCGTAGCTAGCGGAAATTAGAACAGACTGGTATTCAGCTTCCAGATGAGCAACATCAATTTCATTTATTTTACAGTTCTGTCCAGCCTTCAAAATATCAATAGACTAGCACAGCAGGTTGGTTACTAACCTTTAAAAGAAAGGCTCGGAAAAACAATGAGGACAAAGAGTATAATTGTTTGCCCATAATGTATTCATTTGTAAATTATGCACAGCAAATGTTTAATTACAAGTCTGATTCTCCCTAGGCACCCAGCATAAGCCCCTGCTGTCTTCTCCATCCCATCAAGAATGCAATCTCACTTATTAGGAAAGAAAGTTTCTGTTTTTTAAAGTAATACAGTATAGAAAATGTTTTTTAAAAGATTTAGGACTAACTACCCTTTTGGACCCGCCTTATCGACTACCTCTTCTCTCTACTTTGTCCTTTCCCACTTTAGAAATAGGTTGAAAGACAAAGGGATCCAGCGTCCTCTAAGATCTAAATATACAGTATGAGAAGCCAAAGACTGAACATTACCTGTTTCTGATTTTCTATAAAGTATTTTATACATATATGTACTAAAAGTCAACTAATTTTTGCCTTTGCATTCATGAAAACTCCCTGAAAAGCTGGGGAGAACCTCTTACAGAAAATTTCTTTGAACCTAATTTTTATATCTGTATTGTGCCCAGAGAAGCCACCTGGGCTCCAGAGAGATTATCTAGACCGTGGGGGGGTGGGGGTGAGGGGTGGGAAAAAAAGAGGAAGAGAGAGAAGGAAAGCCGGAGGGGAAGAGAGAGGCGGAGAGAGAGACTCAGAGCGCTGGTCCTTGTGAGCCGACAAGCTAAAAATACGCCGGCCCAGTAAACAAATCCCGTTCCATCCCGACCGGAGCCACACCGTTAACCTAGTAATTATGAGAAGAGGAGTGAGATCACGCAGCCCCCGGCTTACTCATCATCAGCTTCTAAAGTTTCCATCGGCTCACGGCAACTTTTCTTTTTTCTAAAGTTCATAAGCCTGCCCTAGAACCAACCTCTCTCTCTCCCTCTCTCTCTCTCTCTCTCTCTCTCTCTCTCTCTCTCACACACACACACACACACACACTTCTTTTTCGCTCCCTTCCTCCATTACTAGACGCACCTCAGTTTGGCTATCGATAGGGGAGAACAGCTTGTTTTCTTTTCATTTTACTTTTATATTGAGACTTTAAAATGAACTTTATCCTACAATGAGGGTAGTACCCTGCACTCCTAGCCACCTTAAAACTCCACCATCTCTCCCCGAAAGTCTAGCTGACAAGGGAGGACCGTCCAAACTGCCCAGCACAGTTGACGAAGGGAGGCCACGAACGGGGAAGGGAGGCTGGGAAGGCGGGACGCAGGTGAAAGGGAGGAGTAACCGCGGAAAGGTTGGGGCCAAGCAAGGAACAGTCAGGGCGAAGAGGGGGTGCCGAGAGGAGATGGCTCAGGGTGAAATATAATCAGAAAGGAGATGGGGAACAGTGGCGATCAGAGGGTCAGAGTTTGGGAGTCTGAAGAGGCGGGAGGGGCGGGAGCAGACGGGGGAGGGTGACAAGGCGGGGGCTCCGTTACCCTCGCGGCTCCCGGGGCAAGGCCCTAGGCCGGGGCGGAGCGCGGGGCCCGGCTGCCTCTCCTCATTCCTCTGCTGTGACCCCGGGGTCCGGCCGGCCCCTCCCCCGTCGACGATGGAGGCGGAGGCGGTGGCAGAGACTGAGACCGCGGCTGCTGTTCCGCACAGGATCAGGAGCTGGAGCCAGACGGGACTGATCTGGACTGGCCTCCCCCAGTGGCTTTTTGCCTGCTCCACACTCGACTCCGGCTGCTGGTTCAGGATCGGTGGTTTTCGGCCGTCCGGCCGGAAACAAGCGCCAGTTTCCGGCCGGAGCGGGTTGGTGGTGACACCCAAGCGGCCCCCGGGCCTCCTCCCGCCCAGCCCCGCCCCGCCCCACCCCGTAGCAGCCCCGCCCTTAGCGCCACTCCCCTAGCTGCGGCCAGTTTGGCGCTTGCCCCGTGCGTGACCCCGTGTTTTCCTGGCCCGTGTACCTAAAGCCCCTGTTCTGGAGAGTTCTTGAACCGGAGCTGGAGGGCTACTGGGTGGACTCTTGAGACTTTGAGGTGTAGTTAGTTGGACACAACCCTTTGGGAAGAAGCAGAAAGAGGCGGGGTAGTTCTAGAAAGGTGAGAGGGATGAAAATACTTAGACTGAGAAGACTGAAATTCTAGTTACTCTATGCGATCATTCTGGACTGACCGGAGGAAAATTAACACTTCTTCCAGACCAATCTCCACCCAGTTAAGCACTCTCCCTCCTTCACTCCTGCAGTGAACATAGTGTAAGATGTTAGGGGAAAACCCGAACGAACTTTTTGGCCAACCGCATACTTTTCTCTGTAAATACTCAATATTTATTTACTTGCATAATGATAATACCCTATTGACATATCTGCCTTAGACTGTTAGCACAAGCAAAACAAGTTATGTAGTGCTTTTTTGGTAATACCTTTTAACAGCCTTGTACAACAACCATGCTGTAGCATAGTTCAATTCACAAATATTGAGTCCCTACTACGTGCAAGGCACTGTGCTCATTGATCCTGGGGACACAAAAATGAATAAGACATAATTCCAGGCATCAAGGGTCTTACACTTTAGTAAAACACAAAACTGTATTGTATAAGGCAGAACTCACATATGTGCTGTGTGATTTACAAGGACCTGTGGCTATGGGAACATAAGCCTTGCCTGGCACATAGCAGACCTTCCATATTTGTTGAATGAATAAATATTAGAGGAACGTGGACAGTTTCAAGTAAGAAGAGCCATTTAATAAATACCTCTTTATGACAAACACAAAGTGCAGCCAGCCCCTGCTATAATCTGACCAAAGAAATGCTAAGTTTTTTTAAGTTTATTTATTTTATTTATTTATTTTTGGCTGTGTTGGGTCTTCATTGCTGCGTGGGGGCTTTCTCTAGTTGCGGCGAGCGGGGGCTACTCTTCGTTGAGGTGCGAGGGCTTCTCATTGCGGTGGCTTCTGTTGTTGCAGAGCACAGGCTCTAGGCGCACGCGCTTCAATAGTTGTGGCTTGTGGGCTCTAGCGCTCCGGCTCGGTAGCTGTGGCGCTCGGACTCAGTTGCTCCGTGGCATGTGGGATCTTCCCGGACCAGGGCTCAAACCCTTGTCCCCTGCATTGGCAGACGGATTCTTAACCACTGCGCCACCAGGGAAGCGCAAGAAATGCTAAATTTTAATTCAGATTCCTAACATTGTGGCAACTGGTTTGCGTTTTCAAAATGTTGTGCCCATTAGGCCTATTTAAAAACAAATATTACAGTCAACTTTTCTGTCCCCTCACTACTTTCTGAAGTCTTCAGTTTCTAAAGGTAAAGAGGGGAGCATAGACACTTTAGAATTATCCAGCTCAAGACTAGAAAATTGACATCTGAAACAAGAAACTTCCTAGACAGCTATATCTCTTGGGAATATCCTGGATTTAGAGTTGAAGATTTAGGGCCTAGGGCTATACCAAGGCCAAGTAGGTCAGAGTACCTAGCATGAGGCATATCCAGGACCAGCAATACAGGTTGGCAGGCAGAGGCATTTGGGGGACAAGCATGTGGGGACTACAAATTTTGGACACTGTTCAGTGGCAAATTTGAGAAGGAGTAGGATGAGACTTGGTCACCGAACTCCATGGATCACACCCACCCTTGCCAGCTAGATCTGAGGTAGGAAGCAAGGTCCACAGATGAGGAGCCTCAAAAATTTAAAGCTGTCTTGTTTCACCAAGGCCCTCCCAGGACCAGGTTATGCCCATCTGTTAACTACGTCTTTCTAGTCTTAACTCCACTACCACAGACTTATTATGACCAGGTATGACGTTCAAAGGCCTTCTCCACCTCTCAGTACAAGGCTGACCTTTACTTTTGGCAGTGACTACAAAAAGTTTCCAAATTTGAAAGCTGGGCCAAGTTGCTGATCAAACTCATTTAAGTGACCACACTTTATAGGCTTGCCTGGAAATTTAGGGGCCAGGAAGTGATGGGGTTGCAGTTGCTTTGTGCCTGTTTCTTGCTCTGACCATCCATCACTCATTGTTGTTTGTGCAGTTGCTCAATGGGCTGCTTGTTTTGGGTCAGCCCAGGCTGTATGCGTAGCAGTGTGGTCAGCCGGGCTGGGAGCCAGGCCACCTGGGTTCTGGTCCCAGCTCAGCCAGCCCCTAATCCATTAAGTGATTCCCTATTCCTATGTGTCAATTTCTCTGCCTAGAAGCAGGGGACCTCTTTTGTAGTGATGTGCAGCCATTCAGGCTGTCACTATGCTAAATGCTCAGAAGCAGCTGTCCAGTGTCATTGTGGGAAGTCAGAACACAGGTGATTATTTTTTGCTGACAGGTAGAAAAACAGTAAGGGAAGTAAAAACAGCAGAGAAAACCCTACCAGTATACACAGGGTCACACAGCCTTATCTGCCATTCAGTACAAAGTTCTCATCCACCCTAAAGGCCTGTTTACTCATTTTAGCAATTCTAAGGGCTACTCCAAGGAGCTCCCTGAGTTTTCACTTCACTTTAAGCAAGAGCAGAAAAAAACAGAGCTTTGCCTTTCAGCAGAGAAACTAAAAGGAGAGATTATTTCAACACCTGGGCTAATGGATAGAGCAGGGGGAAATGTTCAGAGAAAGCTATTTTGCAGCTAACCAGGAAAACAAAAAACAAACAAAAAAAGCCACCCGGCAATTGTTTGCATTTATATCCTTTTGTGGTAGAAAAGAAAATCAAACCAAAATAACTTCCTTTCCACTACCACCACTATAATTTAGACCAGTGGTTCTGTGGAGTCTTAAAAACTACATACCGTATGTGCCTAGGAACCTCAGATGACTAACTCAGAATTCTTAGGACTGAGGACCATGAATCTATATTTTTTAAAAATATCCACAGTTCTTATAAAGTGAAACGCTTTCCTACTCTGTAACCCAGCAATTCCACTCGTAGGTATTTACCCAATAGAAATGAAAACAGATGTCCACAAAAAGCTTTTACGTAAATGTTCATAGCAACATTATTCATAATAGACCCAAACTGGAAACATCTCAGATGTCTACCAACAGAAAAAATACACTAATCAAACAATGGAATACAATTTTAAAAAAATGGACTCCCTTTAAACACAACAACATGGATAAGTCTTAAAATCATTTGTTGAGAAAAAGAAGCCATTTATATGAAATTCGAGAACAGGCAAAAGTAACCATGATGATAGAAATCAGAACTGTGGTTGCAGGGACTTCCCTGGTGGCACTGTGGTTAAGAATCCACCTGCCAATGCAGGAGAACATGGGTTCGAGCCCTGGTCCGGGAAGATCCCACATGCTGCAGAGTAACTAAGCCCATGTGCCACAACTACTGAGTCTGTGCTCTAGAGCCTACGAGCCACAGCTACTGAGCCCGAGTGCCAGAACTACTGAAGCCTGTGCACCTAGAGCCCGTGCTCCGCAACAAGAGAAGCCACCGCAATGAGAAGCCCGCGCGCAGCAATGGAGAGTAGCCCCTGCTCGCCGCAACTAGAGAAAGCCCGCACGCAGCAACAAAGACCCAAGGCAGCCAAAAATAAATAAATAACTTTATTAAAGAAAAAAAAAAGAACTATGGTTGCATATTGGGGGGAAGTGGAGATTGAATAGAAAGGGGGCATGAGGGAAATTTTTGAGGTGACGGAAATGTTCTATATCTTGATGAGGTAGCTGTTACACATGTACATCAAATTGTGTACTTAAGATCTGCACATTTCACCATGTGAACTTTACCTCAATTTAAAAAATAGAAAACAAACATCTTGGGTTCCTTCATAACACTTAACCAAGTTATAAATTTACATTTACTTGTAGATTATTTCATTGATATTTGATTCATCAGTTAGATTGCAAAGCTCCACCAGATATGTTCACCGTTTTATCTATAGTACCTAGCATAGTGCTTTACCCATGGCAGTCATTCATTACATATCTATTGAGTGAATGAGTGAATGAATTGGCAGTTGAGAACCATTGCTTTGGTAGTACATATCAGACTCTATTTTATAATAGAGTCACATCTAGACTCATAATAATATAACTGGGTCTATTTCCAGGCATTCTATCTGCTCGCATACCATTGCTAGATTACGCTTCCTAAAATGCTTCACTGATATTTTCTCCCTTTTCAAAAGCTGTAGCAGCATGTTGCTTGCTTAACCACTGTCCATCCCCCTTCCCCGCCCTTGCTTATAGAATCCTGATCATGTTTAAGCAGCCGTCCTTCTCTATGTGGCCATGGGCTTCAGGGGAGATTGACTCCAGTGTAGGGGTGGGGGCTGAGTGGGAGGGAGATGGGTGAAACACTGATGGATCTAAACCAATCACGGGGTTCCATTCCCCTTGCCAGTACTTGGTTTAGGACTATGATAAAATTCTCTCCAGTGTGAGATTTGAGGAAATCTGATGGACTTCCTTGCTCCTACAAAGAGACAAAGAGAAATAAGAAATGATTCTCTTTTGCTGCTGAGTGTTGCTGGATTTGGAACTGCTGTTCTGTTTGGAGGACAAGGTGACATACTAAGGATGGCAGAGCAAAAAAAATGAAAAGAATCTGGGTCTTGGGTGAACTGCTGAATTAGCCAACCCTCAGCCGTCCTCGTTGAGTTTCTTATTATATAAGAATACGTCTTCCTTATTGTTTAAACAATTTTGAACTTAGTTTTTCTATTGCTTGTAAGGAAAAGCATCTCAGCTAATATAAAGCCATCAACAATTCCTCGATATCTATAGGATAAAGCCAAAATTCCTCAGTCTCCCCTGTAAGATCCTATACAATCTGACCCCAGTCTAGTACTAACTCCAGAATGTGGCTTGCTAATTTCCATCTCTCCAATGGTTTTCTGCTTTCTTTACCATCAATGGTAAATATTAACAACGAGCTCTCCAGGTGGAAAAGGCCCTGATTTATAGCCTTTACCAATTTCCATTGTGTAAATATTTCTACTCCTGATAATTTCATGCCACTAATATGACATCACTGAACACAGAGTCGGGAAGAGACATGCAATCAGCACCAGCAAGCCAGTTAGAGGACTCTACCATGCTACTACCCACCTTCCTTTCTTCTGTCTATAAGTTTTCTCCCTAGAGTTCAAGGCCCAACCTGTATCATGTCCTTTTAAAGACTTCCCATAAAATTCTAAACTATAAATGTCTTTACCAATCAATTGGAATCTAAAAATTGTCTTGAACTGTTAGTCTTCACAAGCATTTGCTCATCAGTCAACTATTTAATCAATTAATTTAAGAACCTAGGAATAATAAAACAGCAAGAGAGAAGAGTTCAGTGATACCATTTACGTTCCCACATCTTCTAAAGGGTTCCTAAGATTAGGCACTAGGGGAACTACTAAGCAGAAAATCCTGCCTCCAGGCCCTAGAAGTAGTAAAGATCACTGGAGGTACATTGTTGTAAATAGAACCTATCAGCTCTCAATTATTGCAAGTGCTGGTCCCCAGGAGAGCTATGTTAGGACATTAACTACAAGGCTGTTGGCAAGATTTGGGCTTGTTCCTATTCTGGTCCTGACAAATCCCCTGAGGATGTAAGAATGGGAGTTTAAGGCCATCAGAGGCCTAGCAACAGGTAGGTAAAGAAGAGAAGCCAGTTCCTGAGGCTTTGAAGAGAGCAAGTGCTACCTTACCTGATTGGAATGCCATCCAGGTGGATCAGCTTCATCTCCACCTCACAGGTGACACTCTTAGGTTTGGAGGAAAAGCAAATAATTAGACTGCCAACACATTGGCTGGGGCAATGAGGAGAGGCGGGGGAATGGAGTGACTAAGTCACTCTGTCCCCTGACTAGGTCAGCCCTGGGAGGCAGGCCAAATTCAGGCTACTGGAAACTGACAGAGCATTCAAGGGATAGGAGATGTGAGACTGCACCAAACTCTCCTTTTTTAATGAGACAAATGGCCCATATTGAGCTCTATGGGTACTGAACACTAGGAATGTTTTCTAAATTATAAATATGTGCTTCTTTCCTGCCTTGGAGAGCTACCATCCAGCTGTAAGTGGTATAGTTGAGTGACTATAGGTACCCTCTGACTACCTCTTTCCAGGTTACTGAACTGATCAGCATTAGGGTTTTTCCCATGTTGCTTATGTTCTGTAGACAAGCCTGCAGATCATAGCAGCTCCTCATAGAGAAGTAAATGGATGATAGTTTTTTTCTGCTGGAAAAAAAAAATCTGGATTTGAAAAGCGTCAAAATGTTACCTTAGGTTACCCTTACCCTAGCACGTTAGGTAACCTTCCTAGTCGAAGAAGAGATGAAATCCTGAGGTCAGAAGAAATGAGAACAAGACCAAGAACTAGGGAGATGCTTGGATGAGTAAAGTACTCTAGGGGCACCCAAGAGAAAAGTGTAAGGCCTGAGGGACATTGATTATGAGAAAGCATTGACTATGGGAAAAGAAAGGAAGGAAAACTGAGGGGCTGAAAAATGAGACCTGCTCGAAGAAGGTTACAAGTGCTACTCAGGGATGCTGCCCCTGCAACAGCGTTTGAGTGGTCTAGCCTCCCCCAAGCAGTGTCCTTTTTATCCTCCTCTGGGCCAGAGATCACACACAAGTGGCAGCTCTGCTCTTACTTGCCAGGAAATGATACTGAATATAGCGCCAGAACACTTGCCTCCTTATTTAGATCCTCTACAGGAGCAACAAAATGGGAATTAATACCATTCAGTGAATTCTTTTGCTATTTTTAGGCACCCACCATGTGTAAGGCATGCAAAAATACAATCATAGTCTTTAAGGAGATTTCATGAGCAGGACCAGGCATTAGAAATCCAAATCCTTCTATGACACGTAGCCTTCACCTAATCCAGAAAAAAAAAGGAAGGTGGGACTTCCCTGGTGGCGCAGTGGTTAAGACTCCTCACTCCCAATGCAGGGGGCCTGGCTTCGATCCCTGGTCAGATAACTAGATGCACGCCACAGCTGAGAGTTTTCATGCCACAACTAAGGAGCCTTTGAGCCGCAACTAAGACCCGGCACAACCAAATAAATAAATAAATATTTTTTTAAAAAAGGGGGCTTCCCTGGTGGCGCAGTGGTTGGGGGTCCGCCAGCCGATGCAGGGGGCGCGGGTTCGTGCCCCAGTCTGGGAAGATCCCACATGCCGCGGAGCGGCTGGGCCCGTGAGCCATGGCCGCTGAGCCTGCGCGTCTGGAGCCTGTGCTCCGCAACGGGAGAGGCCACACAGTGAGAGGCCCGCGTACCGCAAAAAAAAAAAAAAAAAAACCCACAAAAAAGAAACACACACAAACACACACACACACACAAAAGGAAGGTGATGTAGAGTATAAAAGGACAATGTGGCCTTTGACTACAGACATCCATTCCTAAAAGAAGCTGAAAGGGCCAATTCTTACTGCCCGTACTGTACATTCTGTCATTGATTTCCTGCTTCCTACATGACTTCCTTTTGATCTTTAGTTTCCTCCTCGCCTCCATCTCTAGATGAATAGTATTTATAGGCCCTTATGCAGCAAAGTGCTTCTTTTTTTTTTTTTGCGTTACGCGGGCCTCTCACTGTTGTGGCCTCTCCCGTTGCGGAGCACAGGCTCCAGACGCGCAGGCTCAGCGGCCATGGCTCACGGGCCCAGCCGCTCCGCGGCATGTGGGATCTTCCTGGACCGGGGCACGAACCCGCGTCCCCTGCATCGGCAGGCGGACTCTCAACCACTGCGCCACCAGGGAAGCCCATGGTGGTTACTTCTTAACACTGAAGCACAGCCCAGTGCTCTGGCCTATTCTGTGGGATACCCCTAGCACTGGACATACACACATCTACAGTTAGGTTACACCACAGACTCAGTTTGTCACTAGTGTCCCTGCTTAAACCCAGGTTAGTTTTCTTTTAATGTCTGAATCTATTGTCAATACCTCTACATCGAATCATTAAATCTGTTCCTTTCACCCAATTCCCACTGCCATAATCCTAGCTCATGACCTCTGACCTAAGCTACTGTAAAATAAGTCCACCACTGGTCTCTTGCCTTTCAGCTCTCTCTTCTCCTACTATCCTTCATGCCCTGTCTAAAACTAAGGTCTGGTCACATCATTCCCCTGTTCAAAAACCTTCAATTGTCCTTGAAGCAAAATGTAGCTACTGCCAATAATAATAATGATGATAATAATAATTATTATAGGTATATTATAATATTAAATTAAAGATTATAATTCTATTACATATATATTATTATATTATAATCATATTATCATATACTTATAGAATACTTTTTTTGGTCAATGTGGTTGGCACTATACATCCCTGAGGGACTAAAAGAATTCAAAGAGCTCGTAGCTTACTTTGTGATCATTGCGTAAACTGAGAAAGAAAATATGTAATGTTATTTAAAACCAAAATTGACTACAGCTGCTGCCTTTTAAAGGCAGTGATGTAATTCATATAGAAAACGAAAATTTCTTCACACTGCCTGCTTCCCCTCACAGAAATGGAAGAAGGGAGTGGTGGCCTTTGCAAGGCTCAGTTGGTCCTTCTGAGTCTCAGGATGGGAACTAGAACTGATGATCCACAAATTGGCATGACACATTACTGAGTCCTTGGCTCTAACAAAAAAAGGAGAATAAAATTATAAGAGGGGAGCCCCGTGGAAGGAGATCAGGAAAATGAGGAGTCTTTTTCATTTATTTATTTATTTTCTGTCTGTGCCGTGTGGCTTAGCGAGAGATCTTAGTTCCCCGACCAGGGATTGAACCCAAGCCCTCAGCAGTGAAAGCACAGAGTACTAACCACTAGACCACCAGGGAATTCCCAAGGCATCTTTAAGCGAAGAGAAAGGAACAAGCAATATGGCAATATAAGACTTCTTCATCGCCTCCAAATCTTCAGCAAAGCTTAACACATACACAAATATCCTGTGCGAGGAGTATTTTCTGGGGAAAATGAAAGTGGTCATTTCACATCTTGGGGCAATGTGGTGGAAAACAGCAACAGCCCACTATAGATGGTGAACCAATCTATCCATTGAACCAATTAGTAACAAGGAAAGGCATAAGGCACACCCCCACCTCCAGAATTCCAGGAGAGACTGAGGGCTCTTACCATACAGGAGAATGGGCTTAAGGCAGTTTCATTTGAATCTCACTGGTATCTGTACAAAAGCACTGGAACCTTCACAGAAACATGGGTTACGATTTGATGAGAGATGTGTATTCCCTTTTGACTCCCGTTCCCTGTGAGTATTCCGGGGGCCCAGTGTGTGCTCAGTGCCCACAACATGAGTACTAAATAAATACCTATCTGATAATGGTGTTGACATTTTTCATTTTCCTTTCATTCAAAATGGTCTGCTCAGAGGCCTGTTCCATTGTGCGTTTTCTGTTCCTCCAGCTGTGGTCAGCAAGCAGTGTTCCCTCCCTCCCAGTGTGACTGTTACAGGGGCCACCGCTCCTCTACCCAGGGGTGGAATCTGCCACAAACCCAGTGAACAGTAGTATTCTTAAGGCCTTCTCCTCAGTGAAAACAAAACGCCATGTCTCTTCCCCAGACTTATTGCCACCCACATTCTTTCCTCCCCTGGGTTAACTTTGCTAATAAGAAAGGTCCCAGATAATTAGTAGAGGGAATTGGAATCAAAGAGAGAAATAATGGAAGATACCATCCTTGTGTCCTATTTAGTGAAACTAGTATCTGAGCAGAACAGTTGGTAACCTCTGTGTATTTGGAGGGAAGACAGTAGACAAGAAAAGAAGCAAAAGACAGGGGCTTTGTAGTAGAGTAGGAATTATAAAGGGTGGTTCCCAGGTGACAAATTATACCACCCACTGGGCTCATGCAAGGGGCCTCTGCTTTGAGCCCTGAACTTGAAAAGGTACCATTCCTACCTTCCTCTGATGGCCTTAGGATTCTGTAGAATCAGGAGACATACACATCTGGAGCCTGGCACCCACTTCTAGAGCACATGCTAGGTGCTTGGGAATCTGGAATTCCTGAGCCCACTTCCAGGGCCTATGTGGGCCTCTTTCCGGGTCAAGATTTCTGAGGGTGATCACAAACACCAGTGGGCCAGCTCCTCCCACGCTGCAACACCCCAGGCCACAACCCCAGGAGACCAATAATTCTAAATTTGAACCCTGCCTTCCAAGTTGTTATGCAAATACATTTGTTAAGGTAGGAAGATAAAACATGTTTTATCTAATAACTTCTTAGCTCTATGCATAACTTTTAAATATTTAGGCATATGATATATGGGCCTCTATTTGTACTCTTGCCCCATGCCTACGAATGTTAGGAGTGACCCTATTTAAAATAAAGTGCTTGGGACTAGAGAACTATATATTTAAGAGAAAATATGCTTCCCTGCTATTGATTAAAACTGGACTACAAACCTAGATTTTTATTTACAGCTACTGATTTACCTGGAAATTTTTCTCTAAGGTGAAGCAGACCCCTGTCAAATAATTGTCTGTATCTAAAAATTATACTTTCCCCACACATGTTTGGTGTAACAAAATAATTATGGGCACTTGTTGATTTCTTAGCTTCCAAACAAGGGCCTGGATCCTGGCCCTAGTCTGCCTTATCTGGTCCTGCTCTGGTCTCTGCTGCGGCTGCTGTTCCCACCTTTTCTCCTCTGCTTGGCCTCAGTCTCCCTCCTTCCACTTCCATCAGCCTTCTAATAAAAGGAAAGTCACATATTTTTTAAGTACATAGATTAAAAGACTTTTTATTCAATAGCAAATGAATCGACTCTTTTGTATTCCTTTCTCTCAAAAGAAAAAAATATCTAACAATCTTTTTTCAGTGACTCAGAATTTCCCCCTTTGGGTCATATACTTTTAGTAGGAAATGCTCTGTTTTGCTCAATAGTGTATTGTAAGCCTTTTGATGTCTGATTTTTTTTTCCAGTGGGGGTGAGGAGGAAAGCAGGCCAGCCTTGGGCAGGGTCCCAGAGGCTAGGAGGACTTGAGAAAGGTATTTACTCACAGCCGCTGGGAGTGAATGAAGCCAGAGGGTGAGTGTAAAACTATATTAGGGAGGTCCGGCAGGGGTTAATTATTAATCTGGAGAAGCAAAATCTTGTCATCAAGTCCGAGGGGCAAATTCAGAGCCAAAAACAGAAGATGAAGTCAGAGAGCAGGAACTCAGGAAACTCAAGTACCATGACTAAGGCAGGTATGAGGTGAAAGGGTCCAGTACAGAATGAAATAGACTGAGCACCAGAGCTCCCTGGTATGGGATGAGCAAACATGGGCTAAGCCCAGGTCAGGTTTAGTGAAGAAGACACGACAGCAGCAGCCCAGTGGAATCCAGGCTCTAGTGCTCAATGGATACTTTCAGTTGATGGAATCCATTTATTAATTAGTCAACAACATGTATGAAGAATATATAAGAAGTATTAGAATAAGCATATGGCCAGCAAACTCAGCAGCTTTCCTGAAGAGAGGCAAAAGGGAGAAAAAGGTGCGAACGTGGACATTTAAAATTCACTAACATTATAGACACAGTGGTTACACTAGACTTTCTCTTGCCACCAAATACAACATCTAACCCAGTCATTTCAACAGTTTCAACAGTCGTTAAGAAACAACAGTTTCTTATTCCAAAATGAAGAAAAATCTAGCATATCTCTCTCTTTTTAAAAAAACTATTCTTCCTGCTTCCCTGCCCCAGCTTCTGGAACTCAGAATGGAGGTAGTAATGAGTCGGAGTTAGTTCGACACTCTTCAACTGTAACCAATACTATAAAGCCTCATGCCTAAGTCTGAAGCAGCTGATCTGGCTGAGGGAGCAACTCCAGCCCTTGGTACCTGGAATTGTGTAAAACAGCCACGTCCACACGTGCTCACGTGAACAGAGCGCGTACTTCACGTGGTTCTCAGACCAGCAACAGTACATCACCTGGGAGTTCATTGGAAAGTAGACTTGTTGGCATAGACAGATTCCACAGGCCATGTAATGACATCTTATCCCCATGTCTCTAAAACAGACTCTGCAAACCACAAACAACAGATGGGAGTCTGTCCCCTGGGCAAGTCAGTCAGGAGTCACTCTCCATTTACCTGCAGTTTTATTCAGCTATCTAATATTTCACGGGATTCATCTTATGTCCAATGGTAGGTATATTTTTAAGAACGTAAGAGAAAAAAGAAACACCTCAAAATGCCCTATTACTAAAAAACCCAAGGAGTCTCTTTACTAAAAGGCCAGAACATTATCTGCAGGAGCGTCAGCTAAGGGACATTAGTATCCAATAAGATTTTATTGTTTGCCATCATTGTGGCAAGAGGTTTATACAATTAAATGATACCTGGCTGTGGGGGACTAGGCACTAGAAAAGACAGG
Source organism: Stenella coeruleoalba (assembly GCF_951394435.1). Taxonomy (NCBI): domain Eukaryota; kingdom Metazoa; phylum Chordata; class Mammalia; order Artiodactyla; family Delphinidae; genus Stenella; species Stenella coeruleoalba. The sequence goes on from NC_137169.1 coordinate 107,545,893, forward strand.
GAGACTTCTCTTACCCGGTGTATAGTGTGAAAGCAGAATCAGGAAGGGCTATTGACATTAAATACAGAAAGGTATAGTAGCCTGACCTAGTGACATCCATACTTCCTGCTTCCTTCTACACGTGTTAGTGAGTGATGACAGAATTTAACTACTTTAGCCGAGAACTATTTCCTTCCTAGTTGTGACACATCAGTTAGTGGTGGGTTCTAGGGACATGAAACGCAATTATTTCTCAGTGGAGCACCACTACTTAGCATATTAATAAAAAATACTTCACAAGTATTTATCTGCATAAGGCAATGGAATAAATATTCCATTTTACAAGTCAAATCTAGTTCCTGCTTAGCTTTTCTAAGCCCCTATGATCTATTTTAGATCACAAATTATAAGTCCCTTCAAACAGAGCCGTTTTCATTTTTGTTGTCAAGAATGAGACCACAGCAAACAATAATGTCTGAGGTAACAGTTTTTCTGGCAGGAGCTTGTCCCTGATTATTGCCTCTGCACTCTGGGGAATAAAGGATCTCACAGGCTTATGAGGGAACATTAGCTTCAATAGGAGGAGAACAATAAAGAGGATAAGGGATTTGAGTACAAGGTGATAAAGCCTAGGAACAGACAGCTTGATGAAGAACACCAAAGAGGGTTAAAGGTATTGATCTGTATGCTGCTTTCCATGTTCTGCACAAAAGCTAGAAAAAAATTTTTTGATGTTTTAAGAGTTTAGCCTGAATGACATTATATGACAAAAATTGTAAAGACATAAATATAGCGATTTGAGAACAAATATCTGAATAAATAGAAATAATTGCAGCTATCATTTTAGAGTGTATTGTATGCCAGGCACAGAAAACTAAAGGACTGATGATGGTTTTCTCACTTAATCCTCTCAACAATTCTTCTTTTAACCCCAAGTCTTCAGTGAAGTTTTATAAAACACCACAACCTGATCTGAGCTGAGTTGCGGAAGGTCCAACATATGAGCGACCTCAGGAAGGAGTGACTGAAACCAAGGGCTCAAATGTTTCCAGGATTCTCTGCAGCCTTTATCATGAGTAAAGTTCTTTCTACGTTTGAGCTTTACTCTCTCCCAGCACAGACTGGCTTCTTTTACACAAGAGGGAGTAACAACTCCAGGAGCCACACGTCTCACAGTGCTCTCACCACCAGAGAAGATCTGAGACCAGCTTTCTCTGGCCAAGTTAAAAAATCTGGAAGAAGGGCTCTTATTGAACCAAAGTGGGTCTGGTGCCCATCACCAGACCAATGAATTATGTCTAATGTTGGGAATAGTGAAATATTATGTTTGAGTCTTGTGTCTGGCCCTAGACCAATGAGCATGGCCAGCTACAAGGAGTCATATAAGAACATGGAAGCCGGGACTTCCCTGGCAGTCTAGTGGTTACGACTCCGTGCTTCCTCTGCAGGGGACACTGGTTCGATCCCTGATTGGGAAAAGGGGATCCTGCAGCATGCAGCACAGCATAGCCAAAAAAAAAAAAAAAAAAAAAAAAAAAGAACATGGAAGCCTCCATAAGAATTACATGATTGGAGAAGCCAACGTGGTCAGGGGCTTATGTTCATACTTGGAACAAAACAGTATAGGGGAAGCAGAGCGGGGAGAGTCTTATAGGGCTGCAAGGGGATCTGGAGATCTCTGGAGCAACAGTGGCCTTGAGTGAGAGCTTTCCAGTGTTCCTCAAAGGGAGGAGGAAAAAAATGAAGAAGCACATGTTCTTTTAGAACATTTCCTAGACACTGCACACAATAGTTCTGCTTACATCATTGGCCAGAACTTGGTCACGTGACCACACCCAGCTGCAGAGAAAGTTCATAAATGTAAATATATTATTTATTCTGGGTAGCTGTTTGCCAAGTTAAAATGAGAAATTCTTTTACTAAGGAAGAAGATCGGAAGGAATAGTAAAAGAAAACTAACAATATAGGCCATGCAATGAATATTTACTATTTTGCCTGACTATAACAGTACTTATCTTCTTCGGGGAACTTTTTCTCTCCGACTGCAACCATGTGATATTGGAGGGACTTGCCAATAATAGTATTCCACTTCCCTGGCTACAGAGATGAGCTGCTGACCCAAGTTCTTTCAAATGTAACATTGCCATCCACCTTGACCTCAGTGATTAGCAGAAAGATGACACATAACCCAAGTTCAACGTATCACAGACACTCCCTGGAATTTTCTAGTTGGATTTTTCTTAGGTTATGAGGTCATAAGTATATAGCTCAGGGCTACTTAAGGCTATGCTTGAAATATGGTGACAGCAACTTAAAAGATTAAAGCCAACACAGAGAAAGAAGCAGAGGTGAAAAGTGAAAAGAAAGAAATGAGGAGACCCTGGATGATATCTAAGCTCTTGGAGCCAGTCAGCTATGAGAACAGCGTGACTCCTGCCCTTTCTTCAGTTTGGCAATACGAGCCAATACATCCCCTTTCTTGCTTAAGTTCATTCCATTTGGCTTTCTGTAATTTGTAATCAAAAGTATATTTGGACTTTCCTCTTACCATGACGCCATCATGCTCTGCAAGCCATTCACTGTGAAGGTTTACTTCCAAGAACCATGCATGTTCTCTCACCCAGTGCAGTGGGAACTGTGCTCCCTGAGCTCCAATGTCACTGGCTGTGACAGAGAGAGTTAGAAATGAACACTTCTAGAAGGAGTGAATCTGTGCACTGTGACCAGGTCACCTGCCCAGCATGTTGGAGTCCTGAGGAGCTTCCAGGAGCTGTCTGTTCTTAGTGCTTGCTAGCCCTGGGGATTCCTCAATGTCCACCCACAAGGAAGGAGCCCTGAAGCTCACGGTGTTCCTGCAGACACTCAGTTGTGCACTGGGAAAAAGGCAGGTCAGGCTACTGGCCACGTCAGCAGTGCTGGGAACCATGACCATCTCAGCAAGAATGACTACCTTGTCTACAAAATACATGGTGTGGTTAGTTGTTATGAATAAATCCACCTCCAGAGCAACTCTTGATAATATTTAAACTGTTTCAGGTGAAGAAATGTTCACCCAAGTTAAGGGAAACACGAAGTCTGTTGTGAATTATGATAAACATTCAATTTTACCTAACTTTGTCTGAAAAAAAAAATATATTTGGGGGCTTCCCTGGTGGTGCAGTGGTTGAGAGTCCACCTGCTGATGCAGGGGACACAGGTTCATGCCCCAGTCCGGGAAGATCCCACATGCCGCGGAGCGGCTGGGCCCGTGAGCCATGGCCGCTGAGCCTGCGCGTCCGGAGCCTGTGCTCCACAATGGGAGAGGCCACAACAGTGAGAGGCCCGTGTACTGCCAAAAAAAAAAAAAAAAAAAAAAAGTATATTTGTATTTAAATTTTAAATATTTAAAAATTTTTAATTTCTAGACAAAGTTATACTGTATGCATATACAGTGTATGCCATTAATGGTGTGATGAGCTCCTGCTTAAATAATCTTTAACTTTCGGGCTTCAGATAATATAAATCAAATATATTGTGTTCTTTTTTTTTTAATTAATTTATTTTTTTGGCTGTCTTGGGTCTTCATTGTGGTGCATGGGCTTCTCATTGCGGTGGCTTCTCTTGTTGAGGAGCATGGGCTTTAGGCACGTGGGCTTCAGCAGTTGTGGCACTCGGGCTCAGTAGTTGTGGCTCGCGGGCTCTAGAGCGCAGGCTCGGTAGTTGTGGCACACGGACTTAGTTGCTCCGCGGCATGTGGGATCTTCCCAGACCAGGGCTTGAACCCATGTCCCCTGCGTTGGCAGGCGGATTCTTAACCACTGCGCCACCAGGGAAGTCCCTTTTGTGTTCTATAGTATTGTACTGAGTGCCTTCTATATGTGATAGGCACCCTGTTAGGTTGGTTCCAGGGATATAAGATTATGCCTTTATCCCTATCCTCTGTAGGGGACGCAGAAGAAATAAATAGTTACAATAGTATAGAGATAAGTAAAAGGTGGGCAATGGTATAAAGGAAGGAGTGATCAGCTGGACATTTCCAACTTTATTTATCAAAGAAGATTCTTTGTAATAATTAATTGACTACTCTACGAGTCTCCTCCAGTGCTAAAAGAGTAAGTGCTAAGACAAAGTGCATTTTCTTAAAATTCCGAATTAAAAATAGTTCTTTACCTTATCCCTTCCCTATGAAATATATAAATTCTATTCTACTCTATCATGAGAGATTTCAAGTAGAAAAGAAACTTCCTCAACTAATTTGACGAGTTCAAATTATTAAGATGATTAATTAGCCAAGACCAGAAGACATTTAAAATTTTTATTTATTTATTATTATTTTTTGGCTGCATTGGGTCTTCATTGCTGCACGCGGGCCCCCTCCAGTTGCAGCGAGCGGGGGCCGCTCCTTGCTGCGGTGCGCGGGCCTCTCAGTGTGGTGGCTTTTCTTGTTGCGGAACATGGGCTCTAAGCATGCGGGCCTCAGTAGGTGTGGCACACGGGCTCAGTAGTTGTGGCTCACAGGCTCCAGAGCTCAGGCTCAGCAGTTGTTGTGCACCTCGGCAGGTGGAATATTCCCAGACCAGGGCTCAAACCCATGTCCCCTGCATTGGCAGGCGGATTCCCAACCACTGTGCCACCAGGGAAGTCCTCAGACATTTTTAATACAGGGGAAAATACTAGAAAAAAAGCTTTCTGAAATAGCCAAAATAATATATCAATATCCAAATAATGAAACCAGAAATTTAAGTTGAATTCCTTCAGATAGAAAAATTAAGTTATTAGATAGTAGGTAATCTTGAATGATATTCATGTTTTCATTAGGTGATCTGTACATAACCATTCTACTCAAAAGAGTTATTTGTTTAAATCAAACAGGTTTGGCAAGGCTCTAGGATACAGTTGTCAACTGTGTCCTTAATTCAACAGACACCGTGAAACTAAGCACAAGGAACCAAGCAGGTAGCAGCAAGCTCTAAAGAGCCCGGCTTACACTGTAGTAACCACTGGAGTAAATCTTATCAAGATCATTTGGCCTAGTATAAGGTTGTGTGAGGTCTATGTTTCAACTGTGACTCAGGTAAAGTCTTATTTCCAGCAGATAAGTAACTGAAGTTTGACCCTATCCCTTGAGATTGCTTTAGATTTGTACTACTAGATAGCTTAGACAGTATTTTAATAAGTATACTTAGTTCTACTTATTAAGATACTTTAATAAGTAGAACTTATTAAAGATTCCAGGAGAAGTTTCAGAATTTAACCCAAAGCAAATCTAGGAACACATTTATTTACAGCTGCCTCCAGCAGAGGTTGTTCATTCTTTCAGGCTCCACAGTCCCTGAAGACAAGCAATTTGGTATTAGCATTCTTCTGGCTTCCCATTTTTCATATAAGGAAACAGAAGATCAGAGTGATTTAAGTAAGTCATCCTAGGCCACATAGCCAGGAAATGCAATGGGTTCTCCAAAGCCTTTGCTCTTTTTACTGCACCACATTGTCATCTCTGAATTTTAATTTAATTTAATTTAATTTATTTATTATCTTTGGCTGCATTGGGTCTTCGTTGCTGCGTGCGGGCTTTCTCTATTTGCGGCAAGTGGCGGGTACTCTTTTTTTTTTTAACATCTTTATTGGAGTATAATTGCTTTACAATGTTGTGTTACTTTCTGCTTTATAACAAAGTGAATCAGCTATACATATACATATATCCCCATATCTCCTCCCTCTTGCGTCTCCCTCCCACCCTCCCTATCCCACCCCTCTAGGTGGGCACAAAGCACTGAGCTGATTTCCTGTGCTATGCAGCTGCTTCCCACTAGCTATTTTACATTCGGTAGTGTATATATGTCATTGCCACTCTCTCACTTCGTCCCAGCTTACCCTTCCCCCTCCCCGTGTCCTCAAGTCCATTCTCTACGGCTGCATCTTTATTCCTGTCCTGTCTCTAGGTTCATCAGAACCATTTTATATTTTTTTTAGATTCCATATATATGTGTTAACAAACGGTATTTGTTTTTCTCTTCCTGACCTACTTCACTCTGTAGGACAGACTTTACTTCACTCTGTAGGACAGACTCTAGGTCCATCCCCCTCGCTACAAATAACTGAATTTCATTTCTTTTTATGGCTGAATAATATTCCATTGTATATGTGCCACATCTTCTTTATCCATTCATCTGTCAATGGACACTTAGGTTGCTTCCACGTCCTTACTATTGTAAATAGAGCTGCAGTGAACATTGTGGTACATGTGTCTTTTTGAATTATGGTTTTCTCAGTGTATATGCCCAGTAGTGGGATTGCTGGGTCGTATGGTAGTTCTATTTTTAGTTTTTTAAGGAACCTCCATACTGTTCTCCACAGTGGCTGTATCAATTTACATTCCCACCAACAGTGCAAGAGGGCTCCCTTTTCTCCACACCCTCTCCAGCATTTGTTGTTTGTAGATTTTCTGATGATGCCCATTCTAACTGGTGTGAGGTGATAGCTCATTGTAGTTTTGATTTGCATTTCTCTAATAATTAGTGATGTTGAGCAGCTTTTCATGTGCTTCTTGGCCATCTGTATGTCTTCTTTGGAGAAATGTCTATTTAGGTCTTCTGCCCATTTTTGGATTAGGTTGTTTGTTTTTTTGATATTGAGCTGCATGAGCTGCTTGTATATTTTGGAGATTAACCCTTTATCAGTTGCTTCGTTTGCAACTATTTTCTCCCATTCTGAGAGCTGTCTTTTCATCTATTTATGGTTTCCTTTGCTGTGCAAAAGCTTTTAAGTTTTATTAGGTCCCATTTGTTTGTTTTCGTTTTTATTTCCATCTCTCTAGGAGATGGGTCAAAAAGGATCTTGCTGTAATTTATTCATAGAGTGTTCTTCCTATGTTTTCCTCTAAGAGTTTTATAGTGTCTGGCCTTAAATTTAGGTCTTTAATCTATTTTGAGTTTATTTTTGTGTATGGTGTTTTTAAAAATAGTTTGCCCATTTATTTTCTTGTCTATGTAGATCATCATGTCATCTTCAAATAAAAACAATTTTCTTTTTACAGTCTGTATGCCTTTTATTGTTCTCATGTTTTCATATTTGTTTGCCTCCTAATGAATGTTGAATAGTAGTGATGAATTCCCCTGTCTGGAAATTCTTCTAAAGTTGCACTATTAAGTATAATGTCTGTGTATACATTAAGAACTCTTTATCAAATTAAGAATTTTTCTTCCTATTCCTTTTTTGCTAAGAATTTGTATTATTTATTCAGGAATGGGTGTTGGATTTTATCAAATCTTTTTTATCCATCTACTGAAATGATCTTTCCCCTTTTAGTACATTAATCTAGTGAATTATATTTATAGACTTTCTAATATTGAACTATTCTATAAACGTGGAATAAATCCTACTTGGTCATGACGGATTATTCTTTTAATACACTATTTGGGCTTCCCTAGTGGTGCAGTGCTTAAGAACCCACCTGCCAATGCAGGGGACACAAGTCCGAGCCCTGGTCCAGGAAGGTTCTGCATGCCACAGAGCAACTAAGCCCATGCCCCACAACTACTGAGCCTACACTCTAGAGCCCATGAGCCACAACTAGTGAAGCCCGTGCACCTAGAACCCATGCTCCGCAACAAGAGAAGCCATGCAATGAGAAGCCTGTGCACCGCAAGGATGAGTATTCCCTGCTCCCCACAACTAGAGAAAGCCCACGCGCAGCAACAAAGACCCAATGCAGCCAAAAATAAATAAATAAATAAATTTATTTTTGAAAAATACACTATTGACTTTATTTTCTAATATTTAAGATTTTGCACTGTGTTAATAAGTGAAAATGGGGTATAATATTCTTTTCTGGTGCAAATTTGTATGTTTTTGATATCCTGGCTTTGCCAGGTTATAAAGTGAACTGGAGCATTTTCTTTCTTTTTTTGTGCCTTTACACTAGGCTAAGTTATAATTATTTCTCTGTCTTCGATGTGGGAATATGAGCTCAGTGAGAGCAGGAACTGTGTTTGTCTTGTCATCTGCAGTCCTCCCAGTACCAAGAACAGTGCTTAACAGCTGGCAGGGGCTCAAAAAAATTTGGATAAAGGAAGCTCTCCCTGCACATCTAATGTACAACATGGTGACTATAGTTAACAATACTGTATTATATGCTTGAAAGTTGCTAAGACAGTAGATCTTAAATGTTCTCACCACACACACACACACACACATGGTAATTAAGTGAGATGATGGAGGTGTTAGCTAGCCTTATTGTGGTAAACATTTTGCAACATATAAGTGTGTCAAATCATCACCTTGTATTCCTTAAATTTATACAGTTATATATCAATTATATCCCAATAAAGCTGGAAAAATAAATAAATCTTTCCCCACTTTGACCTCTCAAGGTACATAGTATCTTTTTACTGTAGTGATCATTTTCTAGTACTCCCTAATCTCGCTTACTAAGTTATAGACTCCTTAAACAATTTTTCATTGTGTGCCCGATTGTGCCTAGCAAGGAGGAACCTAATGATTATTTGTTAAATACATCAATGAAAATGTTAAGTGATATGGAAGAGCACTGTAACATCATATTTTAGATGAGGTATGGGGGCAGGCCCAAACAAAACTGCTCTCCAGCAATAGCCACCCGCATTGCATTCCTCATTAACCTAGTCTGGCTCTTTCCTGCTCAATGTTCTTCAGCTGTCCCAGAGAACCTGTTACTGATGTGCTTTCCCTTTCACCTCCATAAAATTTACCTGTCCTACTTTTTATTTCCTCAGGGCCTAAGGTTTCAGCCAGCAAATCAGACAAACTAATTTTCATTAATGGAGAACAGTAATTAGAGAAGCCAAAAGGAGCACACGCTTAGGCAATAAATGTGCACATTTAATAAAATATTGTGCTTTTTCTGATTATAAAATACATATTTTTTAACATCTTTATTGGAGTATAATTGCTTTACAATGGTGTGTTAGTTTCTGCTGTATAACAAAGTGAATCAGCTATACATATACATATATCCCCATATCTCCTCCCTCTTGTGTCTCCCTCCCACCCTCCCTACCCCACCCCTCTAGGTGGTCACAAATCACAGAGCTGATCTCCCTGTGCTATGCGGCTGCTTCCCACTAGCTAGCTATTTTACATTTGGTAGTGTATATATGTCCACGCCACTCTCTCACTTCATCCCAGCTTACCCTTCCCCCTCCCTGTGTCCTCAAGTCCATTCTCTACGTCTACGTCTTTATTCCTGTCCTGCCCCTAGATTCATCAGAATCATTTTATTTTTTTTTAGATTCCATAAATATGTGTTAGCATACAGTATTTGTTTTTCTCTTCCTGACTTACTTCACTCTGTATGACAGTCTCTAGGTCCATCCACCTCACTACAAATAACTCAATTTCATTTCTTTTTATGGCTGAGTAATATTCCATTGTATATATGTGCCACATCTTCTTTATCCATTCATCTGTCGATGGACACTTAGGTTGCTTCCGTGTCCCAGCTATTGTAAATAGAGCTGCAATGAACATTGTGGTACATGACTCTTTTTGAATTATGGTTGTCTCAGTGTATATGCCCAGTAGTGGGATTGCTGGGTCATATGGTAGTTCTATTTTTAGTTTTTTAAGGAACCTCCATACTCTTCTCCATAGTGGCTGTGTCAATTTACATTCCCACCAACAGTGCAAGAGGGTTCCTTTTCTCCACACCCTCTCCAGCATTTATTGTTTGTAGATTTTTTGATGATGGCCATTCTGACTGGTGTGAGGTGATACCTCATAGTAGTTTGGATTTGCATTTCTCTAATGTAAAATACATATTTTTTATGGAAGACATTTTAACTACCAAAAAACGTAAAGAAAATAAAACCCACACAAAAAACCTCAGAGAAGAAATTATAACTTTTTTGTGTTAGTATAGCATAGTAGCTAAGAGCCCAGACTCTACTGCCTTAGCTTGAATCCCACCTCTACTACTTTCTAGCTGTGTGACCTTGAACAGGTTACTTAACCTCTCTGTGCTTCAGCTTTATCATCTATAAAATAGGGGTAGTGATAGAATCTATTTTTGCCCTGAGGATTAAATGAGTTAAGAGTTTAAGGTGCTCAAAACAATCTGAGGCAAATAGTAAGTTCTATGTAAGTGTTTGTTATTGTTGTTTTGCCAAATATTCTTCCAGATAGATAAGACCAACCAACAGACAGGAAAAGGGTAGGTCTATAAAAACATGTTTTTTAAAAAATATTGGAATCATCCTTTACTATACCACTTTTCTTATTTGCTTTTGTCACTTAAAAATATACCATGCATTGAAATAATGCCATTTGCAGCAACATGGATGAACCTAGAGATTATCATACTAAGTGAAGTAAGTCAGAAAGAGAAAGACAGGACTTCCCTGGAGGTCCAGTGGTTAAGACTCAGCGCTTCCACTACAGGGGGTGCGGGTTCAGTCCCTGGTCAGGGAACTAGGGTCCTGCAAGCCGCATGGTGCAGCCAAAAACAAAAAAGAAAGAGAGAGAAAGACAAATACCATATGATACCACTTATATGTGGAATCTAAAATATGGCACAAATGAACTTATCTAGGTAACAGAAACAGACTCACAGATATAGAGAAGAGACTTGTGGTTGCCAAGGGAGAGGTGGGTTTGGGAGGGATGGATGGGGTATTTGGGATTAACAAATGCAAACTATTATATATAGAAGGGATAAACAGCAAGGTCCTACTGTATAGCACAGGGAATTATATTCAGTATCCTGTGATAAACTATGATGGAAAAGAATATGAAAAAGAATGTATGTATATGTATAACTGAATCACTTTGCTGTACAGCAGAAATTAACATGACATTGTAAATCAACTATACTTCAATAAAGTAAAAAAATTTTTAAGTATGCCATGAATATTTTCCCACATTTTAATATTCTTCAACAGTAGGTGTCTCAAGCTGGTAAACTTATGGGCAGAATTCAGACTTCACCCTTTCTTGGCCAAAAAGTGTTGTTTTATAATTTGAATTTTAATGCCTTAGAGTGGTGCACGAACTCTCCAGTTTATCATTGTTCTCACCACTTGCTAGAGTCTCATACTCAGATGATTCACATATTTAGTTTACTGGCTAAGCTTTTTATACCCAATGTGATTTTTAGTAGTTACATATTCTTTCATTCTATGACTAGGCCATACTTTACATAAGCTATTTCTATCGTTAAGCTTTTAACTTGTTTCCAACTCACTATTGTAAATAATGCTGTGAAGAACATCTATAAACACATATCTTTTTATACATCCTTGTCTCTTTTCCTTAAAAAAGTTTCCTAAAGAATAGAAATGCTGGGTTAAAGATCTTTAATACATATTGCTGAATTGCCTGACCAAAATATTGTATTGCTTTACCTTTCCACTGGCTCATTTCCTTGAACAGCTATTGATACTGCCCAGAAAAGGTCTACTAAACAATAATAAGCATCTTTTAAATATGGTCTTTTGAGGACAAAATATTTTTTCCTCCAGCTGGCCAACCCCATTCTTTTCCTTGCTGTCCAGACAACTAAGTGAAATGGTCAGAAGAAAATAAGAATCTTAGCTATGTCCTTAACTGATATCAACATTACCTAGATGTCTCTATGCCTCAAAGAACTTGCCAGTGGTAAATAATAGGAGTAAGATATGGAATATCTTCAGTCCCTCCTAACCTCTATCATTAAGGTATGAAATTACCATCAGTGTAATTATTATTGTAATCGTTAATAACAGCAGCTATCATCTACTGCACACTTTATTATGTTGAGGGGCTGTAATATAATTTCAGTAATCCTTACAGAAGCCCAGGAGATAAGTATTATTTTAAGTATTATAACAGATAAAACTGAGGGTCACACAGGTTAAAGAAACTCGTTTCAAGTTACATGATCATCGGTGGCAAAGCCAGAATTCAAGCCTTGCTAGTCTAACTCCAAAACCACTATACTAAAATGTCTCTAAGAATATTGTTATCAAAAATAAATCTCTTTCATTAAATGCTTTTAATTTCTCAAAAGGATTTCACATATATAGTTTGGTGCTGATGATAATAAGTCTGTGGAACATAATGAAGAGACCACGTGATCGGTTCACAGATTAGGTAACTGCACCCGTCTGTTGCAGGATAACAAGAAACACAACATCTCACATGGTCATTGCTCTCCATTAAGGTCATAACCAGTTCTATACTTGCGTTAGAACTTAAAAATTACTCACATCAGCACTCTGAGTTAGATGTAGATGACAGCCTTATAGATCTCCCACACAATTAGGTTTCTCCTAGCGGCAGCAGGAATGCCAATTACAGAATTATGACAGGAGTTCTAGCCTACTCCAAACCATCCTCATTCAGCAAGTTTGTTCTTTTTCTGTTCTCCAGCTGACAGAGCTACTTTAAAAAAAGAAATCATTTCTGCAAACATTTGAAGCAGCTCAGCCCTCTGGCTTTTAGCATAATAGGACTCTGTCAGAATAATATAGAAATCTGTTTTCCAATGCTTCTATAAAAGTTCCTAAGTTTTTTACTATAAATTTTTGGGGGCTGTTATGGCATTAGATTAGGCCAAAAATATAAATATATATGCAAGCTTTGACTTGTACAAACCCGCATATTTTATTTTTTAAATTTACTTAGGGGCCTTTAAAAAATGTCACTATGACTTAGAGTAATAACAAGATTCATTGCATACTTAATTTTAGCAGCTTTCTTCATAAGATCAACACACAAAATGTCATATTAAACTTCTGTTTCAGTGCTCTCAATCTTTTTGGTCTCAGGAACACTATACGCTAAAAAATTATTGAGGACTTCAAAGAGTTTTTTTATTATGTGGGTTATAGCTACTGATATTTACCATATTAAAAATTAAAACTGGGGGCTTCCCTGGTGGCGCAGTGGTTGAGAGTCCGCCTGCCGATGCAGGGGACGCGGGTTCGTGCCCCGGTCCGGGAAGATCCCACATGCCGCGGAGCGGCTGGGCCCGTGAGCCATGGCCGCTGAGCCTGCGCGTCCGGAGCCTGTGCTCCGCAGCAGGAGAGGCCACAACAGTCAGAAGCCTGCGTACTGCAAAAAAAAAAAAAAAAAAATTAAAACTGAGATATTTCAAAACTACTTACTTTTTTACTTTTTAAAATCAATTAATTTATTTATGTATTTATTTTAACATCTTTATTGGAGTATAACTGCTTTACAATGGTGTGTTAGTTTCTGCTGTATAACAAAGTGAATCAGCTACACATATACGTATATCCCCATAACCCCTCCCTCTGGCGTCTCTCTCCCACCCTCCCTATCCCACCCCTCTAGGTGGTTACAAATCAATGAGCTGATCTCCCTGTGCTATGCAGCTGCTTTCCACTAACTATTTTACATTTGGTAGTGTATATATGTCCACACCACTCTTTCACTTCATCCCAGCTTACCCTTCCCACTTCCCGCGTCCTCAAGTCCATTCTCTACGTCTGCATCTTTATTCCTGTCCTGCCCCTAGGTTCATCAGAACTTTTTTTTTTAGATTCCATATATATGTGTTAGCATATGGTATTTGTTTTTCTCTTCCTGACTTACTTCACTCTGTATGACAGTCTCTAGGTCCATCCACCTCACTACAAATAACTCAATTTCATTTCTTTTTATGGCTGAGTAATATTCCATTGTATATATGTGCCACATCTTCTTTATCCATTCATCTGTCGATGGACACTTAGATTTTTTCCATGTATGTCTTGACTATTATAAATAGAGCTGCAGTGAACATTGTGGTACATGTCTCTTTTTTTTTTTTTTTTTTTTGCGATACATGGGCCTCTCACTGTTGTGGCCTCTCCCGTTGCGGAACACAGGCTCCGGACGCGCAGGCTCAGCAGCCATGGCTCACGGGCCCAGCCGCTCCGCTGCATGTGGGATCTTCCCGGACCAGGGCACGAACCCGTGTCCCCTGCATCCGCAGGCAGACTCTCAACCACTGCGACACCAGGGAAGCCCAGTCTGGTGGGTTTTTACCTTGCTCCTTCATCTGTTGTGTATTTCTCTGTCTTCTCATTTTGCTTAACTCCCTGTGTTTGGGGTCTCCTTTTCACAGGTTACAGGTTCGTAGTCCCCGTTGTTTTTGGTGTCTGCCCCCAGTGGGTAAGGTTGTTCAGTGGGTTGTGTAGGCTTCCTGGTGAAGGGGACTGGTGCCTCTGTTCTGGTGGATGAGGCTGGATCTTGTCTTTCTGGTGGGCAGGATCGCATCCGGTGGTGTGTTTTGGGGTGTCTGTGAATTTGTTATGATTTTAGGCAGCCTTTCTGCTAAAGGGTGGGCTTGTGTTCCTGTCTTGCGTTGTTTGGCATGGGGTGTCCCGCACTGTAGCTTGCTGGTCATTGAGTGGAGCTGGGTCTTAGCATTGAAATGGAGACCTCTGGGAGAGCTTTCTCTGTTTGATATTACCTGGGGCCGGGACGTCTCTGGTGGAGCAATGTCCTGAACTCGGCTCTCCCACCTCAGAGGCTCAGGCCTGATACCCGGCCGGAGCACCAAGACCCTGTCAACCACACAGTTGAAACACCATCTGTAGGCAGCCTCTTCTTCTCCAACTTGTCAGGATGAGTGGCAGGAGAGATTCATGAGCTGAGATGCTTTGTTAACTGGAGGTCACACTGCCGCTACAAGTGGAAAATCTGTATCCGCCAAACCTTTAAAATAACTTGTAATAAGTTTTGAGCTCTATAAATGTTTGCCTATTTAGCAAATGCTGGAAAAAACATCAGAAACTTCGAGGACGAGGCCAACTCTCTGTGTTATTTCTGTTCCATGTGATCATAGATCTTAGCAACCTCAGTATACGATTTTTTTTTCTCTTCTTATTAAGTTGAGAACTTTCACTTTTCACTTAAAGGAAGCACTTTACAGCTTCTCTTTGGCATATCTGAATTGCCAGCATCGCTACTCTTGCAGTTTGGGGCCATTTTTAAGTCAAATAAGAGTTTCCTGAACACAGTGCTGCCATAGTGATACCTCAACAGTCCATCTGGTCAAAACTACTTATTAATTCATTTTAAAATAAACCCATTATATGTTAACATAGACAACGTTTTAAGAAAAATAACTATATTTTTCAAAATAAAAAAATAGAAGAGGATGGCATTGTTTTACATTTTTGCAAATCTCTTTAATATATGGTTTAATACAAGACATCTGGATTCTCTCTCATATGTCTTTTCCATTCAATTTGTTGGGATATGTTTTGTTTTGTTTTGTTTTGTTTTTGCGGTACGCGGGCCTCTCACTGCTGTGGCCTCTCCCATTGCGGAGCACAGGCTCCGGACGTGCAGGCTCAGCGGCCATGGCTCACGGGCCTAGCCGCTCCGTGGCATGTGGGATCTTCCCAGACCGGGGCACGAACCCGTGTCCCCTGCATCGGCAGGCAGACTCTCAACCGCTGCGCCACCAGGGAAGCCCCGGGATATGTTATTTTAAAAGGTTAAAATAGTTGAAGAAGATCCAGCCTCACACAGATGTATAGTTATAAAAAGGAGGAATATTTCAAGGGTTTCTTCAAATAATTGTGGATATTTTTCTTTGATACTACACCAAAACTCAACAAGTAGTAGTCTCTAAAAGGGTAGTTGCAATATGAAATCTGAAAGCATATCAATGAATTTTTTTTTATTTTTTTACTTTTTGCAGTACGCGGGCCTCTCACTGCTGTGGCCTCTCCCGTTGCGGAGCGCAGGCTCCAGATGCGCAGGCCCAGTGGCCATGGCTCACGGGCCCAGCCGCTCCGTGGCATGTGGGATCTTCCCGGACCGGGGCACGATCCCGTGTCCCCTGCATTGGCAGGCGGACTCCCAACCACTGTGCCACCAGGGAAGCCCCATATCAATGAATTTTTCACACTCTGTTACATTAAAACCCATTACTCTATCTTGTACTTATTTTGTACTGGTCATTTGAAAAATACTGAGCCACTGAATTATGCAGATCTTCCAAATGTTAACACACTTCATTGTATAATATCAATATATTACATTTATGAATATAATCTCATTAGAAAATCTTTAAGTGTGGGAAGCTGTCAAGTTTACAATGGCAGATACAACTTTCCCAAAATTCCTGTATTTGTTTGAAAGCCCAGATTTTATCATTGGCAACAAATTTGGTCAGTTGTTTCCCTTGAAGTGATGGGCTCACTTTGCTCATTTTTGAGAAAATACCTGCCATATACCCATGTCTCAATATCCATAGACTGTCAGACATTCTTTCAAGTAAAATGGTGTTCCATGACCAAAAAACTGGTTAGTTCAACTCACAATTCAAACAATTGCACAAATGCTTTTCCAAAAAACAACCTTCATACCATGGTATACAGCAGGAGTGCTTATGTTCACCTATTTCATCACCCAGCATATCAAAAACACATGTACTCAGTGGTCGAAGTTTAATAAAATAAAATTTCCTGCTTCATCAGCAGTCTTAAGTGAAACCGGCATTTCTTGCTTTCTCTTGCTTTCTCTCTTCCTTCTTTCCTCTTTCTTTTTTCTTCTTTCTTTCCTTCCTTCCTTCTTCTTCCTTCCTTTCTTCCTTTCTTTCTTTCCCACCCTCCCTTCCTTGCTCCTTCTCTCCTCTTCTCCCCTCGCCCCTCTTTATTTCTGCAATTGCCTGGCAGTGAAGAATATAATGACTACAAATAGTATAGTTTGGTACCATTGCTTAATTTGTGTTAAGGGACTCACAGTCTTATCCACAATTGCTTTTGCACCATCAATGTAATATCAACAGTGGGGGAAAAAGGTACATCATGTCTAAAAATTTTTTGAAAATAGTTTAACCTTGCAACTCCTATAGTCATCAATATACTATACTACTATAGTAGTCACCAGCTACTATTGTCAGTGATACTCTTGCTAACTAGGGTCTACTGATTAGCAACCTTAATTCCATCTGCAACCTTAATGCCCCTTTGCCATCTAACATGACATATTCACAAGTTCCAAGTATCCTAATGCTAATAAGAAAATCTTTCAGGAGGAGGGCATTATTCAGCTTACTATAGTAAGCTCCACCCTTGAGTTACCATCCCAAAGAGAAGCAGGCGCCATAGCCCAATGCCACTATTACAAGACCTTCATGTGCTTTGTAATTTCCCAGTGTTTGCTCTTTGTGACTCCCCAAAGTGGTTTGTAATAAAAAAGTTTTAAATGAAAAAGGCCTGGGAGGAATGATAAATACAGTCTTCCAATCCAGAGCTAAGCTTGGAAGAGATTGAGCCCAATGGTGTTGCATTGGGGAAGAAAAAGGCAGCCTGAGTCCCTGAGGCCAAAGTCTCAGAGAGAGGAACACAGGGTGCAGGTGTGAGTGGCATGGGTGCCCTCACTTACAAAATACAGTGACATTTAGAACATCTAATGTCCTCTTACACAGAACTGTCAACTGCCTGGGTTCCAGTTTCTAGAAAAGCAACATGCCAACTATATCCCTAGCACTGGGGTTACCACATTTGTATGTTTCTACTATCTCCCTTAGGTTTAAGTCTTTTTTATGGTTGCAATAGTAGTAGGTGCTCAAATAATGTTATCACTGTGTGGCAAGGGCAGTGCTAGGTAGGGGTTTAATTCTCATCTTCACAATAAACTTGCAGAGTAGCTAACAATATCCCATTGGATAGATGGGGACACAGGTCCAGGGAGCCAAGCACACAAGTTGTGAGGGAGTTAAGCTGAGACTGAGACCTTGGTTGCTTTGGGTTCAAAGTCAGTGTCTTTTCATGACATCACACTGCCTCCCTCATGAAATATCTTTGCCTGCCGCTTGCTCACACATTGTTCTCTTGTGAGAATTTACCATGTAAGTGTGTTCTTCATCATAACTTTTATGAATGCTCAGTATTCCAAGGAGGACAGCCATCATTATGTAATCAATCATTTTTCCACTGCTGAAATTTTTATGATCATAAATAAAGCTATGGTGAATATAAGAAAAATCATTTCAATGGAATAATCCACAAGGGAATGAATCCAGAAAAATATTGTGAAATTAAAATATGCTTTAGGGTGATTTTCATATTGATTGAAATAACTCATCTTACTTAACAAATATTTGCCCCACAAGAATTTAACAACAGCTATAAAACTGAATCATTTGAGTTCATGTATGTCTTTAATTCATTCCTAGAATTGAATTATTCATCAGGTAGATTTATACTAAAGCAACATAAATACTGTGTGGTCCAGGCCTTTAAAAAGTAATGGTAGCTTCCCTGGTCACGCAGTGGTTGAGAGTCCGCCTGCCGATGCAGGGGACACGGGTTCGTGCCCCGGTCCGGGAAGATCCCACATGCCGCAGAGCAGCTGGGCCCGTGAGCCATGGCCGCTGAGCCTGCGTGTCCGGAGCCTGTGCTCCGCAACGGGAGAGGCCACAACAGTGAGAGGCCCGCGTACCGCAAAAAAAAAAAAAAGTAATGGTAAACTGCTTTTCCACTGCTCATATGCATCCTATAGACACAAAATATAAGTTAATTTTTACATTAGGTATTTTCTTTAGTTATGCATATTTTCAAGCATATATGAGAAAATAAGAGCTAGCAAAAATTAGGTCAGATATGGTCCAGTCAACTCAGAATTTTATCTAATGAAAGTGATACTGAAGATCCATTTCTAAGGACATATGCTAGCTGTCCTTGGTAGAATAGATCTCAAAATGTTCAACAAGTAGCACAAAATACTACCATCCCCCTTTTAAAATAAAATCTTTTTTATCTTATTGCTAGTTTTTTAATCTGAAGAAAAAGACTATAGACAGTGGATTCAAGTGTTTACCTTGTGTAAACCCCACTAAAATGGCAATAAAAACATATGCGTTCTGGAACAAATAGAATGAGAGACAAGATGACAGCAACAAAATCTTGAAAGTTGGATAAGTATCTACTTTAACAGACTTCACATCTTATTTCACAGATTTCAGGCCTTATCATATATCTTCCTAATTTTAGTTTAAAAATTACATGAATATTTGCTAATTATAAAAAGTCAATACCCTGGGTGTAATCTGGACAGTATAGAGGTTTTTTTGTGTTTTTTCTAATTTATTTATTTTTGGCTGCATTGGGTCTTCGCTGCTGCACGCAGGCTTTTCTCTAGTTGCAGCGAGCAGGGCCCACTCTTCGTTAGGGTGTGCGGGCTTCTCTTGTTGGAGAATACCAGCTCTAGGTGTGCAGGCTTCAGTAGCTGTGGCACGCAGGCTCAGTAGTTGTGGCTCGCAGGCTCTAGAGTGCAGGCTGAGTAGTTGTGGCACCCGGGCTTAGTTGCTCCGCAGCATGTGGGATCTTCCTGGACCAGGGATCGAACCTGTGTCCCCTGCCTTGGCAGGAGGATTCTTAACCACTGTGCCACCAGGGAAGCCCTCTAAGTGCATTTCTAAAGCTATGTATTTTCTTTTTAATACTACTTTCTGTATGCTATAGGTTTTGCTATGTAATGTTCTCAGTATTGTCTTCAACTTCAATTTTGCTTTTTTTCAACCCAAAAGTTATTTACAAGAGTTCATCTTACCTTACAAGCAGATAGTTATTTTTTAGCTACTTGTTGGCAGTATATATTTTTTTCCTCCCACCCCTCCCCTCCCATATATCTGCCCAGAGAACCAGCACCCATTTCAGGGAAGACTGCCCCCAAGACTGGCACCATCAATTTAGCTAAAGATCACCAAGTTTTGTCCAGCCTGTGGTCCCCAACATTCATTTCACCCTGTTCTGCCTTCTAAGGGTCATTTTTACACATTCATCTTTCTCACCAGCTGAGGCCTTTTGGTAAGGAATTCAGAGATCTCTTAGTACTACATTTTGAAACAATATTTCTCAAAAGGAGGCCCAGAGACCTCACCCGTCAGAATCACCAGGCAGTACTAATTAAAAGCAGAGCTTCTACAGCCCCATCTCAGATCTATTAAGTCAGAATCTCTGGGGAATATGGTCCAGGAATTTACATTTTTTTTAAATAAATAAATTTATTTATTTTGGCTGCATTGGGTCTTCGTTGCTGTGTGCGGGCTTTCTCTAGTTGCAGCAAGCGGGGGCTACTCTTCCTTGGGGTGCATGGTCTTCTCATTGCGGTGGCCTCTCTTGTTGTGGAGCACCGGCTCTAGGTGCACGGGCTTCAGTAGTTCTGGCACATGGGCTCAGTAGTTGCGGCTTTCAGGCTCTAGAGCACAGGCTCAGTAGTTGTGGTGCACAGGCTTGTTGCTCCGCAGCATGTGGGATCTTCCCGGACCAGGGCTCGAACCTGTGTCCCCTGCATTAGCAGGTGGATTCTTAACCAATGCACCACCAGGGAAGGCCTGGAATCTACATTTTTAACAAGCACCCCATATGAGTCTATTCTAGCGCACTGAAATTTAACAACTATTGCTTTACATGAAACCCTGATAAGCTTCAGTAAGTTCAGAGCAAGTCAACCAGGTAGGAAGGTCTTAGGAACCATGTCACATAAAGAATTTTGAAGAAACCTAGGATGTTTAAAGCTAGAAAACAACTTGATAGGAAGAACAAAAGAGATGGCACTCATATGAAAGATACTTTAAATTTATGCTATATCATTTTTAGAGGGTAAGTCCAAAGGGCAAAAATTAGAGGTAGACAGATTTCTAACAATTTGAACTCTTCAAAAATGGAATAGCCTTCTTGTGAATTAGTGAGTTCACTTCTATTTGGACATATTCAAGCAGATCACAGATGATTTTGTGCCAGAGATGTTGAAGAGAGACTTTACCTCAGGCCAGATGATTTCTACATTCCCTTCCAACTCCTAGGATTCTTAAGATTCTCTAATTTTAGGTTCATGATCTCAGTAAGAGTTATAATCATTATAACACTTCCAGACGATACTGGAAGCCTATTTCTCCATAATCAAGCATTCAAATACATTTGGTGGTTTACTACAACGTATACAAAAACTGGTCTGAGTAAATAAAATCTCACACAATTATATTTTGTTCGAATTTAAGAGTTGTTAAAGGTTTAGTTTAGATCATATTTCTGCGTATATATATGTGATGGCTAATCCCAACCTAAGAGCTAAAAATACAAAACTCTTATCAAAATCAGGTGTGCAATGGACAAATAAACTCATTCACTGCTTACATGAAAGTCAAGGAAATATGGCAAAGAAAACTATATATAACAAGCCAATATTACAATCTACCTACACAATAACTCATCTACTCCTTGCATCTTTATAAGGTGAAAAAATGAGTTTAAAATTTAAAGCAGAAACAAGATGTATTAATCTGTGAAAATGGTTCTTCAATTGTGCGCCTTTAATAGAAAAAAGAGACAGTATTAAAATAGATAAATTATATATCACTATGTTTATGTAGTAGTTGTAGCCAAGGTCCCTAAACAGAATATTGTCCAGCGGTGCCAAGGGAATCGTAATAGTATCAAGAAGTGTTAGATTCAGATTTCAAGTTTTAGTTGAAAAAAAGATAACATTTTATTTGTTTTTAAACTAAGCTAAGCTCTTAAACTAAGCTCTTAAAATCAGAAATATTCCTCAACAGTCATCCTCCAGAGTAGAGGGAAGTTTTTGGAAAAAGGAGACAAAAAAGCATTGAGAAAGATAACATTTTCTAGAGAACTCTGCTAATATCAGAATTAAATGTTTTAATTAGATAGTAATTTACTTGCTCTCTTGTACGTTATGCCATCTTCTCTAGTTTGTGTTGTTACAGTTCTGCATGTGAAATAACAAAAACATATCATATAACATAACAAAAACTCATCATATTTTACATGATCAGTATGTTACAACATTAAGATCAGACTAATAATACAAATCCACTCCACTGCCAACTTTTAAACTCCCTGCAATCTTACAGCAAGTCCTCAAGAATATTAAAATGTGAACAACAGGCTTTATATTTATCTTACAGAAGGTATAAACATCAATCATAAAGAAGAGATGCAAGCCTTTTTTAGTTAGAACATAATTAACATGATTATAAACCATCTCTAATAAACCAGAGGCAATAATTATATTGCTTGTAGTTCTATTCAGCGTTCATTGAACAATTAAAAATTTCAAAAACAAATACAAAGGCAAATCCTTATTAGATAAACAAAATAAATGCATTAGCTATTGACCCAGCATTTGCTTTTCCCCAATCTAAACAAACTAATCTTAATTCCTATGGCATACAGGGTGGATTGGAAAAGGAGGAAGCTAAAAATCTGTTGTTGCAGAGTTCCTGGTGTGTAGCATGTGAATGATGTAGTAACAGTGAAATTGAAGAGGGAAGGGCAGTCTTCCCTCACAAAACCTCTTTTCCTGCAGTCTTCGCCATCTCAGTTCATGGCAGCTTCATCCTGCTAGTTGTTCAGGCTAAAAAAAAACCTATTATCTTGCGGGGACTCCTCTCTGTCTCACATATCCTTCATCCAAACCACCAGTTAATTCTGTCAGTCTCCAGAATCCATCCACTTCCTCACCATCTCCATGTCCCTGGTTCAGACCTACCTCTCACCTGGATTATTGTAAATGCTGCTAACTAGTCTCCCTGCTTGTTGCCTTTGCTCTGCAGTTTACTCTCAACCCAGCAGCTGGATTGATCCACTCCTTAAAGCTCTCCAGTGACTTCTCATCTCATTCAAAATAAAAGTCAACGCTCTCACAACAGGGTCCTACACAAACTGTTTCCCATTATCTATCTTTCCCCCTCCCGGCCTCAATTCCAGCTACACTGGCCACTTTGCTCTTTTATGAACAGGTGACTCTCACCTCAGGGGTTTTGCAATTGTTATTCCTTTTACCTGGAAGTTTCTTTTCTTTCTTTCTTTCTTTTCTTTTTTTTTAGAATTCTATACCCAGTGACAATATCTTAAAAAAATTTCTTTTATTGGAGTATGGTTGATTGATACCTGGAAGTTTCTTTATTTAGATAACACATGGCTTTACTCCTCTCACCTCCTTGAGGTTTTTGTTCAATGTCCACTTCTCAGTGAATGATTCCCTGACCACCCTATCTATAACTGCGAACTTTATAAAAAAGAGACACTTAGTATTAAAATAGATAAATTATAGATTTATCTATAATTTATAATTTATAGATTTATCTATAATTTATCTATAATCTATAAATACTCCATCTCCCTTCTTTAAACCTGGTTTGTTTTTCTCTATAGAATTTATTACCATCTAATTACCATAAATTTTACCTATTTTCTTTGTCTGAATGTCCTCACTAGATTGTAAACTCCATGAGATTAGGAATTTTTGTCTGTTTTGTTTAATGCTTATTTCTTTTTTGGCTGAGCCGCATGGCTTGCAGGATCTTAGTTCCCTGACCAGGGATTGAACCCCAGTCCACGGCAGTGAAAGTGCCGAGTCCTAACCACTGGACCACCAGGGAATTCCTGCAATGCTTATTTCCACAGCTAGCACATAGTAGGTATTAAATAAATGCTTTTTGAAAGAATGAATACACTCTACAAATCCTCTAGTAACCAGAGTTGAGAACTAGATGCTTATATAGGTGACCCAGACAATTTTCTCTAAGAACCACACAGAAAAATGACTTTGGGGAAGTTAAGTGTCGTTCAATTTAGATGTTTTAACTCAATTAAAAATAGCAGCATTAAATAGTCACATAAAAATTAGACCACCATTCCCTTTACCTCTTTCCTATCTTAAGTCTGGATGACATTACTTTACTTCCAGAAAGGAATAGTTCCTAAATATTCTGCAGGAGAAAGCAAAAGAATATTAATAGAGATACTCTGCCCTCACATTTACAGTCTTTTCTCAAAAAGTTGATAAAATCCACACCTCCCTCCAGGAGTTTAAGAAGGGAGATACATCCTTCTTCTTCCCACACTTAAGGAAATGCTTTAATCAACATTTAAGAAAGCAAGAAAAAGCTATCCCCAGGAACCTATGCAAAGAAAGAAAATGACAGCATGTCCTAAGAAATGTCAAAGACAAATGACTGTATTTCCATGGCTAGTACATAGTAGGTGTTCAATGCTTGTTGATAGAATAAATACCCTCCACAAATCCTCTAGTAATCAGTGCTGAGAACTAGATGCCTATGTAGAACTATTCTGGGGGCTCCACACCAGTGCTAAAGCAGGCATGACACTGTTAGATTTCTATTAATATACTGCTCCCAGAAATTGAAAACGATGTACAATATGAAGATATAAAACAATTTCCATATGCAAAATATAAAACTCAAAGATCTATGACCTGAGGTTTTCTAGTCCATTTCCTTCATTTGAAAGACAGAGGTCTAGTGAGCTTGAATCATCTCTGAAACTCATCTAAATATTAGTAGTGAAACATACTATAAATCAGATTACTTGGCTCCCAATTCATTACTCTTTTCATTCTATCATGGTACTCTCTAAACTTGAGTGTTCCTTGACCAGGAGTTCTATAGCACCTGAGTTTAAATTACTACATCACCTGGAAATTAAAAGCCTAACTTCCCAATATTATGCCTAAATTAAGTTGTGGTGAGCCTGGATGTTGCTGTAGTCTTTCAACAATAACTGGAAAAAAACCAATTTCACAATTAATTGCATATTTCCTGCCATGAACAGAGGAAACTGTCATTTGCAGTATAGTTTTCTGGTATAAACATGAATTCTGGTGTTCACACCTCCCAGGTTCATATCCCAGTTCTGTCACTTTTTAGAAGAAATCTTCTTAATCTCTCTAAGCTTCAATCTTCTCATTTTAAAAAAGAAGTTAATTGCCAGGAATTCCCTGGCAATCCAGTGGGTAGGACTCTGCACTTTCACTGCCGAGTCCCCAGGTTCAATCCCTGGCTGGGGAACTAAGATCCTGCAAGCCACGTGGCAAAAAAAAAAAAAGGATCACATGCTGTATTTAGTTGCATGGAAAGTACTCAGCACATGGCCTAAAACATACATATTCATGTTGACAGATCTACTGTCAATTGCAGTCAGACATAA
This sequence comes from Stenella coeruleoalba, assembly GCF_951394435.1. Classification (NCBI taxonomy): domain Eukaryota; kingdom Metazoa; phylum Chordata; class Mammalia; order Artiodactyla; family Delphinidae; genus Stenella; species Stenella coeruleoalba. Next base: position 107,570,804 of record NC_137169.1, read on the forward strand.
ATAGAAGTTATAATCAGATTCCCAGCCTTCAAATTTTAGACTTCATATTTATTAAAATAATCTCCCAAACTGAATGCCTGTTGATTTGAACTTGGTAGCTATTAGTTTTATCTAGTTCCTCAAGAAATGAAAAAATTATAAAGCAGTCAATTCATGTAACAGTTCAATAAGATTTAAAACCAAAACAGATTAAACACAACATTAAAGCATTTTGTGACCTATTTTGGCCAAAAAATGCATTTTTCCCTCATTCGTGTAACCATTACCATTACTCGGTGAACCAGCACCCAATGTTACAAAGATCTTGTAAGTTTGTGTGTGTGTGTGTGTGTGTGTGTGTGTGTGTGTGATATTCAACACTTTATTATAAAATTGGCTTTGTGATCGATAATTTTGCCCCACTGTAGGCTAATGTAAGTGTTCTGAGTACATTTAAAGTAGGCTAGGCTAAGTTATGCAGTTTGGTAAGTTAGGTATAGTCAATGCATTTTCAACTTACGATATTTTCAACTTACAATGGGGTTTATTGGGATGTAACCCCATTTTAAGTGGAAGAAGAAAAGATCCTGTAAATTATTGATACCTTCTTAGTGGTCCAAGGGCGCCCTCTGTCTGGGTGCAGAAAAAGTTCAATGCTAAATTACTTTTTTTAAAGCTGATGCTTTTCAAGTAAATTCTTAACAAGTCTATGAAATTAATCTTCTCTTTAATCACTGCTAACATATTGTCAGAAAAGGCAATGTCATTGTTACAAGAGTACCAGAACGGTTTGGTCTTACATCCCTATAATTTACCTGGGAATTGGAAAGAAAACCCATGCTATTTTCCCCAGAATTTATTCCACATCATTCAATAAAATTGTTGGTATAGATCACCTAGATAAGTATATTGATCTCTTTGTTTGTTCTGTCCATGTAAAACTCTATACTTTATTTAACATGCCATTGTAGCCGTTTGCCCAGTAATGAGTATCACCAATGTTAAATATTTATTGGGCATCTCTGTGTACAGGACACTGTACTTGGTGAAAAGGATGGGGAAAAAATTCTCTATCCTCAAAGAAATGGCAATCTACTTTTTTAATAAGGATGTGAACAAAGAAATATAGGGTAAGATGTCCACTGAAAAAGATATGCTTCTCTCAGTGCTGCTTTCTGTTACCTCAGGAAAGTTATTCAACTTCTCTGAACCTCAGTTTATCTATAATATGGAGATAATACTCACCTCAAAGGAAAGTTGCACAAATTAACTGAGATATTTGCAAGGACTCAGCATATAGTAAAAGCTCAGTAAAAGGTGGTTGTTTTTATTTATTAATATTAAGAGAAATCTTAAATAACAGCATCCTACATTAAATTTCACTTGCTTCAAATGGAACGATGCGTAAACAAAATATTTTGTATCTCATTTTTTCAACATTATTCTTTCTAGCGAAGAAAAATAAGTGATCCTGATCAAATGCTTGATTAAATCAATAACTAGGTATTTCTAAAGGAATTATTTCAGTATAAAAAACATAGTTAAGACTCCTTTACCACTACCGAAATTTAGGATTCATAAGAACATGAATTTTCTGGTACTTATTTCATATGCCTTGCCTATTCTCTTGAAATATCTAAAATGTTGAAAATAATTTCATTGTGTTTCATGATCAGCTACATTTCTAACATAAAAGCAGCCCAAAAACAGAATCATGATCATAAAAGGGATCTTAGCAATTTCTAGTTCAATCTTTTTTTTCTTTTTAGAAATAAGAATTTATGCATCTCCTTAACATTACAAAGCACTTTAAAATTTATTTTGTGAATTTTAATAATTTCTCAGGGGGGCAAGCACATAACAAAATATTTTTTATTCTGTTTGTAGGTGGGGAAACATAAATAGCAAAACTAAGCACAGTACAAAATATTCACTAAGAAAAAATAGTTAAAGCTAGGCTAAAGACTACATGTATTATCTCAATTCTCATGTTAACCTGATATAGGTGCTATTTTCTCCATTTACAAATGGGGAAACTGAGTCACTAATCGCTTATGTAACTAACCAATGTCCTGCAACTAGTACACAGCAGAATCAAATCCAGGCTGCCTGATTCCAGAGTCTGCACTCTCAACCTCTATCTATACCTTTCTATTATTTAAAAGTGACAATTTTCTTAAATATCCATGAGTCTGACATAAACGATTGTATAAATAAATGGGGGAAAAGGATCACTTTTTTACAGAAGAATTCCAAATAATAACTATAGAAGGAATGAGGAAAATAATTACCATTCAGTAAACACCAACTGTTGCAAGGAAGAACCATCAACGGATTCCAGTTAAAATTACCAGGTGTATGATGAGAATAGGATATTTGCAACTCACCAAGGCATCTCTCCATATGATATTTATTAATTATAAGGAGAAAAATAGTAAATTTACAGTGGAGAAACCCAGCAGACACAACCTAAATAAAGTGATCAAAGTTAACATCACCACCAGAAAGGTGGAATCACTGTAATTACTGAATGTACAGACAGAACCCTCCATGCAAATAATTTTTACTTAATGATTTAAAGCTCTTCAGCGTTTTTGCTACCATAAAGTTTGGTACTAAACTACCAACTGTGACAAAAACTTAACAAATTCTGTTTGAGTTGAGGCTGGGTAGGCACTAAGTCTCTGAAATCACTTGAAGCATTTTTCCTAAGTTTTGTCTTCGCGAAAACCGTATGCTTTAAAGAAATTATGATGGAGCAGGCCAAATATTCCCATTAATATTTCTATTATCATATAGTAATGCAAGATACAGTTATTATGGAAATTATATTTGGAAGATAGTTTACAAATTCTGAAATCCATTCTCTTTTTAAATATTATTGACAAAGAAAATGAATTATGCCATATGTAAAAAAATAAAAGTTATGGGTACCTTTTGATTTCAAATAATTAAAACTGATATTTATTGAGCCTTTACTATGTACCAGGCACATTTTTTTCTTGCACATTATTTCATTAAATTCTCACAATTTCATAAGGTAGATTATATTACCACCACTTCTCAGATGAGTAAATGGCTAGAAAGGTTAAAAACACTGCATAAGGATGGGTTGTCTGACACAAACAATACTGTCATTCTTTTTCTAAATATTTTTCCAATTGCTAACAAGCAGAAAATCTAATTAATTTGAGTTTCATTGACTTTCATCTTCACTTCCCTCCTATGTAGGGCTATGTTAACACATAGCAACAAGGAGAATGGTAAATAATTAATAATCTAAGATAATTAAGAGTTAGCCATATTGTTATTACAATTATACTAAACTTATTTACATATCCTTTGTTTTATATCAAACTTTGAGTTCTTATGGAGGAGAAACATGATTTTGATTAAATATAAAATGGACAGTTAAACCTCTAAATAGTACACACTTTGTAAGAAGCTGAAGCACATGTCATTATTCAGGTAATCATTCTTGATTACTTCATTTACACACATCTTTACAAGTCTAAACAAAATGTACAGATATAAACACCATAATTTTTAACTTCCTGTTTTTCACCCTTAAAGCACTGATTCCTTGAACCTAGTAAAAAAAATTTTCAAGTAACTGCATTAGGAAGTTTATAATTAATGTAATCATTTATATTTAAAGTATTTTTTAAATTTGAAGTTTCTATTATTAAAAATATTTCTTATTATTACAGTTTATTTACACCCTTGATTTTTAAAAAAATAAGTAATGTGCTTCATATTGGCTTCTGGATTTGCTGTCTTGCCTACAACAAAACAAGTCACTGGGTTTAAACTGGATGAGTCACAAAGCAAAAGTTTGGACTTGATCATTGGTTTCAGTCCTATTTTTAGAGGTATGGGAATACAAAAGAAGTTCTTAATCTGGAGACATTTAAAATGGCTTTTTTAGTTTTCTTCAGAAAGGAAATGGGCTGCCAAACTTCAGGACCACCATAGAATCCACTAAATATATAATAAATATTTTGTACAAAATGTTTACATTCTATTAAACATTGTATCTTACCTACGTGTAAAATAACACTGCCACTGACATCAATGGAATTTCATGGGCAAAGGAATGAGTCAGTAAGTCTTGTCAAAATAGGCATTTTTCTTACTCCTCTAAAATGTTATAATTGTCCAAATATAAATACTTAAAAGGATGCAGTTTCCATGTATTACTTACAGATTGACAATTGTCTAAAAAAGCACAAAGTTCATAGACAAGCCTCTCTCTCCTTGTTCTTTCTAAAAAATGCATAAAATGGAAAACAACCTTATACTATACTGAAATCCAAATTATAGGTAAGAAAAAACAAAAACCAAATGACACAAGAGTGGAAATTAATTTTCAAATATTGGTAACTTACAGGATTTGCAGTTACTTTTTCATTAGCATTGGTTTGCTGTTTTCTATGTTTTAAATTGTAATATACTTTGAAGAAAATATTCAATGTATTTAAAATTTTTAAAAACATTTAAAATGAATAAGAACAGAATTTTCAGATAACATTAGATTTTTCTCATTTGTATCCATTTAAAGATTCATTTTCATATAACTGTTCTTGCAAAATGTATCTCAAAAATAGAAAAAAATGTCCAAAGGAAAGTTTTATTTATGTGGTAGAAAAATTGAAAAGGAAAGAAAATAAACACATCTTCACAATTTCAGAGGTGACAAAAACCTATGGTATTTCAAGTGGTTTCTGATCTCCCTTAAAGGATTTGAAAATTGTATACAAAGTTTTATAAAGTAATCTTAACAGCCAGATTCCTGTTGACGTGCTCTAGGTCTCGTTTTAACGGTAAACTTCATACAATGTAATGAAAGAAAATTGATTTGGTAATGCTGAACCTATTGATTAAACTGTGAACACAACAAACACTGGTCATTTTTTGGGTAGAAATATTTACAAGCAATTAAAGTCTCTGATTTCTTGCAGTTGTTTCCTGTTGTCTTCCCGATTTTACAATTCCCCAACGCAAAGGTGCAGAAAACTAACATTTACCATCCTTTTCGAGAAATGGCATAATGGAGAGAAGACCTGCGGGGTATAAACACAGATGTAGACATGTGGAAGTTGATGGCTTTAAGATTCATTTTGTTGCTAAGTTTTTGTCGTTTCTTAAATTAAAATTTTGAGTTTTTCCTTAAAATCCCCGCGCTACTTTGCTTTATCCCCACCGAATACATGTCCCCTACCCATTTTTGACCCTGTTAACTCTTCTCCTGCCGCTGTTTCAGCATCGCAAGTCCCCAGCAACCTGGGAGAGTTGAAATCCACGGAGTCCAAACGCCCAGGGAGCCGAAAACTGGGTGGTTCCGGGCTCCGCTGGACCCGCGGCCTTCGAGTTCCGGCGGCAGACCCCACCTCCAGGCCCTCCTGGGAGATCCGAGGCCTCTCCCAGAACATTCCTAAAGGGCGTTCCCTATTTATTCGTTCAATAAGTATTTGTTCAATTTCCGATACCCCTCAGTCTTCGGAAAAGCAATTAGGGCCTCACTTTGCCCGAACTGTGTCCTCGCCTTGTTAATGACACAAATACGGCGGGGAAGACGAATCTCGGCCACTATTTAGCAAATACCGCGTGAGATTTACCAAATGCCGAACCTCGGAGTCCCTAGCATCTGCCGGGAACACAAGGCCATCTCCCTTCCCTCCATCCTTCACTGCCACCCAAGAAAGCGTTAATGGCAAATAGCGACCACGGCCAAGCTCTGCTGTTCTTGCCTCCGAGCCAGCATTATGCCAAGTTCCTCCACACCGCGAGGCGCCACCCTCTCCCCAAGCCAGCAGGAGGGGCGTCAGGCCGCGGCCCGGACCCCGGGCCAAGGGCCGGGAGAGATCTGAGCGTCCGGGCCTCAAACACCTCCGGGCTAGAGGTGGGTCGAGAATCAAGTCCGGGCGTGGCATCCTAGGGTGTCTCAGCCGAATTCTTCCAAGTAGCCGGGAGGCTGGTTGTCCGAACCGCGTAGCGAAACTACAACTCCCAGGACCACAGCTGACCGGACTTCCGGAAGCCAAAGCCTGGCGGGGAGGAGGCTGCTGAGATCCGGATAAGAGGCCGGGGGTTAATTTAGCAAGAAAAACGGGGGGCGGGAAGAGCTATAGTGCTAACCTGTCAATTCGCCACCATGAACGTGGTTTTTGCTGTGAAGCAGTACATTTCCAAAATGATAGAGGACAGCGGACCGGGCATGAAAGTACTTCTTATGGATAAAGAGACGGTGAGTTTGCTTTTGCTCAGTGTTTGTGAGGGAACCCTCCTCCCTTGCAATAGCTGGTCCCATTCCACTGTAGGATATAGTATGTAATTAAAGATTTATAAGTGAGGGTCAGTTCAGTGTGGAACTGAAAGGTTGTGTATGTAAAGCTTGCCTAGAAGGTTTGCAGTTTGAATGGCTCTAACCACTGCCGGAGGTTCTTGTACCCAGAACAGTTTATTGAAATCAGAAATCGTTTTTTAAATGCCTCTGCCAAGAAATAATATATAAGACAGCGCACTCGGAGGACTTTGGGATGGTCCTGTTATTTCCACTCAGCGTTATGTTTTTAAAGGAAAGCTGTCAGGGCTCAAACTGAGGTGACAGGTTATTATTTATTGGTCACAAAATTTTAAAAAAGAACTCTTTAAGGTGATGGGAAATTTATGGGTTGTTCGTGTTCAGAGAGAACGTTTCATTTTGGTACATTACTTATTATTTTAGATGCTCAGTAAATGTTATTACATATGTTAGTATTTAAGTTATCCAACTAAGTAGTGTTAATGAAAAAAAAGATTTTAAGGCTTAGGTATGACTGCTTGTTTTTATTATTCTGGACTAGCATAATATTAGTTAATTCTTTTTCTTTACAGACCGGCATAGTGAGTATGGTATACACACAATCGGAAATTCTCCAGAAGGAAGTGTACCTTTTTGAACGCATTGATTCTCAAAATCGAGAGATCATGAAACACCTGAAAGCAATTTGTTTTCTTCGACCTACAAAGGTACTACATAAACAGCTGCCGTCTGCTTAGGCAAATACAGCACACTATGATCTGGAAGTATTATTAAGGCAAAATAAATTTATATTATCATCATTTGTGGCATCATAATTATGCTGGTTTATCAGAGTTATAACCATGACTCTCCTCCTTTCCACATCTCAGTCACTGCTTACAGCCAGTTTTTCCTTCAAGGTGTCTTTAAGGTTCTCAGCTACTTCCAAAGCCACTAACTATCCCAGCAGAGACCCACATCACTTTATTCCTGGATTAACCTCCATACCTATCACACTGAACACCATTGCCATTTATTTATTTATTTATTTTTAAATTTTTGAATTTTATTTTTTTATACAGCAGGTTCTTATTAGTCATCAGTTTTATACACATCAGTGTATACATGTCAATCCCAATCGCCCAATTCATCACACCCCCACCCCCACCCCCCACGGCTTTCCCCCCTTGGTGTCCATACATTTGTTCTCTACATCTGTGTCTCTATTTTTGCCCTGCAAACTGGTTCATCTGTACCATTTTTCTAGGCTCCACATATATGCATTAATATACGCTATTTGTTTTTCTCTTTCTGACTTACTTCACCCTGCATGACAGTCTCTAGATCCATCCACATCTCTACAAATGACCCAATTTCATTCCTTTTCATGGCTGAGTAATATGACATTGTATATATGTACCACATCTTCTTTATCCATTCGTCTGTCGATGGGCATTTAGATTGCTTCTGTGACCTGGCTATTGTAAATAGTGCTGCAATGAACATTGGGGTGCATGTGTCTCTTTGAATTATGGTTTTCTCTGGGTATATGCCCAGTAGTGGGATTGCTGGATCATATGGTAATTCTATTTTTAGTTTTTTAAGGAACCTCCATACTGTTCTCCATAGTGGCTGTATCAGTTTACATTCCCACCAACAGCGCAAGAGGGTTCCCTTTTCTCCACACCCTCTCCAGCATCTGTTGTTTGTAGATTTTCTGATGATGCCCATTCTAACTGGTGTGAGGTGATACCTCATTGTACTTTTGATTTGCATTTCTCTAATGATTAGTGATGTTGAGCAGCTTTTCATGTGCTTCTTGGCCATCTGTATGTCTTCTTTGGAGAAATGTCTATTTAGGTCTTTTGCCCATTTTTGGATTGGGTTGTTTGTTTTTTTAATATTGAGCTGCATGAGCTGTTAATATATTTTGGATATTAATCCTTTGTCCATTGATTCGTTTGCAAATATTTTCTCCCATTCTGAAGGTTGTCTTTTCGTCTTCTTTATGGTTTCCTTTGCTGTGCAAAAGCTTTGAAGTTTCATTAGGTCCCATTTGTTTATTTTTGTTTTTATTTCCATTACTCTAGGAGGTGGATCAAAAAAGATCTTGCTGTGATTTATGTCAAAGAGTGTTCTTCCTATGTTTTCCTCTAAGAGTTTTATAGTGTCCAGTCTTACATTTAGGTCTCTAATCCATTTTGAGTTTATTTTTGTGTATGGTGTTAGGGAGTGTTCTAATTTCATTCTTTTACATGTAGCTGTCCAGTTTTCCCAGCACCACTTATTGAAGAGACTGTCTTTTCTCCATTGTATATCCTTGCCTCCTTTGTCATAGATTTGTTGACCATATGTGCGTGGGTTTATCTCTGGGCTTTCTATCTTGTTCCATTGATATATGTTTCTGTTTTTGTGCCAGTACCATATTGTCTTGATTACTGTAGCTTTGTAGTATATTCTGAAGTCAGGGAGTCTGATTCCTCCAGCTCCGTTTTTTTCCCTCAAGACTGCTTTGGCTATTTGGGGTCTTTTGTGTCTCCATACAAATTTTAAGATTTTTTGTTCTAGTTCCATAAAAAATGCCATTGGTAATTTGATAGGGATTGAATCTGTAGATTGCTTTGGGTAGTATAGTAATTTTCACAGTACTTATTCTTCCAATCCAAGAACATGGTATATCTCTCCATCTGTTGGTATCATGTTTAATTTCTTTCATCAGTGTCTTATAGTTTTCTGCATACAGGTCTTTTGTCTCCCTAGGTAGGTTTATTCATAGGTATTTTATTCTTTTTGTTGCAGTGGTAAATGGGAGTGTTTCCTTAATTTCTCTTTCAGATTTTGCATCATCAGTGTATAGGAATGCAAGAGATTTCTGTGCATTAATTTTGTATCCTGCAACTTTACCGAATTCATTGATTAGCTCTAGTAGTTTTCTGGTGGCATCTTTAGGATTCTCTATGTATAGTATCATGTCATCTGGAAACAGTGACAGTTTTACTTCTTCTTTTCCAATTTGTATTCCTTTTATTTCTTTTTCTTCTCTGATTGCCATGGCTAGGACTTCCAAAACTATGTTGAATGATAGTGGTGAGAGTGGACATCCTTGTCTTCTTCCTGATTTTAGAGGAAATGCTTTCAGTGTTTGACCATTGAGAATGATGTTTGCTGTGGGTTTGTCATATATGGCCTTTATTATGTTGAGTTAGGTTCCCTCTATACCCACTTTCTGGAGAGTTTTTAACATAAATGGGTGTTGAATTTTGTCAAAAGCTTTTTCTGCCTCTATTGAGATGATCATATGGTTTTTATTCTTCAATTTGTTAATATGGTGTATCACATTGATTGATTTGCATATATTGAAGAATCCTTGCATCCCTGGGATAAATCCCACTTGATCATGGTATATGATCCTTTCAATGTGTTGTTGGACTCTGTTTGCTAGTATTTTGTTGAGGATTTTTGCATCTATATTCATCAGTGATATTGATCTGTAATTTTCTTTTTTTGTAGTATCTTTGTCTGGTTTTGGTATCAGGGTGATGGTGACCTCACAGAATGAGTTTGGGAGTGTTCCTTCCTCTGCAATTTTTTGGAAGAGTTTGAGAAGGATGGTTGTTAGCTCGTCTCTAAATGTTTGATAGAATTCACCTGTGAAGCCATCTGGTCCTGGACTTTTGTTTGTTGGAAGATTTTTAATCACAGTTTCAATTTCACTACTTGTGATTAATCTGTTCATATTTTCTATTTCTTCCTGGTTCAGTCTTGGAAGGTTATACCTTTCTAAGAATTTGTCCATTTCTTCCAGGTTGTCCATTTTATTGGCATAGAGTTGCTTGTAGTAGTCTCTTAGGATGCTTTGTATTTCTGTGGTGTCTGTTGTAACTTCTCCTTTTTCATTTCTAAGTTTATTGATTTGAGTCCTCTCCCTCTTTTTCTTGATGAGTCTGGCTAATGGTTTATCAATTTTGTTTATCTTCTCAAAGAACCAGCTTTTAGTTTTATTGATCTTTGCTATTGTTTTCTTTGTTTCTATTTCATTTATTTCTGCTCTGATCTTTATGATTTCTTTCCTTCTGCTAACTTTGGGTTTTGTTTGTTCTTCTTTCTCTTTTGATGTAAGGTTAGATTGTTTATTTGAGATTTTTCCTGTTTCTTGAGGTAGGCTTGTATAGCTATAAACTTTCCTCTTAGAACTGCTTTTGCTGCATCGCATACATTTTGGATCATCGTGTTTTCATTGTCATTTGTCTCTAGGTATTTTTTGATTTCCTCTTTGATTTCTTCAGTGATCTCTTGGTTATTTAGTAACGTATTGTTTAACCTCCATGTGTTTGTGTTTTTTTACTTTTTTTTCCCTGTAATTCATTTCTAATCTCATAGCATTGGGGTCAGAAAAGATACTTGATATGATTTCAGTTTACTTAAGTTTACTGAGGCTTGATTTGTGACCCAAGATGTGATCTATCCTGGAGATGTTCTGTGCGCACTTGAGAAGAAAGTGTTATCTGCTGTTTTTGGATGGAATGTCCTATAAATATCAATTAAATCTATCTGGTCTATTGTGTCATTTAAAGCTTGTGTTTCCTTATTTATTTTCATTTTGGATGATCTGTCCATTGGTGTAAGTGAGGTGTTAAAATCCCCCACTATTATTGTGTTACTGTTGATTTCCTCTTTTAGAGCTGTTAGCAGTTGCCTTATGTATTGAGGTGCTCCTATGTTGGGTGCATATATATTTATAATTGGTATATCTTGTTCTTGGATTGATCCCTTGATCATTATGTAGTGTCCTTTCTTGTCTCTTGTAACATTCTTTATTTTAAAGTCTATTTTATCTGGTATGAGTATTGCTACTCCAGCTTTCTTTTGATTTCCATTTGCATGGAATATCTTTTTTCATCCCCTCACTTTCAATCTGTATGTGTCCCTAGGTCTGAAGTGGGTCTATTGTAGACAGCATATATATGGGTCTTGTTTTTGTATCCATTCAGCAAGCCTGTGTCTTTTGGTTGGAGCGTTTAATCCATTCACTTTTAAGGTAATTATTGATATGTATGTTCCTATGACCATTTTCTTAATTGTTTTGGGTTTGTTTTCGTAGGTCCTTTTCTTCTCTTGTGTTTCCCACTTAGAGAATTTCCTTTTGCATATGTTGTAGAGCTGGTTTGGTGGTGCTGAATTCTCTTAGCTTTTGCTTGTCTGTAAAGCTTTTGATTTCTCCATCGAATCTGAATTAGATCCTTGCTGGGTAGAGTAATCTTGGTTGTAGGTTCTTCCCTTTCATCACTTTAAGTATATAATGCCACTCCCTTCTGGCTTGTAGAGTTTCTGCTGAGAAATCAGCTGTTAACCTTATGGGAGTTTCCTTGTATGTTATTTGTAGTTTTTCCCTTGCTGCTTTCAATAATTTTTCTTTGTCTTTAATTTTTGCCAATTTGTTTACTATGTGTCTCGGCGTGTTTCTCCTTGGGTTTATCCAGTACGGGACTCGCTGCACTTCCTGGACTTGGGTGGTTATTTCCTTTCCCATGTTAGGGAAGTTTTCAACAATAATCTCTTCAAATATTTTCTTGGGCCCTTTCTCTCTCTCTTCTCCTTCTGGAACCCCTATAATGCGAATGTTGTTGTGTTTAATGTTGTCCCAGAGATCTCTTAGGCTGTCTTTATTTCTTTTCATTCTTTTCTCTTTATTCTGTTCTGTAGCAGTGAATTCCACCATTCTGTCTTCCAGGTCACTTACCCGTTCTTCTGCCTCAATTATTCTGGTATTGATTCCTTCTAGTATAGTTTTCATTTCAGTTATTGTATTGTTCATCTCTGTTTGTTTGTTCTTTAATTCTTCTAGGTCTTTTTTAAACATTTCTTGCATCTTCTTGATCTTTGCCTCCATTCTTTTCCGAGGTCCTGGATCATCTTCATGATCATTATTCTGAATTCTTTTTCTGGAAGGTTGCCTGTCTCCCCTTCATTTAGTTGTTTTTCTGGGCTTTTATCTTGTTCCTTCATTTGGTACATAGCCCTCTACCTTTTCATCTTGTCTTTCTTTCTGTGAATGTGGTTTTTGTTCCACAGGCTGCAGGACTGTAGTTCTTCTTGCTTCTGCTGTCTGCCCTCTGGTGGATGAGGCTGTCTAAGAGGCTTGTGCAAGTTTCCTGATGGGAGGGACTGGTGGTGGGTAGAGGTGACTGTTGCTCTGGTGGGCAGAGCTCAGTAAAACTTTAATCTGCTTGACTGCTGATGGGTGGGGCTGGGTTCCCTCCCTGTTGGTTGTTTGGCCTGAGACAACCCAACACTGGAGCCTACCTGGGCTCTTTGGTGGGGCTAATGACAGACTCTGGGAGGGCTCACGCTAAGGAGTACTTCCCAGAACTTCTGCTGCCAGTGTCCTTGCCCCCATGGTGAGCCACAGCCACCCTCTGCCTCTGCAGGAGACCCTCCCACACTAGCAGGTAGGTCTGATTCAGTCTCCCCTGGGGTCACTGCTCCTTCCCCTGGGTCCTGATGCTCACACTACTTTGTGTGTGCCCTCCAAGAGTGGAGTCTCTGTTTCCCCCAGTCCTGTCAAAGTCCTGCAATCAAATCCCACTAGGCTTCAAAGTCTGATTCTCTAGGAATTCCTCCTCCTGTTGCCAGACCCCCAGGTTGGGAAGCCTGATGTGGGACTTAGAACCTTCATTCCAGTGGGTGGACATCTATGGTATAAGTGTTCTCCAGTCTGTGAGTCACCCACCCAGCAGTTATGGGATTTGATTTTACTGTGATTGTGCTCCTCCTACCATCTCATTGTGGCTTCTCCTTTGTCTTTACATGTGGGGTATCTTTTTTGGTGAGTTCCAGTGTCTTCCTGTCGATGATTGTCCAGCAGCTAGTTGTGATTTTGGTGTTCTCGCAAGAGGGAGTGAGAGCACGTCCTTCTACTCCACCATCTTGGTTCAGGGCCACCAATACATACTTATATCAGTGTTTTCAGTCTTTATCATTTTATTCACATCTATGCTCAGGAACCTTTAATGACTCAATTTTACTTCCATCATTAAGTTTATATTTAGTAGCCCTCAGAGCCCTCCTTTAGCTGGTCTGGTCTGCCCTTATGTATTCAACCTTCTATGTCCTACCTCTGCTCCTCCACTGCAGCCAGATTGGCCTTTTTATGATCCCTTTACATACTCATTCCTGTCCTCTGTTCTCTTCCCCTGATTAAAGATTCTTTAGCCTTCTGTCAGTTTTCAGCCATCATCTTCTAAATCTAACTTGAGTCCTCCTTTAAAATTCCTTTACTATTTCAATCTTATTTTGTATGTTCTCTTGTTTTATATTCATGTTCTTAACTCCAGTGCTTGTACATTATCTACTTTCCAATATACAAATCTGACCATGTCACCACGCTTGAAATCCTTGAACGTTTGCTCATTGCTTTTATGATAAAGACAAAACTCCATTAAGTGTGGCCTGCAAGGCCCTGTATGGTCTAGTTCCTACTATTTCTATAGCCTCATTTCAAACCATTCCCCTTTTGCTCTTAGCCACACTAACCTTTCAGTCCACTGTATTCCGTCATGCCGCAGGACCTTTGCACAGGTTCTTCTCTTTGCCTGGAACGTTTTCACTCCCTCAAGCAAATCTTTCCTGGCTTTGCTGACCAGTTCAAACTCCCCTCTCATAAACACTTATAGCACCATCTTCCTCTTCCTATTACTTGTCATGGTTGGAGTCTCGTATGGTTTGTGTGATTAATTAATATGTCTCACCTACCAGCAGTAAGCTCCAGGAGAGCATATTTTCACACTGTTCTGTCCCCATTGCCTGCCACATAATGGATACTCAATAAATAGTTCCTGAATTAATTAATACATCAATTAATTCTTTGATACAGTAGTTTCCAATTGTTTCATATTAGTCATGAAATTTTGGCTCTGGGAGGGATCTTAGAGATTATCAGTCTATCATTTCCTAACATTTTTTATTGGAGAAGCTCTTTCAGTGCCATATGTATGTTCTCTCAAACTCAAAATGTGTTGTCAAAAACAATTTTTCCTTAAGATTACATTATAAAGTTAATTTTTAATGTGTTTTTTAAATTTAAATTACAGTTTTTAAAGTCTTTTTCCCATTTAACAAGCAATATGTATTGCTTACATTACTTTTAATTCTATAAGGAAACGTATGGTTTTTTAACATTCAAAAATGATATTTTATATCATGTATAATTTGGGGATCAACTTTATACTGAAATTTAACCATATGTTATAGTATCAAAAGTAAATAAGATCTGCATTATGATCGTATGTAATTGGAATTATTATGTTTTGACCATTTGAAAATCAACTTTTAGTTCTAAATTTCATGTTTTATTTTTAAATAATGTAATTATACAAAAGGTCTTAGCCTACTGTTTGCAAATACTTCACAAATATTGCAGTTCTGCAGCCTCTGGTCCCAATTAGTTAAAAGTCCAAGTGAATATATTTAACTATATTTTCTCTTGAATGTTGGTTTTTAAAGGACTAGACACATTTTGATGTTCCACATAAGAATTTTGATCAGATGAATAAAATTTATAAACAAACAGCTTGAGGCAAATTTGCAGAATTATTATCTATTTTATGTTGTATTTCAACATCTATGTCCTTTATATTTTTTAATCTTAATTTGGCCAAGGCAATGCAGCTAGTTAATGTTACATGATTCCTGATCATTGTATTCAATGTGGCTCTTTTTTATCCCCAGCCCTCACCCCTCCCAACATACACACACTTAATCTAGACCTCAGCACACAGTAGGCACTCAGTAAATACTTAAATAAATCAGTGGATGATACGTATTTATTACCTTTTCACTTAAGCAGTTCTCGTATTTTATTTGTTTGTTCTTTTCTTTTCTAGGAGAATGTGGATTATCTGATTCAGGAGCTCCGAAGACCCAAATACAGTATATATTTTATTTGTAAGTATGTTATTTCACCTGTTCAATCATGTAACTAAATCCTAGCTAATATGTTCTATTGGGTACTTCATATCATCAGTAAGTTAATTGAATCCATCACTGAAAGAGTCTGGTGAGTTTTTTTGTCATTTCAAAGTATTAAAAGTGTTAAAAGTGTTGGACCAACATTCTGTTTCTGAGAGCTAAATGTGATTTCCACTCATCATAGACTGCTTAGGTTAAAAACAAATTTTTTGTTAAGTTTTACTTTGCCCTTCAAGTTTCTTTATAAGTCAAAAGTTGTAAGTAGTCAACTTTCACATTCTACCTTTGCCAAAAACGTATGTATATTTATTTCTATTTTACACTTTTATGAACGGAGGCATAGAAGCTGATTTATTTATTTGGAGGGAGGATATACTTGAGTTTGTTGGAAAAGCAGAGATTTACTTTACATACCAGATGAAAACAGTCTACTTCTCTTTGCAACTTTATGTAATACTTGAAAGTACAAGTCATCAGGTAGATATCTCCTATTTGCATAACTTTTGGGGAGGGGAAAGGGGGTGGAGGCCTGGAAATAAACTGGGTTTGTGGTTACTATACAATTTATATGGATTTTTTTAATGTAATACATTCTGCTTTGGAAGTTACATCTTTTCTCCTCTAGATGTCCTTATTGATCTTCATAGCATTTGTATTGTTTACTTGAAGGCTTTGGAGTTTTAGGGTTTAAACTATAGTCTAAGATATATGCTTTCTTCCGCATATACTACAATTTAATAATGGTACAAAAAATTAACATTTGTGATAAGACACTGTAGTTTATAAGAACTCTCTCATATTTTATTCAGCCCTTAAAACAACCCCAGGAGGTAAAAACAGGCAATTTTATTCTTTTCTGTCATCCTACTTTTGTTTTTGTTATTGTTTTATTTTTGGCTAATAATCACGGGTTTTCTTTTTCAATTAAGCTTTTTTTTCCTTTTTTTCTTTTCTTTTCTTTTTTTTTTTTTTTTTTTTTTTTTTTTTTTTAAATTTCATTTATTTATTTATTTTTGGCTATGCTGGGTCTTTTCTGTGCGTGGGCTTTCTCTAGTTGCGGCAAGCGGGGGCCACTCTTCATCGCGGTGCGCGGGCCTCTCACTATCACGGCCTCTCTTGTTGCAGAGCCCAAGCTCCAGACGCGCAGGCTCAGTAGTTGTGGCTCACGGGCCTAGTCGCTCCGCGGCATGTGGGATCTTCCCAGACCAGGGCTCGAACCCGTGTCCCCTGCATTGGCAGGCAGACTCTCAACCGCTGCGCCACCAGGGAAGCCCTCTTTTCTTTTTTTAAATTTATTTGATTTTATCTGTGGCTGCATTGGGTCTTTGTTGCTGTGCACGGGCTTTCTCTAGTTGCTGCAAGCAGGGGCTACTCTTCATTGCCGTGCTCAGGCTTCATTGCGGTGGCTTCTCTTGTTGCAGAGCATGGGCTCTAGGTGCGTGGGCTTAAGTAGTTGTGGCATGCAGGCTCAGTAGTTGTGGCTCACGGGCTCTACAGCACAGACTCAGTAGTTGTGGTGCACAGGCTTAGTTGCTCCGCGGCATGTGGGATCTTCCCGGACCAGGGCTCGAACCTGTGTCCCCTGCATTGGCAGTCAGATTCTTAACCACTGTGCCACCAGGGAAGTCCTCATTTTTATTTATTTATTTATTTATTTAATTACTGAGTAGTATTCCATGGTATGGACGTACCACAATTTGTTTAACTGTTCACCTGTTGAAGGACATCTCAGTTGTTTCTAGTTCGGGCTAATACAAATAAAGTTGTTATAAATATTTGTGTATAGGTTTTTGTGTGAACGTAAGTCTTTATTTCTCTGTAATAAATAATACCCAGGGAGCAATTGCTGGGTCATATGGTAGTTGCATGTTTAGTGTTTTAAGAAACTGCTAAATGTTTTCTGGCATGACTATGCCATTTTACATTTCCATTAGCAGTGTACAGGTGATCTAATTTCTTTGTATCCTCACAAGCATTTAGTGTTGTCCCTGTGTTTCATTTTAGCCATTCTGATAGGTGTGCAGTCATTCCAGTATTTTTTAAGTCAGATTACAAGCTAGGTACTGAGGATAGGAAAGTATAAAAACTTTTGTATTCAATGACACACATAGACACACATAGACACACACACATATATTTATATATAGAGAGAGATTGATTCCCCATACTGTCAAATTTATCTGGACATCTAACAGAATTACTGTTTTGCTGAGTCTCTTAGCTAAAAATTGAATAGATCATGAGATGAAAGACTCCCTTTTCCTCTGAAAAGTTATTTGATGCAGTGGTTGGGATTAATAACCAAAAATAAGTCTAATATTTACTCTTCTGGTTGTAAAGTTTGTTTGATTTGGGCTGTAAATCTATGAAGTCAAAAAAAATTATATATGTTAAAGTAGTTAGCACTAAAACCTAGGAAAAATGGACTGTTGAAATGTCTTGGGTGGAGCAATCAATTTCACAATTTTATTTGATTGAAATAAACTAAAATGAGTTTATATATAGTGATTTTATTCTTTACAGACTTTTAGCACAAGTTATATTAATTAGCACAAAACTGGCCTTCTGCTCATGTCATTTTTTAATAATTTTATTTTTGTATATTCTTATGTCTACTAAACATCTTGTATAACAGGCTCCTCCCTTCCTTTATTTAAAAAAAACCTTTTTTATTATGGAAGTTTTCAAATATGTAAAAAGTAGACAGAATAGTCTAATAAATCCCAATGTACCCATCACCCAGTTTCTACAATTATCGTACCATGGCCAATCTTGTTTTAGCTATACTGCTGTCTACTCCCCCATCAATATCATATTGCAGATAACCTAAGACATCACATGATTTCATCCATAAATATTTCCATGTACATCTCTAAATGATAAGGACTTGTTTTAAAGAGTACCATTATTATATCCAAATAATGAAGAAAATTCCTATTTATTCAAATATTCATTCAGTGTTCAAATTTCAAATTCTTTCATGCCTTTTTTTTTCACCACTGTTTGTTTGAATCAGGATCATAGTAAGGTCCACACATTGCTATTGGTTGATACGTTGTGTAAGTTTCTTTAATCTTCTATAAGTCCTCTCTCTACCCCAACCGCCATGCGATCTATTTATTGAAGAAACTACATTGTTCTGTTAAAGTTTCCCACAGCCTGGATCTTGCTGATTGCGTCTGCATGGGGTACTTTAACATGTTCTTTGCAATTTAAAATGTTCCCTCTGTCCTCTAGTTCTTGTAAATTGGTACTTGGATACAGAGGCTTAATTAGATTCAGATTTGATTTCTTTTTGACGAGAATATTTCATAGGTAGTGTTGTGTGCTTCCACTGATTGTCTCTTACTGTGATACTAGCAGAGGTTAATGCCCAATGCCTAGTTCCATCCATTGATTCATTTGGGGTTTGAAAAAAATGATGGTGTTTTAATTCTATCCTTATCATTCCTTTGCTTTTTAGCTGGAAAATTTCTTTAAAGAGGAGTTTCCCCTCATCTACCGTTTGGTTATCTGGTGGTACAGTTTGCATATAAAAGGATAAAAGCTTACTTCTTTCCCAGTATTTGCTATTTTCAATATAATGATTTGGTTCCCTAGCATCCTCCAATGCCTACAATGGTGGTTCCCTTTTTTTTTTTTTTAAGTATTATGAATTTACAGATTTAAACATATTTGTGCTGTTCATTCCAATGTGAAGGTGTTTGACATATACCACAATGTATACTAAATTTCACTTAGTCATTAGACTTTAACTGTCAGGCCCATTTATGTCTAATTGCAGCAGAGGTGATCTCCTCTGAGTCAACCACAACCTATATGTCTGTTTCAGATTTCAGTAATGTGATCAGCAAGAGTGATGTGAAGTCATTAGCTGAAGCTGATGAACAGGAAGTGGTGGCTGAGGTTCAGGTAAACATATTGGTCCTCTAATACATATCTTATATTGGCCCTTTCTAAAGATTTGAGTCTAAAAATATGGAAGGTGTTGTCTCATAAGAAAGGAAGCTATTGATCAGACACAATAAATGTGCATTGCACCAGACTATACTCATATTTAGAAAATTTGGAAGAGGTATCAAATTGAGTGGGAATAGAATTAAAGTAGGCAGTGGGAATGAGGAGATTGGAAAGGTACTGGATTGGTAGGGACGGTTTCACAGGGTTGGGGGCAGAGCCAGATATGTCTTATGCTAGTTTTATGAGCTATACTATAAGAATATTCATCTACACAGTTATAGTTTATGTCTGATTGGGAGAGAATAGGAAGTAAGGGATGTGATTGAGGTTTATTAAAGTTCTGTTTGTGATTATCTTGCTTTGGGAAGTAGTAAGCAGATTTGTCATTAGGTTAAAACGTGCAACTCCTAAATGTTTATTCTGCATTCTATGTAATACTTCACATTAGAACATTTCATGTTACCTTTTCCTTCTTAAACCCTTTAGTGTTCTTGAATACATTATCACAGATGTTTGAATACATTTATCACCTAAGTGAAGAATATCGTCCTCAGGGAAGCAAATAAACAAGTTTTGGATTTTCAGGAGGATGCGCTAGGTGATAAATGAATGAAAAAAGAATGACCTATTTTAAATCATATTCTCCCTCATGAGAATACACTGGACAGCAAAGTTCTTATTCATCTAACTGAGTGTAACATTGTGTATCTTTAGCAGTGTTTTATTTTTACTAATTGATAAGTCTTCTTAAGTATGATATGTATATTTATACAACTTTGTTTTTTGGGTTTTTTTTGTTAAAGATTTATTATTATTGCTACTATTTTATGATTATCTTATTAATTCCCTCACATTGACTATTGTTACTCAATTGTTAATTGATCAATTTTTCTCTTTTATACCTGCATTTCCTCAAATTTGATTGTATCACATAGTATTATATCACATATGAAAAATATTATTGCATGATACAGTTAGGAGTTTATGGAGTGACTGACTAATATTGGTGCTTTGTTTGCAGGAATTTTATGGTGATTACATTGCTGTGAATCCACATTTGTTTTCCCTCAATATTCTGGGTTGCTGCCAGGTATGGAAAGAAAGGATTTTTTTTTTAAGTTTATTTATCAGGTAGGAGTTAATTCAGTAAGTAATTGGACTTGTAAGATAAAATTCAAATATTTTCTCTGAATATATGTTTTAACAAAAAGGGTCGAAATTGGGATCCAGTCCAACTATCCAGAGCAACTCAAGGACTGACAGCTCTCCTTTTATCTCTGAAGAAATGTCCCATGATTCGTTACCAGCTTTCATCAGAGACAGCAAAGAGACTTGCAGAATGTGTTAAGGTATGGCATTCTCTATCTCCAGTTCCAAAACATCAAGACCATTCATTTCTTTTTCATATTTCAGAAATTAAAGGAATATTTTATCTAAAACTAAGGAGGTGATGTGTTAGGTTTACTGGCAAGGAAGTAGGCATTTGTAATTCAAGACCAAAAGCAACAAATTAGAGCTAAGATTCTTAGGTTTAACCCAAGAAACATTTGCAAGCTACTTAACTTCTTTTGATCCTATTAAACCGCTTGTAAAATAGAGTTTCAAATCCTAACCCCTTAAACAGAATGCTACTAAACTTTGTCAAGCTTTTGAATCCTATTATGGAAGGCATATGAAAGTGCAAGAAACTATTGTTAAATGTGGTTTTTGTGTATTAATTTTCTATTTATATCATCTCTATCTGCTACTAATTGGTTCACCAAACCGTCTTTCTCTCTTACCCACAGCAGGTGATAACTAAAGAATATGAACTGTTTGAATTCCGGCGGACTGAGGTTCCTCCATTGCTACTTATTTTAGATCGCTGCGATGATGCCATCACCCCATTGCTAAACCAGGTGCAGAGCCCTTTGTTAGCATAAAGAAAAGATGATTTCAAGTGGTATTCATCAAAATGCAGATGTGGAAATGAACAACATGGTCCATTTATTTGCCTTCTTATTTTCAGCTATTCTTGTTTTTGCCTTGTGTTTCCTAGCATTCTGGTATCAGTGTTCTTCCAGCCACAGTCATCTTCAGCTCTTTCTTCTGCCTCATCCTTCCTGTCCCTTTCTGCCACCATCCCTAATTAAGGCAACTTCTGGGTCTGTAGATTCTACTTTTCCGGTGTCTGCTCTTTTCCATTCATATTGCCATTATCCTGGTGTATCTAATCTCTTATAGGAATCCTCAAATAGTCATCTTCTTGATTCCCCACTTTTAATTTCTCTCCACTCTAATGTATCTCAAGGATACAATGTTGTTAAATTACTTTTACTAAAGTAAGTTCTGATCCTATTACTCCTGGCTTAAAAATCTTAATTGTTTCCCATTTGCCTACTGGATGAAATACAGACTCCTGAACTTGGCATCCATGAGCCTTCACAATGTAGGCTCAACGTTATAGAAAACTGCAGCCCACTGCTGTGTAGATATACCTCATGATTTCCTGCCATCATTTTATTCATGTTGTGACCTCTCTTTGAACTCTGGCATGTTTGGAATACATTCTCTTCCCATCTTCACCTCTCAAAATTCTTATCCTTTAAAACCACTTGAAACATCTTTTAAGTGTTTTTGAAACATCTTATGTCTCATGCTGCACTTTCTATGTTGTACCTTTGATTGTTTTCACAGTCTCCTAGGTTATACATTCCTTCAAGGCAGACTGTGTCTTACTAATGTTTGTTCTTCTGTGAATACAAGCACAGTGGCTTACACTTTGTAGATACTTTATTAATAGTGACTTTAAATTTATAGGAAAAGGCACAGTCTATATTTCAGTTCCATCCCAGCTTATAATAATAATGTTAATGCTAGGGGAAATCTGTGCTGTGCAATGCAACTTCTCTATGATATGATAGATAGCTTATATTCCTAAAATTCAAAGTAATACAACTTTATATATTACATATTATGTGTTACATATTTTATATACATTTTAATAATATAACTAAAGAAATTTTGATGATATAAAAAAGTAGAAAGAAAAATAATTGCTTATAATTTAGTTTCCCAAAGAAAAGCAATCATTCATTCAACAGATTTCACTGAGGACCTATTATGTGCCAGGTACTGTATTAAGTACTAGAGATAAAAGGTTAAAAGATACAGTCTCTGCTCTCAAAGAATTCATGATCCAATGAGGAGAAAGTAAACATCATTTTAATTATGAAGTATGTGCTAATGGCAAAAGCATGCACAGGATGCTGTCTATGGAAGCATAAAGCATTTTGTTGTACTTATTTTAAATGCTGTAATGAAACTTGCTTTTTCAAGGACTCATTGGCAAATATTTTAGGAAATAAAGCACCTACTTTTATAACCTCTGAAGTTATTTTAACAAATCTAGTATTTAGACTCTAGATTTAGAGGGTAATTTGCTGGAAAATACTTAGTTTTCTCTAATGGGCCTGTGACTAAAAGTAACCTGTTCTCCATAAAAGGTGAGAAGGCAAATTTGGGGGTTTCTCCTTTCCAGTTTTACAGAATAAGTAAGACTGGAAACCGGTCCTTCTTCACAATGCATATTAAGTAAAAATATAAAGTAAAATGGATTCAGAGGCAAGCTTCTGAATATGTGTGTTTTGATCAACTCACAAGGTTTTTTTCTGGTAATATTAGTGTTCCCAGGATAAATATAGCACCACTCAGATCTGCAAGAACACACTTCTCATGCTGCAGAAAACCACAGAAGTGTACAGGAAATGGTACAGCTTGTAACTGCAGTACCAATATAGCCCTATCTATGAAGCCAAAAATATACTCTTAATTCACAGGCAAAAATTGGAGCTAATGATAGATCTAATTTGTTTTCTTTCTATCAGGAATATTAATCTGGCTGCCCTTCTTCCAAAAGTGTGAGATCTAAAAGCGTTTTGACTGTCGGATGTTTAACCAATTAAAATGACAATCTTAATGCTTAGTATGGCACAAAGTATTAATAAAATTTGAGCTAAATAGAGAACCTCCATGTAAACAAGACTAGTTACTAAGAATGTTATCAGTTTTTATTTGTTTTTCTGAACGTGTACTATTTCCATGTTTTGTCAGTTACCAATTTTTTTTTCTCATAATTCTTTATTTAGTGGACATATCAGGCCATGGTCCATGAACTACTGGGCATAAACAACAATCGGATTGATCTTTCTAGAGTGCCAGGGATCAGTAAAGACTTGAGAGAGGTGGTCCTATCTGCCGAAAATGATGAATTCTATGCTAACGTAAGTGGTTTAAAATTCTTTTAAATTTTTTTAGTTGTTTTTATGTAAGAAGGTTAATATTGATTTGTTAGAATGAGAGCAGGTTGGGGATTTCATGTAGAAGGATGATAGAGGCATCCTGTAGATAAACTGCATCTCAAGGAGAGGCAGACTTTTTTCTGACCCTTTAACAATATTTTTTTCACAGTAATCACATACTTAGTTTTGTACTTTTAAAATTAGAACCCAATTTATTTACTTCCCTCCTGTCCTTAGCCCTTTGTGAAAATGGTAATGGTATTCATCACCAGTGTCCTGGCCAATATCCAGATTTGGTAATGATAATGAAATTTTCTTGCCCTTCAGTTCTCACTGTATTCAGTGTTCTTTTTTACTTCTTTTAAATTGTCTGAAAGTCAGACTTGTTGATAGAACTGTGTTTCCAACTTCCTTTTTCACAGAATATGTACCTGAACTTTGCTGAGATTGGTAGCAACATAAAGAATCTCATGGAAGACTTTCAGAAGAAGAAACCAAAAGAACAGCAAAAACTAGAATCAATAGCAGACATGAAGGTAAATTGAACATGTACATGGATGATTAACATACAAGACTTTGGAACTATTCATGTAAGCAGCATTTCTGGAATATTCTGGTCTGATTTCTGCCTTGATTCCTTTTGTTTGGTTTGAGATTATTTTCTGTAATACTTCTCTTTAGGAAAAAATATAGTGAAAACTTCATAATAAGCCATGTACTTCTTTCCATTCATCAGTCATATTTGGTCTATTTAAAGACTCAGTCTACTGACATATACTAGTTCTTCTCTTCTTAAGCATAACAAAATGCCATGTGATTGAAAGTATTAGATGCCTTAGTCTGGGCAGAAGAATAATCCCTTCCTTTTTTTTTTTTTTTTTTTCTCCTTCTTCATATATGCCTATCCTCATCAAGAAATAACAGAACCCCTAATTGATGTTTTTCCCATGGCAGGCCTTTGTTGAGAATTACCCACAATTCAAGAAGATGTCTGGGACTGTATCAAAGCACGTGACAGTGGTTGGAGAGCTGTCTCGGTTGGTCAGTGAGCGGAATCTGCTGGAGGTTTCGGAGGTTGAGCAAGAACTGGCCTGTCAAAATGACCATTCTAGTGCTCTCCAGGTATCTATTCAATCCAATTTGATGAGCACCTACTATGTGTAAGGCACTGTGCCAGGCAGAGCAAGAGATACAAAGGCAAGTAATCCTTTTTAACCAACATGGAATTTACAGTGTAACAGGCAGTTGAGACAAGAACACAAATTAGTATTATTTAAGATAGATGTATGATAAGAGGGACAGTAGAAGAAAAATGTGCAATCTCAAAGGGTTCAGGCAATTAATTGAGTGTTTAGGAGGGCAGCCTAGTCAACTAGAAAGAATGCTAGACTAAAATCAGAAGATCTGAATTTCAGTGTTTGATTTGCCACTGCTGGCTTTGTGACCTGGAGCCGTTGGCTTAATCTGAGCCATTTTCCTCATTTGTTAAATAAGTATAATGATATTTATCTCACAGGTTGTTAGGAAGATTTTAAAGGTATAATATATTAAAATGCATTTTCTAGGTTTTTATTATTGAACATCTGCTGTTTATTCTACAAACATGTGAATGCCTGCTCCATGTTCATGGTGCTGTGAGGATCTAGCGGTACAAAAATGAATAAGATACCATCCTTTTCCTCAAAAAGTTCACATTTTAGTAGGGGAGAAAGAAATTTAAACCAGGAATTATAATATATGCAATAAGTGCTATACGAGAGGTATTACAAAGGGATATGGGAATACAAAGGAAGGACAACTGTTTTCCCTAAGGATGAATCTTCTTAGAGCTTCTTAGAGACAATGACATTAGGTCTGGTTCTGGACAAGTAATTAAGTAGAAGTGCACCAACCAGAGAAAAGGAAGGAAATTCTCAGCAGAGGGAATGCAGGCATGGAGATGCGAAAAAAAAAAAATTTTTTTTTTAAGGGAACAGAGACTAATTCAATGTAGCCAGTGCTGAATATAAGATGAGGAGTGGTCTTAGATAAGCCAGAAGGACAGATTGAGGCCTGGTTATGGCCATTGAAAGGAGGTTGGGCTTTAATCTTAAAATGATGAGAGCTATCAGAAGATTTTAGAAAAAAGTGACATAATCAAACCCTAGCCTCATGAAATTTACAGTATAAGTTGAAGAGACAAAACTAAAGCATGAGTAACAATTAGGCAGTGTTTCAAGTTAATATTTAATTAAGTCAAAATTGTGGTACTGACTATAATTAAAGATTTGAGATTATTAGGGACAGTTTCTTAGAGAAGGTGATATTAAGATGGACCATAAATAATGAATAGAATCTGGAGGAGGATTTCAGCAAAGAAAAGATGCAGAACTATGCAGAAAATAATAAACAGCATGACCTGTTGAGAGTGGGTGTGCAAGAGACATAGGAGATAAAATTGAATTGGTAAACAGGAACTAGTTTATGAAAACACTTGTAAGGGGGATTTGTACTTGCTGAGATAGGCAAAGAGATCCAGTGTAGAGTCTTACTTAAAAGTTGATATGATGAAAGCAGTATTTAAGGAAATTTAATCTAGTAAGGATGCTTTGGAGATGAAAAAAATTCAAGTCAGAGAGGCTAGAAGACTCATAGTGGTAGTAGTAAAAATGTACAGAAGGGCAAATATGAAAGACATTTCAAAGGGAGAAAATAACTATTTAGTGACAGATTAGATATAAGGATAACAAGGCAGAACAAATCAGAGATAATTCCAAAATTCCTGAGAAGTGGCAAAACGTGGTATCACTGAGAGTAAGTAACTTGGGAATGAGAGTCCTTTGGGAAATAGCTGTTTCTAAGCCACTTATTATAAGAAGCACATTTCCTTATTAATAGGACCCTATATTCTAAAACTTAGTCTCTTTCTTTCCCTGCTGCACTTTTGCTTTATAAAATAAAGCCAGCATGGTATAATGGAAACAACACAGACTATCCTGGCTTGTGTCCTATCTCTATGTATCAAAGCTTCTCTGGGAAAATTACTTATTTTGCCCAAGCCTCAGGGATAATGATTTCAAACTTTTAGGTTGTTATCAGGATTTAATGAGATATAAAATGCTTCGCATATGGTAGGTACTTTGTAAAGGTTAGTTTCCTTCCTCTAAGTACAATTTTTTAAAGATATGGTACAATCAAAAGAAAGAAATTCACCCACCTGTGGTTGCTCTAGTTATACCAAAGTCTTCACTGTGATTTATGTTGATAGTTGTTGGTTTTTAATTTTTAAAAATGTTTATTGGGCTTCCCTGGTGGCGCAGTGGTTGAGAGTCTTCCTGCCGATGCAGGGGACACGGGTTCGTGCCCCGGTCCGGGAAGATCCCACATGCCGCGGAGCGGCTGGGCCCGTGAGCCATGGCCGCTGAGCCTGCACGTCCGGAGCCTGTGCTCCGCAACGGGAGAGGCCACAACAGTGAGAGGCCCGCGTACCGCAAAAAAAAAAAAAAAAAAATTAAAAAAAAAAATGTTTATCAAGAGTTCCTCTGAAAACACCATCATTTTGAAAATCATAAAGATGTATATTTATGAAAAGTACTTCTGTCAACACTTAATTTTATCTCTGTGTTCTTAAATCTTCACAAAGAACTTTCAGGCTGACTTTATATTTTTAGTTGTATTAAATATGAATTTTTTTAATCTATTTTTTTATTGAAGTATAGTTGATTTACACTGTTGTATTAATTTCTGCTGTACAGCAAAGTGATTCAGTTATACATATATCAACATTGTTTTATATTCTTTATATCATTGTTATGGTATACCATTATGGTTTATCATAAATTCTAATTCTTAAATAGATAATATAAGTACTTGATGAAAGAGATACATAGTAAAAACTGAGTCTGTTAGTTTCACTTGCATTCTTACAGTTATTCTGTGTGTGTGCAAGCCTCTATGAGTGTGTATATTTCCTTCTCTCTCTTTTTAAAATTCAGATGATACCATACTGTACACATAGCTCTGCATTTTGCTTTTTCACTTAACTGTGTATCTCAGAGATTGTTCCAGACCAGAACCTAAACACTCATTCTGTTAAATCACTAAATAGTATTCCTTTGTAAAGATACATCACAATCTATTTAACTTGGCCAACTTACTTTAAACAACACTATTAATAAGAGTTTATAGTTGGTTTGTGGGCCTAATAGAAGCATTCCTATGAAAACTTTTTATTTTTCTCAATAAAATGATTTTTTTTCTCTTATTAAGTAAAAACAGAATTGTGTCCTGTAACTAAATTTAAATTTACTTATGTTTCTTTATCATTTTATTTTTCCCTTTAAAACAATAGAACCAAACTTAATCACTAGCCAATTTTAGTATCTTTATTTGTATCTCACCATATGGAAAGCAGTTAGAAAAGGCTACTGTAATTCCTTGCCTGAAATCTTATTTTTTGTTCATTTTAAAAGAAAAACAGATACTTTAAAATATGAATTCCCTTTGTGATCCACTTTATATTTTTAAAAATTATCTTTTGAAGGTTTTCTTGCCCAGGGTATTAGGGTTTTACAGTGAGCAGTTGATTTGGACTCCCCCATCATAAAGGATTTCTTTGACAACATGATAGCAATAATCAATAAAGAGAACTTTTAATAATGAGTAGATGCCAGGGGCCTGACCCCTAGATGGGTTACAGCATTCCTTGGCTTGACCTTAGGTGATAATAAGCGATGAATTGACTTTTGAGTAAAGATGAGGTTTGCTTTATTGAATAGTAACTGTATCATGGTGAGGCAAAAAAAGCTCATACATTGCTAAAATTTAACCTATAAATTGCTGCCACTTCTAACCAGTTACCCTACAGGGTAACAAAAAATTTGATTCAGAAGAATTTCACTAGAACCAAACTGCAGTGTACTATCATTGAGACATATGCATAGCCTTGGAAAAGACTCATTTGATTAGTAGGGAAGATTTTTTTTCATACCATAAAGAGAAAAATCTTCAGAAAGTAAATAATTTCTCCCCCTTTTGTTGTCATATTACAGCTTTTCATTTGGAAGGAGGATCTAGTCTTTTTATATCCTTCTTTCCTGACCTTGAGTAAAAGATCTCAAATCATCCCATTAATAACACGTAATAAGGACAACAAATATTCATTAAAGAAATGAAGATAAAGAGTTCTGTTTGAAGCAGTATAGAATAGTGGCTGATAGCTTGAATCTTTGATGGCTTGGGTTTGAAAATGATTCTTAACCACTCCAAGTCTTAGTCTCTTTGTCTGTAAAATAGGGGGAAATATCAGTACTTACTTCAAAGATTTTTGTGAGGGTGTAATGAGCTAATACATGTAAAGCACTTAATACGGTACCTGGTACTTACAACATTCAATGAATATTAACTATCGCTATTTTCAGTATTATTGTTTCTCAATAAGAGAAAAACATTCTCTTTTCTTTATGGCATCCGAGACATGTTTTTTAATTCACTCATGATCTTGGAACTCTCCCTGATTTTAGAAGGGTTTTTTTGCTTCTCGTTAAAATTGTAAGAAAATTGTCTTGGACACATTGAGCTGACAATTTTACTTTTACCAACTAAGAGTAAAAATGATCCTTTTCTCTCTAAACTATCATTTGACTAGTATTTCAGAAACAGTGTTGACCAGCAGAAGACCTACACCAAAGCTAAATTTGACTAGTCATTAAGTAAAAGAATACTGACTCATGTATTTACCAGTTAGTGGAATTGGGTCCTACCTACTTTCTATCATTTTTCCTAGATAAGCTCTTTATAGTCCCATAACACTGTTCTCTCAAACGGTTAGATTAGACTCATTATTTAATCATATCAGCATGTTGAAGACTTCTACCAATTTCATCTTGCTGTTCTAATCTATTGGCTTATAATGCTATTCATTGAGTGTTTTACTACATTACTGTGATAGTTGATAACAAGGTACAGATCCTGTTCTTTAGTTTAAATTAAAGCAAAAAAAAATGGGGACGATCTTTAATTGCAGACTTCAACTGTAATTTGTACAATGGTTTAAAGTATAGGCATGTCATTATGAAAGTTTTTTCTTGTACTGCTATATCATAGTTTTGGTAGGAGAAAACAGAAAAGTATAAAAGTAGTCAGCCCAAAATAATGGAAGAATCCCTAAATATCAGAAGAGAAGGATGTTTTTTAATCAATGCCTTTTGAATGAACATTAGCTCCTTTTTGAAACTTGACCTTCAAAGATAGTGTTTTTGCATTTCTTTTTCTTATTCCTTCATTGGGCCTACACTAATGTTAGAATTCAGTGGAAGATTTTTGAATGCCTCTCACTGTTGTGGCCTCTCCCACTGCGGAGCGCAGGCTCCGGACGCGCAGGTTCAGCGGCCATGGCTCACAGGCCCAGCCGCTTTGCGGCATGTGGGATCCTCCCGGACCGGGGCACAAACCCACGTCCCCTGCATCGGCAGGCGGACTCCCAACCACTGTGCCACCAGGGAAGCCCAAATCCCATCTTCTTAAGTGGACAATAGTTTTCTGTTTCACTCTTTATTCAGCCATTGTTATTATGTAACAGTGTACTTTTCTCCCTTGATTATCTCAAGGTTTATGGGAAATTTAATAAGAAAAGAGATACCAAAAAGTTCATTATATAATTCAGTCATATTTCCAACATATAAATACCACTGTGTAACACATACCTCCTATGTAATTAAAGTCTTTCAGATTCTTTTTCTCCTCTTCTCTGGTTAGTACTCTGGAATCTTAATATAATGTATGTCACTGTCAGTCAAGTTGATGAGTCAAGTAGCCATGAGGGAAATAGTTCAAAATTAAGTCAAAGGATAACATGGGATCCAGGCAGACAAAAAGGCCCTGCTTCTTCAAGGACTTATATAGCTGAAAAAGAAAAAGAATTCAGCTTGTATCTACAGGTTTCTTTTCATGAGGGAATAGATAAGTCTAACTGGAACACTGACCTGAGCCATGGGTTGGGTCCTAAGGGCTCAAAAGTAAGCAAAGTACTCTACTCAGCGTAGTCTTGGGTCAGATCTGGGCTATTGGATCAGAAGGCCTCCCATTGAGGGAGAGCTAAGAGTCAAGCCGGGGACTCTAAATACCAGTACCAAATCTCAAGGATTAGAAGTGGATTTTTTAAATGGGAAATAGAGCCAAGAGTCAAGATTCAAGGAAAGGTAATTAGAAAGGAGCAAATAGGAAGGGTATAAACTGATTACTGCAAATAGTCTTTGACTGTCCCCATACCAGTTTTTGTGGGTTTACAGTTACTTGAGTATCTCAGATTTGCTTAGAAGTACAGGGACAGGTCAGTCAGAAATTGAGTAGATTTGAGGTAAAAAGAGAGTGACTGCAAGAGCAGAAAATGAAACATTGTGCCTATAAGAAAAGCGACAACAGAGATCCCAGATGGATGTTTTAAACTTATGCCAGGTTGACTGAGATACATATGAAATTGTGTATTTTTACTTGATAATTAATTTGTATCCTGAACTTTCTCCATATTATAGTAGAAATTAGTGGAACATTTAAACAAATATTCTAAATAGTCTGTATTTAGTCACTGCTGTGTGGAAACGTTACCACAAAAGGCAAAAGAGGTAAGGAAAATTTTATGACTGCAGGGTTTAAATCTGTAGAAGAGAAATTTATTCCTTTTTGATCCTGTAAGGATGATGGTAATGAAATGTTCACCTAAAAAGCAACAATAAGAATCCTACCCAGAGAACTTTGTACTTGAAAACTACCTGGGAGGTTCCCCATTTCATCATAGTCCCTCTTTAGTGTGAAGAAAAGAGTTCTTAGTCATGAGACCTGGTTGTTGTGAAGTACTAAAAAGACAATGTATGTAAATGCATCTTGTAAGTTACAGAGTACTATACAGATGTTAGTTGTTATGTCCTCAGAATCAAGTGCCTGAAGGCTCTTACTAGTCTTGTCAGCCCAACTCATTTCTTTCTCTGATTTCCATATTCCTATTAATAGCCTCTCTTTCAGTCTCTCAAACTAATTCCAAAATTTAGTTTTTAAGACCTTTTATAATTGATCCCTCAGTAACCAGATGAGCTTCTCTTCACTTTGTGTCCCCTGTCCCCCATTGCACTGATTTTCAGTTTTTGGTTTTTGCATGCATATGTTTCTGTTATAATACCACATATGTGTTCCTGAAAAAGCTTCACATTCTGCAAAATCATGCACTAAAAATAAACAAAGGTTATGGGAAAATAGGGTTATAAGCAGATCACTTAAAATTTATATAACTAAAAAAGAGAAAGAAAAATCTATATAACTTTGTAATCAGAGCCCTGATAAAATAATAATCCTAATTAAAATGCTAACACAGTTAAATTTCGCTGGCATTTGCCCCTAGAAATGCACTCAGACCATCCTTTGTGGTTACTCCTGGGGCTCATGTTTTATTCTTCGACATATAAGGTCTCAAAAATATTTGCTTCTCATAGAGACTTGTGTCATCAAAATTAAAAATACGATATGGGAATATCAGTCAGTTCGGGGTTGTTTTGTTTTGCTTTTTAACACAGAAATATCTTTGCATCCTTTTCATTTGCACTTGCCCTTTCCCCACATAGCTTAACATTGTGGAAAGCACAGCAGTTCTTAAAGCTACAAAATCAGTTACTTCTAAAAAAAACACTTCTGTAGGATTTTCATCTTTTTTCCTTAACATATTGGTAAAGCTTCCTCTTTAAAGAGGAAACTTGTGCCTGATCTTTTCTAAATATTAACTTGCTGAAAAATTTACATGTAAACCAATATGCCTTCTGTGTTATTCCCATAGTTACCAATCTCGTAGAGCTAAGTGCATTAAGAAACATACTTTATAGCAGAATGGAACATACTTGTTTTATCCCCCTTTACCCCATTGTCTATGAACTCACTGAGGACAGAAACTGTCTCCAACTCATCTCTTTGTCCCCTCCAGTGCCTGGCATAGTGCCTTTTGCTTATAGAGTGATCAAAATGTATTTGGGGCTTCCCTGGTGGCGCAGTGGTTGAGAGTCCGCCTGCCGATGCAGGGAACACGGTTCGTGCCCTGGTCCGGGAGGATCCCATGTGCCGCGGGGCGGCTGGGCCCGTG
This sequence comes from Stenella coeruleoalba, assembly GCF_951394435.1. NCBI lineage: Eukaryota > Metazoa > Chordata > Mammalia > Artiodactyla > Delphinidae > Stenella > Stenella coeruleoalba. The sequence continues at coordinate 107,603,373 of NC_137169.1, forward strand.
AGCCATGGCCGCTAAGCCTGCGCGTCCGGAGCCTGTGCTCCGCAACGGGAGAGGCCACAGCGGTGAGAGGCCCACGTACCGCAAAAAAAAAAAAAAAAAAAAAGTATTTGTTGGCTCTAATTAATTTGTTCTGCATAATAAATATAAATCTATAGTATAGGGAAGTCCCTTAATGTGAGGACTGATACAACCTAAACATGATTTTGTCTAGCTTCCTTTGCTATCAGCACCTGCCCTCTTAAGATCTTACGTATTCAGTTTAGAGATTATATGCTGTTACATATTCATATCTCTGTAAGCCATGTTGAGACATATTGTTATATATGATGCTTCTTGGAGATTAAGCCCAGTCCTCCTATGTAAAATTCTCCCAAATTGTCTCCGTTTCACTGGTCGGTCACTGACACTAAAAAAGGCAGTAGAGTTTTACAAGTCAACTGGTCAGTTCTCTTCTGTGCTGTATTGATTGAAGTGGTAGAAATAGTGGTGGAAATAGTATGTGTTCCTTATTTCAGTGAGGAAATTGCAAGCTTTCCTACATGAGACCCTGGACCATCTCAATCAAAGGAAAGAAAAGGGGAAATAACCATAGTTTGTCTTAAAGCAATTACAGTGAGAATTTATGTCCTTATTTAATTCTTATCTTAGGCAAAAGGCATTTAATTTTCTGTAGTTGAAACAGTTGCTAAACCTATGACTTGTACATTGCCATAGTAGTGATCTTAGTCACATGTATTTTAGTCAGATGTATCACTACCATTCCCTAATTATTAGAACTAAGATATTATACATCACCCAAGTGAAGGGAGGATAAATATTAGTTCTCTCTTTTTTCAGAATGTAAAGAGGCTCCTGCAGAACCCCAAAGTGACGGAGTTTGATGCTGCGCGCCTGGTGATGCTTTATGCTCTACATTATGAGCGACACAGCAGCAATAGCCTACCAGGATTAATGATGGACCTTAGGAATAAAGGTGTTTCTGAGAAGTATCGCAAGGTAACCAGATTTATGTTAATCCCATCAAACAGGAACCAAATTCTAGTATTATAGCCTTAACTCTGACAAATGACGTCATACTGTTTTTATTCACAGAAATGTATAATTCTGTCCTCTCATGTTTTCATTTCCTTAATAAAGTTATTTTCTTCCTGTTCCACAAGCAATAAGAGGTTGTTTCTCTTTTTTTTTTTTTTAAAAAAAGCTTGTGTCTACAGTTGTTGAATATGGTGGTAAACGGATCAGAGGAAGTGACCTCTTCAGCCCCAAAGATGCTGTGGCTATTACCAAACAGTTCCTCAAAGGATTGAAGGTATGATATCTCTATGCTTTCCTAAATGAGAAACAGTTGAAGTCCCTGAAGCTGAGAGTGAATGAATATGATCTTCAAAGTAACTTCAGGATTGCTGCTGATCCAGTACTATGTCAGTTAAATGAAATTAAAGCAGACATCCTCTTGAAAGCTTTTTCTTTAAATACTTTCTGTATTGGAACGCATCATCATTGGCCCAAATAGCTGAGAAGGGAATAATGAGATATTTCCAGGAAATACCCAAGAGTAAAAAGGCAGACAGTTCTGTTAGTCATAGCTATTTTACTCCATTTGTTTAAGATTTGTTAGGTTGTTTTTCTCTGATGGAAATTAAAGATGAAGCAAACAATTGTAGATCTTTTAAAAATACTAACCTATTTTCTTAAAATGGTCAAAAATGAGTTTTAATCTGCTAGCCTTTCTTATGTTTCCTGAAATTTTTCCATTTTCCTGAGTGTTTCTAGTCTCCTTTGCTACATAGTCCTTTTATTTGCTCTACATATCATATAATATTTCCACAAAAGGAAGGGTGTCAGCGAAGAGATAATAAAGGATTTAAGCAACTGCATTTTAAAAATTCCTTTATAATAGCTAACCTTAAATTACAGAGTTTTTTCATAAGATTAGAACATTTCTAATTGATGAAAATAATTAACTATAAAATTCTCCTAAAATTCCTGCTTGACTCTTGTCCCGTGAAATCTCTATTGAGTACATGTCCTTTTCTGATATGAGTATCATTAACTGTCATATTGCAATTTCCAAAAAAAATGACATAAGAACCATTTCCCCCTGTCTTAGGGAGTAGAAAATGTATATACTCAGCATCAGCCTTTCTTACATGAGACCCTGGACCATCTCATCAAAGGAAAGCTCAAGGAAAACCTGTATCCTTATCTAGGCCCCAGCACACTCAGAGACAGGTAAGATAACAAAGATATTAATAGTAAAAACCAGAGACACTAAGAAAATAGGAAATTTAGGGTAATGTAAAAGACTACGACAAAGGTTATATCATTCTAATCTTCCTTCCCCAGTTGTTTCAGTTCTAAGATTCTTTTGGTTTTACGTGTGTCAAAGTTAGATTTCAATTCCCCTACTAAGCCTGAAACATTGTTTCTTTTAGAATAAAGAAACAGATGTTTTGGAGAACCCCAAATACTGTGTCCTGTCCTTTAGTCTCAGACCAGTTTACCTGTGCCGTTTAAGGTTCAGTTCCATGGCATCTAGCATTTGGAGTTTCAAACATTAAGGCTGAAAATAGATTTGCTGTTTGATTACCATCCAGAGCAGGTTGTTACTATTTTTGGTGAGGACTGGACTTTGCCAAATGTGGCCAGTATATAAACTGAGACCTAAGTGACAAAGGCCTTTTGTCACACAGGAGAAAAGGATGGCTTTCTTTTTGGGTATTAACTGAAGGAAGCAATTAATTGTCATTTTAATCCAGTGGTTTGTTAGTTTTAATAAAAACAAAAGTTGTCCAGAACAACTTACATAGGCCAACCTGAAATTTTAAATATACACAAATTCTACCTAGTTATAAATTATATTCTTGTGTATTTTTTATTGGGACCACATATTATAAAGGGCCTAATATATGTAGCTGAACCCTATTGGATAGATTAATGTGAGAATTGTTACTGTTGGTATAATTCTTATATTATTTTAGCTAATCATAATCTAAGGCTTTGGAAGAATAGTGTTTTATAAATGTAATGAATTTCTGAAAGGAGAAAAATATTTTGAGGTACATAAATAACTCTTGTATGATAAAATATATTTTTTCACGTTTTTCCTTTAAAAAAAAAAAAACTCTGTAATTTGGTAACAGAACAGAAAGAAAAAAAGAAAAGAAATCTTTTTAAAAATCCAAGGTTGAGAAGCAGAACATCTGGGGTTAAATTCAGAGAGTATACTCATTTGGCATCAAAATTTAGAAATGTCAGCTAAGTGGTAAGAATGAAAACCAGCCCAAAGCTATTCACCTATCTGAGAGGCTTTTTGAAAAACGGTATAACTCTCTTAAATAGCCTTCTAATTAACATGATAAAAGTAAAAATATTAATTTTCTTATGAATTTCATATAAGAATTATTGAATAAGAAATTAGCCACTTATTGCTAAAGGGACATAATAGACCACCAGAAGAATATTGTGGATGATTAGTTATGAGAGCAAACCTTTCTAATTTGGGGAATTCATTTCCAAACAAAGTTCAAAATGAGGCTCTTCCAACAAAACACACATTCATCAGTTGTCAGCATCTGCGGGCATTTGTCACTATTACCTAAATATATATATAGTTAATTATTCAGTTACTTCATCCTTTTATATAACAAATATTTGAATGCCTTCAGTATGTCAAGAACTGCTGGGGAAATAGAAGTGACAGGAAAGACAAGGTACCTGCCTTCAAGGAACTTACATGAAGGAGACAGACAGTAAACTAGTAAAGAAATTTGAATATAATTTGAATGAGGTAAGTGCTATTGAGGAAATAAATAGGGTAATAACCTACAAAGTAACTTTGTAGAGGTGGGGAAGGCTACTTTAGATGGAGAGAACCTCTCTGAAGAAGTGATACTTAGGATGAGCTTTGAATTACAAGAAAGAACCAATCTCATAATGATTAGGAGGAAAAGCAACACAAATAGAGGGAACACCAGAACAAAGTCCTTGAAGAAAGAGAACTTGGCAAGTTCATGGAACAGAAAGAAGTCCAGTGTGGTTGGACCATAACAAGTAAGAAAATAAGAAGTTGAGAAGATAAGTAGGGCTGGATCACATAGGGTCTTACAGGCTCTGGTAAAGAGGTTTTTAACATTTTTAAATGTCATAGGAACCCACTGAAGAGCTTTAAGCATTCAAGTGACATAAACTGAATTATGTATTAAGAGATCACCTTGTGGGGAGAATGGATTATTGAAGACAAAGTTAGAAGCAGAAAGACTACTTAGGAGGTGGCTGCAATAGTCCAGGTAAGAAATGAAAGTGCTTTGGATAAGGAACCTAGGAGAGAAGGTAGAATCAATAGACTTATTTAATGGAGTAGAGTAATGGGACAAGGGTAAGGGAGAAACCAGGAATAACTCTCAGGTTTTGGGGGGAAATCAAGGGTTTTGTTGTTAAATTGCAGATGCCTGGTAGATAATCAAATGGAAATGTTCGATGCTAAATTGGGAGTCAACAAGATTTTGGTGATTTAAAGCCATGGGACTAGACTAGATCACTTAGGGGAAAAGAAGAGGACGCAGGACTAAGCACTGAATAGAAAATTGGAGTCAGCAATGGAGACTGAAGAAGAGACAGAAAGATAGGAGGAAAACCAGAAAAACTTGGTGTCATAAATATCAAGGAGTGAGTGGTTACCTGAGACCAGTCTTCTGAGACATAAAAAAGGTGAGGACAGGGCTTCCCTGGTGGCGCAGTGGTTGAGAGTCCGCCTGCCGATGCAGGGGACACGGGTTCGTGCCCCGGTCCGGGAAGATCCCACATGCCGCGGGGCGGCTGGGCCCGTGAGCCATGGCCTCTGAGCCTGCGCGTCCGGAGCCCGCCTACCACAAAAAAAAAAAAAAAGGTCAGGACAGTGAAAAATCCATCAGACTATTCCCCAGGTTCAGTGAGTTTGGAAGCCAAATTAGAGAGGGTTACAAGAGATAAGACAAAATGGAGATAACAAACAGTATGTAACACTTTTTAAGAAGTTTTGCTTGAAGGGGTTAGAGAATGGGATTGTAGCTAGAAGAGATTGTAGGCTCAGGGGGATGAGAGATTCTAAAGCATACTTATAACTTGATGAGAATTATCCTAAAGAAGGAGAAATAGGTAACGCAGAAGAGAAAGGGCAAGACTTGCAGAAGTGAAGTCTTTAGGAGATCTAGAACACAAGCAGAGAAGATTTTGATAGGAGCAGAGGTACTTCTTTCACTGTAACAGCTTTTTTTTTTTAATTAATTTATTTATTTTTGGCTGCATTGGGTCTTCACTACTGCGCGTGGGCTTTCTCTAGTTGCGGCGAGCAGGGGCTACTCTTTGTTGTGGTGCACGGGCTTCTCAATTGCGGTGGCTTCTCTTGTTGCAGAGCACAGGCTCTAGGCGCATGGGCTTCAGTAGTTGTGGCATATGGGCTCAGTAGTTGTAGCTCATGGGCTCTAGAGCACAGGCTTGGTAGTTGTGGCGCACGGGCTTAGTTGCTCCGCAGCATGTGAGATCTTCCTGGACCAGGGTTCGAACCCATGTCCCCTGCATTGGCAGGCGGATGCTTAACCACTGCGCCACCAGGGAAGTCCCCACTGTAACAGCTTTGATGTTGAGAACATGGGGCCATCTTGTTTGATTACTTCTATTTTCTCAGTAAAATATGACGTCAAGTTATCAGGTAAAATACAGGATAAAAAGAGAAAACATTGTGAAATTGATATCTTGTAGGCTTGTAATCAGATTTACTAGGGAAATGTAGTAGGACTTCTAGGCACGACTGAGTGCCCACTGGAGTTCTGTGTTCATTAATTTAAAATACAGCCCATGAACCTAGTTGTGTGGTTTTCTCTAGCAGCTTTTAGCTGCACTAGATTAAATGAGGAGAAGGCTGATAGCTGGGTCCAACCAGGATTTTAGGAAACAAAAAAAGAAGGAGGGTATTGGATAGTGAAAAAAATATTGTTGAATGAATTGGAGGTATCGATGAGGTCAAAGAAATATTACAGTAGCAGCATTAGCATAAGTGAATTAAAAGTTGAGGGAGTGGTTATTAGAGAAAGAGGTCTTCAATTCAAGATTTCATATTGTGGATACTTGTAATGCAAAAGTTTATGTTATAATCATGGATATTGGTGGCTGTGAGGGATGAAAGAACGAATCAGTGTGGGTGAGGAGACCAGGATGTGAGATGAGTAATCCATGTTGGTGTTAAAGTCACTGAAAATCTTGAAAGGAGCAGGAACGAAAAGGAGGACAGTAAACCAGAGCTGAAGTCTTCAGGGAATAAGAAAGTGACCAGGAAAGGAGGTCAGGAGAAAACAGTACAACTATATCATAAGCTTCTAAGATAGTGGAAATTTTGAAGAAGGCAGAGAAATGGTTATGAAACCATAGTAGGGGGCACAGGGGATACCTATGCCACCTCCTGGCCCTGTTTAACAGAAAGAAGAAAGAAATTGTTAATAATGGTTGCCTCTGGATACTGAGACAGTGGTTAGTTGTATACATATCTATCCTTCCCACTAGGTATTGTATTAAGTATTGTAATCTCGAAGTAAGAACTATGTTTTATTAATATTTGGGTTTTTCACAATATTTAACACAGTGCTTTGCATATAGATGTTCAATAGATATTGTCAGATTTCTTATGTAGGCATCTGTAGTAGTTGATACGACAAGATTTACAGTTGGGAAATGTAAACTAGAGAGTAAATTTGGTTGATGTTACCAGACAATTTCGACTTTCGCAGTTTGCCTGTACAGTATTTTGGCTCTGTATTCACTTAGACCCACCCTCAGCTCTAGGCACCGTCTTCACACTGGGTTATCACATTTAAAAGAGTCATTGATTTTAGTCATCTTTATGGCTAACTTAAGTCTCATCATGATAGAACTTCTTCGTTTTTTTGTTATTGTCATATTAGAAGATAGCAAAGGAGATCTGGCAAGAACACAACTTTGCAAAACCAGGAACAGTTGTAGGGATGTTTTAGCCCTTAGCTTTAAGTTAGTGGTTAACCTGTTTGGCAGTATAGCTATATCCACAAATTGGGTTTGCTCTTTCTCGGCAGATGGGACTCCCACATATCCTATTTATCAGGCTAGAGTTTTTTTTTTCTTGCTCCAGAATTGCTTCTTACCCCTGATAAAAACAAGCAACTTAAACATTTGGTGAGAAAAGAGAGCTATCTGGTCATGCATTCCAGAATTAGTCAATTCAAAAAGGAAGTACTCTTTCACATTTATACAAATTTAGTAGAATCTTGTTGTTTTTGTTTCTATGAAAGCAGCAGTCCTTTCTCATTGGCCTTTTTTCCTACAGTCAATGCTCATATGATCTTTACTACCTGTAAGTACTAGCTTCAAAAATTTGAATTTTAGCCATAAGTGTAACAGTCCACAAAGTAGATAAAATACTGCCTCTTAAAAGTTTGTTTTTCTGCTTAACTGAATGATTAACGATTAAAGTAATGATTTCCAGAAACACTGTGTGTGAAAATTTTTTTATTTTTCTAATACAATAGGATATAAATTGGTTGGGTTCTCAAGGTGTCCTTGTATGTATATGTGTGTGTGTGTGTGTGTGTATATATATATATATATATATACACATAACAGCATGAACAGACTGGTGTTTTCTAATGTTTGCTATCTGCATTAATTAATGCTTTTGGTTGCTATGGTGAATTACAGAGCACAGGAAGATGTGTACAAAGAATTGAACTTGTGTATTCCACTTAGCTTCAACCATCATATAAAAATGATTTACTGTATGTTTTACTGTTGGCCTCATCAGAACATCTACTTTTAAAATTCACCAGGGGAACGAATTAAAAGGAAAAATGTCAGGGATGTTTTTTTAATTTTTTTTTTCACCAGTGTGCCTCCTTAAGCCAGCCTGACTAAGTAGTAGGAGGCTCAGGAAAACATTTATTAATGTTTTCATAACCAAATGTGACATAGTCATCTTTGTTAGGTACACAACTGAGTCAAGCTCTAAGAGCCTATCCCTACATGTAAGTTTTGTCGTTACACTGATATAACCTACACCCACAGTTACCACCCGTGGCATCTTCTTCCCTCTCCATCAATATGAAAATACTCTGGCACCCTGAAATTATCAGACTAAAGAATAGTGTTCTCTGGCTATGTTAGAAACCTGCTTGAATTTATTCCTTCCCAGTTCTTGCCTTTCTTTTCCATAAGAAAGATATATAGTCTAGAGACAGGTGATAGGCAGAGGGCAGCTATGGAAAAGCGACATCATTTTCCAGGGTGATCCTTACTACTCCACCCAGCTGCTTTTCTTTTTTTTTTAAGATTTATTTATTATTTATTTTATTTTATTTATTTTTGGCTGCGTTGGGTCTTAGTTGCGGCACGTGGGCTCTCTCGTTGAGGCGTGCAAGCTCAGTAGTTGTGGCGCATGGGCTTAGTTGCCCTGTGGCATGCGGGGTCTTAGTTCCCTGACCAGGGGTCAAACCCGCGTCCCCTGCATTGGAAGGCGGATTCTTTACCACTGGACCAGAGAGAAGTCCCTTAGCTGCTTTTTAAATTGACTTACCAGATCAAGAGCTCAAAACAAAAGTGTTACTGTCTAATTCTTCTCATCAGTCGCTGTACCCCTGTAAGGGAGAAACCTGCTTCCCTTCTTCTTAATGGAGTATTCTGTGTAATTCATGAGTATTTACTCAAGATAAGCTGCATAAAGGGTCTCAAGCTAGATTTGTCCCTCAACATCAAGAGCACTGCTTATGGAACGTTACTGTAAAAAAATACTCATTTTCTGGCAAAAAAAAAAACTCATTTCAGGTTTGAGGATTTTATTGTTTCTGAATACTGTAACAGCCTTTTTTTTTTCCTCCTGTTTTCCACCTAGGCTGACCCTAGATAGTTACAACACAGACCAAACTGTTGGTAGAGTCCTCAGTCTCCTTGATGGCACGTTCTTATAACACTGGAATTTTTTTTCCCAAAGAACTCATTCTTTAATGACTATTAAACCAGTTGGCACTGCACTTCAGAAGCCATTATTATCTCAGATCATTCGTACCTCTAGAACCAATATAGTGGGAAGATTTAAAAATATATATCCTTAGAAATTTAGTGTATATTCTTGAGGGTAATACTATGGTAAAAGTTACAGGAACTCATACCAGTTTTTAAAATTACAACCAATTGTAGTTTATTTGATCTCTTTCTTATGAAATATACCCCTAAAGATCCTGACAAGAGCTGAACTTGAGTTTTAGATGTTCATATTCCCCTTCCCCTTCTGTAGAAATATTAGTAAGAATTGAAACAACACATACCAGATGTAGAAAAAGACAAGAACCTGTATTTTGCCTGAATATTCAGTCCCCAAATAATTGAGAGTTTATCATACTTGGTAGAAAACTATTGCTATCACAATTATACAACTCGTCCTAAGCAAATGACCTTTTTCAGCAAGAAAAAGCTGGCCAGTAACTGGAGGCAAATACTTGAAGGAAAAAAACCTTGATAGTATAGAAAATTTTAGTCATTCGTGAACAGTGGTAATGCTTTCCTATAAGTTTATAAAGAACCTCTTTCCCTGCAGCCTAAAGCACCAGATTAATATTGGATTAATAATTTAGGCTTAAGGCTCATAACTCTTTTCTGTGCTACTAGAGGAAATCATACAAATTATAGATTAGGGCCACTACAAATTCACTGTTTCTCACTTCACTTGGGCCTTCAGGGATACTCAGTCAAACTTAGTAGTTCTCTCTCTTTGTCTCATTCACTACATCAGTTTAGAATGTTTTCCATAATGTCTAAGTCACCTGACCCACACCAGTGTTTCCTACTTCACAGTGGAAAAAATTGAGTCTGTCAGACATTAGCTCCCTCAGTGTCTAGCCCCCATGTTTATAAACTTAGTTACATATATCTACCTAATCTCCTTCCTTCATTCTAAAGGAAATACATCCTCTTTTCCAATTCAGAACTAACCTCTCTGCCAACACTCATTTTAGACTCCTACCATCATTGAAGGAAGCCTTTCTCTGTAATTACTTGCACTTTCTGTAATTATTTCCACTTTCTCTCCTCTCTCTCTTTCTCTCCCCCTTCTTCTCCCTCTCCCTCCTTCCTTCTTCTGTATTTTCAGCTTGTCTTCCTCTAATTACTTTTCCACAGACTACACGCATACTGAAGTTTCTCCTGTTAAGTAATGTATTTAAAGCCCTTGAGCCTGGATTCTCCTCTAACCTGTCTTCTCTTCAGTCAAGCTTCTTGGATAAAGTCGCTATCTTCACTTCTCACCTCTTCAATCCATGTACCCTGGCTTCTTGCTCCACTCTAATACACTGAAACTCTTCTTGCGAAATCACATTGCAGGAATGTGCACAGTGGTCTCTTTCAATCCTCACTTATTTACCTCACTACTGCATTTAACACTTAACCACTCTGTTCTTCAAACTCACTTGTCCCTTGGCCTCTCCCTCTGGTTCTCCTCCTACCTTTCTGACAGTTTCCTTCTCAATTGCCTTTGCTAGCTACTGTTCTTGCTTATCCTGTAGATGTTAAAGAATCCTCCCAAACTCTGTCTTTTGGTTCTCTTCTCATTCTACATGATCCCCCTAGGTAGAACTCATCTATTCCCACGGCTTCAGCTGCCACCTGTGTTCAGGGACATCATCAGGTCTCAATGTCCAGATGTCTGGTGGACATCTCCATTGGGATGTTCCACAGGTATCTCAAAAACAGCATGTTTTTGTCTTAATTCAGTCAGTCTTGCTTTCTTTGTTCTCAAACTTAAACCACTATACCTAGTCACCAAAACCAGAATACTTGAAGTTATCACAGATTCTTCCTTTATCCTCATCCTTCACATTTAATCATTGACCAACTACTGAATGAAGAGTCTACATTTTTTGTGTCTTCTATATCCAGTCCTTCCCCTCCACTTCTGGTATTTCTTTAGTTCCAACTTTTATCACATCTTCCCAAAAGTCTTACAGTAGACTTTTGTTCTCCAGGTTTTCCCACCAGCAGCTCCCAATTCATTCTCACATAGCTGCCAAAATTTTCCTTCAGAAAAGCAAGTTTGATCATGGTCACCTGTTAAAACCCTTCGGTGATCCCCCCATGGCCTATAAGATTCAAGATTCTCCCTCTCTTCCTCTCGCTATATCTGCAGCCATAAAGGAGAAGTTAGGATGGCTCCAAAGTTTTGTCCTAAGCAAGTGAAAAGATAGGTTGGCCATCCACTAAGATGGGGAGAGCTATATGTGGAACAAGCCTGGGGGAGAGGATTAGGGATTTGGACATGCCGAATTCAGAAATAAACTAAACAGCCAAGTAGAAATGTCGATTAGACAGATGCTTAAGTCTAGCATTTAGAAGAGCAGTCTGGGCTGGAGATAGAGATTTGGGAGTCATCAGCAGATAAATGTATTTAAAAACCACAAAACTGGTTGAGATCATCTAGGGAAGTGCAGTTCAATAGAACTTTCTACAATGATGGAAATGTACTATATCCATGCTATCTAATAAGGTAGCTACTAGCTACATGTGACTATTGAGCACTTGAAATATGGCTAGTTCCACTGAGGAACTGAATTTTTTATTTTATTTTAATTAATTTAAATTTAAATAGCCATATGTGGCTAGTAGCTACTACATTACACAGATATAGGGAGTAAGTGTAGATCAAGAAGAAAGGAGGACCGGTGAATGGGTTCTGGACACTCTACCATTAAGAGGTTCAGTGAGGGACTTCTCTGGTAGTCCAGTGGTAAAGAATCTGCCTTCCAATGCAGTGGACGTGGGTTTGATCCCTGGTCAGGGAACTAAGATCCCACACGCCGTGGGGCAACTAAGCCCACATGCCACAACTACTGAGCTCACGCGCCATGAACTACAGATCCCACGCTCTGGAGCCCTCGCACCACAACTAGGGAGAGAAAACCCGCATGCCACAACTAGAGAGAATCCCGTGCGCTGCAACTAGAGAGAAGCCTGCACACCACAACAAAGGGCCAGCGTGCCACAACGAAAGATCCTGTGTGCCGCAACTAAGACCCCACACAGCCAAAAAAAAGAAAAGAAAAGAAATAAAGATATCAGGGAGATGAGATGAGACCATGAAGAGACACTGAAAAATGTCAACTAATGAAGTAAGAAGAAAACCAAAAGAATGTGATGTCCTGGAAACCAAGTGAAGAAAGTATTGAGGAGGAGCAAGTGATCAACTTAGTTTAAAAGGACCAAAAGCCTTGATAATACACAGTACTGACAGGATGTGGAAAAATAGGCACTTTCCTGAATTGCTCATAGAATGACATCTGTAGAACACCTTGGAGATACCTACCAAAATTTAAAATGCACAGTATGTCCACACAACTATATATAAAATGCAGTTTATAGACTGTATATAAAATATATATTAAATATATACATACATATGCATGTATCTTATAATATGAATATGTAAATTTGTAAATATATGTATATACACATAGATAGTCTCTCTGAAAGGATATTCATAAGAGATGAGTAATAGTGTTTGCCTCTAGAGAGAAACTGGGGTGCAAGAGGACTGAGGTGAGAAGGAAACTTACTTTTTTTTACAATATGCCCTTTTTTTATATTCTACCATGTGCAAACATTTATCTAGTCAAAAACAGATATTTTACTTTATAATTTTTTTTTTTTTTTTTTTGGCCATGCCGCGTGGCTTTCAAGATCTTAGTTCTGTGACCAGGGATGGAACCAGGGCCCCCTGCAGTGGAGGCACAGAGTCCCACCCCCCAGACTGCCAGGGAGTTCCCCAAAACAGTATATTTTAAAGTAACAAAAAATGATTGTAGAAAATATAACACTATGGAACACTTAAAGCGTCATGATGCTAAATACATTGTTTCAGGTGGGTAGATTCAAATGAAGCTTACCTTGTCTTAAAATGTAGCATTTCAAAGGCATGATTTTAAGTCCCAAGTTCACATAGAAATGTCATAATTGACTCTGCTAGATCAATTGCAAAATAATCACCCCTTCATTATTGGGAGCCTTTGTTGGGTATCTCTGCAATTCAGAGATTATCTGAACATTCTTACATTTATTTTTTTAAGTTTTTTTTTTGTTGAAGTATAGTTGATTTTCAATGTTGTGTTAATTTCTGCTGTACAGCAAAGTGATTCAGTTATACAAATATATACATTCTTTTCCATTATGGTTTATCACAGGATACTGAACATAGTTCCTTGTGCACCTGGTTGTTTATCCATTCTATATGTAATAGTTTGCATCTACTAATCCCAACTTCCCAGTCCATCCCTCCCCCATCCCCCATCCCCCCCTTGGCAACCACAAGTCTGTTCTCTGTGTCTGTGAGTCTGTTTCTATTTCATAGATAAGTTCATTTGTGTCATATTTTAGATTCCACATATAAGTGATATCATATGGTATTTGTCTTTCTCTTTCTGACTTACTTCACTTAGTAAGTGATAATCTCTAGGTCCATCCATGTTGCTGCAAGTGGCATTAGTTCATTCATTTTTATGGCTGAATAGTATTCCATTGTATACATGTACCACATCTTCTTTATCCATTCATCTGTCAGTGGACATTTAGGTTGTTTCCATGTCTTGGCTATTGTGAATAATGCTGCCGTGAACATAGGGGTGCATGTATCTTTTTGAATTATAGATTTGTCTGGATATATGCCCAGGAGTGGGGTTGCTGTATCATATGGCAACTCTATTTTTAGTTTTTTGAGGAACCTCCATTCTGTTTTCCATAGTGGCTGCACCAGAACATTTTTAAATAGCCACAACATCTGATTCTGTTTTCATGAAGTCCCACAAGAACAAATACTCTCTCAGTTAGTGATTCCTTCAAGGTGTTTTAGAAAGAGACAGAGAGACAAACAGAAAGGAAATGTAGGGTTGGTTGTTGGGTTTCTTTCCATGATTTATACATAAGCATGTACATCCTTTGACTAAAGATATTTTTATTTAGTTTTGTGCTATAACCTCCAAAATGGTTGCTTTGCTTGATGTCATTTTAAATAATGGCCGGTAAGTGATTTAACAAAATTATTTGCCTGCTAAGATTAAGTAATTTTATCTTCTCTTGGTGGCATGAGAAAAGAAAAACAAGGCAGACTTTAACAGTTTTGAAAATAATGTGATCTCCTTCTTGTTCATATCTTCAGAAGGATCTAATAGGAGGACCACTCACTTTTGTTATAAAGCTATTTTCATAAAGATTGAAGCACCGTAAAACTATGCAGTGCAACCTAAATGAGGCTAGTGACTGAGCTGATGCGTCAGCATGTCCAGTGTCAAAACTACACCCACTGGTTTTTTGTTTCCATGGTTTCTTTTTCTTGGTTTATCAAAGGATTGAGGAACAAAGATTTTAAGAAGAGGTGGATTTCTAGAAGCGCCATTAATTTATGTATCCCATTCTTTTTTTGCACTCAAAATACTAAATGTTTCTTGTTCCCGTGTTATGGGGACATCCAAATATACCAGTACTTTCCAAAATACTTTGAGGTCCTTGGACAGAAGCCATTGTAATGACACTGTACTAAGTATTTGACGAAGGGCTTATACGTGAAAGGAGATGTGTAGTACAAGCATAAATTACTGCTATATTGATACCATATCACAGTGAAGTACTCTTCAGCCTCTTGAATATAAAAGAATATTCCTACATTTGGTTCCAGCAAACACTATTGTGCTATTCTGAAATCCACAGCACAGAAATTATGACATCCGCTCATAAACAGAAAGCAAATCACTATTCAGCATTTCCTGCTCTGTTTCCTGCCAATTTCAGATAATTAAAACTTTTTTTAAACCTTTTATTCTATTCTGCTTTAATTCTGCTTCCTTTACCAAAAAAGAAAGATTCAGAAATTAAAACTGTGTATATGATAGTAACAGCAAATTTTGCCTTTTTTCCCCCTTATCCTATGATATTAACTTCCTTCATTATTGTAGACCTCAGGATATCATTGTGTTTATAATTGGAGGAGCCACCTATGAAGAGGCTCTAACAGTTTATAACCTGAACCGTACCACTCCTGGAGTGAGGATTGTCCTGGGGGGAACCACTGTGCATAACACGAAAAGGTAAGGGAGAACATTCAGTCCTATAACTCTTTCCCCTTTCCCAGAGAGGTAGGCTTAAATTCCCTTTATGTAGGAAAAGTAAGGTCAGTGCTGACCAAACTGCTGTAGACCAAAATGCATCAGTTCATAGAATAATTTAGAGTTTGTGTGAGATGAAGGATGTATACTCTATTAAGTTCATAAATCACTTAATTCAGTCAAAGACCTGGAGAGTAATGACCAATCTTCACTGTTAACAGTTTTGTTTCTTATGTTCAAGGAACAGACTGGCATTTTAAAGATACCCAAACATAATGCTATTGAATTCTGTGAGTTTTTCTGTCTTGTTGATTAAGTACATTCATTCAGTAAATATTTAGTAAGAAGAATACAAAGATGAAGAAGATAAATATCCTGCCTCAAGTAAGTGATTGTCTATTAGGAAAGATAGAACATAAAAAATAAGAAAATAAGTGTCTGGAGAGAGACGTAAAAGAGCCATGATTCTCAGAGTGGCTAAGAGAAACTAGCAAATGTTTCATGGAGAAGATAGTGTATAACCTGAGCCTTGGATAAAAAATGGACATATGGAGGGAGAGTACATTCTAGGCAGATTTAACCACATGAACAAGTTACAGAAAACTATAGGCGACATACATAGAAAAAGAACAGCAAGTAGTCAATTAGCTGGAATGTGTGTAATAAGTGAAAAGGTTGATTGAATGCCATAATTGTAGAAGGTCTTGAATTCCATGCTGAGGAATTTTTTTCTACTTCCTTGTGTAGAAAATGAGGAATCATTGAAAGTTTTAAGCAATAAAATTACAAGAAGGTCATAGTATTTTAGGAAGATTAATTTGGAAACTAAGAGTAGGAAAGACAGATAATTGAATTTAATGATTGGGGACCCTGAGAGATCCACGCTGAGCCATGTATACATAGATACACAGGGAGACATTAGAGGTGTTTGTGTACTTTTTCACTTTTTATTATTATTTGCCTCATTGTACATTCTGTTTTATAACCTGCATTTTGTAGTCTATGATAAAAACATCTTATAGTCTTAAATATATAATCATTCATTCATTAAACAAATATTAATTGAAAGGTAAGATTGGCTGGATTTGAATATTTCCATCTTACTGTTTTTATGAATTTAGGCAGATTAGTTAACCTCTTTGTCAGTTTCCAGAGCTCACTGGCCATTTATATATTTCTGTTTGTGAATTGCCAGTTCATATTCTTTGCAAGAATTATATCTGTATAATTAAGGATATTGACCATTTTCTAATATATTTGCAAAATATATTTTCCTCTATTTGATATTTTTGTTTTATATTATTCACAGTGTTTTGTTGTATAAAACTTTTTTTTTTTTACTTAAAGTAGTCAAAGTTACCAGTGATTTATGCCTTTGATGTCATGCTTAGAAAGTTCTTTCCCAGTCAAGATTATATAAATACTAACCTCTATTTTTTCCATTATTTTTAGGACTTGTATTTAAAGTTATATATTTATAATCTATCAAAATTTTATTTTGGTGTAAACTGTGCAGTAGTTTCCTTTTATAAACTTTACAGAAATATCACATGTACATACTTCATTACATACAGAAAAGTATACAAATGATAAGCAATGAAATAGCACAAAGTGATTACATCTATGTAACCACCACACAGATCAAATAATAGAATGTTACCAGTATCTCTAGAAGCCTCCCTTATTCCTCATGTCCCCTCCTTTGCACAACTCCACACAAAATAATAACTATTATGACTTCTGTTATTATATATTAGTTTTACCTGTCCGTAAAAGATAATTGTTGAATGAATGAAGAAACAGTGGTTAAAATTAATCTATTTCTGCCTTTCTCACAAACAGATCCTTAGAAGAATCTCTAATCACCTTACTCCCAACTTACAAGCTATCATTGTCCAGCATATTGGTTCTACTTTGTTTTTATAATCCCCAAATGAATCATTATTATTTTCAATAGTCAATATTTGTTTAGATTTACCTACATATTTGCCTCTCCCCCCTCTTCATCCTGGCCCTTCTTTCTGATCCAGTATTCTTACTAAAGAACCTCTTTTAGTACTTCTTTCAGGTTCTGGTCAACTTGAGGTTTTTGTCTAAAAATATCTTAGTTTAGCTAAGTTTAGAATTTCAGGTTGATAGTTTTTTTCAGCACTTAGAAATCAGAAGACAGTGGAATACTGGTACTTCCCTGGCAGTCCAGTGGTTAAGACTCCGTGCTTCCACTGCAAGGGGGCGTGGATTCGATCCCTGGGGAGCTAAGATCCTGAATGCCAGTACCGTGTGGCCCCGCCCCCCCAAAAAAGAAGACAAGCAACTATTTTCAATTGTTGCTTCTTAGTAGACTTCTTAAGAAGTCTACTCTCGATACAATTGTTTTTCATCTGTAGGCAATATTTTCTTCTCTGGCTCTTTTTATCTTTTTGTCTTTGGTATTCTTGTTTCAGTATTACGTATCTAAATATGGATTTATTTTTATTTATGTTACTTAGTATGAAAATACATGTTTGGCATAATTTCTGGAAATTTTCCAGTCGTTATTTCTTTGAATATTGCATTTTTTCCCCAATTATTCTGTTCTCTCCTTCTGGAACTCCTGGGAGCTATATGTTAGGCATTTATCTATTTTCATGTCTCTTAACCTCTTATTTATATTATCCACCTGTTATCTCTCTGTGCTGCCTTCTGTGTACTTTTTTTCACATTAGTATTTCAGTTCAGTAATTCTCTCTTCAGCTATGTATAATCTGTGTTTAATTTGTACATTCAGTTTTTAATTTCAAAGGTAATATTTTTATGCCTGAAATTTCTATTTGCTTCGTTTTCAAACTTGCCTGATTTTTCATTAATTTCTTCTTCTCATGTTTTCAAATCCTTTTCAAATTTTTCTTTAACCACATTAATTCTATAATCTGAAGTACTTGAAGGTCTAATTCTGCTGTTGTGTCTGCTGACATTAGCTCCTGATGGCTCATTTCTGCATGTAATTTTGTATTACGAGTTATCTTAAAGAAGACTCACAGGACTCATTCGGAGCCTAAGTTGAAGATATATCTCTTCTGTGTAGTTTGTCTTTCATTTAGGCCAGGTACCCAAAGAGTATTATCAGTTCAGAACTTTTTTTAATGTTAATTTCTGTACTAAAGGGTTCCTGAACCATGCAGAGCTTTATACTGGTTTATTTTCAAGTTTCCTTGTGATCTTCCTGTGCAGATAGAAGATTTTTGGTTTTCTATTCTCTCTTTTCAGTGAGGGCCTCTACATTATGCGAGAGTCTTAATTCTAATTCCCTTTCTTACTGAGGCCTAAGCCCTGTCTCCTGACCCTCTGCAGCTGTTAAAATACAGTGCCCTTGTTTATGAACATTGGCATATTATGAACATTGGCATATATCTATTGGGTAGTTAAAAGCATTGGTTTATACTTATCAACCTAAATTTTGGTTCCCTTTTTGTGATGACTCTTGGAGATTTCCCTTAATTTCTTAAGAGGTTAAGCTATTCATTTAAAAGTATGTATGTCATTTTTTTATCCAGCATTTCTATGTGTTTTATTTAATTTCGCCTTATCTAGTTGGCCTTGATTTCAGAAATCGAAGTGTAAGTGTGGTTATGATCTTGGAAAAGTTTAAAATGGTAGTGACATTATGCGAAGTTTACTCTAATTTGAAAACTCTTAGGTAGTATTTGGAAGCTTAACCGTGCATCCTAAATGTCAGACTGAGGATTTTGTACCTAATTCAGTAGTCTGTGGGGGTACCATTGAATAATTTTGAGCACAGAGTGACACAATACTATCGCTACTATTTTATGCAAGTTCCTCCCTTTGTTCCTGCTGCTCCTAATAAAAATAATCATAATAGGGCTTCCCTGGTGGCGCAGTGGTTGAGAGTCCACCTGCCGATGCAGGGGACACGGGTTCGTGCCCCGGTCCAGGGAGATCCCACATGCCGCGGAGCGGCTGGGCCCGTGAGCCATAGCCGCTGAGCCTGTGCGTCCGGAGCCTGTGCTCTGCAATGGGAGAGGCCACAACAGTGAGAGGCCCACCTACCACAAAAATAATAATAATAATAATAAATATTTATTGAGCATCTATTATGTGCTAGGAACTTTACTAAGTACTTTACATATATTAAGTCATTTAATCCTCATATAAGGTATGTACTATTATCTCCACTCTGTATATGGAAACTGAGGCAGAGAGATTAAATAACTTGCCCAAGTAAACATGGCTAGAGCCAAGACTCAAAGCCAGAGTCCATGCTTTTAATCACTGTGCATTTCCTTCATAAGTATTACTTGAATGCCTGACACTGTATTGTTCTCTAAATAATATTTAATAATTTAGTGTTCAAAATGTTTTATTACTAGATAGCCATAATGGATTTTATTTTCTTAATCTAAATGAGTTCTCTCATGAATGTATATATAATTATCTGCTTTTAAATAGGCTTTAATATCAGAATTCAGAAAGACTAATTGACTTTTAAATGATCTTTCTGAGAGTTAATATTTCCCATTGAGTATTTGTAGCCCCACGGCCCATACTTAAGAACTATAGCATTTTCTCTTTAACTTGAAACATTAGACGTTTAAAACTAAACATCTGTATCTCAATTTTGAAAATACTTTGGATTTAGATGGAAAGATAGATTGGCAAAGATTTTTATATATTTCTTTGTAATTTAGTCATATTACATAGAAATAAAAATGCATATATTTTCAGATGTGTTTGGCTAATTAATAGTACTGTGAATAAAACTGCATTTTACTATTAAAAATGGGGGAGGAACCTAAACATCTAGGTTTTTCCTTAAATTAGTGTCCCAGGTCCTGAGAAAATAATCTTTAATATAAAATTAAGAAAGGCAGGAAAAAAAAAAAAAGTAAGGCAGCTTTGTAAAAGCTTTATACTAGATTCTCCCAGCTAGCCAGCTCAGTATTTCTTTGTCTGACTTAACAATATGCTAAGCAGTACACTAAATTACATTTGAGTAGATATCCTTAAGCAATAGAAGGGTCAATAAAATCTTGAATGGGATTGTTCAGTGGTCCCCGATCAATGAAATTTTTAGGAAGAGGGTGTTGCTATGGTAATTAACAACCTGGAAAAAATTTAATGTTTGCAATACATAAATGTTCCAAAATCTGGTTTTTTAAATTTACTTTCATAAATATGTAGCCTCCAGCAATAAGTAAATAGTGAAATTTTTCACTATCAGTAAGAAGATAGTGCAATTTGTATTTCAGAGTCCAGTTATTGTAAAGGCTTAAGTAATTGAAAGCAACCGTTTCAGCTTTTAGAGGAAAGGCTCAATTTTCATGATGAATGTGGATTACCTTGGGTATTACTAGACTGTTAAGTAATTAAGAGTTCACAACTCTTAATACATATTGAAATCCCAGACTCTCAGTAAATGGGAAGGTTAATATTTTTTAAAACTCAGTTTTATACCTGGATATAGTAGGGCTGCTGTGAGCAGCAATAAAATATGGGGGGAGAAGTTGAACAATTTGTTTCTGTGAATTGTTAGGGTTTAATTTTTGTGGGAGTCTGTGCAATTTCCTATGTAATACCTGGATTATTTCTTAAAAGTCCAAAGGAATAAGTGACAAAGACACAGCCTTAACCTCAAAACTCTACCGTGCAGAAGTATTATTTTGAGAGACTATGGCAACCAGGAAACAGAGTATACTTTTAGATGTGCCATGATAAGTGCCCTCTTTTTAAGCTTTTCTTTTTTTTTTTTTAATTTATTTTATTTATTTATTTTTGGCTGCGTTGGGTCTTCGCTGCTGTGCGCGGGCTTTCTCTAGTTGCAGCGAGTGGGGGCTACTCTTTGTTGCAGTGTGCAGGCTTCTCGTTGCGGTGTCTTCTCGTGTTGCAGAGCACAGTCTCTAGGCACGCGGGCTTCAGTAGTTGTGGCATGCAGGTTCAGTCGTTGTGGCTCACGGGCTTAGTTGCTCCATGTCATATGGGATCTTCCTGGACCAGGGCTCGAAGCTGTGTCCCCTGCATTGGCAGGTGGATTCTTAACCACTGCACCACTAGGGAAGCTCCGTGCCCTCTTTTTATACTTGGAATTATGTAAAATATGATATGCCCCACAAAGATCTGGATTGGTGAGCATTGTAATAAGCAGAAAAGAAATCATATCTTGGGAATTCCCTGGCGGTCCAGTGGTTAGGACTCCGCGCTTTCACTGCCATGGCCCGGATTCAGTCCCTGGTTGGGGAACTAAGATCCCACAAGCCCTGCGGTGCAACTGAAAAAAAAAAAAGAAAACAGAAATCATATCTTGTAGCTCAGAGTGTTATATGCTGATATAGAAGCTACTATCCTTGCAGAGTGGGAAATGCCAATTGCAAGATATTTCTGTGATACAGGTCACTTGATTTCCCTGATGTATTAAATAAAATCTGAGATTATGACAGATTTATTTTGAAGTCAGATCCCAGCACTACCACTTACTAGTTTATGATTTGGAGCAAGATACTTAATGTAATAGGTAGATGGGTCAAAACTCGTCTCTTGCATCCTAGAAAATCACATGAACCTCACATGTAGCAATTTTAACAGCCTTCATCCTGGGATACCTTCTGTTTCTAAAATACATTGAGATTGCCTTCACTGTGAATTGAAACAAAATCTTAGTTTTAAACAAAACCAAAAAATAAAAAGCAATTCCTGGGCTTCCCTGGTGGCAGTGGTTGAGAGTCCGCCTGCCGATGCAGGGGACACGGGTTCTTGCCCCGGTCCGGGAAGATCCCACATGCTGCGAAGCGGCTGGGCCCGTGAGCCATGGCCGCTGAGCCTGCGGGACCGGAGCCTGTGCTCCGCAATGGGAGAGGCCACAACAGTGAGAGGCCCACGTATCGTAAAAAAAAAAAAAGCAATTCTTTCCTTCCCTCCCTGACATATTTCCAGAAATGAAAGTAACTTTTGGTGAGAGAATAGGGCCTGTGTATAAGTAAGCTAAGTTTTAAGCCAGAAGGTACCTGCAGATAAATGTCACTTAGAGGGGTTTTTTTGATTATAAAATATCTGCTTTATTTTTAAGAATAAAGGACTATTATTCCATGTTAAATGTGGTTGCCATTCTCTGTGAAAGCATTGAAAATTCTAACATTTTTTATTTCTTAAGTTTTTTGTTCTACTTAAAATGTCCCTTAGATTTTAAAAGGAAATAAATATACATTAGTTGAATCTGAAATTCAACTTGCCATTTAGAGTTCTAATTTCAGCTGCTCTCTCTTAAGTACCTTATTTCTTTAAAATAGTTCTTTTGTGACAATATTATTCAGTGCTTCAAGCACTGATGACAGTGAAACAGAGTTCTACAGGCCTTTTGTAGTTATATGAGTTGTTTCTATAGGACCTGCTCTGATGATGTGTAATTGTAATTATCTTTGTTTAGCTTTAAACACTATTTAAAATAGATGGTGTGTGTTTGCTGCTAAGACACCAAGGAACTTTGCAGAAACTAATTATCTCCTTAGCAACATTCTTAATAAAACTGCCTTCTGAATGAAGAGAGGTAGTCAATATTTTCTTCTCTCTCCGTAGCCATATGAAGTTTAATATGAATTTTGTATTGCTTTCCCTTCTCCTTTTATACATAATGAAATCAAAGAAATAGAAGATAGTAACTGATAACAGGGACCTCTATACAGGCATAATTTTCATGCCTTTTTCAAAGCAGAGAACCTGCCCTGAAAAAGGATCTAGGTAAATAGATTCAGCAGTGACCTGAACACATGCAAGTGCTTGCCTTAAGCAGTTAGTCTGTTATGTCTCTGGGGTCCATGCAAGTTTGCAGTGTGCAGACTGTCATCTCCTGTGTCAGTATTTGCACATCTTACGGATATACTTCCCCCTGGCCCTTACTACTTCCCTCTTCATTTGTCTCATTAGTCATACTGGCCTAATAGATCCTCAGTTAGCGGGGAATAAGTCAAATTTCAACTTCTGAGATTATATATGACATGGGTTGTTCTACTCACCACATATATTTTCACCAAAGTCTTTGTGAAACAGTCAGAAGTAATATTGCCCTAGTTATGAGTTCTAGAATAGATAAACATTTATTGAACAAATGAGAAGAGCATAGTCAATAGTTCATTCACTCTTTCAGCAAATATTTACTGAATATTGGAATACCTCTGTGAATAAAAGCAAAGATCCTAATCCTCAAGAAGCTTACATTTTAATGCAGAGAGAGACAGAGATAAACAATAACTTAATAAATAAGTATATTTTATAGTAAATCAGAAGATGATAAATTCTATGGGGGAAAAAAGCAGAGCAAGGTGAAGGGAAATCAGTAATGCATAGAGGCAGTAGGGTTCAGTCACACTGCTCAGTATGGTATCGGGAAAGGCCTCATTAAGAAGAGATTTGAGCAAAGACTTGGAGGAGCTGAGGGAATGAGCCAAAAACAGATGCGGGGAAGAGAATCTCAGGCACAGCAACGCTGTGTCCTAAGGCAGGATCATGCAGTGTATTCAAGGAGACTGAAGAGTCTGGGGTTGCAGTCAGGGAAGTATCAGGCACCTGATCGTGGACGGCCTTGTAGACTATTTTGAGGACTGGTTTTCACTATGAGTTAGAGAGCATTGTAGGACATTGGGGTTTTTTTTAACAGCTTTATTGAAGTAAAATTCATATACCATACAATTCACCCCTTTAAAGTATACAATTCATTGGTTTTTGGTATATTCACAGATATGTGCAACTACCGCCACAGTCAATTTTAGAACATTTTCATCACCTCAGAAAGAATCCCCCAGCCTTAAGGAACCACTAATCTACTTTCTGTCTCTATAGATTTCCCTGTTCTGGACATTTCATATAAATGGAATCATACAATATATAGTCTTTTGTGAGTGGCTTCTTTTACTTAGTATAATGTTTTCAAGGTTCATCCATGTCGTAGCCTAGATCAATACTTCGTTCCTTTCTACGGATGACTAATATTTCATTGTGTGAAATGAAATACCATATTTTGTTTATCCATATGTCAGTGATGGACATTTGAGTCATTTCCACCTTTTGGCTATTATGAATAATGCTGCTATATACATTTGTGTACAAGTTTTTGTGTGTATTGTAGAGTTTTGAGTAGAACCATGACATCTGACTTATATTTTAGCAGGATCACCCTGGCGATCAAGTTAATATGAATTGAGAAGTATTATTTATCTTAAAATATTCAGAATGAATATGGGTTATTATAAAAATGCAAGTTTCCTAGACATATATAAATGAACTACACCCATTATGCATTCATCTACTGAGTCATTATTCTTGTTGTGTTTCTGAAGCACATGATCGTACCTTGCAAATAAATGAGCACCTTGGTTTGGGTTTTGAGCTGGCTTTTGCCTTATCTCTTCACAAGTCAATCAGTGTTAAAGAGTTCTGGTCCTTGCTGGCAGCAGTTGACATGTTAGGTTAGCTGTGTGAGCTGAGAGGCCAAGAACCAGATCAGTACGGATGGAATTGTTCTCCCAATAGAAGAAATCCCTCTGTCTTCTCAGAAACAGGATAGAAGTGGAGTAGAAAAGGGAGGTGAGGTGAATGTATTAGTAGTGCTGCCAACATTACCTGAGCCCTGCCTGAACTGTGGATGAGGAGAGCTCTTTAGTCTTCCCCAGTGCTGTCAGTCAGATCAGTACTTTCTTAAGACTTTTGACAAGGAGGAAAAGTAAACCTAGATCAACAATCCTCTTACTGCCAGATTCCCTTTCAAACCAATAATAATGACTACACATAGTAGGTTCTCTATAACACTACTGGATTCAAATAAACCCTCATTAACAAGCCTGCACAATCATTAATGGTCTCATTTTTCAGTTATTTTCTCTCTAACTAGCAAAGACAGATGAAGAAAAATAGGCTCCCCCCACCCCCGCAAGTAATTCATGCTCATTGTAATAAAAAAATTTAAATATAAAAGTCAAACTCATTCATACTACCACACAACTCAGAGCTAACCACTGTTAATATTTTGGTATATTTTCTCCTAGTGTTTTTTTCTTTACCTGAAGGTTTTTGAGTTTTGTGTGTGTTATGTTTGTTTTTGATGTAATAAGGATCACATTACGTTGTCTATAAAGTTTTGTACTTGCTTTGCCCACTTTTAATTATACTGAGAACATTTTACCATGTTATTAAAATTACTTAAAACGATCCTAATGGCTCTATAGTTTCAATTTTAAGGCCGTATCTCTGTTTAACCATCACCATTTGACATTTAGATTGTTTACAATTTTTTGCTTGATATAAATACTGCAGTAAGCATCTTGTATATTGATAAACCCTTGTCCTATCTCTGAATATTTCCCCAAGGTAAATGTACAGTGAGGCAGTCTCAAATATTGCTAGTAGAAGTGTAAATCCGTAACTTTTCTGGAAAGCAGTTTGACATTATATATTCAAGGGCATGGGGTTGACTTCATGGCTCTTGTTGTTATTGAAGGTTTTTTTTAGTTTCTTGATTTTTTAGAAGCCCTAACTCAGGTGTTGGAAGTGTTCTATATCTTGATCAAGAAGATGGTTACATGACTGTATACATTGGTTAGAATCATCAAATGATATCCTTAAAAGTGGAACATTTTATTGCCTATGAATTATATCTCAATTAAAAAATTAAAATTTTAAAAAACAAAGCACTGTAGTACCAAACTGACATTTTTTCCTTGATATGGTTAGAAAGATAGATGAAAAGAAATAGTTTTCTTACTATGTATTTCAGTGTTATTTAGTGACATGCCCTAGAACCACCAGATATTTGCTGGTGTTATGAGCACATGATTTGAAAAACACTGATCCATAGCAACTCCTAAGAGGGGATTATGATGACACTAAGAAGTAAAATTTATTTAGCATATACTATGTGTTAGACACTGTTTTAATACTTTATACCCGTGCTATCCAAAATGTAGCCACTAGCCTTTGTAACTATTGAACACTTGAGAGGTGGCTGGTCTAGTTTGAGGTGCGCCACAAGTATAAAATACATATTGGAGGGCTTCCCTGGTGGCGCAGTGGTTGGGAGTCCGCCTGCCGATGCAGGGGACACGGGTTCGTGCCCCGGTCCGGGAAGATCCCACATGCCGTGTAGTGGCTGGGTCCGTGAGCCATGGCCGCTGGGCCTGCGCGTCCGGAGCCTGTGCTCCGCAACGGGAGAGGCCACAACAGTGAGAGGTCCATCCCGCGTACCGCAAAAAAATAAAAAATAAAAAAATATTGGATTTCAAAGACTTAGTACACAAAAAGTGTAAAATATCTCATTAATAATTTTTTAAGTTGATAATGTTTTAGATATATGGATTAAGTCAAATATGCTATTAAAATTGACGTTACTTATTTCTTTTTACCTTTTTAATGTGCTTACTAGAACATTTAAAATTACATAGCCACTCACATTTGTGACTTGCTTTGCATTTCTATTGGATAGTGCTGCTTTATTCATTTAATTTTTATTTAATTCTCATAACAACCCAGTGAGGTAGATGTTTTTATTATTATCATCAACCTTATTTTTCAGATGAGACTTAGAGTAGTTAAGTACTTTGTCCAAAGTCATAGAGCTAGTAAGTAAGTGGCAAAGCTGGAATTGAACTCAGTTTGTTTCCAATCTGGGCACTCAGTTGAAATAATATTTTAGGAAGATTTATCTAGCTATAATTTTTTTTTTGCGGTACGCGGGCCTCTCACTGTTGTGGCCTCTCCCGTTGCGGAGCACAGGTTCCGGACGCGCAGGCTCAGCGGCCATGGCTCACGGGCCCAGCCGCTCCGCGGCATGTGTGACCTTCCCAGACCGGGGCACGAACCCGCGTCCCCTGCATCGGGAGGTGGACTCTCAACCACTGCGCCACCAGGGAAGCCCTAGCTATAATTTTCTTAAATCCCTTGCTTATAAATGTCACAAGATAGCAAAATATGTTTTTATCAAATGGAAAATATGTGAAGCTTTCTGCCTACTAAAAAATATTGTAAACCAAAGCAGAGAAAAAACAGTATAAAAGTAAGGAATCATTTAGTTTTGTTTAAAGATTTCTGTCATCCAAAGATAATTAAGAATGAGATTTAAGACAGTGTTGCCCTTTGGATAAAAATGACTAACTTGATTAACTAATGGCAGCTGTTAGTTTCATTACTACCCGAGATGATGCCTGAGCTTTGGTAATAATATAATTCTGACAAAGTCAGGACATTAGTGTTTTTTTGTAGAGAGTACAGTTTAGAGCTTAGAAAACAGTTAGCATTTTGAATTTCTGTAGATAGATTTGAAGCTGGGAGGATGCCGATTCATATTATCAACAGGTTCTTTATAGATTTCTACCTAAACAAGTAACACTAGAGACTTGGACCTTCTCCTATAACCACGAGTTGGTTTGATCTCTGAATTATTTACTGAAAAATTAGGATCCTGTGACAATTTACATTTCAAAGGAAGAGGAATTCAGAGGACACTTCTTCACTTGTAGGTATTTCAGAATCAGTTTTGAAACTGTTGGAACCATCACCATCTACCATCTCTTGGTAGAGATTTTTGGGAGAGTTTACTTTTCTCCTGTAACCAAAGTGTTAAAACACCATTGCCAAGAGCTGTGATGGAGTGTATCACCTGTCACTGACAAGCATTTATTGAGCACTGTTATGTGTAAAGTACTGTGCAAGGTGTTAGAAAGATGAAGACATATTCTGTCGTTGAAGATCTCAGTGTCTAATGGAAAAATAGGCATATAAATGAATAACTGTAACAAGATGCTCTTTTAAAAAACTAAATTTAACCCAAGATTGAAATCTGTGTCCCCGATTCCAATTTATTTGTACATTGAAACATATTTTTTAATTAAAAATAGCGTTTTGTTACAAAATCAATACGTAATCCTTATAGGAAAAAAGTTTAATACAGTTAAGCAAAAATAAGATAATAAAAATATTCATACTACCACCATCACACCATTGGAAATATCAACCATCTTGATGTATGCCCTTTTAGGTTTTTTCCTATTAATGTATACACACGTATGTTTAAATAAAGTGGAATATACTATACGTGTACTTTCAATGAAAATACTTATATATGTCATTTTTAATAACTGAATAGCATTCTATTGTCCGATTATGCCACAAATTATTTAACCAATCCTCAGTTTTTTGTTCACTCAGCAAGTACTTACTGAGCACCTATGTATTCCAAGAGCTATCTTGAGACTAGATATATTGCAGTGAACAAAACAAATATTTTTTGATATTCATTGTTTATATTTTTTTTACTCTTATAAACAGTGCTATAACAAACATGATTTTATATACATCTTTACACACTTGTCCATTTGTTCACTTGGGATAATAGTAATTGGGCATGTACTATATGCCAGACAATCTTCTGACTTCATTTCATATATTATCTCATTTAATCTTCATGATCCGAAAGGTAATATTCTTGTGGTTCCAATTTTCAAGTGAAGAAACTGAAACATTAAGAGAAGACAGTTAAGTAGTTTGCCTTAGGTCATATAGCAAGGAAGTGCAAAGCTAGAATTCAGGTTCAGATTTTTGGGATCCTAGATTCAATGCACTACTAGCAATGTTGAGATGAAATTACTGCATCAGAGAATATTAACATTTTTAAGATGCTTAAATACTAATTTGCCAGCCAGAAAAATTTTACGTTTATAGCTTCACACCATGCCCTTCCAACCCTGAAGTTAACTGCTCCTGATTCTTAAAAATAAACAAATTTTTAAAAATCATCAATTTGGGACTTCCCTGGTGATGCAGCGGTTAAGAATCTGCCTGCCAATGCAGGGGACACGGGTTTGAGCCCTGGTCCAGGAAGATCCCACATGCCACAGAGCAACTAAGCCCGGAGCAACTAAGCCCGAGCGCCACAACCACTGAGCCTGTGCTCTAGAGCCTGTGAGCCACAACTACAGAAGCCCACGCACCTAGAGCCCGTGCTCTGCAATGAGAGAAGCCACCGCAATGAGAAGCCTGCGCACTGCAACGAAGAGTGGTCCCCAGTCGCCACAACTAGAGAAAGCCTGCACGCAACAACAAAGACCCAACGCAGCCAAAAAAATAAATAAAACTAATAATTTTTTTAAAATAGATTAAAGAAAAGAAAAAAAATCATCAATTTGTATGGAGAAAATTAGTTAAAAATATTTTACTTCAACTCAAAAGAAAGAAGAAAGAAGCAGATGAATAATGCAAAGCTAAAAGAAGAGACCAATAAATGAAAAAGTCAGAAATAGAGACAGATTCAGAGAGGTATGTACTGTCTGGTTTCAAAGCAGCCTCCAGTTCCAGATTCCAGCCCCTTCTGAGGCACTGATCTTACACTGGTTCAGTGATAGACCCCCACCCCCATGTCGTCGAGTACACTTTTTTTCTTTTGCTTAAGCTAGTTTGAATGGGTTTCTGTCCCTTGCAGCCAGAAGGTTGCAGTTTAGGAAAATGATATTATCTTTTACAAGTTTATAGGATGTGCCTTTTTGTGTGGTATGTAAGACCCTATCCAGTGTTTGCATATTTGTTTCAGGATTTGATGGGTTAGACAATAAAAAACTTTAAATGAAAGGAAAAGCTCAAAAATGCTAATCCTGTGTAGTGATACACGAGAGACTCGTTTACTTCTTTATTTCCTATGTTATCTACATTTTAATGTTTTTTAATGATGAGAAAGATGTTGTACAAATTTTTAAAGGTCAATTGATGTCCCTTGGGATAATTAAGTAGTAAAGTATGTAGTTGATTATCCTCTACACAGTCCTGCAAAACTGTATTACCTTCCCCAATTGAATGATGCGTCCTTTAGGACATAAGTTCTTTCACTAGGATTATCATTAGAACTTCTGGGCTTGAATGAGACCTGTTATTTATAAATCACCTTATTGTACTCTCTGGTCTAAGAGGCAGTGTAGCACAGCAATTAAGAGCAAGGCCTCTAGTGACAGACTGACTACCTTTTTTAAATCCTAGTTTTGCCATATGTCCACTTGTATGACCTTAGGCAAATTATTTAACTTTTTTGGGCCTCAGTTTTCTCAACTGTAAAATGGAGGTAATAATAGCTCCTTATGTCATTGTTATGATGATTGGGTGATATATATAAAATATTAGAGGAGAATCTGGCGCAGGGTAAGCACTTACTTAATATGTGTTGCTTGCTGCTGCTGTTGTTATTACTATTACATTTGGGGAAAATAAAGTAAAAAAGACTTTGGGGGCTTCCCTGGTGGCGCAGTGGTTGAGAGTCCGCCTGCCGATGCAGGGGACACGGGTTTGTGCCTCGGTCCAGGAAGATCCCACATGCCGCGGAGCGGCTGGGCCCGTGAGCCATGGCCACTGAGCCAGCGCGTCCGGAGCCTGTTGCTCCACAGCGGGAGAGGCCACAACAGTGAGAGGCCCGTGTACCGCAAAAAACAAAAAAAGACTTTGGATACTCATTGTCACCACCTCTATTGTCACCCATACTTCCAAATCACTTGTTTTGAAAACTACTTTAACGTAATTCGAGAGCAGAATTATATTATCATGCCAGGTAGGAATATACTGGGGCAGTGGTAAAAATTTACTCTGACGGTAGTCCAGTTGCCAGGTGACTTCTGTGGTCTTTGGAGAAAAAGCTTTAGTAACTTGGTTTCCATTTGTGCTCACACAAATTTCCCCTTTGAAGCCTCCAGACTCAGTACCTCTATAATTAATAGACTTGCGCAGAGTCTTCAACATCCTGTTTGCTACAGATAGGTAATTTGGAGCTTTGTTTCCTGTTGGGTTTGGGGGGGTTGTTTGTTTCTTTGTTTGTTTTGGTATGGCGGTCACCATTCTACTCCTCTAGTTGTGGTTGCTCTGACAAATTGACGTGGTCTTGAATGTTCCCAGTGGTGAGAAAGTACATCTGTAGCTCTCTTCATTCTCAGATGATAACCTCCTTTCGTATCTTTACGTAACTGATACGACAGGCAGTTCAGTCTTTGAGGAGTCCATCTCTTGCCCTGTGGACTATGAGGATAGTCCTTTCTCCTCGCGTGATACTCCAATGAATGACACAGGCACAGTGCTGGATACATGCAGAATCCCATTGGCTGCTTTTTTGTTCTGTATCTTCACAGGGGGAGAGGAAGTAGGACCAAGGGCTCCTATTTATTTGTTTTGCTTTGCTTTGCTTTTTGTTTTTTCATAAATCAGGTGTCCAGTACTAAGGTGGGAACTGGGAAGGAGTAGCTACAGTTTTTAATAGGCAGTTACACTGTTTGTAAGAAAGTATCATAGGGTAAAGTAACCTCAATGGAATTGGTTATAATCAAGGAAATATTTTATATCTTAATTCAGTGTTTCCCAAGGTCTGTTCTATAGAAAATTTGTTTGGGGAGATATCGATAGATATTGCATTTAAAAAGATTCTTAGCCAGCTAAGTTTGGAAAAATCACTGTATCCTCCTGGAAAGGAGAGAGATTCACATTAGCATGCTAAAGATTGTGAGAAACTTCAGAGTATAGAAACCCTATAGATATAACTTTTTTTCTTAATTCTATCTTAATATAATGTTTTTATCAAAGAGTATGTGTAAATATAAGTTAGAAAATATAATGAATACCCTGGGATCCTTCACCTAAGGACTAGAAAATTGCCAATAACATGGATCTATCTGTGTGATCTGCTGAAATTACATCCTTTATCTCCCTACAAGAAGTAAGCACTATCCTAAATTTTGTGTTTAATTCCCTTGCTTTGATGGGGAGAGTTGTATTTTTATCACTAATTCTAAACAATGCATTGTTTAGTTTTACTTATTTTTGAGCTTAATAAAAAAATTGTATCATACTTTTTCACTCAGCATGCTTCTAAGATTCATCTGTATTGTTCCATGTAACCTTGTTCATTCCTTTGTCGGTGCTGTGTACCATTCCACTGTGTGAACATACCACAGCTTGCTTCTCCATTCACCTGTCCACAGATATTTGAGTTGTTGGTTTTTTGTTTTGTTTTGTTTACTATTGCTATTACTATTGCTTCAGTCAGAGAGCAGCAAGAAAAAAATGTGAGCCAAGGATATTGACGGAATGTTATGATTATACTGTTGGGGAGCAAGAGGGAAGATATTTATTAAGTAGCTGCTTTATATGAAGTACACTTCCAAAGCAGGGCCTAAAATACAAAGAAAGTAAGATGTCCCTATCTTTGATGATCTTATGTCCAGATAGGGGACTTAAACAAATCTGTATTTCTCAAATTAGGATATGATTAGTACCAGAGACACACAAAGGCACCAAATAAACATGACACATCTTTTGGAGTGTCTGTTTTCTTAGAATTGCCGGGGAGAGGGGATGTTCAGGGGTAGAATTAAATAATTTAACTGGAATTTAATTTAAATTCCTTGTCAAAAATATGTTTATGTTGAAATTTAAAAGGTCCTTTTATGAAAAATAACAAAATTGTTATGTATTTTTAAAACAAAATACCAGACCTCAAAGAAAGATGTAAGCTGGTAAACCAATTTGGACTGTACCCTCAGGACTAATAGATTCATTGTCTTCTGTTGTTAGAGGTTCTTAGGAACAGAAATTTGAGAAGTGTTAATGTATGTAAGTTAAATAAAATGCATCCAAAATAGATATAATTAACTCTGGCAGAGTAATCAGGAAATGCTTCACAGGGGAGAGAGCATTTGTGCTAGACCTTAAAGAGTAAGTTGGATTTCCATAGGAAGAAAGAGCATTCAGGACTGAGAAAACAGCATAATTGAGGACAGGAGGTGGTGGGGAAAGGCACAGCCCATTCGAGAAATAATGAGTTCTTTCTGGGTAAAGTATATACATCCAGTGAGGAGCAAGATGATGTGTGTGTGTGAGATTCCTGATATTTTCCGACATAAATGTTGAAAGCCAGACTTTTTCCTTACTCCTGACAAAATTGCTGTTGAATATTTAGCAAAAGTATAGCATGGTAGGTGACATTTAAGCTGAGGTCTTAACTTCTTTAAAAAATATGAATCTGATTCATGTATTCCTTCAGCAAATACTTAATTCAACATCTACTTTGTACTAAGGATACACACATCAAGAAGATATTACTCGAGGTGTACATTAACTGGTAAGAGAAGTCATTAGAAGAGAACTTGCACAGCTCCCACTACTGCTGCTATCCTCTGCCTTCACATCACAGTGGAGAATGCTCCTGGCTAAGCCCAGCCTTCCTACTGGGGCGCCAGATTGCATCCCCTCACCTACCCCAGGGCATCACTCCAAACCTGCTCCTCTCTCAATCCTGACTGGGTTTTTCCCACTCTATTGGATCATTCACAGAAGCATAGAAACATGCTAGGATTTTTCCCCATCTTTAAAAACCTTCTGTTAACCTCCTATCTCTTTCCACATTCTATACTATTTCTCTGTTCTCTTTTATAGCAAAATTCTTCAAGAGTTGTTTTCACTCACTGCCTCTGATTCCTCTCCTTATATATTCTCTTAAACCTCCACCTTCTTTTAAACCTTACCTCTTCTCTTAAGCCACTCCATTCAGGCTTTCATGCCCATCAATCCCCACAATTGCTTCTGTTGTGGTTCCAGGGATCTCCACACGGCTAAAGTCAGAGTCACCTTTTAGTACTCATTTTACTTGCAGCAGCATTTGACACAGTTGATCAGTTCCTTCATTTTGAAAGACTTTTGTCACTTAGCTTCCCGAGACTGTACTCGCCTAGTCCTCCTCCCTCACTTGCCGTTCCTTCTCTGTCTCTTTTGTTCATTTCTCCTGTTTTTGGAATCCCTGGAACTCTGTCCTTGGACTACCTCTCTTCTTGTCTGCACTTCACTCCCATGTAGTCTCGTGGCTTTAAATTTTATCCTCTAATGACTCCCAGATTTACATCTCTAGTCTAGAGTTTTTCAACTTCAGCACTGTTAGTATTTGAGGACAGACAGTTCTTTGTTGTGGGGAACTGTCCTGTGCATTATAGAATGGTCAGCAACATCCCTGGCCTCTACACACCAGATGCCAGTAGCACCCCAGCAGTTATGGCAACCAAAAATGTTTCCAGACATTGCCAGATGTCCTCTGGGCATAAAATCACACCCTTCCCCATTGAGAACCTCTATTTTTAGTCTGAGCTTCTCCCCCAGACTCCAGATTTATATATCTAACTATTTGACACTTCCACTTGAATGTCTAATAAACATCCATATTTACCAATGATCAAACCAAGCTTCTGATATTTCTTCTTAAATATAATACCCCTCAGACTTATCCATTCTTCTTATTTCTTAGGCCAAAAACCTTGTTGTCTTCATGACTCCCCTCTTTCTCTCACCTACATCCTGATTTACTAGTAAATCTTATGATCTTTCCCTTCAAAGTGTGTCCAGAATCTGATGCCCCCTCACCACTACCAACCTGGTTCATGCCACCATCACTTCCCATCGGGATCATTACAACTGCCTTACCCTTAACCCCTATAGTCTGTTCTCAATACAGCAGTAGAGCGATCCTGAGGAAATATGTAATTCAGGGCATGTCACATCTCTGCACAAAACCCTCCAGATGTTTCCCATCTTACTTAAAGTAAAAATCAAAATCCTTACAATCCTTACCAGGCCTTACATGATCTCATCTTCACACTCCCCTCCATCCCCTTCCCTTAATCTCTCTAATCTCATCTCTTACTACCCAACTTCACTCCAGCCACACCAGCCTCCTTCCTGTTCCCTGAACATACCAGGCCTTGGACCCCTTGTGCTTGCTCCTCTCCCAGATATGTCTTCCATTGCCTTATTCAAGTCTTGGCTCAAATGTCAGTTTCTCAGTGAGGTCTTCCTTGACCACTAGATTTAAAATCTCACACCACCACTATCACCTCCAAGTCTCCTTCAAACCTGCTTTATTTTTCTCCATAGCATTTTCTTCATCTAACATACTAGAGAGAGTTCTCTTGAATAAGAGAACAAGATTGTCTGGGTTTGCATCCCAACCTGGTCGCTTTCAAGATATAAGACTTGATTCCTGTGCCTCAATTTCTTTGTAAAATAGGATAGTTTCTATCTCATTAGAATAGTACCTCGCATATAGTAAGTGATATGTTTTCACCATTATTATTATATTTTACTTATCAATTTTGCTTATCTTCCCTCCTCCCCCAGTGGAATATAAATTCCATGAGAGCAGAATTTTTTTTACTTCACTTACTGCTATATTCACAGCTTCTGGAACAGTGCCTGGCACATAGGTGCTTAATAAATGTCTGTTGATCAAATTGTTATCTCTAGAGAGACTAATGGGGAGAAGAAGAGTCATGGAAGACTTGAGCTTTATGTATACTATTTAAAACTTTTACAAAAGGAATGTATTCATGTATTACTTGTACCCTCAAAAAACTCATAGGCTTACATGGAAAATAGACATGTAAACAAATAAATTCCTAGAGGAATATTGTGAGAGGGAGTTGGGTTTTAAAAGATGCATCGTTCCACTAGATAAAATGCGAGAGGGATGAGACAGCTTTCTAGACAGAGGGAATAGTGTGTGCAAAAAGCAAAGAAGTATAAAACACAGCGGTAGCTCTGACAACTGTAATCAGTATTTTGAGGTATTAAAAGTTCCATCTTGGTGAATGGATAAAGAAGATGTGGCACATATATACAATGGAATATTGCTCAGCCATAAAAAGAAACAAAATTGAGGTATTTGTAGTGAGGTGGATGGACCTAGAGTCTGTCATACAAAGTGAAGTCAGTCAGAAAGAGAAACACAAACACCATATGCTGACATATATATATGGAATCTAAAAAAAAAAAAAAAAAAGCTTCCGATGAACATAGGGGCAGGACAGGAATAAAGACACAGATGTAAAGAATGGACTTGAGGACACGGGGAGGGGGAAGGGTAAGCTGGGACGAAGTGAGAGAGTAACACTGACATATATACACTACCAAATGTAAAATAGGTAGCTAGTGGGAAGATACTGCATAGCACAGGGAGATCAGCTCGGTGCTTTGTGACCACCTAGAGGGGTGGGATAGGGAGGGTGGGAGGGAGACGCAAGAGAGAGGGGATATGGGGATATATGTATACACACAGCTGATTGACTTTGTTATACAGCAGAAACTAACACAACATTGTAAAGCAATTATACTCCAATAAAGATGTTAAAAAAAGAAAAAGTTCCATCTTGGGACTTCCCTGGTGGTCCAGTAGTAAAGAATCTGCCTTACAATGCAGGGGACATGGGTTCCATCCCTGGTCGGGGAACCAAGATCCCACATGCTGCGGGGCAACTAAGCCCACGCACCACAACTACTGAGCTCGCATGCCCCAGCTAGAGCCTGCGTGCTCTGGAGCCTGTGGGCCACAACTAGAGAAGAGAAAACCCGCACGCCACAACTAGAGAGAAGCCTACGCACCGCAACAAAAGATCCCGTGTGCTGCAACAAAAGATCCCATGTGCCGCAACTAAGACCCGACAAGGCCAAAAATAAAATAAATAATAATAAGTCTTAAAAAAAAAAATAAAAGTTCCATCTTATCCCTCTCTCTCACTAATTCCTATGTTCCAGCTAAGTATTTGGCTATAATTAGAAGCTTATTACTCCATTAAGGCAAATATCTCGGGGTTTTTTCTCATTATTTTCCTGTAAGTCTTTTTCTATTTTCCTGCCCCCCAGAACGTCCATTCATTTTTTTCATCATACCACTCTTCAGATTTGATTCTAAATTCCCGCAATGTCTTTGTTATAATAAGAAACTCACATGTAATTTCTATCTGTGGAGTATAGTAAAAAAAAGAGGAGATAGATAGATAGACAGAGTTTTGTTATAATATGTAGCTTTGTTTAGGAACACAGTTGTTCAGCTCAATTATTTTAGTAATTAAAATTTTAAATCCTATAAATGTTAGTGTCTAGTCCCTTATCAAAGACTTAAAAGTGAAGAAACTTGTTTTTCAATGTGTGATGCAAGACTTTTTGAGGTTAACTTTTTAAAATCAGGGATTTTTTTCTGCCCACCTTCCTTCTCTACATAGAGCTGGGAAAGTACCCTTGATGACAGCACAAACCAAGGCAAGCAATAGTGCTAATCCACTAGATTAGCTCCTGGTACCATCACTGTGTATACCATCTCTCATGTTGCATTGTGATTGTGTATCTCTCTGAGAGCCCCTTAAAGTTAGGAGTCATAACAAGTGTTCATATGAACACCTAGTTCAGTGCCTACCGCATAATGGATGCTCAGTAAATACTGGTTAAATTTAATTGAACTGAGCTGAATTGAATTGGATTATAGTACCACAGGGGAAGGGGATTTCTGAGTTTGCTTTTTAAGTAAGACTGATTTAAAACAAATCTAGAAAAGAAAAATCATTCTTTTTTGTTGTTTTTAAACATAGTCTAAAGTTTGGGGTACAGATACCAATATGTTCGTCACCTATAATTTTTAAAGCATTCTGCAATGACTCATCAGAGTCCCCAAATAGATACTTTTTAAAAAGCCACAATGGCCCTGGGGAACAAAATTAGGCCTGGCAAATATAAATAGTGTTTTCTCTTTGCAGTCAAGAATGTGGGGTCTTGGGCTTCCCTGGTGGCGCCGTGGTTAAGAATCCGCCTGCCATTGCAGGGGACACGGGTTCAAGCCCTGGTCCAGGAGGATCCCACATGCTGCGGAACAGCTAAGCCCGTGCGCCACAACTACTGAGCCTGCGCTCTAGAGCCCGCCAGCCACAACTACTGAAGCCTGCGCGCCTAGAGCCCGTGCTCCGCAACAAGGAAGCCACCCCAGTGAGAAGCCCACACACTGCAACAAAGAGTAGCCCTGCTGTCTGCAACTAGAGAAAGCCTGTGCACAGCAACAAAGACCCAACGCAGCCAAAAATAATAAATAAATAAATAAAATTAATTTTTTTAAAAAAGAATAGATACCTAAAATTAAAAAAAAAAAGAATGTGGGGTCTTGTTGATACACAGAGGAGGATCTTTAAGTATAATTTCAGGAAAGTTACTCCTTTCCTTTGCACATGTAGGAGTCTCATGTGAAGCAAAGATCACCTCATAAATTCCTATAGGGTTTCCCAGCATATTTGTTTCATTCTTACTAAAAGTCCCTAATCAATAACTTCTGTGTTATCTTTCAAAAAAGAAAGGCAATGCTGCCTCATTTCCTGACACTTGTTTTCTGGCCTCAAAGTGTCTCCTGTCCAACTGGCCAAAGAGCCAGGCTAGACAGAGGTGCCAGTATTAACAGAGGTGTTCAGTAGAGGAATAGATGAATTTAGCTTCTGCTCCTTTCCCTCTACTTTACTATTTTCTTCTTTTGCAAAGGAGTTTGGAATTTAAATTTTCTAAGCCTAGAATCTTCCAGGTCTAAGACTGCACAGCTGTGGTAATAATAAGGTACCTGGTCATTTCTCCAACCCTCAATCTGCTATAGATCTGTATCCTGAGAACGAGTCCGGCATACTTATAAGTAATACCCCCAAAACTCCTGTGTTATAGAGAAGGCTTTCTTGCCAATGGGTAGCTATTTTAATTACTTCATTTATTCCGTATACCTTTATTGGGTACCTACTAGGTGTCCGCCTCTGTGGTAAACCCTGGAGAGCCAAGATGAATAAGTGTTAGTCCCACCCTAAATAACTCACAGTCTATTTTGGCATCAATAATGTATAGAGTACCTAATTAATAATAATATGGTGCTAAAATAGCACTAGGACAAAGTGATAATAATGATGGGGGTGATTAGTTCAGCATGGAGGAGAGTTTGGGAAAGCTTCACAGAAAAGGTGGCTTTTAATCCTCAGCCTTAAAGGATAAAAGGGATTTCATCAGACAAATGTCCTCTATCATTTCAGACACAGGACATAATAAGAGCAAAAGCATAAAGGTATGGAAGCTCAGGACATGTTTAGGGAACAGTGAGTGGTTGGGCATGGAAGGCACATAGGCTGCATGGTTGGTGGGAGATAGAACCAGACAAGTGAGAGTATTGTGTGGTACTGAAGGGCACAGATTCTAGAGCTGGGTTTGAATCCCAGCTAAGACACTAACTAGCTTTTGTGATCTTAGCAAGTCACTTAACTTCTCTATAGCTTGGTTTCTTCATTTTTTTAAATGAGGATAATAGCATATATACACATACTACGTTTATATGTATACACACACACAGCTCAAACCAGTTCTCAGAACAAAAGAAATACAAGTATTATTAGGAGGCCACATTATGAAGGGCCTTGAATTTTAATCTGTATTATTCTGTAAGCAAAAGAAAGGTTTTAAAGCAGAAGAGGGGAGAGTATGCAACAGGATATAATCTGTATCTTAGAAAGTTGGTGCCACTTTGGAGAGTAGACTGGATAAAGAAAAGACTAGAGGCACAATACAAGTTCTGAGGCAGTTTCAAGAGTTTAGATAAGAGGTGCTGATAGAACATGGTTCTGAGTTGATAGTAGCCTTGCCCTTAAAACTTCTGGGTTCCTGACTAGAAATTTCAAACTTGAAATATTAGTCTTAACAGATCTCACAAGTTTAACGCTAAAAGACACAGTGAGAACCCTGGGGACGCGCACAAAGGGGTTCTCCTTCTAGTCTGGATGTTTTAGTGCTCAACTGATGCTTCTATTCTGCACCCAAATATCAGACCACTGCTTCTTCCATTCATGATAACCTTTCATCTAGTTAAATGTCATGAGCAAGACATTCTGTTTTGGAGATGCTTTTTTTTTTTTTTCCCTTGAGTAACCTCAAGTCTACTGGTCAGTTTCCTAGAGGAAGTTCTGGCTTCTGGACTGCACAGCCGAAGCAAGGACAGCTCTCAAGTTACATCAAGGTTAGCAAGCAGAAGATGAAATGGTGATGGAGAGGTGAGATGAATGGTGCAACTTCCCCTCTTGCCTCGCTGCAGGCTTTCTCCACTGACCAGAGGGGTGTTGGAGAAGAGCCTTGGGCTTTGTGCTTCTTGTTATAACCCATCTCCAGGTAGCCTGCTGATTCCTGAACTGTTGGCACAGACACCAAGACTCCAGTGGTGGTTGAGAATAAGTCTGAGCCCATTCCAACACACTTCTCTCATGTTTTCTTTATCAAATAACTAAATGTATTCCTTGTATTTGATAGCACAATCACTTCAGTTTCTGGCAAATTTTGTTGGGATCTTACTTGAGAAAAGGGTTATCAGAGCTTAAAGGAGTTTTAAAAAGTAAAAATTAGATGCACATACTGTAGACTCTTCTCTTGACCCCTTTTATTTTTCATTAACCACATTCCTGAACAACTCATTTCTGAAAACCCATCATATTTCTGTAAGAACCATCCAAAAATTGACCCTAAATTGCAATTTTCTGTGGTACTGAGAAACCATGTATGACTACAATAAAAATCCATTTTGTGAAAATATACAAGTGATTTGTTTCTTTGGGGTTAATAACTATTTATGGGAATTTATGTGATGAGGCATGAGCTGGCTTTACACAAAACTTAGAGAAGGCATTGCCTCTACCCAAAGGATATTTAAAGTCTGTCAAGACAAATAATGAATTCTGGTGTCAATGGGACTTCCCTAGTGGCACAGTGGTTAAGAATCCACCTGCTGATGCAGGGGACTTGTGTTCAATCCCTGGGCTGGGAAGATCCCACATGCCGCAGAGCAACTAAGCCCGTGCGCAACAACTACTGAGCCTGTGCTCTAGAGCCCACATGCCACAACTACTGAAGCCCATGCATCTAGAGGCCGTGCTCTGCAACAAGAGAAGCCACTGCAATGAGAAGCCCACACACTGCAACGAAGAGTCGCCCCCGCTCGCTGCAACTGGAGAAAGCCCCCGTGCAGCGACTAAGACCTAATGCAGCCATAAATAAATAAATTTATTTATTTGTTTGTTTATTTATTTATTTATTTTAAATGACTCATTTAAAAAGGAGTCATCATTTGTTTTTTTCAATCTTTTGGCCGCACCACGTGGCATGTGGGATCTTAGTTCCCTGACCAGGGCCCCCTGCAGTGGAAGCGTGGACTCTTAACCACTGGTGTCAATTTCACTTCTCTTGAAAGCAGTGGAAACTGATAATGTCATTAATACCAGGAAATTATCGTGTGCTCAAATCATATCACAGTCCCTCTTTGGTGCTTTGTAATAAATTTTTTAGACCTTTTATGTTGATTAACATTCTCTAGCATCAGATAGCCTAGGCTCAAATCTGTGTCAAGTTATGTGGCTTTGGGAATGTTATTAAGTCTCTGTGGCTCAGGTTCCTCATCTATAAAAAGAGAGTAGGGCTTCCCTGGTGGTGCAGTGGTTGAGAGTCCGCCTGCCGATGCAGGGGACACGGGTTCGTGCCCCGGTCCAGGAAGATCCCACATGCCACGGAGCGGCTGGGCCCATGAGCCATGGCCACTGAGCCTGCACGTCCGGATCCTGTGCTCCGCAACGGGAGAGGCCACAACAGTGAGAGGCCCACGCACCGCAAAAAAAAAAAAAAAAAAAAAAAAAAGTAATAAAGTACCTCCTCATAGGAGCATAAGGACTAAATGAAATGAGAGAATACATTTAAAACACTTAGAACTTTGGTATATAGTAAACCATCGAAGGAAATTTGACTAATAATAGTAAATAAGATTGACTGCTGTCTCCAAGTTGGGGATACAAAATCACTACACAAAATGGTTGGATTCCTGTCATCCTCCCACTACATTAATCAGCAGTTCAAGAAGTAGAGGGAAGAGGTGAAGGGTCATCTGATCCATCTCCCTTTTCCCCATTCCTCTCTCAACTCTCTACCATTGTTTCTTCACCTTACACTCATGCGAAGCCCTAAGCCTTTTGTCTATATTACAGCTAAGAGCTAAGATCTAATAAGTTCTGTTTTGGTTGTTTTTTTTTTAATAATAAAAAAAGTAAGGCAGCCTTACTTTTAAGGCTAGGGGAGACAAGTTTTAAATGCAGCGTTTTACAAGTTACATAGTCTTTTCAAATAAACAGAAACCTCCTTCCTCCAAGCAGGATTACCTGTGCTTGCCTTTCTCTTGGCAAGATAGCTCTGGAATAAGAACAGAGATTTTTCTAATATCATTCTCCTCATTATTCACCTGCTTCCATTGTGCCTACTCAGCTAACAATATCAAGAAGTCTAGGGACTTGCCTGGT
This sequence comes from Stenella coeruleoalba, assembly GCF_951394435.1. Taxonomy (NCBI): domain Eukaryota; kingdom Metazoa; phylum Chordata; class Mammalia; order Artiodactyla; family Delphinidae; genus Stenella; species Stenella coeruleoalba. The sequence continues at coordinate 107,645,659 of NC_137169.1, forward strand.
GGTCCAGTGGTTATGACTCCTTGCTTCCACTGCAGGGGGCCCTGGTCAGGGAACTACGATCCCGCATGCCATGCAGTGCAGCCAAAAAAAAAATTTTTTTAAGTCTAAGAAATGAGCCTTACCTTCAGGATGTTTTATGCCAGAAGTTGGCATTTCTTTATTAAGGATCAAAGATTCATATTTTTATTTAAGATTTACAGAGCTGATTACATTATTACCGGTCCTTTATTTTTTCCCTTTAAAAACATTTTTTTTTTCAATCTTTTGGCCACACCGCGCGGCATGTGGGATCTTAGTTCCCTGACCAGGGCTCCCCTCCCGTGGCAGCGTGGACTCTTAACCACTGGACCACTAGGGAAGTCCCTAAAAACGTCATTGTAATTACGGTCTCATGCTTCTTTTTAATTTTTTTGCGGTACGCGGGCCTCTCACTGTTGTGGCCTCTCCCGTTGCGGAGCACAGGCTTTGGACGCGCAGGCGGCATGTGGGATCCTCCCGGACCGGGACACAAACCCGTGTCCCCTGCATCGGCAGGCGAACTCTCAACCATGGCGCCACCAGGGAAGCCCTAATTAAGGTCTCATGCTTTTAATGACCTCTCTTCCAGAGATTGAAGTGCCTAGTCAAAACCTCTATGTCCCATTTACTCTACAAAAGCCAAGGTGCTTGTTTTTAGGTAAACAACTGTTTGGATAACAGTTTTTGCCCAGTAAATATGCAGGCAGCAATTCAAAATCCTTATCTCTGATGGCTCACTTCTTCGTCGCTTAAGTGGAGTTACTTATAAAATAGTCAATTTAAGAATAAAGCTACTGACAGTTGTGTCTTATCCATGGTGATGCAGTTAGGGAGGTAACCCCACCATGAGTACCCCCAGTATCTTTTTTTTTTTTTTGCGGTACGCGGGCCTCTCACTGTTGTGGCCTCTCCCGTTGTGGAGCACAGGCTCCGCACACGCAGGCTCAGCGACCATGGCTCACGGACCCAACCGCTCCGCGGCATGTGGGATCTTCGCGGACCGGGGCACGAACCCGTGTCCCCTGCATCGGCAGGCGGTCTCTCAACCACTGCGCAACCAGGGAAGCTCCCCCCACCAGTATCTTATCTCCACCAAAGAAGGACATTGAGTTATCTGAGTTATTTTTGTGGTTTGTGTGTGCGATAATGTCAAGCTCACTGAGGAGACAGTGCTGTGAAAATGAGAAATGGAACCCATAAGTTGTTACTCTGAGATTTCTCACTTTCGAGTTGGTCTTCAGAAATAGTCTCAGTTCATAGAACCCAAGTCAGGTGCCACAAGGTTCACCTGGTAGAGAGAAGTAAAGCTTGAAGAACAGGACAGGGGAGGAGTATGGCTTATGGGAAGAGGGATGAGTAGCAAGACAAAGGGAGACAAAGTAAGGGAAGGTAGGGGCAGGATGATAAGATGAGGCAGTGCAGCGGTGCAGGTTAATGAGAGAGAAAACCAGAGATTTATGTAACATCTCCAGGAGCAAATAGGCAGGGAAGGTTCTCCAGCCCACATGCATCTGTTCTGGAATCTGAAAATTACTTTGGAGGGTTTTGATTTCTTAGGAGTCCCTCTGCCTGATATTCCACAAAGCTCCAGCTCCTGCCTGATATAGCACATAGGACCCTAGTACCTTGCATACAGGACATATTCAAGTATTTGCTGACGAAAGGAAGATGGGGCAAGTCATGAATTACTTTTTTCCCCATAAACCAGAATCTATTTAAACTAAGAGTCCAAACCACTCCTATCTACCTGGCAAGCAAGCCCTCAAAAGATCAAACAGGGTAGTGTTCTTACCAGTATGATGGGACATTTTGCTTCCTTACTTATGAAGATACCCTGGATTTTCTCATTCTTTTTAAATCACTTGTTAAATAGAGAGGGTGGGAAATAGAGATGGTGGGAAGGGGAGTGTGTGTGTGTGTGTGTGTGTGTGTGTGTGTGTGTGTGTGTGTGTGTATGAAACCTAAACAGAGTGGAGTCAGAAAACCTGGATTCTAATCTATTTAGCCAGTAACTTGCTGTGTAAACTTGGGCAAGTCCGTTGATTTGCCATGCCCTGTTTCCTCATTTTCCAAGTGGGAATAATATTTATTCTATTGATATATACCTCACAAGGTGGCACTAAAGAGTTAAAGAAATGATATATGAGAGCATTTTGAAAGGGTACATTTCTATATGAGTCTAAAATACAGGAATTAATTAGTATGGTAAATGAAAAGAGGTTAAGAGGAATATTATTGGATTAGGGGAAAAGGGGGCCTCAGAAAAGAGAGAAGCCCCCTCCTTTATTTGACAGATACCAGAAAAAGCCAAGACCACTCCACTCCTTAATTTGGCCAACATTTTCTTCTATCTTGAGACATCCCTGAAAAAAGGGGTTCTTTCTTTTCCCTGCTTCTCTGTGCCAGGGATTTGTATTCATTTTGAAGTTACTGTCTGCCTACCATATGCCAGGCAATGTGTTCGTTAGCTCATTATTATTTAGTAATTAGCCCTAGAGGGCAATATTGTATTTTTAAAGGACTTTCATGGGTTATCTCATATATTGCCCTATCTTTCCTTGTTGATGGAATTGGCAGTCACTACTTAATATGTAGAGGAACTGAGGCCCAAAGAAATTCAGTGACTTGACCAAAGACCACGGGGCAGTGATGAAACTAGTACCCAAACCTAGGTGTCTTGACTTTCCTCTTCCTGTTAAATGGGTACTGGGAGAAAAATGAAGTTACCAAGATGCTGGTGTCTGGGCTCTGAGGCAGATCTGGCTTAGGGGTGATCAGCAGAGCCTTCCCCAGCTAGGGCATCCTCTGGGCATTGCGGTAGACAGGATGGAATTTTTACGTGTCAGTGCATCAGGGAGAGATACCAGGTAGTAGGAAGTTTAAGCCTCACCTGGAGCTTGTCTGTAAAGCCACTTGGTCTAACAGACCAGGGCTCTGGAGACAGACAGTTCTATTCCTGCCAGCACTTACAGTGTGTCTGCAAATCCCTCAGCCATTCTGAATCTCACTTTTCTCTCTGTGCAATGGAGATCATAATATGTACCTCGTACTTAGGGTTATTCTCCTGAGGCTCAAATAAGGCCTGAGGCTTTGTAAACTGGAAGAAATGTGTATTAATATTAACTTCTCTTCCACGGAGTCGCCCTTCACATCGGTACCCTCCATAAAACTTTTCCCCAACGGTTGACCTGCCCAGACCACTATCAGTACCACCTAGGGAGTGTGAATTCCAGTTGCCAGTCCTGGGTAACGCGCCCTCCCAGCTCACGTTCTTGTTTTTGTTTTGGCTTTGAGGGGGAGAGGATCCCGATCTAGGTTATCGCCGGTTTTCATAAACCTCCCTGTCTCTCTATCATCCGCTCCATCCGCCCCTGCCGTCTCTCTCGGCAGGTCGGCCCGGGCTGTCTTTTCTGGCTCCACCTCTCGCTCCGGCGGTCTGTGGGAGTCTCGGACTCCCGGCCCCTCCAGACGCCGTTCTCCGGCGGGGTTTAGGTCTGTCTTCTTCACCCTCAGTGAGTCAGAAACAAAGGAGGGGGGTGGAGGGAGCGCACTCTCTCCGGCTCGGCGATTCGCCCTTTATTCTGAACTCGCAACGTCAGCGGGCGGGTGGATGGAGCTGCGGGGCGCGGGCTGGGCCGCCCACAGCGCGCCGGGCCGGGGGAGCGGCCGGGCCGGGCCGGGCGGGCGGGCGGCGGGGGAGCTTTCGGGGGCCCGGGCCGCGTGGGCGCCGGGATGGAGGGCGCCGAGGGGCGGGGAGCGGGCGTGCGTGTGTGTGCGAGCGCGAGGGAGGCCGGCCTTTAGTGTAACCGGAGCTACAAAGAAGGGGAGAGGGAGGGAGGGAGGAGCGGCGGCGGCGGCGCCGGGGGCCTCTCCGCACCCTCCCCCTGGGCAGGAGCCCCCTCGAAGCGGCCTCGGCCCCCGACGCGGGGCCGCCCCTCGGCGCCCGCGTCCGCCCGCCCGCCCGGAATGATGAAGAAGAACAATTCCACCAAGCGGGTGAGTGCGCCCGCCCGCCCCGTGCCCGCCGCTGACTTTGTGCCCCGAGGACCCCAGCCCCGTCGGGGCCGCGGGCGGCCGGGTTGGGGGCCGGGGACGCCCCGCGCCAGCCCCCTCCTTCCGGCCCGTGGCCCGATGGCCGGTCCCCTTAGCCTCGGCCTCGGCGCGCTGGGCCCCACGACGAGGCACCGGCGGGGGCTTTTGTTTGTTTACTTGGGCTGGGGGTTAACTTGGCTGAGTTTCTACCCGACCCCCGGCCTCCCCTTCCTCGGGCGGCTGGCGGCCGCCGGCATCGCGCTCTGCAGCGGCGAGAAGACAATGAGAAATAAAATAAAATGCCGTTAATCCCGGCGCGGCGAGGAGGGAGGCTGGGGGAGGGGGCGGGGGGCTCGGCGGAGACCCGAAGGCCACCCCTCGGCTCCAGCCCGGCCCTCACCCCTTCCACTGGCAGTTCCAGTTGTTTATTTGGGAGAAGGGGGAGGGGAGCGATGGGGAAGCGAGTTCCTTGGAGTGAAAGGCTTTGAAGAAGTGGGGAGCGAACGCGGGTCTCCCAGACTCCAGCTGCGGCGGGGCGGACGCGGGAAGGAGGGGACCGGGGACTGAGGAGGGCGCTGGGGACGGAACGGGAGGAGGAAAAAGCTGTAATCACCTAATCGTGTGGTTCTCATCTGGCTCGGGGGGCAGGGGCCTCAGGATGGAAATCATCAGTCTGCACCGCCTGAGAAGGTCGGCTGGGTCCGGAAATTCTGCGGGAAAGGGATTTTCAGGGAGATTTGGAAAAACCGCTACGTGGTGCTGAAAGGGGACCAGCTCTACATCTCCGAAAAAGAGGTAGGTGCCCTTTGCCGCTAACTATCCCTGTTTTCTCATAGTCCCCACTTTGTCTCTCCGCAGGGGTCTTATCTACTTCTCATCTCCCCCTTACCTCATTCCTCATTTTGTTCCAAAAGCTAGTTCAGCGGTCTGGTTGGTCTCTACCCCCATCTTATCTGCAGAGAAAGGTCACCCTTTAATGAGGAGACTGGAGTTAGAATTAGAAGTTGAGTTTGCATCTTATTTAAAAATTTTTCTTTGGAAATACCTTTCTGACAACCATGATAACTCCCTCCCAAGAATGTCCCAAAAGTTTTAAGTGTCCCCTGCTGGCCCCCACCCTATCCTGGCCTCTAGCTGACCGTAGGATTATTTTTTCTTTGCTGTTGCTGCTGAAACACTGTTCAGCTTATTCTCCACTCCTTCCTGCCCTCCCCATCCCAACCCAGCTAGCCTCCCCTTTCCTGTCTCTCACAGGGACATATACAAGTCATATCAGTAGTGCAGCTGCCCTGAATCACAGAAAACACACATACAACCCAGGGTCAGTCTCACATGACCTCAGGTAGAGTATTTGTAAGTGGCAGTGGTTTCTGTTGAAGGCAGTGTCCCTAACCAACATGTTCTCTGTTCCCCATCCCCACTCCACTGAAAAACAAAGAAGCAGGGAACTCATTCTCCATTCCTTCCTGCCCAGCTGCCCCCCACCAGTTATAGCAGAAGGGAGAATGGAGTTATGAATCCCTGTGTGTCTGTGTCTTTGGGGCTATAGTTAAAATGAAAACCACAGTCCACATTGGGTCAGAACCTGAGCCCACATATTGAATCCAGATTACTCTCTCTGTTATCTCTAATTCTTGGGATAAATGACACATAGTAATATTGAGAAACTGAAATTGCCCCTCTGTAGGTTAGAAGTCATTCCAGTCCCTACCTCTTTGACTGTGTCAGCATCGCCTAGGAGACTGTCCTGAGTTCCCCTAGTAGGATGACCCTCCACCCGCCCCCTCACCCAGGGCTAACTGCGAAGTCCTCCCTGAGTTCTAACCTCTTCTGCTTTCTGCCTAGACTATATTTAGGTAAATAAATCCTTTTATGGTATTGAAATAGACACATGCGCAGTCCTAGAGAAAGTATTCATCTGAACAGGACGTCTACTGAGGCAGCTAAGAAAGAACTAAGCTGTGCCAGGGCCAAAGAGATCCCTCATAAGGGTATTTAAACCTTGCTGTTTACACTGAGAACTTGGTGATGGAGTGAGGTGAGAAAACACTTTGACAGGAGAATTTATTTTTAAGGGTCACCTCTGCCCAACCCCAAATCCTACCCAAGGTTTTTCCACAATGTGTGGGCTTTCCAGGGGGTGGTTTTTGGCTTTTTTTTTTCTTAGGCAAGTGTCAAAGTGTATCTCCTGTCTTCCCTGAACTCCATAATGGCAGGAAACTCTAGTAGCAATCAGGGAGAACTTCCCACACGTCAGTGGGGAAAACATGTGATCAGGGAAAGGGTAGAAGGAACAAGACATCTTTTTCTTGTTTGTATTTGTTCAAAGAACAGAGTCAGGGGGCAAAAGAGCGTAGTTGACCCTTGTTTGTGGAGGAAGGGGTACTGAGACAGGGGAAAGGATGGAATGACCGCAGCTTAGGATGTCTGGTATCCTGTGAGTCAGGAGCATCTGACCGATCATGGGGCCAACTGCCCACTGCTGAGAAAGGCATAGGAAAATAGGGAATAAGCCTATTGGTAGTACTCTTCTTTGGGGCCAGTTTCCACGCTACAAAGGCCTAGGTTAAAGGTGAAACTGATCAAGGACTATAGGCTTTATTCTGTCCACTTCCCAAAAGCTCCAGAGCCAACAGAGTCAAGATTCTTTTTAATATAGTATGATGTTTGTAATTTACATGGGCTTTTTAAATTTTATTTATTTATTTATTTTGGCTGCACTGGGTCTTGGTTGCGGCACGCAGGATCTTCGTTGCGTCCTGTGGGATCTTTAGTTGTGGCATGCGGACTCTTAGTTGCAGCATGTACACGGGATCTAGTTCCCTGACCAGGGATTGAACCCCAGCGCCTGCACTGGGAAGCTAGGAGTCTTACCCTCTGGACCACCAGGGAAGTCCCAGTAATTTATATGTTAATGCAGGAAATCCCTAACCCTCTCCCCTAGAATTTGCGCCAGTATTTTTTTGCAACTGCCCCCACCAAAGAAATCCTTCTGTATTTGTTGTTAATAATCGTTTTCTTCATTCTTAGTCAAAGGGCACCTTATGATCATGGAGCTGATGTATAGGAACAGAAACTAGACCTTAGGGAGACCTCATGGTAGAGGAAATTGAGTTCAAGGCATCTTTTTTTGGCAAGCATGGGAAAAATTCCTTTCTGTGGGCTAAGGAGAAAGAATCAGGGGAAAGGGTTGACTTTTGTGGGTGGTAATTATAAATGAGACTGTGGGAATTAGATGGGCAGAAACAATACAGTGGAGAACTAGGGTCTTGGAGTTGTCCATCTTCCCTGGGCACTGGAGTATGCTTGTTTCACTGCTTTACCCCATCTTCTACCCCTGCCTTATGAGGGGCTAACCTCTGTCAATGTCTTCTGCTCCCCAGAGCTCCTTATCAGTCGTGTCCAAGCCAGAATATCTCCCTTTCCCTTCCCTTCCCCTCTGTTCCCCTCCCCTTCCGTTCCCCTCTCCTCCCCTCCCCTAAGGAAAACAGAACAAGTAACTCTTTTCCCCTGGCTACATATACACACCCAGCACTTTCCTCTCCAAGATTTCTGGCCTCTGCTGATAGCCTCAGCTCTGAGGAAGGAGGGGAAGAGGAGTGATGCATCACCCAGCATCCCTGCTTCCATGTTTCTGGGAATTGTTCTGGGACACCCCTTGCCAGCATCTTGTCCACTTTCACCTACAGCCTTCAAGGCTTCTGGTCACTTCCTAGTCCAAAACCCGGGAGCCCAGGATAGGGGAGAGCCCTGGAGGAGCCGGGTCACGTGGAAACAAAGCAAGGTGGGTGTATGAGCAGCCATTCACCTCAATGAGTCTGTGTCAGCCCCCTGGGTCCAGTGCCAAGTCAGAAGGATAGGCAGATACAAGAGCAGAGATCGGCTGGGGGATGGAAGAGAGAACCAGGTGGATTAATGAAGTCACCTCCAGGCACACAATTCCTATTTCAGAGCTTGAGATGTGGGGACTCTTTTGTGAAATACTTCCAGTCAGAGAGGGTAGATGTCTTCCAAGGAACATATGAGGCTACTTTTGACTGTTTAGTTTTAACAAGACAAGTGCTGGTGGTTTTCATCTCTCATCCCAGGAAAACCTGAACAGCTCATTCCACAGGGTCTTCCAGTCCCAGGCGCAAGTAGCAGAGGGTGAAAGGGTTTTCTAATCACAGGCTGCTCCATCCAGGCCAGTGATGAAGACTTCTTTCCTCTTGCAAGCCAAATCACAGCTTCAGAGGATTAGGGCTATGGGAATACCTTAGGGGAGAGGAGAAAAAACCCTGAGAAGTTTAAAACGGACCTTGGCAGAAATGTTAGTAGAATTTGCTTTGTGGCACTCATAAAAGGCTGGTTGGGGTTGGAGGATGTAGACGGAACTGTGGTCTCTGATTAGACATTCAACAAGAGAGTTAAGAGCCAAATGATGGCTAGAAATGCTGAGAGTGGAACCGGGTGCAAGATGGATTCTACAAGCAGGAGGGGCTCAGTTTAGACACAAGGAAGAACTTCCTGGCAGTAAGGGCTCAAACTGGAATCATGGAAACAGGTAGCAGAACGCTTTTTTCCAAGTAGTCCTCCAGGGAGAGTATAAATGCATCTTTGCCTAGAGAGCAGTGGATAATTAAGTGGCTTCTCAAGCCCACAGGAGCTAGGTTGGGTTGTCACGGTACCTTGGAAGGAAGAAGGAGAGGTAGGAACTACAGGTGTGTTTTTCACCCTGTCTGAACAAACTCAACAAACTGAACACAGGGGCTGCTGTTCCTATGGTGCTGAAGCTTCTGAAAAGAAGGAGATAGATCAGTCTCTTCATAATAGTATATATTTAAGGAAGGAGCCAGGGGATAATGGGATGGATAAGAAGGCAACAGCATAAACATAGGACAGGGGAGGGCGGAGGCAGCCCTTCGTTCCCTCCAGACATCCCCTGATATTGACCCTGCCTTTACCTCCTCCCTCTGGACAATCAAGGGCCATCCGGGTCTTGCTTACTTCAGGATGATAGGATTAAACTGTTAGTCCTGTAACCATGTCCTTTGAAGAACAAAGTGGGAGTCACAGTGAAGAGAGACCTACTGGGGCTCTGGAAATGGTAGCTTGGCTGAGGGGAGTGGGGACAAGGGGTTTAAATGGAAACCCACCCGAGGAATCAGGACATGGGGGGCTGCCCCCCACTGTCAGGCCTCTGTGGGCCTTGGGTAGGACAGCCTTTCTGTAACCTGTCATCCCTCCCCTCTCAGGCTTCTTCTGGTTCCCAAGACTGGTCAGTAACTAACAATTTGGGAGAAGGGACTAAGTAATTTTATCCTCAGCACCTCACCTCCAACCCTCCCCTAGGTAAAAGATGAGAAAAATGTTCAAGAGGTGTTTGACCTGAGTGACTATGAGAAGTGTGAAGAGCTCCGGAAATCCAAGAGCAGGAGCAAGAAGAATCATAGCAAGTTCACTCTTGCCCACTCCAAACAGCCTGGGAACACGGTACGCTCCGCCTGCCGCCTGGGCCACCGGAACATCGACCAGGTCAGGGGTGTGGGGAGCAGAGGAGAGCACCTGCCCCTTCAGGATCTCTCTCTCAGCTCTCTTGGCTCAGAGGCCCTGAATTATTGCTCTCCTGCCAGCTTTTATTATTTAACCTGAGAATATCATGGCCACTTCCTTCCTTCCAGGCAAGCCAGCCTTTAAACTGTCCAGCCACAAAGATCATATCTCTCTCCCTCTCTCTGTCTCTGTCTCTCTCTCTCTAACACACACACACACACACACACACAAATACACAAACACACCCCTCTTGGGAGACAGCCACTTTTCCCTGTACTGTGATAGGCGGTTGAAATTCTGAATCTAATTTCTCTTGTCTGAGGAAACCCAGGGAAGCCATTCCTGTCAAATTCTATTTCTTCAAACATTTAAAGATCTTTATTTTAGTACCTGTCCTTCCCCAAACCTCCTCTAATTATCTCCAGTGCCGTATTAATATCTGGTACCCTTCTAAGCTCCTCATTGGTCGTTTCTAAAACAGCCTCCAAGCAGTGGCATTTTGCAGGAATAGAGGCTGATTTCCTTTAGTTACGGATGACTCCAGAAGTAGAATCTCTCTCCTTCCAAGAGCTGGGTCTAAGAGAATGAGATTATAATTTCTTACTTCTTCACTGTCAAGGTGAGGCCAAATGTAAAACCCTGACTGAAACAAGAATCTTCTCCTCACAGGCACCCAACTTGATCTTCCTGGCAGTGAGTCCGGAAGAGAAGGAATCATGGATCAACGCCCTCAACTCCGCCATCACCCGCGCCAAGAACCGCATCTTGGATGAGGTCAGGAGGTTTATTGTGGGGAAGGGGACGCTGAGGCAGAGGGAGCAGAATGACTCACTGAAGAGGGAAGAGGATGGTGTGGGCCCCATTTACTAGCTCCCTACCAGCTCTGCTCTTTATTTCCCTTTTGAAACCCTATTCTCCTTCTGACTTCTAAGTCTTTTCTGCCAACTTCTCTTTCCCCACTTTCTGATGCATGGGCCAGCCCTGGGCCAGCTTAAGGAGCCCCTTCATGTCCAATACATCCCTTGCCCTTGGATTTGCTCAGAAATTGTTCATGAGGTGGGATTATTCCCAGTCCAGGCATGTTCAGGCCTCAGGGGAAGCTGGGTTGGGACAGAGTCTCCAAATAGCACCCATGACTCACAGTGCATCTCTTCAGGTCACCGTTGAGGAGGACAGCTATCTCGCACACCCAACTCGAGACAGGGCAAAAATCCAGCACTCCCGCCGCCCCCCAACTCGGGGACACCTAATGGCTGTGGTATGTAAGACTATAAGAAAGTAAAAATTGGACTTCCCTGGTGGCGCAGTGGTTGAGAGTCCACCTGCCGATGCAGGGGACACGGGTTCGTGCCCCGGTCCAGGAAGATCCCACATGCCGCGGAGCGGCTGGGCCCGTGAGCCATGGCCGCTGAGCCTGCGCGTCCGGAGCCTGTGCTCCGCAATGGGAGAGGCCACAACAGTGAGAGGCCCGCGTACCGCAAAAAAAAAAAAAAAGAAAGAAAGTAAAAATTGCTGAAGGGCCAACTCCACGTCAGTTCATCTCAGACAGGACTGTATCTCAGACAGCCCACCAGAGGCATTTGTGTACCAAGGTCAAAGGCTAGGGAAGTCCCTCCACCCTGTTCCCTTTCTTGATTCCTCCAAACCAAAAATATTTAGTCAGCACCTACTGTGAATTTGAAAGTCCTGCCCTCAATAAATGTATCATCCTTTGGGGAAAATGAGATATACCCACAAGGGAAGTGAAAAGTAGAAGAGATGAACACAGTACAAGGCAACATAAGCTACTGTCTGGTGGCTAGCTGTCCTGACGGATAACAGCATTATGTATCACAGGCACTTAGAGGAACAAGGATTTTCTTTCATTTGTCTGAGCGCTAAGTGTCTAGGGAAAGAGGCACTCGGGTATAGTAGAAAGAGCATGGGGGCCTCCCTGGTGGCGCAGTGGTTAAGAATCCGCCAGCCAATGCAGAAGACACGGGTCCGAGCCCTGGTCTGGGAAGATCCCGCATGCCGTGGAGCAGCTAAGCCCATGCGCCACAACTACTGAGCCTGCACTCTAGAGCCCGCGAGCCACAACTACTGAGCCGCATGCCACAACTACTGAAGCCCATGCACCTAGAGCCCATGCTTCCAACAAGAGAAGCCACCACAGTAGAAACCTGTGCACCACAACGAAGAGTAGGCCCCGCTCGCCACAACTAGAGAAAGCCCGCACACAGCAACAAAGACCTAACACAGCCAAAACTAAAATAAATAAAATAAAATTAATTAATTTTTAAAAAAAAGAAAGAAAGAACATGGGCTTTGGAATCAGACAGAACTGGATTGGAACCTAGCTTTGCAGTGTACTCTGAAGCTGCCCGCCTCCAACTGTAAAGTGGGGCAGTAATCATGCCCACTTGAACGGTTGCTGTGAGGAGTGATTGAAACAACATATGTATCAATACATATAAGGTGCTGAATACCATTATCACTTTTTTTTTAATTACAGTATTCTGGAAATAGAACAAGTTTTATTTTAAGGCAAGAAGTTCTGAGGTCCAAATAGCAGAGGGGGTTGAGGTGTGTGGCTCAGAGAATACAGATGGAAAAGGACAGTTACCCTGCCATGCCAGGCATCCTGTATGTGTCAAACCCAACTGATGCTTAGAGTCCACAATACAGAGGAAAAAGACACTCTTCAGGAAGCTCGTAGTAAAGTGGAAAATACGGGAAACAAGCAGGAGAAATTATTTTTTTTTATAAATTGGTATTTTAAAAAAATATTTATTTATTTGCTAACTTGGTTTGGCTGTGCCGCGTCTTAGTTACGGCACGCAGGGTCTTTAGTTGCGGCATGCTGCCTCTTAGTTGCGGCATGCATGCAGGATCTAGTTCCCTGACCAGGGATCGAACCCAGACCCCCTGCATTGGGAGCGCGGAATCTTACCCACTGGACCACCACGGAAGTCCCCCAGGAGAAATTACTTTAAGTCACAGAAAAATAAAAGAAAGAAAGAAGTTTAAGTCACTATCAAAGGAATAAGCAATAGGAAACAAAGTCAGAGGGCTGTGTCAGGAGTGGGGTCTTCTCATTCAGGAAGGCACGTTGAGGAGGGAAATGACCACAGCTTGCTTCTCTTTCAGGCAGTCAGTCCTGAAATGCTCACTAACGACAATCTACCCCCTTCATTCCCTCCTTCTCCCTCTGCAGGCTTCAACCTCTACCTCGGATGGCATGCTGACCTTGGACCTGATCCAGGAGGAAGACCCTTCCCCTGAGGAACCAACCTCCTGTGCTGAGAGCTTTCGAGTCGACCTGGACAAGTCTGTGGCCCAGCTGGCAGGCAGCCGGCGGAGAGCAGACTCAGACCGCATCCAGCCCTCCTCGGACCGGGCAAGCGGCCTTCCCCGACTTTGGGAAAAGCCAGACAGAGGGGCCACCTACACCCCCCAGGCACCCAAGAAGTTGAGCCCCGCAGAAAAAGGCCGCTGTGCCTCCCTGGAGGAGATCCTGTCTCAGCGGGACACTGCCGCAGCCCGCACCCTCCAACTGCAGGCCCAGGACCCCCCGACCCCCATCCCACCCCACCCGGGGCAGCTGTCCCGGATCCAGGACCTGGTAGCAAGGAAACTGGAGAAGACTCAGGAGCTGCTGGCAGAGGTTCAGGGACTGGGAGACGGGAAGCGAAAGGCCAAGGACCCCCCTCGGTCTCCTCCCGATTCTGAGTCAGAACAGCTGCTGCTGGAGACAGAGCGGCTGCTGGGAGAGGCGTCATCAAATTGGAGCCAGGCGAAGAGGGTGCTCCAGGAAGTCAGGGAGCTGAGGGACCTGTACAGACAGATGGACCTGCAGACCCCCGACTCCCACCTCAGACAGCCCAGCCAGCATAGCCAGTATCGGAAGAGCCTGATGTAGAGGAAGGTGACAGAGTCTGGAACGTGTGGGGTGGACAGACTCTTATCTCCAAGTGTTGCAGGATACAGCTTTTTTATTTACCTCAGTCAAAAAAGAAAACAAAAACACGATCAAATTCGTTGCTCTTGCTGCTGCCCGACCCTCCTACAGCCCTTATTTCCCAAACTCCTTTCCCCCCATCTATCTCTCTGAGACCTAAATTGCCTCAGATCTGGGGAGGAGGTGACCCCTACAGCAGTATTAAGAAGCTTTCACCTGTATGAAGAGAGAGAGGGTGACGGAGGCACAGTCTGACCGTATTACACGCACCACCCCTCTGAGGTGTGGTGAGGAATATCCTGCTGCTCCCAAAGATGTATCTGGGCTCCTAAGTTTAGAGGGGGAGGTGTGGGCCGTCTCTTGTGTCCCATTCCAAGTTTTCAATCTGAGGGTGAAATTTCAGCCACTCAGCCCTAGCTCAAGAGATGTGGGAGCCAGTGCCACCTGTCCACGCACACACAAGTGAAATTTATCCCAGTCCCGAGGAGGGTTTGTGCGATTAAAACACCCCCAGCCCCGCCGCCGGGCACTGGCTTCTCACGCCTAGCAGCCTCTGATTGCGATCACGCTGCCTGGCTTTCTTGTATGAGGTGTTTCTTCCCTTCCTCTCTCACACCCTTCCCAACACTGATTCAGAGATACAGCCCTGGACGGATGGGATGGATTTGGTCATTTGGCTAGGGGCGCCTAGCACAGGGGAACCGGGGACAGTCAACCCCACGGAAGAACCAAACTAAAACGGAAACTGATTTGTGATGCAAGCTGGGTAGGATGAAGGGGAAAGCCAAATATATGCCCAGGTTCCTCTTTCGGCCAAGCTAGGGTTTCCTGTAGCCTCTCCCTCTCCTTCCTCGAACCTTACTTCCAACACTAATCAAGCCCCAGCTTTAGAAAAACATCTTTATGCTCACACCACCACCCTCCTGACCACCTCTGCAGCTGCCAGACTCCCCGACATTCTTGTCTGCGGTAGAGACTACACAGCTCATTTTGATTGCTTCTTCCCTCTGAAGTTTCTAAGATCAGGTTTAATAACAGTGATAGTGTCCAGAGAAGAAGAAGGCGACATATGAATGATTTTTGGAAAGAAGGGGACAGTCCCGTGAATCAAGTAATGAAGGGTTAAAAAAAAACACTTTGAAGTACAGTTGACCCTTGAAAAGTGCGAGGGTTAATCCACCTGTAAATTAACAGTCAGCCCTCCATATCCATGGTTCCTCTGCACCTGAGGGCTCAACCAACTGCAGACTGTGTAGTACTGTAGGGTTTATTGGAAAATATCTGCATGTAAGTGGATCTGCGCAGTTCAAACTTACGTTGTTCAAGGGTCAACTGTAGACCCCTTGCTTCCTGATCCCCTTCCCTAGGTCCCCTCTCACCTCCAAGAGCCAAAACCTAGAGTTCACCTAAGGGTGAGAGGGGAGAAGAGGAGAAAATGGGGACAAACTGTGCGTACGTCCTGGCCACAATGCTGCCCTCGTGTGACATTCAGGAAGGTGGGGTAGGAGGGAAACAAGGAAAATCCTTTGGGCAAAACACAGACCCTCAATTGCCACTCTTCTGCTCTGACATTACTCCATAACCCCCGTAAGCAAGATGGGGGAATCCATCCAAGTTGAACATCTGTAGGGAAGAGAGATTCTCATGCTCTTTCGGTCCCCACCAGTCACAGTCATGAAGATTTCCCCTAGATTTATCCTGTAGATAACTAAATCACATGTATCCTTGAGTGAGGAGAGTACACCAGAGTGCCACCTACATGTCATTCCCAGAGTCTCCTGGGGTAGGAGGGGAGGGAGCCTGGGTCTCCAGACTTCCTATCCTCCAAACAAGTTTTGCTCACATAAACTCTAAGCAGGGTCAGCAGAGCTACCCGTTGTCACAAATATTGAAAGCCTAGGTTAAAATATTTACTTTCTATATGTAAGTCTGCATTTTTGTATTAATTTATTTTACCAGCATTTTCCTTTTTCTCTCTTTCTTTTCCTTGTCGCTCCCACATAATGAAGAAAAAGACAAAAGCAAGAATGACATGTATATCCCAACATGCCAATTATCTGTGGCTCCCAGGGGAGCTAGAGGATGGAGGGAGACACCGGAGAGGAGAAAGGTGAGGGGAAGCAGAAAAGAAAGATCAGGGACCCCGGGAGACTAAGGGTTGGGCGCTGGGCTCCTGCAGTCTTAAGGCACCAAAACCAGGCCACAAGGTGGTAAGATGAGGCCAGCTTTGGAACCAGACAGATCTGGGTTCAAATTCTGACTTTTTAGTTATGAGACCCTGGGCAAGGCACAGGCTTTCCAAGTGTCAGTTTTCTCATCTGCAAAGTGGAAGTGTAAAGACAATGTATGGAAAATGCCTGCCAGCTGGTAAATAGCTGCTGGGGCAGCTGCTGCTATTATTAGTTTGACTCAGTGGGCTATTAACAGTAGCTCAGGTGGTAGGAGTACAGTTAGAATGAGGCTTAGGGGATGGGGTTACTGTCACTGTGTTCTGGTACACGAGTTGATCCAGTCCACAGACTGTGCCCATAAGCCTTTCTTCAAGGAGAGAGAATACCAGGTACTGGGCTAAAGGCCAGAGATAGAAAGAAGGGAGAAAGCTTGATCTCCTGTCTTCAAGAATTTCAGAGCTTAGCACAAAGCCAGGCTCCCCGCTAGAAAAACAGCTTAAGAGCGTACGCTGGTGGTGGGCTGCTAGCGTGATCTCTGTTAAGGAAGCATGAGCACCGGCACTGTGGCTGGAGGATAATGATGCTGGAACTCTAGCTTTTCCCTCCTCCCAGATCCGTCTTCCCTCACTGCATCACTCCAGTTTCTTTACCTGAAATATTTCCCTTACTTCCTCCCAGTCACGTGTTCTGGGGCAAATGGGTGGATTGAGTAGGGGTGCGGGGCAACCTGCTTACTACACAGTTGCTGATAGACGTTTCTCAGGATGTGTATTTTTCTTCCTCCTTTCCTCTCTTCCAACATCTTTGCTATATTCTTTTCTTACACAAATGAACTGGAAAAGGGAGAATCTTTTGGGAGGCCCCAGGCAAGGGAGATGAGGAAATCCAGTACACACAGAGTTGACATGGGGCGAGGGGCAGAGACAGGTAAAGAACTAAATGCCATTTCCTATTTCAATGACATTTTCCTCAACTTTTCCTGTTCTTCCCCCATTAACTTGTAGAGGTTTGGGGAACAGAGTGCGGTACAGTCCTGACTGGCCTCCATTAGGAAGAATATCTGAGGTGTTGACCTGGAAAGCTGATGAATTAATTTGCATGCTATTTCCACAGCATAGCTGTAGGTTGTTTAGGGTGAAAAGAAAAGGAAAAAAAAAACAAGTTTTTCTAACTCCCGCTCCAACCGTCACAAACCAATGCCGTGCCGACCCTAGGGAAATAGCTTTGCCTCCTTCCCTGCCCTCTCCCAGACCCTCTGCGAACAGTAAGCTCTACCTCATTACACACAAAAAGCAGCCCCGAAGAATCTCTCCCCTTTCTAAACCTTACAGGCAAGGGCACCCAGCCCCATTCTGCAACCCTCAAAGCTCAGCTACAGCCCCTCCCCTTGACACTCCCTCCCCTTGCTGGGTTCGTTCTTTTTTCTGCTTTCTTCCTACCTCCGAGTCTCCCAACAACAGCAGCCAATCCCCAGGCTGCTCTAGAGCCACACCATATATGGAGAGGTTGAAAAGAAACCCGAGTAAATGTGGGAGCGAACACACCACACACACACACACACACACACACACACACACACACACACACACACACACACACCACACACACACACCACACACACACACACACACACACACACCCTAAGACACACACACGCTAACAGTTTTTGAGCACCTCTCTGCACGTGACCCTGTGTCTATTTGTCTGTGTGTTTGACACAAGTCCCACCATTCCCTGCCCCACCCAAGAACGAGGAACCTGTTTGCTATTCCCGGCCTTTATTCATGCCCCCTGAGACCATCAATCCAACCAGTTGCCTCTGACCTAGATTCTCTGCACTAATTACAATCCTAACGAGATCTAACAAACATACAACTTAGCACAGCTGAGACCCTCGAGGTCAATTAGTACAGCCCAGCTCAGCTCAGGAAACGGGAGATGGAGCCAGAAACTCTTGTACTTGCCTCACCCCGGCTCCGGCCCCAACCCCAACCCCAGCCTGGGCTTGAAAGCAGCCTTGAGGAGAATGCAAAAATTAGCAAAACCAGCTTAAAAATAAGATCTTGGAGAGTTAACGAGTATGGAGAGAACTGCGTTAAGGTTGGGGAGAATTGGAGAATACAGATTCCCTGCTCTTCCTACGTTATCAGGTGGGAGAGGCTGATGCAGCTACAGAAAGGAGGGACATAGGCAGTTTTCATTTTCGTAAAGACAATACAGAGAAGAGTAACTTAGAGAAGAGCAGGTAACATAGAACTGTTGATCTGCATCACAGCCTCCGACTTATTCCCTCCTCCTCTTTGCTTTCTCCTTTGGACAAGTTGGATTTATCTCCCCTGTCTTTCCTGCTGGTTTGGAATAGCTCTGAAATCACCTCTTTCTTTCAAAAATACTAGACTCAACCTCATTCTTGCTTTTCCTCTTCCATATAGTAAAACCATGACAGCAAACAGCCCCTTCCTCCTAAGAAACACAGAAAAATCTAAAATAAGGGTAATCAGTTTTGGGTTGACAAAGTGTTGTCGGACATTTGAGGATGATGCCTAAACTGTCTTCTAGATGAAGAATGAGAGGAAATGGCCACAAGTGGTAACAATGAGAATGTAGTTGCTTTTGCAAATTTGTCCTACCTGGCAGCAAATGCAGCGCAACAGAAAGAAGATTAAGCGGGGCAATGTGGCTCGTTCCCCGTTTTACTGGGTTCCTTTCTTTAGGTGGCAAAACAAGGCAGTGGAATGGTTGCCTGTCCTATATCCTCTGTGTGCAGACCAGTTGTCCTAACCTCATCCCTAACGCCTGTGGCTCTGTCAAGGAGGGAGGTGGAAGGAGAGGGCTAGTGGAATCCTCTACACCCGAGTGGGGGAGTGGACTTGGAGCCGCCGCAAGAGCAGAATGTCCTTCTTCCCCCAGCCTTTACCCAGCCTCGTTCAGAGCGCTGCACCCTGCTGGCACCCTGACTCCTCCACAGTCCACTGCCGCAGCAACCAGGAACCCGCAGGGCAGGATGATTCACATAGCATCATGTCTGTATGTTGATGATTCCCAATTTCCTTCCCTGGCCTAACCCCCGGCTCTGGGATCAAGGCACTTACAGCTAAGTACCTATTTGGCATCTTTACTTGGGTGTCTAACAGGCATCTTTTTTTTTTTTCTTGTGATGAGAACTCTTAGGATGTATTAACTTCTTTTAATACAATTTTAAAGGTTATACTCCATTCACAGTCATAACAAAATATTGGCTATATTTCCCATGTTGTACAATACAACATCCTTGAGCCTATCTTACACCCAATAGTTTGTACCTCCCACTCCCCCACTCCTATATCCCCCTCCACTGGTAACCACTACTTTGTTCTCTGTATCTGTGAGTCTGCTGCTTATTTTGTTATATTCTCTAGTTTGTTATATTTTTTCAGATTCCACATATAAGTGATATCGTACAGTATTTGTCTTTCTCTGTCTGACTTATTTCACTTAGCGTAATGCCTTCCAAATCCATCCATGTTGCTGCAAATGGCAAAATTTTATCCTTTTTTATGGCTGAATAGTATTCCATTTTAACAGGCACCTTAAATTTAAGTGTGGTAGATCCTTAAATAATGGCCCTCAATGAATCAACCTCCATCCATGCTCTTGCATTGTGAGTTTACTTCTCCCACTCAAGAGGCATTGCTATTTCTCCAAGTGCTGTCTGAATCTGGGTTTGCCTTGTGACTTGCTTTGACCAGTAGAACGTGCAATTGTATAAGTTCCAGAGTTTAGGCCCTAAGAGGTCTCACAGTGTCCTCTCTGGCCCTCTTAAAATTTAGCTGCAAGTAAGAAACCTGGCCGAGCATCTTTGGGATATGAGACCATGTGGGGAAAGAGGCATTGAAACCGCGCGAAACCATCCCAAACATCTGAGCCTCTGGGCAAACGCAAGCTAAATGCAGCACAACGTGCAAGACCAAAGACCAACCATCCAGTCAGCCCACAGTATTGTGAGAAATTAATAAATCATTGTTGTCTTAAGCCACTAAGTTTGAGAGTGGTTTGTTATTCAGCAGTAGAAACTGAAACACTAAAGTAGGAAACTGCAATACTTAAAACCCAAAACACAGGACACTGGCATTGGGACCAGGCAGTAAACAGAGGCTAGAAGGGCAGCCAAGAGACTATTAGTAGAGGCTGGATGATCGGGGAGGAAATTACCATTGGACGCTGGAGAAAGGGTTACCTTGTGTTAAATAGTTGTGGAATAATTTATGAAACTGTCACCTATGGTACTTTGGAAGATAGAAAATGTACCTAATGAGCTTATTGGAGGTAGCTAAGGAGATTTCCAGGCAGAATGTTGAAAGTACCAGTAAGCTTTTCTTAGCTGTAAATGATAAGGTATTTTTGCAAGAGAAAGGAACCAAAGAAGGAACCATTCAGTTTGCAAGCAAAATTTATTGGAAAAATAATAGAGAGACAGGAACAGTCTCCAGCCAGAAAAACTTTCACCAGTGGTAATTCAGGAGAATGATCTGATGGAGGAGACCCTCCTGCCAGTGAAATGATTCAGGTATTTGAAAAGTATAGGGAAATGACTCATACAAGGACATGAAAATTGGCTGATTGTTACTAAACTGCTTTGGCATCTTATGGGGAGACAAGAAAAAGCAATTACCAACCAATTGAAATTAAGTGTGAAAGCCTGAGTCTTCTTTGGTAGCTTACAAGGAGGTCCTTCTCTCCTGCTGTTAAGAGAGCAGTAAAGAATGAAGACCCAACTCAGAAACTAGTAGAGATGCAGAACTTCAAAGACAAACTTTCACCTGAGGCAGGAAACTAGAACCTTCAGGACAGGGTAGATCTGTTGTGCCAGGGCCAGGGCCCTAGTTGAGAAAACCTGTACTGGAACCCTGACACATGGAGTGGGGACATTCGGTATCCTCGGATGGTAGATGTCCCTGAAGATTTTGGTTTCCCATACAAAAGTGATCCACCCCTCCCCGTTAAGAGCTAGCATCACCTATCCCCAGTAAAGGCCCCTCCCTAGAAGGTGGCAGAGGTCAGGATCTGACCCCATCTCCTTTTCTGGCTGCCAGGATGATAACTGGTGCTAAGTCACAGCACAATTCAGCTGAGAACATGTTGGACCTCAGAAGGAAGAAAAGGAACTAACACCCAGCATGTAACAGCAGGAGCAGGAGAGGATGCCATGGATTAGATTTTTTTTTTTTTTTTTTTTTTTTTTGCGGTACGCGGGGCCCTCACCGCTGTGGCCTCTCCCATTGCGGAGCACAGGCTCCGGATGCGCAGGCTCAACGGCCATGGCTCATGGGCCCAGCCGCTCCGCGGCATATGGGATCTTCCCAGACCGGGGCACGAACCCGTGTCCCCTGCATCGGCAGGCGGACTCTCAACCACTGCGCCACCAGGGAAGCCCCATGGATTAGATTTTGAGTGTGCTTGATCAAGGGTACCAGAATATAAAACTGGATAAGAAAGAGTTTATTAATTTAGGGGCACTCTCTTGGGATATAGGGTTTACATTTCAGCAAGGACACCAGAGTTGTTTCCAATGTGTTCTTAGAGTGCTCCTAGAAGCCTGGAAAAAGTGATGTCCCACACTGAGCAAAGTTGGAATGCTGGAATTGCCACATCAGACGGTGGAGGAAAGGATTAAAAAGCTTAGGGAGTGGACATAGTGGAATGGATCTATTATTTGAGGCCTGAAGACCCACCAAAGGATTATATTTCATGGAAGGTTCAGAAGACAAACCATTCACCACAGCCACTAGAGGGGCACCAGCATCACTGAGTTCAGTGGTGGCTCGTCTCTGCAGAGCAGGAGAGGCAATCACAGAGCTGGGATCATTGATAGCAATGGAGATAATCAAACCCCCCTCCCCATCTCCATCAGTTGAGGCCAAGTGGCAACAGTAGGAACCAGGGGGTCACAATTATCTTAATGAACAGCAAGATTGAAGGGCCAAGCAAGGGGGCTTAACCCACAGAGATCTGAGTTGGTTAATGGAACACGATATCCCTAGGGACAAAATAGATGGGCATTGTTTAATATATAAAAAGAATGCAAGAGGGCTTCCCTGGTGGCGCAGTGGTTGGGGGTCCGCCTGCTGATGCAGGGGACGCGGGTTCGTGCCCCGGTCCGGGAAGATCCCACGTGCGCGGAGCGGCTGGGCCCGTGAGCCATGGCCGCTGGGCCTGCGCGTCCGGAGCCTGTGCTCCACAGCGGGGGGAGGCCACAACAGTGAGAGGCCCGTGTACCGCAAAAAAAAAAAAAAAAAAAAAAAAGAATGCAAGACTAGGTGAACAGGGAGCTGAACATTGTTGCCCCAATAAGAAAAAATCATGATCCCTTGATGTGGAGAAATTGGAACCCTTGTGCACTGTTGGTGGGAGTGTAAAATGGTGCAGCCACTATAGAAAACAATATGGTAGTTCCTCAAAAAAATAAAAATAGAATTACCATATGATCCAGCAATCCCACTCCTGGTATATATCCAAAAGAATGAAAGCAGGATCTTAAAGAGATATTGGCACATCCATGTTCATAGCAGCATTATTAACAGTGGGCCAGAGGTGGAAGTAACTCAAGTGTTCACCAAAGGATGAATGGATAAACAAAATGTAGTATATACATGCAATGGAATATTATTCAACCTTAAAAAAGGAAGGAAATCCTGTCCTATACTACACCATGGATGAACCTTGAGGACTGCTAAGAAAGCCAGTCACAAAAAGACAAATACTGTATGCTCCCGCTTATATGAAGTATCTAAAATAGTCAAAGTCATATAAACAGGAAGTAGAATGGTGGTTTCCAGGGGCTGCAGGGAGGGGGAAATGGGTTTTTTTTTAATGGATGCAGTTTCAATATTGCAAAATGAAAAATTTCTGGAGCTGGGTTGCACAACATTGTGAATATGCTTAACACTACTCAACTGTACAGTTAAAAATGGTTAAGATGATAAATTTTATGTTTTTTACCACAGCTAAATATATTTTTTTTAAAACACTTTATAGGGCTTCCCTGGTGGCGCAGTGGTTGAGAGTCCGCCTGCCGATGCAGGGGACGCAGGTTCGTGCCCCGGTCCGGGAGGATCCCACGTGCCGCGGAGCAGCTGGGCCTGTGAGCCGTGGCCACTGGGCCTGCGCGTCCGGAGCCTGTGCTCTGCAACGGGAGAGGCCACGACAGTGAGAGGCCCACGTACCACAAAAAATAAAATAAAATAAACACTTTATAAAAAAGTCATAATCCCTTGTCCAGTTCAAAGACCTGAAACTGCTTTCAGACTTGAAATCTATTGAATGAAAAAGTGTCCAAGTCCCCAGGAGAAAGGAGCCTGCAATGTCACAGCAAGTATACACTGTAATAATTCTACCAGTCCTTCTTGCAAAGGGACTCACAGCCATTTTACTTGGGTGACTGTAAACTAGGAGGTTGGGGGGGAATATCCGGCAGGACACAGGCTCTGAAATGATACTGATATTCAGAGACCTAAAATGTCATTGTGGACCCCCATTAGAGTGATGGGACATGGGCCAGGTCAAAATGGAGTCCTGGCTGAAGTCAGCTTAAAGGGGGTCCACTGGGTCCATGGCCCCACCTAGTGGTCGTTGCCCCAGTCCCTGAACGTGTAGCTGGGATTGCTATATTTGGCAGTTGGCGAAGCCGCCACATTGGGTTATTGGTTTATGTGATAAGAGCTTTCACAGTGGAGAAGGACAAATGGAAACCTCCAAAACTGTGCACCTCTCCCCACTCCTCTGCTCCCCAGACAAGATGGTAAATAAAAAACAATACCCCATTTTGGACGGAAGATAAAAATCAGTGCCGCTCTTTAGGATCTTAAGGATGCAGGGATGGTGGTCGCTACCATACCTCTGTCTAATTCACCAGTCTGGGTCCTGCAGAAAACAGATAGATCCTGGAGAATGACTGTAGACTGTTGCCAGTTCAACTCCACCCCGATTGCAGCCACCACGCTGGACGTGGTCTCATTGCTAGAGCATATAAATATGACTTCAAGTACATGATATGTGGCCACTGATTTAGCAAATGCATTCCTCTTTATCCCAATCAGGAAAGAGGATCAGAAACAGCATTCATGTGGACTGAACAACATTCATTTAGTTTTTTCCCCAGGCTGTGGTAACTCTCCAAATCTATGTCGTGATATATTCAGAAAAGATCTAGACCATCTCGACATCCCGCAGAATATCACATCGATCCATTGCATCAATGACATTATGCTGTTTCAGGAGACTGAGCAAAAGGTGGCTAGCACCTTAAAGCCTTGGTAAGACACAAGCACTCAGGAGGGTGAGATATAAACTCTAGGAACATTCAGGGAACTGCCCCTTCAGTAAAGTCACTTGGGGTCCAGTGGTAGGGGTAAGCTAGGACACCCATCTAAAGAAAAGGCAAATTGCTGCATCTTGCATCCACAAAGAAGGAAACACAATCCCTGGTGGACCTCTTTGTTCTGGAGACAATATGCTCCACCCCCTAGGAATACTGCTGTAGCCCATATACTGGGAGACACACAAAGTTGCAGCTTTTTTTTTTTTTTAGAAGAGCTTACACTTTTATTTATCCTAAACCTGATTCCAGTCTGACTCCAGAAAGTAACTATTCACTCATTGATCCAACTAATATTTTTTGAGGACCTCCTATGCGCCAGGCACTGTTCTAGAAGCTTGGAATATAAGTTACACAAAAGAGACAGCTCCGAGCCTTCCTGGAGTTTGTAGTCTAGCAAGAAGAAGTATTTCCATGGCCACCTCCTTGGCCCCAACCACCATCTCTCACCTGAACCACCACAGGAACCCCTGCGTCTCCCTGCTTCCACTCTCACTCCCTTTCCATCCAGGTTCCACACAACAGCCAGAGTGACATTTTAAAAATACATTAGGGACTTCCCTGGTGGTCCAGTAGTTAAGACTCCACGCTTCTAAAGCAGGGGGCCCGGGTTCGATCCCTGGTCAGGGAATTAGATCCCGCATGCCGCAACTGAAAAAAAAAAAAAAAAAAAAAAGATGCTGCAGCCAAAGATTCCACATGCCGCAACTAAGACCCGTCGCAGCCAGATAAATAAATAAATATTTTAAAATACATATACATAATACATACATATATAAGTTATATCATGCATGTCACTCCCCAAGGCTGCAGCTTTGAGTGGGGCCTCAGGGATACTGAGCCTCATCAGCAAAAGGAGGTAGAACTGCTACTACATGGGACAGGAATATGTGTGGAACTCAGGTATCCATTTGGGCACCTCTTGGCACTCTGTGGCCTAACTGTGACATGAATGACAAGCACGGCCCAGCCTGTGAAGGGTGAGGGTATCAGGGCTCAGACCTCCTCAAGAATAAGGGTGTGGGTTACACCACCCAGTAAGCCATCAAGACCAGCAGAGGTGACAGTGGACTGATCTCCAGAAGAGAGGGAGAGTGGAATTTAGAGTAGATAATGGAGCAGGGAGACAATAAGTTACCAGCTGTAGCCCCAGGACCAACCACAGCAACAGCCAGTGGTTGTCCCACAGACCTCCCTTTTCGAAGTCCCTTAGGACCCTGGAGAGCTCCCCCTGCTTCTCCTCTTCCCCACTCAGCAGATGGAATCCTTAGAGCACTTCACGTTACTTGCCTACTTAAAACCATCGAAGGGACTTCCCTGGTGATCCAGTGGTTAAGACTCTGAGCTGCCAACGCAGGGGGTGTGGGTTCGATCCCTAGTCAGGGAACTTGATCCTGCATGCGGCAACTAAGATCCCGCATGCAGCAATGAAGATCCCATGGGATGCAACTAAGACCCAGCACAGCCAA
Source organism: Stenella coeruleoalba (assembly GCF_951394435.1). Lineage (NCBI taxonomy): Eukaryota > Metazoa > Chordata > Mammalia > Artiodactyla > Delphinidae > Stenella > Stenella coeruleoalba. The sequence goes on from NC_137169.1 coordinate 107,671,174, forward strand.
ATAAATAAAAAAACTTTACACACACACACACACACACACACACGCACACACACACATAAAGCCATCCAAGCTTCTCGTCACTCTCAAAATAAAAATCCAAACTTCTTCCCCTTCATCATCTGACCCATGCACGTCTCCCACTTTATGTTGCCCAGAAGCAGCCACACAGACTTCGTTTCTGTTCTTCAAACACACCAACCTCTTTCCTACCTCAAGACCTTTGCCCTTCCTAGTCCTTCTGCCTAAAAAAACACTAGTTCTCTTCCTTAAAATTTTTTTCAAATGTCAGCTCCTCTGAGAGCTCTTTACTGGCCACTCTGTCTCAAAAGCACCCCTTCCAATGGAACTACTCCCTATCATGTCCCTCTATTTGCTTCTTTCACTACAATTAGCACAGTCTCATTATTTGTCTCATTTACTGTGTTATTATCTCTCTCCCTGAGTAGAATATAAGCCCCATAGGGGCAGGGCCTTGACTTGTTCACTGTTATCTCCCTAGCACTCTGCACACAATATAAATGCAAAAATTGTTTGCATAATGAATGACTGAATAAAATGGTACCTAACCCATGCACACATCTGCCAAATTCATCGCAACCATTTAGTTCCATTGTAATAATATTAATATATTTTGATGACCCACTACAGTTTTTGTTTGTTTGTTTTGTTTTGTTTTGCGGTATGCGGGCCTCTCACTGTTGTGGCCTCTCCCGTTGCGGAGCACAGGCTCCGGACGCGCAGGCTCAGCGGCCATGGCTCACGGGCCCAGCCGCTCCGCGGCACGTGGGATCTTCCCGGACCGGGGCACGAACCCGTGTCCCCTGCATCGGCAGGTGGACTCTCAACCACTGCACCACCAGGGAAGCCCCCCATTACAGTTTTTAAATAGCATATTCTTGTTTGCTATTAATAGCTTTTACATACATTACTTATTTTGATCTTAAGAATTAACCCTGTGAGGAAAGTAGGGCAGAGATGACACCAAATTAAGGATTAAAAAAAAAATTGAAGCTGAGAGAAGTAACCAAGCTAGAAAGTGCCAAAATCTAAATCTAAAATCAGGTATTGGGAAAACGCAGTGATGTCCAGCACCAACTACCAGGTTTAGGCCAAACTTCACAGGTTATGGGCCCAGTCCTCCACAAGGCTGCCCTCACTTCAGATACCAGTCCCAAGAGCAGGAGTCCCACTACTCCGTCAAGTTTGAGAGTTTGCTAGAACTACTCACAGAACTCAGGAAAGCACCGTACTTACTATTAAAGTATTAGTACAAAAGGATACAAATCAGGATGAGCTGAAAGAAGAGACAGATGGGGTGAAATGTGGGTGAGACCCAAACATGAAGCTTCGGGTCATCTCTCATGGAGTCCTGGATAGCATTACCTCCTCCCGGTTACACCGTGTGCCAACATTCAAGAGTGTTGCCAAGCAGGGCTTCCCTGGTGGCGCAGTGGTTGAGAGTCCGCCTGCCGATGCAGGGGACGCGGGTTCGTGCCCCGGTCCGGGAAGATCCCACATGCCGTGGAGCGCCTGGGCCCGTGAGCCATGGCTGCTGAGCCTGCGCGTCCGGAGCCTGTGCTCCGCAGCGGGAGAGGCCATAACAGTGAGAGGCCCGCGTACCGCAAAAAAAAAAAGTGTTGCCAAGCAGAGATGCTTACCCAAGTCTCTGGTGTCCAGAGTTTTTATTGAGGCTCAGCACACACTGCCCACACCTCTGACCTGTCGTCTCCTGTCCTCTGGAGGTCAGAACTGATACAGCATCTTTCAAAGCCACCATCATAAATCACATTGTTAGACTGGTCAGTGGCCAAACCCCCCAGGCAGACAAAGACACTCCTATCAGGTAGGACATTTTAGGGGCCTAGATATTACCTCCCAGTAGCTGAGGGCAAAGGCCAGGCCTCTCTTTGGGTAAAGTTAATTCTTCATTATACAAGGGAGATTTACTCTTTTTTTTTTTTTTAATTCTAAGTCTAGTGCTCTAAACACACTGCTCTGTTTAATCTTGAATCTCTAAGTCTGACCTATCTTTCCTCTTTTAGAGTCTGCTTCAGGTCACATGTTGCCCTGGAGAACTGAGAAGGATGAGCAGACCTACAACCAATTATGGCCCCAAGAAAGCAAGAGGACAGAAGTAAGCAAAGTCTTTATTATCAAACAAGAAATATGCTGTTTATAAAGAAAATTATTACAAATTCTCTTTTTTTTTTACATGATGTTGCTGAAATAAGATCTAGCAAATGTAGCTGTTAGTAAGGAAAAGACTAAAACAATGCTGGGCAGTGACATCAAAGTAACATAATACTGTAATCTAGTTGACATTCTCTGATGATATACTACTACCCTGCAGCCTGTAATTCCCTACAGATTAACATGCCAAGAAAATGCCAGTTACTTATTGGAATGTAAAATTCAGATGATTTTCACTGATGTCAGGGTGTGGGGGCTCGTTATGGGTATGTGCATGTGTGGCTTCTTTCTCCCACTCTTTACAAAAGTCAATAGTGATCATTAACTTTTGAGGAAAAGGTGTCATCACGCTGTCATTAAAAACCATTTATCAAGTCTCCAAACTGCAAAGTATATTTTGTCTTTGATTGTAACCATTTGTTTATTTTCCGTTCTCCCAACTAGATGGTGAGCAGTTCACAAAGGTACTCAATAAATATTTTTTAAGGGACTTCCCTGGTGGTGCGGTGGTTAAGAATCTGCCTGCTAATGCAGGAGACACGGGTTCGAGCCCTGGTCCGAGAAGACCCCATATGCCGCGGATCAACTAAGCCCGTGCGCCACAACTACTGAGCCTGCGCTCTAGAGCCCGCGAGCCAAAAGTACTGAGCCCGAGTGCCTAGAGCCCGTGCTCCGCAACAAGAGAAGCCACTGCAATGAGAAGCCCACACACCGCAATAAAGAGTAGCCCCTGGGGCTTTCCTGGTGGCGCAGTGGTTGAGAGTCCACCTGCCAATGCAGGGGACACGGGTTTGTGCCCCGGTCCGGGAAGATCCCACATGCCGCGGAGTGGCTGGGCCCGTGAGCCATGGCCGCTGAGCCTGCGCGTCCGGAGCCTGTGCTCTGCAACGGGAAAGGCCACAACAGTGAGAGGCCTGCGTACCGCAAAAACAAAAACAAAAAAGGAGTAGTCCCTGCTCGCCGCAACTAGAGAAAGCCCACATGCCACAACGAAGACCCAATGCAGCCAAGAATAAAAATAAATTAAATAAATAATTTTTTTTTTTAAAGGCATTGAAATTGTGGCCAGAAGGCCAGGTTCCCATTCTGGCTCTTCTCCTTATTGATTGTTTGACCTTGGGCAGGTCTCAATTCCTAAATCTATTTCCGCATCTGCAAAATGGAATTACTCACATTTGCTCTACTTACTTCATAGGGTTATTGTAAGAATCAAATGCATACGTGGATTTTAAGGTATTTTGCAAACTGTGAAATGTCTTACTAATACAACATTTTTTTTCCAATTAGAAATTATTTTTAAAGTGACATGGGGGGACTTCCCTGGCGGTCCAGTGGTTAATACTTCACCTTCCAATGTAGGGGGTGCTGGTTCGATCCCTGGTTGGGGAGCTGAGATCCCACATGCCTGTGGCCAAAAAACCAAAACATAAAACAGAAGCAGTACTGTAACAAATTCAATAAAGACTTTAACAATGGTCCACATCAAAAAAATCTTTTTAAATAAATAAATAAATAAAGTGACATGGGGACTTCCCTGGTGGTCCAGTGGTTAAGACTTCACACTCCCAATGCAGGGGGCCTGGGTTCGATCTCTGGTGGGAGAACCAGATCCCACATGCTGCAACTAAGAGCCTGCATGCCGCAACTAAGATCCCAGCGCAGCCAAATAAATAAACAAATATTTACAGTGACATGTATTTTACTAGGATGTAAAATGTGATTGGGGAAACAAACTCAAGAATTCCAAGCCTAAGCAGATTGAGAGCAGGGAAGCTACCTCTCACCTCATCAGTCCTGTCGTAGTCTAGAGGGACCTCTTCCTGCTCTCTATCAATGTGTCTTCTGTGAGTCTCAGTTTCTTTATAACAATTTCTCTGAGCCTCAGTTACGCCATCTTTTACATGGGAATAAAACATGCCCTATTTACCCCAGATGGTTTGATGGGAGGCTCAAATTAGATCATTGTTGCTCAGGTCTCTTTGCCAGCCATAAAGTGCTATAGAAATGTAAAGAAATCTGGTAATATTTTCCTAAAGGTGATGAACTTTCAGGAATAGCTTCAATAAAGCATAAAAGCCGAGGGTATGGGAGGCTTACACTGGGAGGCACATCCCAGGAAAGAATAGAATATGCTTCACTGTCTTGGGTTGGATTACATATTGCTTTACAAACTCCATTCTGGCAAGGTCTTGGAAGAAAGTAAAATGAAACACAGGCCCTTTCACATCCATTGGCTTATTAAATCTTACCAACACTGTGCCAACCAGGAATTATGATACCCATTTTGCTGATGGGAGAACTGAAGTTTGGAGATATTGATACTTTCCCAAGATCATGCAACTGGTAAATGGTTGCATCTGAAACTAACTCTTCCAACATCAGTGGGAGAGGACAAAGTGTACTTAAACCAAAGGGAAGAACAAGTGGGCGGTAGCCTTACAAAATGGCCCATTTCTCATTCCTCCCAAGCTATCAGACCTACTCTCTTTTACAAATACTTCCTGTTTCTCACGATGGCTAGGGGGCCCAGATAAACAACTGTGACAGCAGGTAGATTTAGGATACAATACAGTGACTGACAGCCATGGGTGGACAAGAGGGCATTTCTACTGGAGGGGAATATGGTCAGTATTCACAGCTGTGGCAGCCTCCTCCCCTGAAAGATCTTTAATTGGTGAAGAACTGTCTATGCCAGCTTCAATCCATCCCTGTTAGACATGCCCAGTTCTTAAGTCACATAGACTCAAAGGTCTGCATAAACACTCACTACTCTCCCACCTCCACCCTCATAACTACATTCACCCTAAGGCTTAGGCAAGTCAAGAGCAGTTCCTCAGTCACAAAAATGCCAGGGGTCCCTGTTTATATATAAACCTTTTTTCATGACCTAAAATTCTTCCTTTATTAATTCATGTCTCTTCTCTTATGTAAAAATCTAATTCAAATACCAAAAATTGGAAATAGCCCCAATGTCCAGTCCATCAGTTTGGAGACCAATTTAAATAAATTATGATAACACATTCGTTCAGTGGACTATTTTTTTAAATGCATCATTCTTTTTTTTATAAATTTATTTTACTTTTTATTTACTTTTGGCTGCGTTGGGTCTTCGTTGCTGCGCGCGGGCTTTCTCTAGTTGTGGCGAGTGGGGGCTACTCTTTGTTGTGGCGCGCGAGCTTCTCTTTGCGGTGGCTTCTCTTGTTGCAGAGCACGGGCTCTAGGCTCACGGACTTCAGTAGTTGTGGCACGTGGGCTCAGTAGTTGTGGCACACAGGCTCAGTAGTTGTGGCTTGTGGGATCTAGAGCACAGGCTCAGTAGTTGTGGCACACGGGCTTTGTTGCTCCATGGCATGTGGAATCTTCCCAGACCAGGGCTCAAACCCATGTCCCCTGCACTGGCAGGTGGATTCTTAACCATTGCGCAACCAGGGAAGTCCCCATTCAATGGACTATTAAACAGTCATTAAAAAGAATGAAGCAGGGGCTTCCCTGGTGGCGCAGTGGTTGAGAGTCTGCCTGATGATGCAGGGGACACGGGTTCGTGCCCCGGTCTGGGAAGATCCCACATGCTGCGGAGCGGCTGGGCCCGTGAGCCATGGCCGCTGAGCCTGCGCGTCCGGAGCCTGTGCTCCGCAACGGGAGAGGCCACAACAGTGAGAAGCCCGCAAACCGGAAAAAAAAAAAAAAAAAAAAAAAAAAAAAGAATGAAGCAGATGTGGCAAGACTGCCACAATATAATGTTAAGTGAATTAGTAAAGGGAAGATCAGGGTGTATGGTATGCTCCCATTTTTATAAAAAGAAAAATATTAAATGTTTTAATAAAAAGAAATATTTTTAATGAAAATACTAAAAATTTAAGCTTACAGTGGTACAGAAAACTTCTAGAAGAATACACAAGAACTAGTAACAGTGGTTGACTCTGGTTAAGGAGACATACTTTTCATTGTACAGCTTTAGTACGGTTTGAATTTTGCCGTGGCATGTATTACTCTTTCAATTAAAAAACAACTTTAAAAATGAACTCAGGGGCTTCCCTGGTGGCGCAGTGGTTGAGTAGTCCGCCTGCCGATGCAGGGAACACGAGTTCGTGCCCCAGTCCGGGAAGATCCCACATGCCACGGAGCGGCTGAGCCCGTGAGCCATGGCTGCTGGGCCTGCACGTCCAGAGCCTGTGCTCCACAACGGGAGAGGCCACAACAGTGAGAGGCCCGCGTACCGCAAAAAAAAAAAAAAAAAAATGAACTCAAAAATTTTTTCCCTCAAAAGATTTCCTTGTCCATCCGACTTCTCAACTATCTCTTAAATCTGATCACCTCCCTCCCTCCCCTTGCCTCTGCCCCAGACTAACTGCTAGGGATTGACGGTGCTTTTCCCTTGGAGACAAAAAAGCAGAGAGGGAAGTTTTTTTGTTTTGGGGTTTGTTTTTCTTTTACACAATTATTTTAAAAGAATAGCACCTGGTTATCCACAATATTTAGTTAAATTGAAAGCTATTGGAAGGCACATCACAGTCACATCCACTTACAAGCCATATCTTGAATTACAGAATTGTTTGAAGGTCAATTTTTAGCTGTTTGCCTTGAGTGCCAGAATTGCTTTTCATGGTTCTGTCCCTGCAGGTTCAGGCCACCAACCCTTCTCTCTTCAACTAATGCAACATTCTTCTAATTAGTCTCACTGATTCTACTGTTTCTCATTCTCCCTCTCCTATAATCCAACCCAATACAGCAATCAGAGTGATCTAAGATTTAAATCTCATAGTCATATCCCCATTGCCCTTGAGTTAAAGTCTACTTTCTTTAACACGGTTTACAAGGCCCTCCAGATCTGGATTCTTCAGCCCCAATCTCCCTCTCCCCACTCCCTTTGCTAGATGCCTCAGGGCCCCGCCCCCTGCTCTATACTCCAGCCGTATTGCATGTGCACTAAACTTTCTGTTTCCTGAACCATCAGTGCTCTCTCTGGCCTTAAACTCTTGTATCTGCTGCTTGCACTTTGGGGAGCACCCCACACACACACAACTGACTGCAGAGCAGCGACCAAAATATATGTGTTGCCACAGGCTTTCCCCTCTGAGGCATACACTTCTCCTGTTGGAACAAGTATCCTTTCGATTCAAAGTAATAAATCTCCTCTTGTTTAAGGAGCAGATGGTTAAGATTGTTGCTTTTGCTTTTAGCAATGCTCTTAAATGGGAAAGGAAACCTATAGGCATAGGCATAGAGTGAGAAGAGATCAAATATTAAGGCCAAGAACTAATTCCTAGCAGCCAGGCAGAAGTTCCAGGGGGGTCGCTCAAGTTCTTTACGTCAAGACCTCCACAAGAGCTCCACAAGGGCCCCTCTCGTCATAGACCCCAAGTTCTAGCAATGAACTCAAAGTTCATCCTCCAATGTGTGATGGCCAAGTTTACTCAGAAATCTGTGAATCACTTGGACTGCACTTCCCCTCCCACCTCCAACCTCCCAACCCTCACCCAGCTTCCATTTTGATGTTTAATAAGGAAACTTCCTGTGTGCACGTGCTCCAACAGAGATAACATTTAAAGGCTCATACTTGAACTGAACGATGTAAATATCCCCCAACAACACAGAACAGAGACCAGATTTTTCTGGTTCTTTTGTAATGTCCACACCATACCCATTCTTCAAAATCTGTCACACTTCCAGATAACACCAGGTAGCAATGAACTCTTCCCATGTGCACTTCAGCATATCTTGTCTTGAATTGTTCTCTGACAGCAATAGGCACTTTCAACAAGAGTCGAATGGAAAAATACCAAACTGGGAGTAAAATGATCTAGCTTCCAGTCAAAAATCTGCCACGAACTCCATGTAATCTCGAGCAAGTCAACTTTCCGGGCCTCAATGCTCCCTGCAGAATAAGGCTGAACCGCTTATCTCTAAGGATCTTCCACAGCCTATGGGTCAACGACTCTGAGCTCCTCAAAGTTCGGGAGCACAGGCCACATCCTTTCTCAGGGCTAGACACATAATAGGAGCTCTATTAATACTTGAATGAAAACCATTGATGAGAAGGTTGCCTGGCCTCAGCCCTTCTATACCAAACCGACATGCCACAGATGATTGTGTCTTCCTTGAAGCACTCTCTCAAAGTCTACAAGTGAGTCTACAACTTCACTGATACAAATCTAACAACTTTTAATATCTTGTTCTACTGGAAAGTTATTCCTTAGCATAAACTTAAATCTCTCCAGATCAACATTCAAGACAGCTGAGAATCATCAGCTTCAAATTTGTCTTATTTCCCCCACCCAAGGACTCCTTTTTGCTGCAGCACTTAGATTCTAGTTCAGAAAGCAAATACTAAAGCTGGGCCACTAATTTGTTAGGTTCAACTATTTGGCCCTACTGCCCAGACCCCCAGTGTTAGCACTAAGCAAGCCAAGAGATTATGTGAATCACTGACTGACACTCAAAGGCAAAAGATAAACAAAAACAAACTCCTTTTCAGTAATTTCACTTAGAAAACCAAGTATAGTGGCAAAAAAAAAAAAAACCCACCAAAAATAAAAAAGCCTAATATTTTAAGCTTTTGGGGATGTTGGGAGTGTAGAGTTCTGAAGAGCTGGTTTCCGAAGGGCACTGCATACCAGACAAAGTAGTACAAGAGCCTCCCGGCTGTTGTGTCAATGAAGCCTTTCAGGCCTTCCACACTACTTCACTTGTTCCCCTAAAGTAGCGGTTTCTGGAAGCTAAACTCTCAGCTGGCGAGAACAGTGAACCCTGTGCCATTTGTCTATCAACTTCTTTAAAAAGAAAAACCTCCTGTACAGCTGTCTTGTTTTGCATTTTCTATTCTGTACTTCAGTACACGTAATGACAAACAGAGGAGGCAAGGGGCTCTTTTAAAACTGTGAAGAAAGAAGAAATAAAACAGTGCCCAGAAGTCTCTGCTTCAGCTATTGGGAAAAGTTTGCAGCCCATAGAAACGAGCACTAATTTAAAATAACAAAAAAAATTCAGTCCTGAGCACTAGGAATTAACAATATGGCATACTTCAGGTTTGGGGGTACATAAGAAGAGGTACACAGTCCATGCCTCCTTTCTAAATTAAACAATATAGTCTTCCAAAATCTGAAGGTAAAAATCTTTTCACATGTGAATTTTATCTCAAAAGATAAACTTTAATAAATAAATAAATAAATAAACTCAGAAAATCTTTTCACACACAATCTACTCTATTGGCACTACCGTAGGAAAATAGTGCAGATAATTCAAAGTAGTAAATATTCCCCAAAGCATTTTTTTCCCAAAAACATTTTTTACCACACTTTTGTATACCCAATGTATGTTTTACAGAAAATGTATCTTTGTAATTTTATTTTTCTTAAAGTAATTGCTTAGTATAAGTAGTTTACACCACTTGAGCCCACACCCATTGGCAGCATAAGAAAGCAGTTCAAAGAGTGCCTAAAAAGAATGGAAACTAAATGTTTTCCCCAAATAATATATTTTTTAGAATCCCAAAACCCTACATGTTGAAAACTGGTGTTTAAAGGAATATTATTTTAAAAGAACTATCAACACTATCCATTAAAAAAAAAAAAACTAGCAATGTCTTAACACATCAAGAACTGAAACAAACTGATAAAACCTGAGAAAATTACAAAGTATATAATAATATAAATAAATAAGAAATAACCGGGCTTCCCTGGTGGCGCAGTGGTTGAGAGTCCGCCTGCCGACGTGGGGGACACAGGTTCGTGCCCCAGTCCGGGAGGATCCCACATGCCGTGGAGCGGCTGGGCCTGTGAGCCATGGCTGCTGAGCCTGCGTGTGCGGAGCCTGTGCTCCGCAACGGGAGAGGCCACAACAGTGAGAGGCCCACGTACCGCAAAAAAACAAACAAACAAACAAACAAAACACAAAGAAATAACCATAAATATGAGGAACTGTTCGTACTTAATAGTAGTCATCAAAGAATTGATACTAAAACAATAAAATAACATTTTTTGTCTCCCAACTTAGCAAATGAAAAACAAATGAGACTACTTCAGTGCTGTTGACTGCCATGAAATGGGCCTCACGCTGATGGGGACAATACTTCCAGTAAGCAATGTGTCAAAATATATCAGGAACCTTAAAAATGGTATACTCTTTAGCTTGGCAGCTCAACTTCCAGGAATTGGACCTAAGGGAAAAAACCTAAATACAAAAAAGAGTTGGTTCACAAAGATGGTCACTGAAGCATCAAATGGGCATGGCTGAACAAATGATGACACATCTCACTATTGTCAAGTAGGTATTTTAAATGAAATAGATGAACATTTTTAATGCTTGTGATACAATTTTAAGGAAAAAACCAAAATAAACAATTCTATTTCATGATCACAAGTCTTTTTAATGTTTTTAAAAGACTTAGAAGGAAATATACAGAAATAGTTGTCTTTAGAATTATGGATTCATGTTTTTCTTTTTTTATATTTTCAAAATTTTCAAAGGGTCCTTTTCATAATGGAACAAAACAAATTAAGCTTAACTTTAAAACATACTGTCTCTATAATGTGTAAATAATGCCAGTGTGACTGCTAGGATGAATATGAAGTTGTTTTTGAAATAACTAGTTATTTCATTTTAACTCAGAAGCCATGATGAACTCTCTCTCCTTCTGCATTTCTGGAACCATGAATTTAGTACTTTGGGAGTTTAGCACTTTAGGACTATAGTTTAAAATTTAACTAAATCTCTATACTAATATTACTTTCCCACTCGATTTCAAGCTTAATGAGAGCCAAGATCATATGGTTTTTACATAGTGAACCTACCACCCACTCCCCAGCTCTTCTGCATATAATCAGGACTTCATGATGATGACTGTTTCTCTAATTGGTAAAGAGCTAGTAAGTAGAGTTCAGCTAGCAAAATGATCAAATATAATTGAGACCAGTTACTATAATTGACAGGTAGTTACTAAAAATGCAGGATATTAATACTACTCTCGCCATATTAGGCAGACAAATAAGTGCCAGATGAACCTCAATTCAGAATGTGAACAAATAACCTCTTGGCCATTAAAACCAATCCATTTGAGACCTACTTAGTGGTTCTAGAGGACTTCACATTACCCCTGTATTTCTACAGGCCTGCCCTGGTCCTGGTCCATTTCTCAGAGTTTTAGAAACTCTCATTGGCCATCATCCCTGGCACTGCTCCCACAACCTCCAAAATCATAAAATTTTTACCTTTACCTGTGAGTCACCCAACGAATTGCATGACTTTGGACAACTTATGTGCTTTCAAGGTTTACATTCCCTCTTCTATAACTTAGAGCTACACTGTTCAGTTAAAGTAGCTATTAGCTACATGTGGCTATCGAGCACTTGAAATGTGCCTCCTGCAAACTCAGATATGCTGTAAGTGTAAAATACATATCACATTTTATAGACTTGGTATGAAAATATAATGTAAAATATCTTAACCATCTTTATATTGATTATATGTTTAAATGATAATATTTTGTTAATTAGGTTAAATAAAATATATTATTTAAATTAATTTCACCAATTTTTAAAAAACTTTTTAAACGTGGCTACTAGAAAATTTTAAAGTAAATAACGTGACTCAGGGGCTTCCCTGGTGGCACAGTGGTTAAGAATCCGTCCGCCAATGCAGGGGACACGGGTTCAAGCCCTGGTCTGAGAAGAACCCACATACCGCGGGGCAACTAAGCCTGTGCACCACAACTACTGAGCCTGTGCTCTAGAGCCTGCGAGCCACAACTACTGAGCCCGTGTGCTACAACTACTGAAGCCTGTGCGCTTAGAGCCCGTGCCCTGCAACAAGAGAAGCCACTGCAATGAGAAGTCCTTGCACCACAATGAAGAGTAGCACCCGCTCTCCTCAACTAGAGAAAGCCCGCACACAGCAATGAAGACCCAACGTAGCCAAAACTAAATTAATTAATTCATTTTTAAAAAATTGGCTCACATTATATTCCTATTATATGGCTTATCCTGAGGGACTACAGGACTTCAAAGACCCCTCCTCCTGGATTTAAACAGTCTTCCAGGGAATTCCCTGGCGGTCCAGTGGTTAGGACTCCACGCTTTCACTGCGGAGGGCACAAGTTCAATCCTTGGTGGGGGAACTAAGATCCTCAAGCCACATGACTTGGCAAAAAATATATATATATATTCTTCCAAAATTTGTTTGGCTTCAAATCTCTGTTTTACCACTTAGTAGCTTTATAACCCTAGGCAGTTATTTAAACTCTCTGTGTTTAGTTTCCTCATTGGTAAAAATGGAGATGATGATAATGATAGTACCTAGCTCCTAGAGCTCTTATCAGTATATGGATTAAATGACTGTACACATGTAATGCACTTAGAACTGTGCCTAGCACTTACAGACTAGTGTTAGCTATTTTCATCATCATTATTATTCACCAAAGAGAGCAAAGTCACAAACTATGCCCTTACTGTTTAAAATACCTAGATGAAAACAGGAAATATCTTGTATAATTCCAAATATAGTGTTGCTTAATATTAAGGGATGTATTATAAATATCCAGGTAGTTCAATGAATTTCAAGCTTTAATTCAGATGGATTATGTTCTATATATCCATTCATTCAACTACTAAGTATTCCTTGGACATCTACTATGTGCTAGGCATTTTTACAAGTATAAACAAAACTAGACAAAAACTGCTGTCTTCATTGGGTTTACATTCTAGTAGAGGGCAGTAAAGCCAATGACCAATAAAGTCAATCTGAACTACTTGGGTTTTTTTAAGATCACATATTCTTGGATATTTAAAAGAGGCCTTAAGGGACTTCCCTGGTGGCGCAGTGGTTAAGAATCAGCCTGCCAATGCAGGGGACACGGGTTCGAGCCGTGGTCCGGGAAGGTCCCACGTGCCACGGAGAAACTAGGCCCGTGCACCACAACTACTGAGCCCGCAAGCCACAACTACTGAGGCCCGCTCGCCTAGAGCCCGTGCTCTGCAGCAGGAGAAGCCACCGCAGTGAGGAGCCCACACACTGCAGCGAGGAGTGGTCCCCACTTGCCGCAACTAGAGGAAGCCCGCCCGCAGCAACGAAGACCCAACGCAGACAAAAATAAATAAAATAAATAAATAAATTTTTTTTAAAAGGCCTTAAAAGTAAGCTCAAAAATTATAAAAATTTTCCTAGTTTTTTCCCCATTCCCAGCACCCTTTCAAAAGAATGATAAACCTAATTAGTATTCTGTACCACTGCACCAATTAGTACCTACCCAGAGCTAAGGGGAAAGAAGCTACAACAAAGATGTGTTTAAGCTCATTACTTAAACCAAATGAAAGCGTAAGATTCAGAGAATTCTTTTCATATCTGTTTCAGAGTTTGAGAAAATATACAATCTGATGCAACAGATTATAGGATTTTGCATTTTTAAACTTAGATTTAATTGATGAGAGCAAAATATAAATAGGTGCCACCTAGCAATTCCATCCTATGTGTATACACTAGAGCAGAAAGCAGCAACCTTTTTCTATAATGGGTCAGAAGGTAAATATTTCAGTCTTTGCAGGCCATCTAATCTCTGTTGCAACTACTCACTGGGCCTGAAAACAGCCATAGACAATATATAAACAAATGAGCATGGCTGTTCCAATAAAATTTTATTTATGGACACTGAAACTTGAATTTTCATGTGTCATAAAATATCAGTGTTTCTTTTTAAACTTTTAAAAGCCATTCAATAATGTAAAAACCATTCTTACCTTCTGGATCATACAAACACAGGTGGAAAGCCCTATGGACCAGGCCATAGTTTGCTGACTCCTGCCTTAGAGAACTCTCACACATGCACAAAAACAGCTACATATGAGAACATACATAACATCATTATGTGGATTAGCAAATAATTGGAAATAACCTAAATAACTATAATAGGAGGATGATAAATAATATTGGTATAACTGGAGATACTTGTATCAACATGGATAAATCTTATGAACATAACATTGAAAGGGAAACACAAATTACAGTTTAGTTACATGCCATTTATAGAAAGTTTTTAAATATGCAAAAACTATATATTACTGTGCATATTTAGCATATATAATAAAACTATGAAGAAACAGATGGGATTGTTTAACATCAAAGTCATTTACCTGGGCACCTGAGCATGATGGCAGGGTGAGAGACAGGAAGAGAAGGATGCAATTGGAGAAGGGTGCACAGAAGGTTTCAATTGGACTGGTTCATAAATGTCCATTCTTTATACTGTGTTGTATACCTTGAATGTTTAATAATAAATAAAAAGGAATGTGTAGGTTTAATGTGAGTTTAGCAAATGGTTTGTCCTGTTTAGGGGAGGGAGGTTCAATTTTTATTAAAATACCTAAAATCTTAGGCTTCAGCCTGGATGTCTCACACTGAAAAGAGAAAATATTGTTTCATTCTTAAAAAGTGGACTGATCCTTAGGAAAAAAACAGAAAATGGTATTGCATTCTTCCATAGTTAACTAATGTAAATAACTTCAAACAAACTGGTTATTATTTACCTGTTTTGAAGATTCAAAGAGCTGATTCAGACTCTACCTCATTTAATGGGTTCAATCAGCTCTGCCTTTCTGCTGTTAGTCCCCCTGTCCCAGACACATCCTCCACAGCATTACAATGATCCACATGCCCTAGGAATAGCGACTTTCCATCACCTTCTTTGACAGAGCAAATAGAAGTGTAGGTGGCAATGATAGTGTTTCTGTGTGTGAAAAACGTAGCGTGAATTTCCCCCTTTCTCTGGCAAAAGTTCACAGGGCATCATTTATAAAAAGAAGAAAAAAAAAATGCTTGCTCTGCTTTTACTGATTTCAGAAAGAGTAGTCATTAAAACTGCCTTTTGGCCTAGAATTACTTAAACAGTTCTTTAAGGGTCTCCTAAAGTCAGTTATCTTCAAGTAACCTAAATCACGAGCTCCTCTTTAACTTCAAAGAAAGACCCCCAAAGTAAAGTAATATCAGTCACAACTGTTGGGCAGGTACTGCCCTCTAGTGCTTACACTTTTAGAATAAAATTTTTAAATACTGACATATCAAAGTCTGTCAAAAATTAGATAGCGTCCTCTTGACCAAAGATTTTTCAACTTCATACTATTGACATTTGAGGCCAATAAGTCTTTGCTGTGGGGGCAGCCCTGTGCAATGTTGGATGTTGAACCCCAGCCTCTCTACCCACTAGATGCAGTAGCACCCCTACCTCAATTGTGGCAAACAAAAATGTCTCCAGGCATTGCTAAATGTCCCTTGCGGAGCAAAATCGTCCCTGGTTGAGAACTGCTAAAGGCTGTCCAAAACATTCATATTAGTCCTGAAAGTTATAAACAAAAAAAGTCTCTCTAGATTCATTCATTTGAGTGAAATAAAAGAAACTTTCATTTCTGCATGAAAAACAAAAATATAGAGAATTAAGATTTTCAGTTCTTCTCCCCACCCCCAAAATCTTGGCTGGTGGGAAACTCTTTACTCCATTATGTTCCAGCTTCACTTCTTAGATCTATTCACTTCCTTTCAAAGTGCTTAGAAAATAAAGCTTGCACTTCTAGCTGAATATAGGGAACATGATTGGGAAAGGGTGGGGGGAGGTATGAGTGTCTGTACTGTGTTCTAGCAAAATTTAGAGGGTCAGGCAACAGAGAATCTGTATTGGTCGTAAACATAATATGAAAATTCTTATAAAATACCAGAGGATGTTTCAAATCTGGACTTAGGAAGTTTAATTAGGAGGGTTTATTCAGATCTGCTATGAATGACTTTTTCCTCATGTAAGTGCTTTATGTGTGTAAGTCCTGATTCTATGAATTTTAAAGCCTACAAATGACTGAGGACTAGATATTTTAAAAATAAAACGTAGTTTGGACTGACATTGAATGAAACTTCCTCCCCTCATCAAATTTCTCACTGGCCCAATTGGTTTTACTGGAGAAATAAACAAGAAATAAGAATCAATAAACAATTTTAATTCACTTACATAATTAAAAACATATCATTTTTATTAACACATTCAGATCTAATATTTTATTTATTGCTTAGTGAAATTGAAAGTATTAAAGCTCTATAACTGTCAAGCTCTTATTAGCAGAACCTTGGAATGGAAATCTATTTTAGCTGCACAGAGCAGTTTGTGATCACTCCTGACCTCTTAGAGGCTGTTGCTTTGCTGAACGTTCATATTGGTTTCATTCTATCCTCTCCAATTAAATTCAGTTAGAAAGTCTTCTAGTCATATAATAAAGCCAAGGACAAAGAGGTTTTAGGCTCTGATCTTTTAAAGGACAACCAAATGATTCAGAATGCATATTGTTTAAATACAATGTACATGGAAAAGTTAAAAACAACAACATAGAAAAGTTACATGACATGGATCAAAATAAAAAGCTAAAGGAAGGGATTTCCCTGCTGGCACAGTGATTAAGAATCTGCCTGCCAATGCAGGGGATATGGGTTCGAGCCCTGGTCCGGGAAGATCCCACATGCTGTGGAGCAACTAAGCCCGTGCACCAAACTACTGAGCCCGCGTGCCACAACTACTGAAGCCTGCATACCTAGAGCCGGTGCTCTGCAACAAGAGAAGCCACCGCAATTAGAAGCCTGTGGGCAGAATAATTGCCCCACCTCTCCTCCGAAGTCCATGTCCTAATCCCCAGAACCTGTGAATATGCGACCTTACATGGCAAAAGGGATTTTGCTGGTATGATTACATTAACAATTTTGAGATGGGAAGCATATCCTAGATTATCTGGCTGAGCCAAATGCAATCACAGGGTCCTTATAAGTGAAAGAGGGAGACAGGAAAGTCAGAGGAGATAGAATGATGGAAGTGGAGGTCTCAGTGATGCAATAGCTGGCTTTGAAGACGAAGAGGCTACGTGCTGAGGAATGTGGGCCATGTCTAGAAGCTGGAAAAGGCAAGGAATGAATTCCCCACTAGAGCCTCCAGAAGGAACACAGCTCTGCTGACACCTTGATTTTATTCCCATAATACCCATTTCAGGCTTCTGACCTCCAGAACTATACAAAAAGTAATTTGTATTATTTAAAGTGACTAAGTTTGTGGTAATTTGTTGTAGCAGCACTAAGAAACTAATACAGGAACATTTCATTACTCGTTTAGTACTTTTAATATCCTGTTAATTCAGAATTTCAGCATTTGAGTAATTACCTCTCATATTATTACCATGTTCATAATTTTTAAAGGTACAGGGGCTCTCTTTCTCTGGTTGCTAATAACTATCACATTTTACTAAAACATACTTGCTATTCACCTTTAATAACATGAATCTCAAGATTAAAACCTGGAGGCTAGTACACATACAATGAGGAGAATCTGCTCTAGCACTGCAAGACAAATTTAGTGGACATGAAACACGCATTTAAATATGTGGCAATAGCTACCTATCGAATCTCAAGAGACAAAAAAAAGTCCAGTAGCCCAACTACACTGGCTGTTAAACAAGTTGAAATTTGATTCATAAAATAGAATCTGACTTCAAAAGACAAAAATGGCAAAGTTAACAATGCTACTTTGATGTGACCCTTTAGCAGAAAGCTGACCTTTGTAGCAGTTGTTATAAACAAGTTAAGTCATTGTAGGAGAGAACTGAGCTTGATATATTATGAAAAATAGGCCTATCCCTTTCATGTAGGTAGAGAGAACTGGCTGAAATTTTATTCTCATCTCATTTCACTAGTATTTTAACAGTGAAAGCTGTCACTGTGGAGGCTCATCACACAGCACCTGTGGTGCCTCACTTTGATATAGTAATTCCCAATAATCCTTTTGATGGCAAGCATCCATAAACTCTTCCTTTTCATGGAGAAGTATTATTCAGACACTCTTTAAGGAATTATAATTACAATCTTTAAGGGTTACAATACCTTCAAATAACTAAACAATGGCATATACTCCCAGAAGAAAACAACTTTCCTACCTTTGCCAACCCACTGACAAATTTGGAAAAGATACAATTCCAAACAACGTTCATTACTGCTTATGATTTTGACTCTTGAAACTTTATGAAGAAAACTCTGCATACAGATTATTTTCTCATCTTTTCCAAAGTACTTATGAAAAACAAGAATTTTTAATCCAGATGCTGTTTCCTAAATTGGCCAAAAGGTGTATTCCTTGATTTGAAATGGAAGAAATTATTTTAGCTTAGCACTTGTTGTTTAAGAAAGTAAGCTTCAGAAATTCTCTTGCTTCATCTCCTCCTGTCAGGTTTCAATATCATCTGGTGATTTAAACTTTTAAAATAGTGTCTACAGAGTAAATTAATTCATTACAGAACATCTTCATTATTTTCACCTGGCATCACTTTGGGCATCAAGGTGTCCTTTGTACTAAGCAGTTTAATCTGAATTGGCAATATATGGATTACGTATATATATAGTAATTTGGAGATTTTACTGTATTTCTCTTATGGAATGCTTTATACAATTTATTTTTTCTCCTTCTGTGATACGGTAAAATGCCTCTAGAGAACTTTATGGTTTATGTAACATAAAATTACATAAAAGTGCAACAAGTAAAGTATGAGTTTAAGGAAAAATATTTCAAGTAAAGTAAACTCTAGCTATTTTTAACCTATACTTGAAATTTTTCCCTTCTTGTACTTCTGTAATGAGGCAACTGATAACTAAGGAATTCTAAAAATCTAAACAAGCATTATAAACAAGGCATTGCTGCAAAAGGTGGAAGATGCAAAGACAATTCCTGCCCTCCAGGAGTTTTCATTTTGGTGGGGACCAGAAGAATGATGATAAGAGACTAACAGCCACATCATGTGGGACCTCTAGACAAGCAATCCAAGGATACGTTAGAGAAAGACTGAATCCAGAGGGATCCATAAAAGAAACTGCCCTGACAATGGATAGGATCTTAGTGAATAGAGATGGGGGACATTCCAGGCAAAGGGGAAAGTGTGACCAAAACCAGAGAGATATGGTATACTGTTTTCCAAGGGGTGCTGTAACAAAGTACCACAAATTAAGTGGCTTGACATAACAAAAATCTATTCTCCCATAGTTCTGAACGATAAATATAAAAAATCAAGGTGTTATCAAGGCCATGCTCTCTCTAAAGGCTTTAGAGGAGAATTTTCCTTGCCTCTTCCTAGCATCTCACGGTTGCCTGAAATCCTTGGTGTTCCTTGGCTTATAGACACATCAGTCCAATCTCTGCCTCCATCATCACATTCTCCTGTGTGTGTCTCTCTTCACATGACTGTCTTCCATGTGTGTCTGTGTCTCTTCTCCTATTCTTATAAGCATACCAGTCATATGGGATTAGGGCCCACCCTAATCCAGGATGACCTCGTCTTAACTACATCTACAAAGATTACATCTACAGAGACTCTATTACCAAATAAGATCACATTCACAGGTACTGGGGGTTAGGACTTGGACATTTGTTTTGGGGGGACACAATTCAACCCACAACATATGGTAATGAGAAGTTCAATGTGGCTAGAAAGTAGACTACATCTTGGGGAAGAATGAAAATAACACAGGAAAGAGTTGTAGAAGACCTTGATGAATAAGCAATGGGTTGTGCCACAGAATTGTTTTTTCGTAAATTTATTTGTTTTTTTTTATTTTTTAGTTTTTTGGCCATGCCGCGCAGCTTGCAGGATTTTAGTTCGCCAACCAGGGATTGAACCCAGGCCCCGGCAATGAAAGCCCAGTATCTTAACCACTGGACCACCAGGGAATTCCCCCGCAGAATATTTTTAGGTAAAAGAGTATTACTAATGAAACTACCCATTTGGGAAAATTAAGTTGTCATTATTATGTAAAACTCATGTGAGAAAAAGACACAATAACATGCAGAGAGTTACTTTAGGAATAGAACATGTTTGTGATGCCTCAAATAAAATGGTCTCATAAGGTTTATAAAGAATAGGACATACAAGAGAGACTGGTTATAGGAGATAAGAAATGAGGTAAGACAGAATTTGAGGACTCGGAGAATAGTGGTACGATTATTATCATTAGTATGTTAGTTGTATTGCATTTTAACACCAGTTCTCTGACACTAACTGGGTGTCCTACAATTCGACTCTGACACTATCTACTGAGAGTTAGTGCAGACCCCACAAGTTAAGGGCAAAGTCCTTCACAAGATTGCCCCCATTTCAGACACCAGCCACCTGCACATCTGCTGACTACAAATTCTCAGGTTTCTTACAACCCCTCAGGTTTGATAATTTGCCAGAACAATTCACTGAATTCACTGAAAGCACTGTAGTTACAATTAAAAGTTTATTATAAAAAATACCATTCAGGAATAGCTAAATGGAAGAGAAACATAGGACAAGGTCTGGGGTGGGGGACGGGAGGAGGGGGACACATGCCTTCTCCTTATGCAATCCAGTGCATCACCATCCTGGCACATTAATGTGTCTATGAATCAGGAAGCTCCACTGAGCCTCAGATCCAGAATATTTATTGGGGTTTCACTGCATAGGTATGATTGACTAAATCACTGGCCACGTGACTGAATCCAATTTCCAGTCCCTCTCCCCTCCCAGGAGGTTGGGAGTGGGGGTTAGGGGAGTGGGGTTGAAAGTTCCAATCCTTTAATCATGTGCTAGGTCTTTCTGGTATGGCCAGTCCCTCACTTGAAACTATCTAAGGTCCCACCAAGAGTCATTTCATTAGCATAAATTCAGGTATGGTAGAAAGGGGCTTGTAATGAATAACAAAAGATACTCAGGAAATTCCAAGTTTTTGAAGCTTGTGCCAGGAACTGGCGACAAAGACTAGATATAGTCTTTATTACATTACATGCATATTAATAATAAATATTTATTAAGGACTTGATCTGCAACAGGTACATTTAACTCTCACAAAGCCTTATTATTATCATCTCCATTTTACAAATTAGGAAATTAAGTCTCAGGGATCATATGAGCCCCAACTTCATAACACTAGTAAATGGTAAAGATTCGAAGTCAGTTCAGTTTACTCCAGAGCCCATGCTGGTAACCACAATGCATACTTCCTTACTGTGTACCCTTGGGCAAATCACTTTACCTCTCCAGACTATCTAGTAAAATGAAGAGGCTATGATTACCAATGCTCCTTTCAACTCCAGTGTTTCCCTTTTTCATTTAAATTATTTCAAAACACCATAATATCCTACTTATGAGTAAAGAATAATTTACTATTACTCTGTTGTTGGACATTTAGGCTGCTTCCAGTTTTTCCTTAATATAATTAACCCTGCAGTGAACATCCCAGTGCACTCACTATCTGCTTTACAGATTATTTCCTTAGAATAAATTATTAGAAATAATCCTATCTAAATATATTTCAGTAATAAGGATTTTTTTTAATTTTGTTAATCTAATGAGAATTTTAAATTATCATTTTAATATACCTGCTTTTAAAAAGCAATATTATGCTATAATAGGAATTTAGGGAAAAAAATAACACATTTTATTTTAACTTGATTTCTTTAAAAATTTTTATCACTAATTTTTTAATATCAGGTCTACGTCTTCTTATCTTCATAAAATTACATTTGTCAATGATAATAACAATTCATAAGAAGAGAAGATAACACATTATACTTATACCTGATTACTTTTAAATTGTAACATCTTATTCACAGATGTATCCCTAGGGCTTAGAACACAGAAATCAATAAGTACTTATTGAATGGATAAACTTGTCTTGGTCTTTTTGTTTATTCTTTTAGACTAACTTTATAAAAAATTTTCAGTTCCTTCAGTTCCCCCCTAAAAAACCTCCATAAGGAATTTAAATGGGAATTGTATTGAATTTTTAAGTTGATTTAAGATGGTGTGAAATCTTCAAAATGTTTAGGGTTTCCATCCAAAACTTAGCATGCCTCTCCTTTCATTCAGTGGTGAAAAACTAAGGGTGTTTCTATTAAAGGGTGTTTCCAATATTTTTTCTCTCTGGTAATAATTTGATAGTTTGGATTATATAGGTCAAACACATTCCTCAATAAAAGCATGCCTATGAATTTTATTTGTTGATATAGTGAATGAGATATTTTTCATTACATTTTCTACCTAATTATTGCCAGAATAGTAGAGTGATTTTTTTTTCCTGAACTACTTTATTAATTCAAATGTTCAGTTTAACATAAAAATTCTATCATCTATTTCCCCCTAGGATTTAAACCACTTATTTATTTACTATCTTATTGCATGAGTCAGAAATTTCAAAACAATTTTAAATTATAGTGAGAGACTAAATATAAAAATGGATAATGGCCAGACCATATAGAAAATAGAAACCTGACCCACCAGCTGCACCCACCTGCCCAGGAAACCAACCCCTTATCTACAATAAACAACCCAGGAAGCCAGCCTGCTATGTCAGACTTGCAGGAAGCCAGGCTGCTATCTATAGTGACAATCCAAGTAGCTAAACAATAACTTCTCTAACAAATGGCTCAAAATGGCCAGGACTTCATTAATAACTGACAGCTTCCCTAATTTTGGTCCCCACTTCCAATGTGGAACCAACCATAGAAAGCCAAATATGCACCCCTAACCAATCACATAGGATGCCCCATTTCTAGTTAGCCTGCCTACAAGCTTCTCCACACCAGCAGCCTCCAATCAGCGCACACCTGAAGCTTTCCCTTTTTCCACTATGAAGCTTTCCCATTTCTGCACCTGATTTTGAGTCATTGACAAAACTCAGGTAACAGAGGCTGATTCCTTTGCTATAGCAAGCTCAGAATAAATAGCCTTTGCTTTTCTCATTTGGTTGGTCTTCATTTATTTGCACAGGCAATAGCGGGCTTCCTTAATTTTGCTCCTCATCTTAATGGAAACATCCTTAATTTTTTTTGCCATTAAGAATAATACTGTTATTTTAAGAATGGATAAACAACCAGGCCCTATTGCATAGCACAGGGAAATATATTCAATTTCCTGTGATAAACCGTAATGGAAAAGAATATAAAAAAGAACGTATGTATATGTATAACTGAATCACTTCGCTCTACAGCAGAAATTAACACACCATTGTAAATCAACTATACTTCAATTAAAAAAAGAAAGAAAGAAAGAAGAATACTGTTATTTTGAAAAATATTTTTATCATGTTGAGGTATCCTTCTATTCCATTCCTAATAAGTACTTAAAATAGAATGTTTACTTTTTATCAGATATCTTTTCAGCATCTGAAAAGATCTTGGATTTTTCATTTTCTATGTTTTAAGATTAGATTTCTTATTATTAAGCCATCCTCAAATTTCTGAGATAAGCATTTCTCAGTTGTGATTAATTATTCTTTCAATATATTTTAATATTTATTTGCTTGTCTTTTTATTTAAGATTCGCAGTCTATATTTATAGGCAAGACTCATTTTTAGTATTCAGTACTAATCTTACTAGTTTTATTTTCCAATGGATAATTTTATTTTCAGACTGAGAGGGCATCTTTTAGGTACTTAAAAAAGATGAACCAGAATGTTAGCAGCCACCTATAATTATAAAGGAATAATAAACAAATGCCTCACCTTCAAAAGTATAACAACATGGGGCTTCCCTGGAAGTCCAGTGGTTAAGACTCCAGGCTTCCACTGCTCGGGGAGTGGTTTCGATGCCACAGGCCAAGCGGCACGGCCCAAAAAAAAAAAGAGTATAACAACAATTCAAATGTATTCAAAAGTGAGGTGAAAATAAACCTACTTGCAAATATCCGGTTTAATTAAATAGAAAACCATTATTTTAAGCATTGTCTTTATTGGAAAATTCTCTACTGTAGAGAACCATAGTACTCAAGCTAGAGAGAAAAGTCTATTGATATTACAGACAAAACTTAAGACTTCTCAGAAATAAGAATAGTAAATACATAAAATAATGCTTTCTTTTAACGTTAACCTGTTCCTGTATTAAATGAGAGTATATGTTTTGCATATCAAATTAATATATGTTTGGGCTCCCCTGGTGGCACAGTGGTTAAGAATCCACCTGCCAATTCAGGGGACACGGGTGCAAGCCCTGGTCCCGGAAGATCCCACGTGCCGCAGAGCAGCTAAGCCTGTGCGCCACAACTACTGAGCCTGCACTCTGGACCCCGTGAGCCACAACTACTGAAGCCCGCGTGCCTAGAGCCCGTGCTCCGCAACAAGAGAAGCCACCGCAATGAGAAGCCCGTGCACCGCAACGAAGAGTAGCCCCCGCTCGCTACAACTAGAGAAAGCCCGTACACAGCAACGGGACCCAACACAGCCAAAAATAAATAAATAAAATAAATTAATTTTTTTAAAAATTAATATATGCTTAAAATCTGACTTCATGAAGTTTACTATCCTGCTGTTAATGATATTAATATTTTTAAATAATTAGACATAAGTAAAATATAACCATAAAAATTTAATATCTGCTAAAAAGGAGATATCAAAAATCACTGGCAAAGGGATAGATGATTCAATAATAAATAGTGCTGGAAAAACTAACAATTTGGGAGCATGGAGAGACAAAAAAGAGTGTCCAAAGAATGGGCCCAGGGGCTCCCCCAGGGTTGCCTGACAATGAGCTGGCTGGTATCTGGAGGTGCCTGATCTCACCTTCCTCCAAAGTCTCCAACTGCTGGACAGCTAGTGTTTCCAGCAGCTCCCTAAAGAGCTGGCACCCAAGCTCAGGCTATTTGACACCCAAATTCAGCTCCACTCTCAGCCCACTCCCATGTTTGACCACAGCACACCTGGTGCACTCAAGCAAGTACACCACTCTCCTGGAGAGTGAGTGCATGGCCCCTTGCATCCTCCTGAACCTTCTATTTATGAATTCCTGCTTGAACCAAATAATACTTGGTGTTGATTGCCTGAGCCCTTTGCTTGAGGAAATGGGTTTAAACCCTGACCTCACATTATGCACCAAAACTAATTCTGTAAGGTAAACAAAATAAAGTCAGTAAAATAAAGTTAACAACAACAACAACAAAGGTTAATAAAAATAAATCAAGACAATGAAAAGCTAGAATAAAGTAGAATTAAATGATTTTCAAATCTCTGGAGGGTGAGACAAATTTCTAGGTTTCATAAGAAGAAGATAAATCACAAATAAAAACACTAATTGATTTACTACTTACTACATAAATATTTTAAACATTCATATAACAACAAAAAGACAAAGAGAAGAAATATTTCATCTAATATGACAAAAGGTTAAAATCCCTATTACATAAAAAATTAATACAATTGATTTTTTTAAATCAAATCATTGAAGCCTAATTGATAAAGGTTATAAACAATCTACAAAGGACCATGCAACCAGTAACCAAAAAAATGCAAATGAAAGCAACAACAAGGTACCATTTTAACCTACTTTTCCTCCTACTTTTCTGACAGCTCCTTCTTAGGCTCTTTTGCTCTTCATCTCCCCAACCTCTGTATGTTGAAGTGCTCTAGGAATTCAATAGTATTTAGACTCATTACCTAATGACCTCAACCAGTCTCATGGCTTTACATAGCACCTATTTATCACTGATTCCCAAAATTTATATCTCCAATTCAGACTGGAATATCCAGCTGCCTACTTGCCATCTCCACTTGAATTTTTAACAACAGACTCAAACTTAATGCAAATATATCTCATTCTGTACTACTGATAATGCCCCTCTCTCCCAAACCAGATTCTCCTGCAGTCTTCTCCTTCTCAGTTGATGGCAACTCCATTCTTCCTGTTGCTCAGGCCACAAATCTTGGTACCATCTTGACTCCTCTCTCTCATATGCCACATCTCAGCAGTCAGCAATTTCTGTCAGCTCCACCTCCAAAATACACCCAGAATTCAATTCACTTCCCCCACCCCCACCAGGATCCAAGCCACCATCATCTTTCACCTGGATTATTGCAATAACCTCTTAACTGGTGTGCTGGCTTCTGTCCTTGCCCCTCTTCCTCTGTTCTCAGGAGAGTAGCCATAGTGAATCTCTTAAAACCTAAGGCAGATGCTCTCACTCCTTTGCTCAACTCTCCAATAGTTGCCCATTCCCATTCAAAGTAAAATCCAAAGACTTTACAAGCCCTACATGATCTATTCCCTTCTTACCCTACCTCATCCCTTATCGCCATGACTCCATCTAATATTGCTATCCCTCTTGCTTACCTTCTTCTACTCATGTGACTCTGGTGTCCCTCTAACCACACAAGCCATGCTCCTACCACAGAGCCTTTGCATTTGCTATTCTTTATCTGGAATGCTCTTACCAAGATATCAAATCGCTCACTTTCTAATTTCCTTTGGGTCTTTACTAAAAATTTGCCTTTATTTTCCTCCTCCCCTTTCCTTCATTTCCTGGCAATTCAGTCTTAAAGGTATTCAGTGGGGGCAGAACAAGGTACACTGGCCCATAGTGGTGTGTCAGAGCCAAGCAGGACCAACAGGGCACCCATGCAGAGGGGTGGCCTGGCATATGGGGTGTCAGACCTGAGCAGGGTGAAGACATGCTTACATGGAGTGGTGGAGCCCATATTGAGCCCATACTCAGTCAGAAGGGCATCGAGGCAGGGGAAAGGGTGGCAGCGGAAGAAGAGATTATTTATACACAGAGGGTTTGATCAAATAAGTAAATACATTGAGGATAAAGACAGCTAATTTCCCACTAATACAGTATAGAGGTACAAAGATGGAAAGGGATAAAACTAGAATGAAAACTGAAGTGTTGGATTGAAATTGAAGTGAACTCATGGTTTTCAATACAGTTATAGTATAAATATAGTATAAATAATAAACATAGTATAAATAAATATATGTATATATTGTTTATATATATGTATATGTATACATACAAAAATATTCTCGGTCCACTGAAAGTACCTGGAAGGAGCAAAATGCCAATAGCAATGAGCATACCTAGCGCACAGAGTGTGGCTTCAAGATAGCATTCTCAAGGGCTCCTTGGAGAAATGCCTGATTCCAGGGTTGGGGCAGGAAAGTACAAGATAAGCCTGGAACATCTTGGTATGCCAGAAAGCAAGGACATGTTCAAAGAATGATCGGGACATGATGAAAAGACACAGAAGCTTAGCTTGAAATGTTCCAACAGGAAAATGTGAAAATAGTTTTACCACCAAAATAATGATACTAGCTCACTGATTAAAACAGGAAACTATGAGCTCATATAGACATAGACAAATAAACTGAAAATTTGATGAGAAATGTCATCAAGTATCTCCCCACAAAACACTTAATTACAAAGAGAAGACGACTAACTTTAAAGTGGCGAAGTTTGGAAGACACCATTTAAATCAAGTGATCAAAGTAAACAGTATCAGTAATGGGCCAAATAGAAATTATGTGCCATCTGATAAGATACAACAAGAATACAGCATTGCTTCTGTGATATTCCTGCCAAAAATGTATAACTTTAAGTCTAATCATAAGGAAACAGCAGACAACCTAAATTAAGGGCTATTCTACAAAATAAGTGGCCTGAAATTTTCAACAGTGTCAAAGTCATAAAAGTTGAAGAAACACTGAGAAACTGTTTCAAACTGAAGGAGACTAAAGAGACAAGATAACTAAATGTAACAAGTCATAACGGAGAACTGGATCTTTTTGCTATGAAGGGCATTATTGAGACAACTGACAAAATTTGATGGGGGGGGTAGGGATGAGGATAAGACAGTAATAATGTATCAGGGTTAATATCCTTATTTTGATGGTTACATTTTGGTTAAGTAAAAAAACGTCTTGGGCTTCCCTGGTGACACAGTGGTTGAGAGTCCGCCTGCCGATGCAGGGGACACGGGTTCGTGCCCCGGTCCGGGAAGATCCCATATGCCGTGTAGTGGCTGGGCCCGTGAGCCATGGCCACTGAGCCTACGCGTCCGGAAGCTGTGCTCTGCAATGGGAGAGGCCATAACAGGGAGAGGCCCGCGTACCGCCAAAAAAAAAACAAAACAAAAAAAGTCTTTGTTTATAGGAAAGACACCCTGAAATATTTGGGGAAGGTGGAACATTATATAGGTAAGTCACTGACTTTCAAATGGTTCAGGAAAAAAAAGGTTTTGCTACTATGCTTGCAAGTTTTCTGTAGGTTTGTGATTTAAATTTAAAACATTTTTTAGAATTTTGTCACTTATTCAAATGAAACCTTTACTAGCCACTCTAAAATGCTCACCCCAATGACACTTCACGTTCTCCTTCCTGCTTTAGTTTTCCCCTTTAGCACACATATTTCATTTATTTATCTAGTTGACTGTTTCACCCAGGAGGATCTATGAGGGCAGGAATTTTTGTCTGTTTTATTCACTGCTGTGTCATGAGTGCTTAGAACATTGCTGGAACACAGCAAGTGCTCAATAAATAATGAAAAAATAAATGGATAAGCCTGTTAAATAAATGTTTGAAGAAAGATATAACCATTACAAGGATGGGTGAAATAAAACTGTTACTCTCATCATCAATGATAGTTTGTTAAAAATCCTTTTGGAATTGAAAGTCATAAAAATATTAATATCCTTTAACCTATAAATTCCACTTCTGGGAATTTATTCTAAGGAACTATCCTAAAATATGGGGAAGTAATCACAATGTCAAGGTGTTCACTAGAGTGAAAAACAATAATAAAGGAGAGAGAGAGATAAATATTCAAAAAGCATTGGATAAAGTATGCCATACCCACAGATTAAAATTCTATTTCAAATCCCGCCATCCTCTGAGCCACCTCTCGCAGTCAGTGCGTCCCAGTGCATTCCCTCCGTGCCCCTCCATCTGTACCCACATTTACACCTCCACACACACCCGAAGCCACAAAGTATACTCTGTGCGCTCCAACTGCACTCTGTTTTTACCTTCCTGGGAAACCCCACACTCCACCCACCTGGACCAGGCCCTGGCCCTCGCCCCAGCCTGCAGCCGTCCCCTATGCTGTTGAAAAGAGAACATTTCCGGATGGAGGGGCTTGGGTAAATGGGCCAGTTTCCCCATCGCAGGGTGCTGGCAGTTGGGCTGGGTCCGAGAGACCGGTGCCCTGAGTCTGTTCTTCAGGGGAGAGGCTCCAGGTACAGGCAGCGATGGTCTCCTGAGACGAATTCTAGACACCTCACTACTGCTGGGAGGAACAACCGGCCCCAACGATGTGCGTTCGGGTTGCTTTGGCCTTGGACCTTGGGGCCCCATGGTTCCTGGCCAGGGGCTCACGTCACTGCCCCAGAAGAGACTTGCGCCCCTTGCATGTTCAGTTCACTCCCCCGTTCTGGCCTCCGGCTGTCCTGCCCCTGCACAGCTTCGGAGCCAGAGCCCTGTCCCGGACACCTGGCCACAGGCCCTGAGCCAAGGCGGCGCTGCACTGTGACTCTGAGTAGGAGGGAAGGCACTGAGGAGGACTGGGGTTTGCTTAATAGGTGGGATGAGCCACACTCCTCACGAAGGAGTCTGGGACAAGGGGCCTCCAACACTGGGGCACCCAGGTGTAAAAGAAAAAACAATTAATTAATATATTAATTTAAAATAAGGCTATAGGTATAAAGTTTCAATTATGCAAGATGAAAAAGTTCTACAGACCTGCTGTACAACATTGTGTTTATAGTTAACAATGTAGTTAAATTTTAGTTAAAATTTTGTTAAGAGGGTAGATCTCATGTTGGTTTTTTATCACAATAAGAAAAAGGCTATAAAATATATATAACTACATGTAAAGGATGTTTTAAAAAATCTATCATGCCAATCTTTGTATGAGTACAGATAAGGAATTAATAAACACATTAAAAAATTCTATTTCATTTGAAATTCCATTTGTTTTGAAATTTCATTTCATTTGAAATTCTGAAAATGCGGGAAACTGCTTTTTTAAATGTATTATTACATGAAGGGAAAAAACAAACAGAATATAGATTTACAGTCTATTAGTCCAACTAAATAAAAATATGCACTTTAATAAGCAATTATTGTATTGGGGCAAATTTTGTTCTTCTCTATTTTCCAAATTGTTGGTAATATGGTTGTAATTTACATTCTTAAAATACATCTATAATAAATTTATATTTACTTTTAGAAAACACATCATGGATGAAATTAGCTAGATATAGAAAGTATTAACCCCATGAAAGAATAACTGTTTGGCTGAAGAGATTAGGAACATACAAACCAAATATTGACTAGTCTGCATTCAAATATGACTAAATATAAAAGAGGTAAAAAAAATTTAAACCTGTTTGAATAAAATGTTAATAGAAAAAAGTGATTTACATAAACTCAAAAGAAGAATTTGGCAGTATCAGTGTATTACTGCTGATGCAAGACATGTTAAATGCAACAAACTCTAAAACCACCAAAAAGGTACACTCTACTGGATCAGGGTAGGTTCATCATGCTTGTCAGGCCAATAAAGTATCCTTCAAG
The DNA here is from genome assembly GCF_951394435.1 of Stenella coeruleoalba. NCBI lineage: Eukaryota > Metazoa > Chordata > Mammalia > Artiodactyla > Delphinidae > Stenella > Stenella coeruleoalba. The sequence goes on from NC_137169.1 coordinate 107,701,713, forward strand.
ACTATCCAGCACCCCCCGTTCTGATTCCATGCTCACCAGAGAGTCTTCTGATTATTATCTTGGCCTCCCGGTTAACTTCTTCTAGGAAAGGCATATCCTAGACCTTCACATAGCCACATGAGTACTTGAAATAGGGCTAATCTGAATTGACATGTGCTGTAGGTATAAAATCCACCCCTGATTTTGAAGACTCTGTATGAAAAAACAAATAAATAAACTACCTCAGTAATAATTTTCTTGATTACCTGTTGAAATTATAACATTTTGGATAAGTTGGGTTAAATAAAATATGCTGTTAAAATTAATTTTACCTGTTTCTTTTTATTTTTTTAATATGGCTAAAAAGAAAATTTTAAATTACTTTTGGGGCTCACATTTGTGGATATTATTATATTCCTATTGAACAAGAACACTGAACAAGAATACTGCAGTTGGGACTTCCCTGGCAGTCCAGTGGTTAAGACTTCACCTTCCAATGCAGGGGGTGTGGATTCAATCCCTGGTTGGGGAGCTAAATCCCACATGCCTTGCGGCCAAAAAAACAAAACATAAAACAGAAGCAATACGGTAACAAATTCAATAAAGACTTTAAAAATGGTCCACATCAAAAAAATCTAAAAAAAAATAAAAGAACACCGCAGTCAATGTAATTATACCATCTCCCTATAAAGCAATAAATTGACCCTCTGGTTTAGACATTAGCCTCTTGTGAGTTTTCATGGCACAAGCCTGTCCCTCACAGGCTGATCAACTTTGCGTTGACAAAATTAAGCCATGCTAAATGGAAGATGAGACCTTCACTGAAGTGAGCAAGTCAAGGTTCTGGCATCCTCTGAGCTTCCTGGGCACAAGCTGTCAGCTCAGTCATTTCTCTACCTTCCATCATTTTCTCTCTCAGTTCATAATCTTGTGTTTAGACTGTGTTTTTCAAAGGATAGGGTTGTGTATTATTTATCTTTGTTTTCCTAGCACTTAGGTGCTTTAAACAAAGATATTAAAAAGTTTGTTAAATGAACATTTTTCTACATCCTTTGCCTTTGATCATAGCTACAGGCCTCCTTGCCTTGAAATACTGTGCATAACCTCCTCACTTCTTCATCCGTTAACTGCCACTTATAAAGATTGAACACATAAAAACCTGAAAGTGAACTTATACAGTCACGTGAGCTAAAAACAATAATATCTAATGTGGAGTGAAAGCTTCATAAGCACCACAGCACACTATATTATCAAGGACAGAGCCTTAGAGACAGACTACAGAATTGATATTTCATCATTATGCAATGACCTACATTATATGACCTCTTATTTGTCCCTGAACTCCAACAGCAACCTGAGGCTAATATAAAACAGTGGTGGAAGGGAAAACAGATGACACAAAAAGAAAAGGAGGTTTATTATGGGATCAGTGTAATGATTTGGCTTCATAACATAGACCAGATGGCAATAGCCCCTTTCTCAGCAGGTGGCTTCTCAATGTCCTATGGGTTGTAAAAAACAAATTCACTATCAACCTCCTCTGCTAATAATTATTTCTGAGTACTGTGGCAGTATCAAAACCATGGTGAAAACACACACAATCCCTCAACACAAGGAGAACTAAATAAATAAACTTCTAAATATTTACTTCTGACAAAAGGAAAATCCTCTTCTGAGAAATGCTGTTACCTAACAGATCTTGGCTTCTAAAAAGCCAGGTATGTTCTCATCTTTTATTTTAAATGAAGAAGATGGCCTTTGTTTTACCCAATTTTTTGGCTGTTTTGCAAAAGCCATTGAAAATGCCTGAGAAAGGATTGGCATCAGTTTTACTGAGGTTTAATATTTATAGTTGCTAATTCTGTAAAATCATGAACGCTTTTTCTTTTTTTTTTCTTCACCACGCGGCTTGTGGGCTCCTAATTCCCCCACCTGGGATGGAACCCGTGCCCTCTGCAATGAAAGGGTGGTGTCCCAACCAGTGGACTGCCAGGGAATTCCCCATCCTTTAATATTTTATAAAAATTGTGTATACAAGAATTCGTTTGCCTTCATTTTCCATACCTCCAAAGAAACCTTTCTGGTGTACAAGACAAACTGAATCAAATAGTCTCTGAAAGGTGACTTACCGATTCCAATAAAAAGTATAATTTGATGACAATTTCTCTTCAATAGTTTGAGACACTTCTAACAAACTACAATTCAGTTGCCTTAACTAAAAGCCTGCAAACTGACCTTTACAAAATTTTCCCAGTAGAAGCGTTCTTTCATTCTAGGAGAGAGAAAAGATCGTACATATGTTACAGCTCTTTATCATTTTACATATGGGCTGAGCGTCATCTTTTAGTGACTTCCCTCCAGATAGTTGGTTGCTCTAATATTTTCCAGAATTGATTCGTCCTTAGGTACCGACTTGACTGAACTATTAAGGCTCACATCAATCCAGAAATTCTGGCTTTAAGATAGGGAAAATGGGAATAGGAACCGCAGAGCTGGCTAACTCCTAGGGACAAGAAGCAAAGTTCACCACCAAACGAAGGTCACTCAAGTGCAAACTTGAAGCAGAAAGGCACAAGGAGAGGGAGAAACAAAGTGGCCTCAGCTCGAATCGCATTTAGAGATCTAGAAAACAGACATAACACATCTCAGTTTATAGTCGTTAAATCGGATGATATTCGTGAACGTGGGACTAAGAATCATGCAATATTTGAAAAGTAGAAAGGAAACAGAAGCTCTGTAAACCGTTAAGCGAGGGCTGTAAAACGTGAGTAAAGAAAAGGAAGGTCGTAAGGACCCCACCTTCCGGGAGAGTTCCAGTCCGCGTTAGCTGGCGGACTCAGGAAGAGGAGGAAGAAGAGGAGGGAACACTTCAGCGGGACCCTTGGCGCCCAGGCTCCCGGCGCGACTTGGAGCAACTCGCTGACGCATGCGCAACTCCCTGACCTAAAGACGAGGGGGCGCCCCGGCCCTCGTTTATCTAGAGGCGGGGAGGGCGGGGCGAAAACACGTGACCGGGTTGCGGCATTTCTGGCCCAATCCGAGGCGTCTCGGAAAGCGCCCTTGCAGAGCAATTCGGGTGGCCCCTGTTCGTCCGTAATTTCCTGGCTATTTGACTCCGCTCTTGAATCTAAGAATTTAGTTTGTCAGAACTTTCTTCCGTGTGTTCCGTGAATGAAATTAGTGGCACACTCTAAAGTGACTGGCGCTTTTTATTTATTTTTCTCTATAACTAGAGTGTATTTCTGTAATTTCAAGTCCTGTTGCTCTCTCCCCAGCACGCTCAGGTCCTCTTCCTACTGCGTGAGACTCCAGAATCGCTGGAGGGCGCCTTTATGTAAAATCAATCCCCTAGGAAGAGAAAAACTGCTTTATATCTCAGTCGTAGAGGATTAGGGAAATTAAGGTAAAAATTTGAAGAGGCAAGTGTCCCACAGGACTACCACAGATAGCCTCAAAGACATACCCTAAAAGACTACTTTATTTCAATATAAGCATTTAAGTAAAATCTCCCGCTCTGTTTATTCCAGGCTGCTATCAAGAATCTGAAGCAATGATACTGGGATAAGATTACCTGCAAGATGTGGTTGGTTCGCCCCAGAGGAGTGTTACGAGAAACAGGTTTTAGAGAAACTCAGTCTTAAAGCTGGAGTCCTTGAAGTGAGAAGGGCATGGAGTAAAAGCAAGATGGATGGGGCTGATTTCTAGGGTTCTGATCCATCATGAACTGACTTTTACAGCCCAGGAACCTTGGCATTGGGAAATCAAGCAGTACTGCAAAAGGATAAGATGCCAAATATGTCGAAACAATAAAAAAAGGAAATTTCCCTCCACATATCGCAATATGGATAGCTTGGTAAAAATAAGACCCCTCACCTGGAATCCTGTTCAGGAAGAGTTCACTCATTTCCTACAAATAATAAATCCTCAACACTGCAGAAATGAGTCTGTTCATAACTCAGAATATTCTCAGAAAACGGGGACGGGGTGCACAGCTAAAAGCTCTGAACCTGCACTGGCTTTTCTGCTAGAGTTGCAGCGTGATGGTAATTGCTGCTTCCCTTGCAGACACTAGCTTCCTCTGTTGCTGCTGTCATTGGTTCTTAAGAAATATAGTTGCTCCAACTTCAGTTCCTTCCATGATACTTATAGATTCTTCTACCAACCCTAGTATTCCTCAGACACAGCTGTCTATATAAATGACATTGAGCTCCATTGAGTACACTGCTACTGGCTTCTTGGTGCCAAGAGAAGATGACTGTGGGAGAAAATGCCTTCCAGTGGAGAAACCCAATAGCCTCTGTGAGTTAATTCTGGAGCTGTGGAGTGAGTCTAACCAGGAAAAGTTACAACTAAAGTGGAGGGCACAGGTCATGGCCTTCATCTGCAAGATGGTGCCGTCTGAGTATTTAATAGGAGAATCAGAGAAAATAGGGAACTGTTTACAAAGTCACTTCTTGAACAGCTAGAATGAGTTGTTTTCACCAGTGTTGTGTGCCTATTTGGTGGCGTCAGTATTGACAAGTAATGTGGATGTGTCCATTTTATAAGTAACCAGGTACAAATGATGCCTCAACAAAAATCTAAATTATTTGTAAATATTCATAACATTGAAAGTCATACTTGCTTCTGATTCCTACTCAAGCAGAACTGCTGTCATGGGATAACCCTGCTTCAGGGTCTTACCACCCAAAAAAGTGGCTAGATTTGTATAAAAGTATTTTACCAATATATAAAGCCTTTTTAAAGATTCTCCTGGAAATCATTTTGTAATTTCCATTTTGTGGTAGAATCTGTTCTCCTTCAAGTTAGGGCTCTTCATTAGACTAGTAGTAACACAAGTAGCTGCCTCAGGCCAAATTACCCAAGCCTGGTTCTCAAATCTTAGGCTGATTAGTACATGAAGAAGGAATACAGTAGTAGAATGCTATTATTAAGCAACAGCTGCAGAATATCATTGCATCCAGTACTAGGAACAACAGAGGGGAAATTTTCAGCAACAGGGAGAATAAATGTCACGTGTTCCAAAGCCTCTCTTTAAAATATAGAACAAGGAATAAACAATACATGAAAGTATTTTTGAATCACAATCTGTCACAGAATTGCTTCTTTACCTTCACAATCTGTCACAGAATTGCTTCTTTGCCTAACACCTCCACCAAAAACTTTTAGTGTATTTCTACCATCTTCTTTAACCAAGAGGGGAAAGGCTTTGAATATTTTAAGCCATAAAACCAAAAAATACCATACTAATTTCAATAAATAATTCCTGCAGTTGAAATATACTTCAATATTTTCCATCTGTCAGGAAGCAGAATTCCATAATTAAAATACCTTTTCGATATTAAACTGTAAAGCAATCATGAAAACATTACTTAACATTACACTTATGCCTTGACTTTATAAAATAGATTCGAGTTGTCTACAAATGAAACATTTTAAAAATCACTTATCACAGGAAAGCCAAAATGAGAGCAGAAAAAAATGTTTGAATCAGGTTGGATTTACTCAAGGTTAACATGCAAGAATTATTTATACTTACATTACCTAAGGACTCTGAAGGTAAACATTATACAGTATTAATGGAGACTTTGCACTCATTTTAGAAAACTATTTGGTGTACAAGAGGTTTATAATCACTTTAGTTAACTATAGATATAGTTACTTCAACTGTAGGTAATAAGTTATTACTTCAAATCAAAATACAAAAAGTACTGGCTCAATCTGCAACTCAAAAAGGAAAATCAATTTTTTCTGCTCTTTGGAAAAAAAGTTAGTAAGCTGATGAGTTAAACTATCACATTGTAGTACCTCATATCACATCCAAGCGTTTGAATGTTAACTTTCAAGCTGATTCTGTTTCTAAAAAGACCTTCAAAGCCCCCAATGGTGGTGTTCAAAAAATGAATGTCATACAGTGAAACTAATCATTAACAACAAATCTTCAATTTATTTGAAGCAATTCGATTTCAAAAACTTTAAGTTACAGCAGTCACAGAAAAAAAAACACGGAACAGTCAGAAATAATAAAAGAATAATGAGGAGTACTGCATTTTTTTGTTTTTAACACTGTCATGGCTTTATTCAAAACACAGTTGCACAAAAGTATTAACTTCAAAGTTTTTAAGGAGGGTTTCGAGGAATTCAACACACTATATACATACTGCCATACAAAGAGCATTAAAATAGGACCAAAAACTTCTACAAAATATAAAACCCACCCTTACTTATTTGCATGAAAATACCACCCACAAAGCTAAGTAAGTCTTAAAAAGTTTTTTGGAGGCTCTAAGTGTTGTTTTCAAACCAAAGAACTCTCATTTTGATTGCACAATAAGATGATTGATAAGAAAGTCAATACATAGATTTAACTTTTAAAATAAGTATTTTATAATCTGGCATACTATGCAATGAGAACCCTTAACGGACTAAAACAGGGCATTATAATTGTTAAAAAGGAGTAAAATGTTAGCCTTTTGGAGATTCCAATCCCCCCACTAAACTTATCCCAACAGTTTTATTTCAGTCAGTTATGCAAATTTTTTAGTTTATCCACAAATAACTTCATCATTTTTTACTTTAAATCCCCAAGTCATACATTTTAAACCAAAAAAGAAGCAATACTATATTCAGTAATTTAAATGTGTCCCAGTACGAAAGTGTAACTTCAATTAATTTGCTGATACTAACTTTTTAAAAACTTACAAATATTCAAAACAAAGGGGAAAAAATTTTTAGATAGCCAAGATTAAGAAAGCAATTGCCTTGAACATGGAGCCTCCACAACAAAAAAAGGGGATGTACTTGCCTACTCATAATATTATATTTAGTAGCTGTATAAGGAAACACACACTCACAGTTATCCCAAATATTTTTCTATTTTTAATGGACATCCACCTGAAACCAAATCTTAATTTTAATATTGATTTACTTTCAAATATTTTTCCAACTGTCCAGTATATTTCAATTAAATGCTATATCTGGTAATGCTTTAAAACTATAGAAAGAATAATTAAAGGTTCTACTCAGGAAAATTAGAAGTACTTTGCAGAGTGGTATCTAAATCACTTGGGAAGCTAATCTGATTTGAATGTCTCATTAATTATCAACACGCAATTGTTCTGACTTTTGAGGAACACACATGCTGCTTCCAAGAGCCTCCTCTGCTTCTTTTCTTTCTTCATCCTCCTAATACAGTCTGTACATCTTGTCAAGAAAGAGATTTACAGTAAGCAGAGTCTGTTGCATAAAACTGTATTGATAATAATATTCCTATTTCAGAAAATACTCAATTTCTTTCACTTAGCTTGTTTAAAGCTAAGACAGGTCTGAAAAGGTGGTTGAGGTATAAGACAAAGTCATCTTGGGTGTCCATAAGTTTCCCAACTCTTTTTTGAGAAGAGGGGAGTGAAACAAGAAAGGAAGGTGATCATAAAAGAATCACTGAGAGGAAAACAAAGAATGCACACTTAAAACAAAACAAAATAACAACCGTTGGCAGGTCATGATCTTCGACTTGAAGAAAGGGCTCTCCTACATGTCTCTGAAATCAGTATAAGCAATTTTTCCTTGGAAACTAAAATCTTCTTAGTCACCTGGCTTAAAAGGTTTTAGAAGCCTTCACAAAAGCCATGAACTATATTGTTGAATAGAACCTTTACTATTCTGCTCCTACTTTCCAAGCTACTCATGTGACAAAAAAGCACCCAAATACCCTCAGCCAAAAAAAAAAAGTCACTGCCTTCAAACTAAAGATCTCTGGGTTGCCCCTAAAAAAATAACCAACTTATCATTCAAGAGACTATTTTCATTCCAGATTCCAGCCAACTGTGATTTCAGTTAATTTATAAATAACTTTAAAATCCTATGAATGAAATGCACCATATTACGCCTGTGTAAAAGCAATCATGTTTTAATTATACTAAAAATGACTAACACAGTGAACTTCAATTAGAAAAATTAAGATTCTAAATAAATTGCTAGGGAATTTCACAATGGGGTCAATGAAAATTTGTCTCTACATACAATATGATCATTAACAGACTAGTTAATCTTATTTGGAATGGTAAGGCAAAAATAGTAAAACCACACTTTTCCTATAAAAAGTTACACATTATCTTCTGTAGGGATAGCTATCGTACATGAAGAAACAAAGAAGATGTGATCACTCTATTGCACACCCAGGAACATTAGGGAATCTGGTCTTAGAATGATCTAGTCATCTTCTTCCTCTCCATCATCTTCAGCATCTCGTTTCCTCTTTTCCCCTCGAAGACCTTCTTCTTCTGAAAGAGTAAAAGGAAAACTGTAAAATACTTAATTTTAACAAATGAATATTTGTTAAGCTACAGAATTTTGAATCTTAGTGAAAAGTTAATGGCGTATGAAAATTATAGGTTAAGTTTCTCCTCTGCATTACTTTCAATTTCAGTATTGAAACAGCCTTAATAGACTTAGAAATCCATAAATAATGACAGCTTGCTATGCGCCTTAATAGACTTAGAAATCCATAAATAATGACAGCTTGCTATGCACCCTTGTGGCCAAATCATGAAGTACAGATCAAAAAACCAAGGGCTTGACATCATTGGAATTGTTAGTGAATTTTTAAATTTCTTGAAAGGCCTAGGTAAAGAGAAGCAGAGAGCAAATCTAAAACGGGCATTATCTGGAGTTCAACTGTTCTTCTCTTATAAATAAAGTTTCACCCCCTCCAAAATGAAAGGCCCTAAGAAAATAATAAATTGAGCTTATGGTTCCATTATCTCTTCATTCCTGTTTAGAAAATAAATGTTACAAGCTGTTTTTTTTCTTTTAAATGGAATTAATGAATACCCTGAGAAAACTCCTCTTTAAAAAAGGTTTTACACCAAAAAAAAAAAAAAAGGTTTTACACCTTTCAAGGAATTCTATTATATGTTACCAACATCAAAGAGATCAGTGATAATTTGAATTATAGACTCATTCTTTAAAATCCATGAATAATAGCTTTTTAGGATTTTTGAATGGCTAATGTAACTCACCCTCTTCTTCTTCTTCTTCCCCTTCTTCAACGTAGTCATCATCATCTTCTTCATCCTTGAGATTCAAATATTCAGTTTGAATATGATGCAAATGAACTTATTTTCGAAACAGAAATAGACTCACAGACATAGAAAACAAACTTACGGTTACCAAAGGGGAGAGGGGGTGGGGGAGGGATAAATTAGGAGTTTGGGATTAGCAGATACAAACTACTATATATAAAATAGATAAACAACAAGGTCTTACTGTATAGCACAGGGAACTATATTCAATATCCCGCAATAAACCATAATGAAAAAGAATATGTATATGTATACATATATATGTATAACTGAATCACTTTGCTATATACCAGAAACTAACACAACACTGTAAATCAACTATACTTCAGTTAAAAGAAAAAAATTCAGTTTGAGAATAAATAAGCCATGACATGGGCTATTCACTGTTTGATAATAATACATTCCAATAGGAGCAAAAACTATGGTCATCCTGTGTTCTGACAACCTCTGCCTCACTTACAGAGGTCTTTTTTAAAAACCCAACTAAATCTAGTTTCTTCATGAAAACAAGTTATGTTTGAGACCAGCAACATTCAAAAGAACTTTCTGCAACAATGGAAATGTTCTGTACCTGTGCTGTCCAATACAGTAACCACTAGCCACAGGTGGCTCCTGAGCATTTGAAATGTGACCAGTGCAAATGAGGAACTGAGTTTTAATTTTATTTTACTTTAACTAAATAAACAAATGTGCCCGGTGGCTAATGGACAGAGTAACTTTTGACTATTTCAAAGACACAGTCTTCTGTTTTATAGACTGAGGAAGGATCACCTGAATCTTAGCCTGAACACAGCTACACGTGTTGAATAAGTCACTTAATCTCTCTGGACCTTAGTTTTCCAATCAATGAAAGAAAGTATTCATCTAGAAAGATCTCTAAGTTCCTTCTACATCTAAAAATCTACACATCAAAATAGCAAATGTCAATAAAAATCACAATAAAACTTGATCTACAACCCCTGTGGAATGAGTTGTTCTGGATAGCTAAGATTTAAACATAGCCTTGAAACATCATAACCATTTATTTTTTAATTTAGCCAACTGGGATAAAATCTCTAAAGTACATTGCACACTTCTACCATTTTATGCTAAACCTAACAAATCTTTTTCTTGAATTGTCATAGTCACCATTGTGACCATGAGCAGTACACTAATTAGTATATGCCAATTCTCTCAAAGCCTATTAATATATATAAGATGGTTTTCTCCTTTTTAAAATGACCCTGGCCTCTACTTTGAGTTGTATCTTTCCACAGTTTTTATGCCTTCTCTTTTGCAGTTAGTTACTATTTCAATTTTAATCTGCTATGGATTCAGAAAATAGATCAACAAGCTTACCAGAGAACTGAATATAAAAGAGAAAACAGGATTAGAATAATGGCTTGAATACTCTCCTACAAAGAAAATGTCTTTTGTTACGTATACCTTTCACAGTTACCGTCTTGTGCTTGGTTGTGTTCCAAATGGTTAAGTTCTAATATATGTTTGAAAAAATGGAATCAAGCTAGGGGTTGATTGGAGGGTCCCCCCTCCAACCCCAAAATAGTTTACCCCTCCTTAAAAATAGTTTAAATGGCAAATGTTAAAAACTGCTGGGTAGTTAGGAAAAACTTGGACAACCGACACTTTTCAAAGTATCCACAGCTCTATTTGTGTCTATAAATATTAAACAGAACCTATTTTTCCAGCATTTAGCTTAAAGCCCCTGAGAAACTAAACTGCATGACACTTATATCAGAAATCATTCTTATACAGTCAATTCAAACACGAAAACATTCCATACCAGAACACCCAAGCTGCCAGGAGCATAAGCAATAGATGGGGTAGCAAATAAACTAAGGAACTATAGTAAAAATCAGGAGAATGTGTGGGCTTACATTTAAAGAAGAAAAGAAAGGAAGAGAAGAGGGGTAGAGGAGAGAGGGGATGGAAGAGTGGGGAAAGAGAGAGGAAAAGAAGGAGAAAGAAAAGGACATTTTAAACATTTCAAATCTGCAAGGAATGATAAATGAGGGTATTTAAATATTTATAATTTTTTAAAAGCCACTTGAAATACTAATCACATTTATTCATGATAATTTAGAAAAGCCCAAGTCTAAAAAGCAAATCACTTCTCTGGATTTTGTTTTAAACAAAACATGATTAATCAATTCATGTTTTTATGCCTTTTAAAAAAATATATCATCTATTAGATTACCAGAGACTTGCTCTGTAAAGATTATGGTCTTAGTTCCTAACTAGTGGGTAATAAAATGTTTCCTCATTTGTACTATGAATAGTTCAAGAACACCATAATTCCCAATTCTTCTAAAGCCCCCATCTCCATTTTTAATGAAGTATACTACACATACATAAGTCCTTCTTTATACATATTAATTCCTTACCTCTGAAGAGCAGCTGAAATAGAAACAAGACTCAAACAAAACAGAGCTAATCAAATACCATTTCTGTTTCCTTCTAATTTCTTTTTTAAGTCTTATAGTCTCTGAAGTTTCTCTGGCTCTTAGCTTCTAAAAACAAGACTTCGGGCTTCCCTGGTGGCGCAGTGGTTAAGAATCCGCCTGCTAATGCAGGGGACACGGGTTTGAGCCCTGGTCCAGAAAGATCCCACATGCCGCGGAGCAACTAAGCCCATGTGCCACAACTACTGAGACTGCACTCTAGAGCCTGTGCTCCGCAACAAAGAGTAGCCCCTACTCGCCGCAACTAGAGAAAGCCGGCATGCAGCAACAAAGACCCAATGCAGCCAGAATACATAAAAATAAAATAAATAAATTTATTTTTAAAAATAAAAACAAGACTTCATTTTAAAAAACATCCAAATTATCTCATCATGATTGAAAACTTCTGGTCCCAGCTACCACATTGACTTAATGTTGTATGTATTATCTTAGAGATGTTTGCTCTATACTCCACATCATTTTTAGTTAATATTTCCCAGTACTCAATGGAATGATAAACATAAACATTTGCAGTTAGCTGAAGGTCATTTTTAAATGACTTAATACTATTTAAAGAAGAATTACTGGCAGAGAAAATAAAAAGTCAATTGCAGGGAATTCCCTGGTGGTCCAGTGGTTAGGACTCCGTGCTTCCACTGCAGGGGGCATGGGTTTGATCCCCGGCCAGGGAACTAAGATCCCGCAAGCAGTACAGCACAGCCAAACAAACAAACAAACAAACAAAACAAACCAAAACAAAGTCAAACTGCAAAATAACAAGTCCATTATTTTACTAAGTAAATTAAAACTTAGGGGAAAAATATTCAAGTTGTATGCTGATGTAAACTGAATAGGTTGCCTTTCTCCCTGAATACTTAAAATGCTTAAAAGTTCTGTTCTTCATTATTGTAAAGCTAACTCACGAAAGCCCCAAACAAGTTTAAGTCCCATTTTTTCTACACTAGTTTCATATTTAAAATGGTATCAGAGGGCTTCCCTGGTGGCGCAGTGGTTGAGAATCCGCCTGCCAATGCAGGGGACACGGGTTCAATCCCTGGTCTGGGAAGATCCCACATGCCGTGGAGCAACTAAGCCGGAGCGCCACAACTACTGAGCCTGTGCTCTAGAGCCCATGAGCCACAACTACTGAGCCCACGTGCCGCAACTACTGAAGCCCGTACGCCTAGAGCCCGTGCTCCACAACGAGAGAAGCCACCGCAGTGAGAAGCCCATGCACAGCAACGAAGAGCAGCCCCCGCTCACCGCAACTAGAGAAAGCCTGCCCGCAGCAAAGAAGACCCAACACTGCCAAAAATAAATAGATAAAATAAATGATAAAATTTTTTAAAAAATGGTATCTGAGAAACATCATCATTAATTAGTGATACTGTCTATCTAACTAATGTAAAAGTCATTAGGAGAACAAACAAAAATACAATTTCTAGTCTAAATAAGAGATGTTATTTTTAATAAATATTACTTTAAATTATGAATTATGAAAACAAAACTCAATAATTTAACATTAGGAGAAAATAACTTATCTAAACTCCCAGGGACTAAAGATCATTTGTTCAAGTCAACTGATTTCCTGTGAACCTACTATGTCCCAGTCAATGTACTGGATGCTGAGATAGAAAAATGAACAGCCCTCCCCTGAAGGAGCTATCTAGTAGAAAGTGGCCAAATAAACAAGTTTTTACAGAAGTGTCTACAGGCAACAGACACCTAATCAAGGTTCAAAGGTAACAGAGGAAGGAGTGACTGTCTCTTAAAAATTACAGAAAGCTTCAATAATGAGGCAACGCCAGAGTTGACTGTTTAAAGATAAGAATCACGAGGCATGATTTGAGTGGTAGTTACACAAGTATGTACGTATATAAAATTTCATGGAGTTGTACATAAAATCAGTCCACTTTACATGCTTTAGTATATTTATGTTTACCTGAGAAAAAAGAAAGTAAAGTTCATCAGAAGGCATGGGTAGAAAGTCATTTCAGATAGAGTAAACAATGTGTATACAGACAGAAAGGCATTAATAGCTTCGTGTGATGATTTAATTTGGTATTGAGGGAGATGAAGCTAGAGAAGGTAGCAGAGGCTAGATAATGAAGGGCCTTGTATGTCTTGGTGGCAACAGGGAAACATTAAAGGGTTTCAAGCAGGCCAGTGATATGATCACATTTGCATGCAGACTACACAGGCAAGCACTATGGAGGATACAACAAAGTGGTGACGCTGTTCTCAAAGAGACCATTTAGAAAACTACTAGAAAAGCATAAGCAAGAAATAATTAGGGGAAAGTTTTCATGAGTGCCTATAACGTGCCAGCAACTAGATACTTTACACATGTTAGTTTGTTAAATCCTTAACGACCCTATGAAGTTGGTATAATCTCAGTTTTATAAATGCAGAAACTGAGGCTCAGAAACATTTGTAAAATGTTTCCACTGTCCCATGCTGCTGAGAGAAGAACCGATTTGAAAGCTATCTAGGAGGTAAAATCATAGGGTTTATTATTATCTGGATATAATATGAACTGAGGGGCAGTGGGAAAAAAGATAGGCACACGCACACACACACAAGTTAGAAACAACTCTCAGATTTCTACACAGCTTACTTTTTATATTACTTAACCCTATGCCTAAACAGTTAATTTTCAGTGCACATAAGAAGGTCTATTCACCTGAATTTCTTCTTTCATTAAGTATGAGAGGCCCACCTCCTCTTCTCCCTCTCCCAGTTCTGAGCCTGCTTCATCTTCATCCTCATCCTCATCCTCGTCCTCCTCCTCTTCTTCCTCTTCCTCATATCCTTCAGGTGGACCAGCTTCATCTTCCTCTTCCTCTTCATCATCTTCATCTCCATCTTTAAAAATATTTTAAAAGATAAGCAAATGTTTTTGCCTTGGCCCCTCAAACTCGTAAGCCAATGGGTAGAAAGTATATCAGGGTGATTTTTTTTTTTTTTAAGATTTCTCTTTTATAACATCCCATTTACTGTTTGAGAAATATGGTGTCTAAATATTAAAATTTTCCCAACGTATAGATTTTTCATCAAAACATTACATGGACTGAAGTTTATTTTACTTTGTGGACACTTCAAAATCTGCCTGTCCATCATTCCATCATTTTATAACACTGTTTATCTATCAAATTCTTCTTACATGTGAAAAACTTTTCAACCAGTAGTAACAGTGTCCCATTACTGACAACAGCTTTTCTGTCATCAGATCTATTAGTCACCCATTTATCCAAAAATGTATATTCAACTCTCTAAAGCATTTCCATCACCACCACCACCCCCCAAAAAAAAACATATCCATTAACAGTCACTCACCATCCTCCTCTCCCGCAGCCCTGACAACCGTTAATCTACTTTCTGTCTCTATGAATTTGCCTCTTCTGGGCATTTCATATAAATGGTGTCATACAATATGTGGCTTGAGTACGGCTTCTTTCACTTAGCAGAATGTTTTCAAGGTTCACACACTGTAGCATGTATCAGTACTTCAATCATTTTTGTGGCCGAATAATATTCCATTGTATGGATTTATCACATTTTGTTCATTCATCAGTTGATAGACACTTGGGTTGTTTCTACTTTGTGACTTGTATGGATAATTATGTGATGAATGGTTCTTTTTTTTTTTTAGTACTATTTTAAAAGTTACCACTTTTACTGGGTGGTGGTTAAGTTTACAGAAATATAAAATTTCATGGAGCTTAATATTATAACAATCATTAAATTCCCCAAAGCTATCAGAAATCTGAATGAATACAAGACTAGGGCTATGAGTTTTTAAATTTTTGTCTTACTAACGTCTTTTTTTCCCCACACCTAAATACCCAGGCCCAATCTAATCTGCCAGCTAGACTGGAGACTATAACTGTGACACATTTATGAGTATTAAGAATGATTACCTTCATCATCCTCTTCTTCTGAGTCTGGTGCTTCATTATCCTCCTGGTCAAATCCATCTAAGTATGTGATTTGCTGTAGCAGTTCAAAAATACTTTCTCTATAATCTTCCAGGTTTGTGATCTCACAGTTAAACAAGTCAAGACTCTTCAAATTCTTAAGATTTTGCTGGAAAAGTAAAAAGTTAAAAATTACATTCAAGATTTAAAAACTCATGTTATTTATTTTTAATTCATGAACCAGAACATGTATAAAACTTTAAATCAAGAGAATGATTTTTGGATTTTTAGAATTTTATAATGAAGGGTTATTATATCAAGCACAGCTAATTCTCTTAATGAGGCCCTGGCACCTAAACTCCACGGGAGTAGGAACTTTGTTTTGGCAACTGCTGTATCTCTAGCACCTGGCTTAGTGCCTTACTCATAGTATGCACTCAGTATACTTTGTTGACTGAATCTGTGCCTAAATAGGCAACAACAATAACATGGTTAGTTTAAATCCACAGTCAAGCTTATTTTCAACAATTTCAACCTCCTCCCAAGCTTTTTTTAAAAAATCAGAGCAACAATTTTCAGAGTTTCACTTCATCCCCTTTTCCTTCCCTCATACCAGAAAACAAAGGAGCAAATAAAAATAATCAAGAAGAAAGAAAAAGGAATAGAATTTAAGAAAATACTGGAAATTTTAAAACCAGATATTCAGCTCCTGAAGTTGATGATAAAATAAATTTCTCACTGATTTAAAAATTTATCTGGGGCTTCCCTGGTGGCGCAGTGGTTAGGAATCCACCTGCCAATGCAGGTGACACAGGTTCAAGCCCTGGTCTGGGAAGATCCCACATGCCGCGGAGCAACTAAGCCCATGTGCCACAACTACTGAGCCTGCGCTCTGTAGCCCGCGACCCACAACTACTGAAACCCGCGCACCTAGAGTCCGTGCTCCGCAACAAGAGAAGCCACCGCAATATGAAGCCCGCGCACCACAACGAAGAGTAGCCCCCGCTCTCCGCAAGTAGAGAAAGCCCGCGCGCAGCAACAAAGACCCAACGCAGCCAAAAAACATAAAATAAAATCGTAAAGTAAATAAATTTATTTTTAAAAAATTTATCTGAATGTTTTACTCCAAAGGAAAATAAAGCAGTATCATCTAGATCAGGACATATAAGAAATTCAGAAGTTTCAAATGAGTGACATAAATACAAGTCAGTAAGATAAAATTCAAGCAAATCTCAGAAAAATTCAACCAAAAAAAGCAAGTCCAGAGACAAACCTTTCCACTTACCAGAGCTTCTACTGTACTAAGATCTTTGATTTTGTTTCCACTCAAATTGAGGTAGGTAAGGTTTGGACATTTCTCTGCCAGGACTTCCAAGCCTCCCGAGATTATATTGTCACTAAGTTCCAACTATAAATTCAACATGGGGAGAAAACAAAGAATGGTGAAGGCTTAGGACACATCAAAGATTTCTCAAATGTATCAATTTAAAGAAGAAAACAATTGTCATTCTCTCTGGCTTCAAGGGACTGTCACAGTCTTTAATTTCCAAAATCCCACCTATGACTGCCAAATAAAATATTAGAATCTCTATATAACAGACTTCTAACTCAGTTTTGGTTCCAGTTGTATAATAGTTGGATTTTATGTTTCAAAGAAAAACATTTGGTAGATGTTAAATTCATGCCATAAAGCGATTTCATTAGTCAATTTAAATTTCCAAAAGTAATATGACAGCTGATTTCAAAATCCTACAAAACCCCATTTTCCTACCTCTAGAAACTTAGAACCTTCTAATTAAAATGCAGAATGGTTGTTTCATTTGGGAAAAAAATATACATAATAGCCCACGGCATCAAAATCATGATGCTTTCACGCCTAGTGCCAGCTTACCTTTCGAAGTTTATTTAAGCTGGGCAGCCGGGCCAGTGAACTTAGTTCCACATTAGCCATACTCAGAAACTCTAGTTTTTTAAAAGTATCATTCAGGCCCTCAATTTCCCCATTGACACAGAGGCAATTATCAAGGACCAACTCTGTCACCTATAAGAGAGAATATGAATGATTCTTTAGTTTGCAGTCTGTTTAGCAAAAGACCTGGGTCCTGACACTCTGGAAATGTGAATATTAAAACCATCAATTCCCTCATATAGATCCTTTTCATTCTCCCCCCAAATTGAAATACAGTCTTAAGTCATCATTATAAGTTAACTTTTTAAATTTAAACTTGGACTAAGAAGTTCAATGCCTGTTTCAAATCACTAATAAAAAAATTTTAATTGCATAAAAAATAAGACTTTGAAAAAGGTCCCATGTGAAAATTGTTTCTGACCCTCATGAAAAAGACCCTCAACATTTGGCATATATTTATGCATGAGGGGATACCAAGGCTACTGAGAAAGGATTTAAGTGAGTCCTAAAACAGCAGGGAGAAGAAAGGAAATTGTTTTATTCACTTTTTCAGTTTAAACCCCCTTATTTTGGTTGATAAATGTCACCAAAACTCAAAAATACCTTGTTACCCTTCATGAAGAAATGTTAGAAAGCTCCTTCTGAGGCAGCCCAGCGTTCATATGTTATTTGTTCTAATATCGAGGCGAAACAATATCACCCAGGACAACACATCCTTGACAAAATGCTATTTTTCCCTGCCACCCTGGTAGAATTTTTGTGACTTCTCCCCAGTCTTGGGAAGGGGTTGCTGGATCCTCTCTTAGGTCAGAGTTGTAACAAAACTTTCCGGTGTGGGCCTAAATGGACTTAATCTTAAGAGGGAGGCAGGAAACCCTGGCTCTCCATTCTCAATGCAAAAATATGTTTGAGGTATTTTGAGAAATAAAAATTAGCAACAAGGAATGCTACCTTCTCTATTTGAACATGACATAATTATTTCAGGAAGCAAAGAAGGCATCATAATCTGTTTAGAGAGGAGGAAGCCAAGGCCCAGAGGGTAAGCATGACTGCCTAGGGTCAGTCACAGTATGTGGCAGAGCTGTGCCTCCACTTTGTCTTCTGACTCCTAGTCTAGCTGAGTGGAGGAGAGAGGGCCACTAGGTTTGGTGTCAGAAAACCAGTTCTTCCACTTGAGTAAGTAACTTCACTGCCCTGAGACTCCTTTTGCTAATTTGGATTCTACAACAATACCATCCACCTTACAAGTCTGTCGGAAGGAGGAAACAACAAACACGAAAAGTGCTTTGTAAACTGTAAAGGGCTATACAAATAGAAGACCGTTATTACACCACAGGGGAAGGAGGAGAGGCTGCAAAAAGGCAACATCCGGCACTCCCCAAAACTGGCAAGGAAATTACTAGGGATAGGATAGGTATAAGAATGGGGAAGGAGGGGCAAACCCACTTTTCCAACCCAAGACATAAAAGAGTATTCGAAATGTGTGCTTCTTTGAGAGAGCATTTTAACTTTGATTTTGTTTGTTTTTTCCTTAAGCCCCTAAAGACTAGGCCCTAGGAAACTTCAAGTTATCTGTGGGATGATAGTAGTGACTGTTTCCTCCTCCCTGCTATCTACCAATTTCAGCAAAACAGAGACTTTTTAAAAAGTACATAAGGACCTTGGATTCCCACCCTTCACGCCGCCACAGCCCACCGAACAGACCCTACTCATCCTCCACGCTGGTATGCACAAGCACCACCTCCACCCCTGCTGGAAAAAAATTATATCCCTTATATTGCAATTCTGGGGTTTATTTCAGAGGCCGCAATCAGCAAGACCCTATAGACATTTTCCTCTGCGACCAGAAATGCGAGGTTCCTCGTTGGCCATGGGCCCCGCTCTCGCGACCTGCCGCTCCGACCGACGGGAAACCCCACAAGGGGCGGGGACTCCCCAAGGAAAAAGGGGGTCGCCTCCCAGCCCGCGTTCCCCTAGCGCCTCCGCCCCGGGCGGGGAGAGCTGGGTGAAGCCGAGGAGGCGCCCGCGAAAAGGAGGCGGAAACGCCTCCCGCCCGACCCCCGAAAAGTTGACCACGACCCCGCCTCACGTGGCCCCTCCCAACCCCGTCTCTTTAACTAAGGCGACAGCAGCGAGAGCGCATCATTTAGTTTCGCCGAGCCCATCTTGAAAACACGAAACTTCTACGACCCATTTGTTGAGTTTTGTGAAACCGTCTCCAGGGATCAAAATTGGAGTTGCAGCCACCACTACGACACGCCGAATTTCGTTACACCGCGGGGGGACGAAGGGGATAAAGCCTCGTGTCCTCTCCCCACCTTCGGCCACTGCGACGAGTCCCAAAACTTACCCGCGGCCGAAGAACGGGCCGCTGACCCAGATTCCGCCTGGCGGCGGGCGGCGCGCACCGCTTCCCGGGGGAGTGGGCGCCGCCAGCAGTGGGCCGTCCGCGGACTCCGCGAGCGACCCCAGCCCGCGCCCGGCGCGACGTCGTCCAACGCCCAGGGGACTCGAGGCCGGAGACGCCCCCCAGCCCAAAAAAAAGAGTTGGCAGCACTGCAGAAAAGTTGGACTAACTTCTCAGGCGACGATGGCTGCGGCAGAGGCGAGTGGGACTGGGGGGTCGCGCCCACGCCGCCGGCCCCAAGGAGCTGGAACGTGAGGAGCGAAGCGGCCGAGCGGCCCCCAACACCCCGCTTCCCGCCTCCACGAGGCCAGGACGTCTGACTCGAGGAGAGGCGAAGGGGCTTAGCCCCCAAGCACACACAAAAACGCCCCTAGAAACTTAAACCCTTCGCCATTTTAAGTAAAAGATTTTAATGATTTAAAAGTTAAAATTAAATATTTTCCCCCAGCCCTACCCCCAGATGGGGGTTAATTCATTACCCCGCCCCACACACCCTCCAGGACCCCCAGAAACCCGATCCTCCGAATACAGGGCTGGTGAGGAAGGGGAGGGGGCTGAGTCATCTCACCTCCTCCGGGGCTCTGTCCCTTAACTCCAGGTTAATCCTCTTCTTCATCTCCATGTCCTCCTCCTGCTCTTCTGCTACTACTCTCCTCCCTTACCTTTTCCTGCCTTTCCCACTACCCCCAACCCTAAAATTTTAAAAGATTTGGAAATGAATGAAAAGAAATGCAAATATAAACGCCCACCACCACCACCAGATAGGTGTGGGGGAGAAAGAAGGGAATAGCAAATGGAGTCCAAGGAGTTGGGACTCTAACTCAGCTGCCCCCACCTTCTTGTCCACACACTCGCGCGCGCACTCACACGCACACACATACACACACCCGCAGTTCCTTCCCCTTCAATGGCTGCTCGGAGACTGAGCCTCCATGACACGGCACCGCCAACCCCCTGGCCTACACTCCACCCACCTCCCGAATGTATTGGTTGATTCTTCAGCATCTCACTACTCCATTGGGTTACATAAATGTCTATCAGTCTTTAGGGCGGACCTGAGCCAGAAACACTGTGCCTATTGGCTACGACCAAGCGCGCAGTTAACTCCGATAGGTCCAGGAAGGTGTTCGTCCCGGGGAAATGATTTTGAATCCCAGTAGCCCCCCTCCTTTTCTTTGTGTGATTGGCGCGCTTTCCCTAGGCGACCGGACGGTTTTGAAGCCTGTCGGGTTTCTTTTTGTTTTTGTTTTGCCTGATTTTAGTGTTAAAGGAAGGAAGAAAGCATCCTTCTGACGTGTGGAAGTTGCGAGACAGATAATTTAGCACACGGCACCCACCCCGCTCTTGGCGGTTTTAAAGCACAACTCCTGCTTTGCAGCCAAAGTGTACAGCAACGTGCACATCACATAAAAAGGACGCCTTCGTGGCACTGTCCTGCCGGAGATAGGCTTCTGGTGCAGAACCAGAGCAGGGATAAAGATGGTAGTTTAACTTCCAGCAGGAAGGACTGAACGATTTTGAAAGCAGTTGGGTGAGGTATAAGTTAGGCACCTTTAAATAAAACTATCCTGGAGGAATTGTTACTGAGGTAATTGTTGCTGTAATAAACACTAAGACCTTGGAGGGAAAACAGTGCTGGCCTAACGAAAATCAGACATCAACGCACATAGAAATGGTACTGCAATGCCTATCCTTTCTAAAATCCCTTTGGTTGGTTTCCATGGAAATCTGTAGTTTAAATGTGCTTTTAAAAGTCTGTCAATGTGGAATATAAAAGAGGTGTAAGAATGATTTTAAAAAATTTTGTCTTGAGAGTCTAGTTTTTCTTAGTTCTTGCTTAAATTCTGTCCTTTCCATTCCTTTATACCTTTCTCAGGGTAAATACCCAAAGAAATTCCAGATGATTTGGGGAAGGAAGTGGGTGACTTAGTACAACCTCTCCCAGAGCTGAGTGTTTTATTTGCTATTTTTCCAGCTTCTCAAGTTAGAGACCTTAGGATACAGATTTCTAACCACTCCACACTACCTCTCCTCCCATACTGAGACACACAGCTCCTCAAATAGCCTTACATTTAAAATGTAAATATCTGGTATTTGGCATGTTAAGTACTTTAAAGGAAAACAAAATAGTGATTGTCTTTTCCTTGCCAAGTGTTTCCTTTGAATTCCCTGAAAAGGAAATTTTATGAAGATGAAAACAAAGCGGGAGAGGGAGAGCTTTTGGTATAAAATGACATGGCAGGGGGCAGGTATTTGGAGTTAGTTTAGTTTGTTTGTTTGTTTGTTTGAATACAGGCCAAAGGAAGCCAAGATGATATAAAACTGAACCAAAATGAACTGAGGAACAGTTCAAGGAAGAGTTTAAAAAACAAGAGAAGGAAAAAAGGGGCTACAAAGAAACCTGGAAGCACATTTTAGTACCAGCTTAGGAAGAAGTCCTGTGTTCTGATCCCCCTAGCCATTGCAGAGTCTGGAACTCTGGAATGGAATCTCAGAGAGAGTTCAGGGACGGAGATTCAGATTTGGGAGTCATCCACATATGAGTGATAGTTGAGGGCATGAGAACAAAATAAGATGTCCACAGAGAATGTATATAAGAAGACTTATCAGGCAAAGGAGAGCAAAACATGGTTGAGGGGAAAGAGGAGAGAGAAGTTAAGTTGTCTACCATAGTTGTCAAAGAAATTGAGGAGCAGGTAGAAAAGAAGGAGGTGAATTTGTGGGGAAAAAATGTATGGAAGCCAAAGAATTTCAAGGGGGTTAAATGGTAGGGCTTTTGTAACAGAACACAGTAGACAGAATGCGAGAGTGGGCTAGAAATACTGAATGTGAGGAAAGGCCATGAATTCATTTCCCCACTGGATAGTAGCTGCAGAAAGTACACCATAGTAAGCATAAACAGGGATCCACGAAAGTGGGCCTTACCCCCCATACCCATTGTCCCCACCCTCATATCATCTCTTATCTCCATTACCTCAATACCCTGAAACTTTCTAGTCTTAATCAAGAAACCAGGATAAAAAAGATGCAGGGGAATAGAAATTCCCCACAGGGCTAGTACACAGAAAGAAAGGTGCCCGGGAAGGGGTTGGATGAAGAAGAATACTACCAGACTAGCAGACAGGTGTATGGAGCTAAATGAAGGATAAAAGAATGAAATACAGTCAGACATGGAAACAACCTAAATGTCCATTACAGATGAATGGATAAAGAAGATGTAGTGTGCATGTGTATGTATGTGTGTGTGTGTGTGTGTGTGTGTGTGTGTGTATATATACCTTTAAAAATGAAATAATGCCATTTGTAGCTACATGGATGGACCTAGAGATTATCATACTAAGTGAAGTAAGTCATAAAGAAAAAGACAAATACCATTTGATATCACTTATATGTGGATGCTAAAATATGACACAAATGAACTTATCTATGACACAGAAACAGACTCATAGGCATAGAGAACAGACTTGTGGTTGCCAAGAGGGAGGGATGGATTGGGAGTTTGGGACTAGCAGATGCAAACTATTGTATATAGAATGAATACACAACAAGGTCCTATTGTATAGCACAGGAAACTATATTCAATATCCTATAATAAACCATAATGGAAAATATGAAAAAGAATATATATATAGGGACTTCCCTGGTGGCTCAGTGGTTAAGACATCACACTCCCAATGCAGGGAGCCGGAGTTCGATGCCTGGTCAGGAAACTAGATCCTACAGGCATGCTGCAACTAAGAGTTCACATGCCACAAATAAAGAGCCTGTGAGCCGCAACTAAGGAGCCTGCCTGCCACAACTAAGACCTGGCGCAACCAAAAAAATAAATAAAAGAATATATACATATATATATAACTGAATCACTTTGCTGTACAGCGGAAACTAACACAACATTGTAAATCAACCATACTTTAATTTTTTTAATTTCTTTAAATTAAAAAAAAAGAAATAGAGTCAGGAAAAAAGCCAAACTTGTGAAGTAAAACATGTTTTAAGCTGAAGTAATGAGGCAGGGTTTAAATGGTAGAATAAAGAGTGAGGTTAAGGATTCAGGAGTCAAGGAGCAAGGAGTGGAATGAATGAGAGGACAGTTCAGAACACTCCTTTAATGCACCAATAAGAAGCATGCATCAGGATATTATTAACTCAACATCTTTAACGTTCAAAAACTAAAGTCATTTCCGCTGCCGAATATCTTCTGTTGCCTCTCCAGATCCACTCTTCACCCTTCTCCACCCTGCTCTGCTACCCAAAACCCACGTGAACTGCATCAAGTCCTATGACTTCCTGCATTGGGTCCATGGGGGAGGGGCACTGACAGGAAATTGGAAGTCTGCAGGAGACTGAGGTTGGAGTATTTTTTCCCCAACTGCCTCTGTGTCAGGTGGGTACAAGAGGACCAACTCCTTCTACTGAAAGCCACAGATCTGTTTGGGGCTATAGCCAACACTGTGATGCACCACCCAGATTTTCCTTCAGGAACGAGGACTTATTCCATGGTACTGGGAGTACTGCCGGAAGATGACCTTCAGCTGTCAGTACTTGTAGGGGTTGCCTCAGCTGAAGAAAGTTGCCTTGCCCAAGGTTATACCTCCTTCTGGGGGCATCCTACATCCAGTGAGTGATCAACACTGGGGTATAAAGGCCCAGCCAGCCCTTTTGCCCTGACAAGACTCATTCATCCCGGCTCTAGAGCACCCCCAGGGGTTGACTGAGAATTTTGTTGGACTGCATTGCCATTCAGTTTCTCCCACAGCTTAATCCTGCTTCCTTCTCCTCCCTTCCACAGGTATTGGTCCCAAGAGCATTCCCCTGAAAATATCAGTAAATATCCCGAATGCTATTTCCATCTCACAGTTGAGTTCCTAGGGAAGCAAACATGTGACAGAGCCCCTCTCCACATAGCTACCCTCTGAGAAAGCCCAAACTGACCTATGGGAGAAACTACATGGAGAAGCCTCCAGCCTACATGGAAAGGTGAGAGGTACCCAGCCAGCCCTCAGTTTCTCCAGGCCCCACTGTTTCCAGCTCCAGCCACTGTCTGATTGCAACCACATAAGAAATCCAGAGCCAGACCACCCAGCTGAACCTGTCCCCAATTCCTGTCCCACAAAAACCATGAGAGAGAATAAAATGATCATTTAAACCTCTAAATTCGGAGTTGTTATACAGCAATTGTAACTTGAACAACCCCCTCGATCACATTTTTCTGATCAAGACTCACTAGTGCCCTTTTGCTCTGTACTGGTGATAGTCATTCTACTCTTTTTAGTTTTTAGTTTTGCTTATGCTGTTCTTCTACTTTAACCAAAATGATTTTTACCTCCTCTGAATCCTTAGGACTTATTAAACGTATTCAGCGTTTATCCTATGCTGCCTTGCAACGTCTCATAGGTGTTATCTAATTCAATTTGCCCAACCAGATTGGAATTTCCTAGAGAAAAACCAAGTCAGTAACTTGGTTTCCTCTGGCATCACTCACAGGCCTTAGCACAGTGCTGAGCACACAGTGGGTACTCAAGACGTGTTCAGTAATTGATTATGTCTCAAATAACTCTGAGATGGTAGTTGAAATTCATACTTCCATTAGGAAATACAGAGTTTGGTTGATGCCTTCTTGAGGAATAAGTAATAGGAGCTAAGGATAACTGCAAACTTCTCTTCCTCTTAACTTTTTACCTTTCCGTTTTCCAAACTAGTTAATTCGCAGTCTCAAGACAAAACTAAGCTGGTGCAACTAATGCCAGTGCATTTTCTCCAGAGTTCAGGCTGATTTAGAACCACGAGAAACTTTTCCTACCCATACCTCTGAGAAATCCCAGAAAACCATCCAACAGGGTCGCTACTGCCCCTCTTGGCACCAGGATAGATGATCAATACTCAAAGAATATGAACAATTCTACAGGCTCATTGTGCTAATATTCTGTGAAAAGCTTCCAGGTCAACACCCGTCAAGGCAAAGTAAGTTGTTATATTTGTATAGGATCTTAGAGTTAAGGGCTATATATCTCTATATCTATATCTATACCTATATCTATAACTATCTAAAATGAGCTACCTTTCCAAAGGAAAAAAAGGAAGTTTATTGTGGCTAAATGGTGGGGTAAATTGTCTCCAAAGATGGCCATGGACGATTTCTCCCACCCTGTGCATATATGGCACTCATCCCATCAAGAAGTGGAGTGTATTTCCCCTCCCGTTGAATCTGGGATAGCTTTGTGATTTGCTTTCACCAACAGAATGTAGTGGAAATAACACTGTGCAAGTTCTGGGCCTAGCCCTTAAGAGGCCTGGTATTTTCTGTTTTTGCTCTCTTAGGGATCAGTTCTCAAATAAAGAAGTTCAACTAGGCTGCTGGAGAGAGAGGCCATATTTAGAGAGAGGCCCTAGAGGATGAGAGACTATAAAGAGAAAGAGAGCCCAGACATCCCCCAAGCTGTCCCAGCCGCCCCCGTGGAGGTCCCAGCCATGTGAGTGAAGCCATCTTGGATCGTCCAGCCCTTGTCAAGCTGTCCCAGCCAACATCATGTGGAGTGGAGATGAGCCATTCTACCATGCCCTGCCCAAATTTCAGAATCTTAAGTAAATAAAGCATGGTTTTGGTTTTTTTTTTTTCCGGCCACACCGCACGGCCTGCAGGATCTTAGTTCCCTGACCAGGGACTGAACTTGGGCCTGGCAGTGAAAGCACCAAGTCCTAACCACTGGACCACCAGGGAGTTCCCAGCACAGTTGTTGTTGTGGGGTTTTTTTTGTTTTGTTTTTTTTGGTTGTGTTGGGTCCTCGCTGCTGCACGCAGGCTTTCTCCAGTTGCAGCGAGCAGAGGCTACTCTTCGTTGCCGTGCACGGGCTTCTCATTGCAGTGGCTTCTCGTTGCAGAGCACAGGCTGTAGGCATGTGGGCTTCAGTAGTCATGGCACGCGGGCTCAGTAGTTGTGGCTCGCGAGCTCAAGAGCACAGGCTCAGTGGTTGTGGCGCACGGGCTTAGTTGCTCCGTGGCATGTGGGATCTTCCTGGACCAGGGATTGAACCACGTCCCCTGCATTGGCAGGCGGATTCTCAACCACTCAACCACTGCACCACCAGGGAAGCCCCACGGTTGTTATTTTAAACTACTCAGTTTTGAGGTGATTTGTTAGCAATGGATAACTAAACAATAGCAAAACTAGGGATACACTCAAGGTCCTACGATTAGTGCTTTGTGAAGATGAATCTGAAACCCGGTTCCTCTGATCAAAGTTCACATCTTTTTCCGAAGGTGACCATTATAATCCTGTTTAATTCATGTACACAAAATGTTCTGCTCCCTAAAATATTCTTACCCCATTAATGCCCAAAATGCCACACATAGATATTCAATCTTATGACCCCTGTTGAGATGTAAGAACTCCACTAAATTTTAATTTAGTTGAAGATATTTATCAGATTTTTTTTGAGAAAAGGGTTTGATTGGCACCATGAATACTATAAAATGATTGAACTGCCACACATTTTCCAGGTTTTTTCCAATCTCATTCTTTCTTTAATTTGGGAACCTTTTCTCTGTAGGGATTTTCAGTGAGTGGCGAAAAGGGAAGCATACCATTACAATAAACTCTTGAGTTTTGCTGTATGAATACCAAATTCTAGGAAATATCTGCAAAAGGATAAAATTCTAGGTTGATATTCCCCAGTTTGAGTCACCTCTTTATGAGGTGTACAAAGGGAGTACAAAACAGTTTTAACATTAGTCAAAGTAAAACAAAATTGGGAGAGTAAGTCTCCTAGAAATAAATCTATATTGCAATATCAAATAGAAATGATTTAGAGATTTTGCACTCTAAGAATTATTGCATCATTGCATTTCTCCAGTAGCACAGATAATAGTTACCTTAAAAAAATGTGTAACCTTGATAACAAGGTAACTTTCAAAAACTAACTTGAAACTTCTAGTTAAACATGGAGAATTTAATATAGTACATACTTACCTCCATTCCTTCCCAAACCTACTAAAATGACTTTGAAGGAATAAACTTAAACCCAAAATGACAAAGAGACTGAACAAGTAGAAGACAGTTGATGAGAGAGCCCAACAAAATTATGGAATCTGTGAAGCTGATGAACCATGTAGTTCAGAAAGGCTTTCTCCTCACTTCTGATGTTTTCCTTCTTGAAAAAAAAGAGCTCAGTTAGTACAGTTGGGCCTCTCCCAGTCCTTTGTTCATCCACCCTAAGTGGAGTATTCCACTTCCTTCCATCCTCTGTGCTCCTGGGAGAGAGAGCCTGTTCATCAGAACACACATTCTGCTGTGTTCCTCCACACTGAGGTCTGCCCCAATCCAAGCTGCCTGATTCTGGGGTACAGTTAGCAGGCCCACTGACTGTCAAACTAAGCTGCATCCTCCAATCTGGCCTCCAACAGTAACAAAGGAGATATGTTGACCTCCATATTTACTTTTTGCTTTATTTCTCAACTTGTTCAGGATGCTTGCACAAAGAAGGAATGCTATTATTGGGACCCCCTCAGAGACCCCATTAGACTAGAGGTAATTGTCTTAGCAGAGAGGAGAAAGTTGAAACCTTACTGCCTGCAGGAGATTGAGAGACAAACTGATTTACACTGTAGAACCCCACAAAGATTTTGAATTTGGAAACACTAAGAATCCTTGAAGATGAGGGTGAGCATAGGGCTAAAACAGAAGAAACAGGGCTTCCCTGGTGGAGCAGTGCTTAAGAATCCGCCTGCCAATGCAGGGAACACGGGATTGAGCTCTGATTCGGGAAGATCCCACATGCCACGGAGCAACTAAGCCCATGTGCCACAGCTACTGAACCTGTGCTCTAAAGCCCGTGAGCCACAACTACTGAGCCCTCATGCCACAACTACTGAAGCCCACACACCTAGAGCCTGTGCTCCACAACAAGAGAATCCACCGCAATGAAAGGCCCACACACCGCAACGAAGAGTAGTCCCCGCTCGCCGCAAGTAGAGAAAGCCCACGCACAGCAACGAAGACCCAACGAAGCCAAAAATAAATAAATAGTACACACCCCAAATTAAACCCAAAATGAAATATCACTACACACCTATTAGATTGGCTACTTTTTTTTCAACTGACTGTATCAAGTGCTGGAGCAACCAGAGCTCTCAAACACTGCTGGTGGGAATAAAATACACTATGAAGAACAGTTTGGCAGTTTTCACAAAGTTAAACATACACTTACCACACGACCCAGCACTAGGTATTTAGTTAAGAACAATAAAAACATACGTCCACTCAAAAACCTGTACTTGAATGTTTATAGTGGTTTTACTTGTGGTTCCTGAAAACTAAAAACAGCCCACATATTCTTCAACTAGTGAATGGATAAACCAACTGTGTACAACTGTATAACAGAAAAACTCAGCAGTAAAATGAAGCAAACTCCTGATACGCAACAACATGAATGAATGCTGAGTGAAAGAAACCTGACTCAAAAGGCTACATGCTGTATAATTTAATACATAAGACATTCTGGAAAAGGCAAACTTATAGGGTGAGAAACAGATCAGGAATTATGTCCGGGACAGGGTGATGTCCTGATTATGATGGTGGTTACACGGCTTTATGCATTTGTCAAAACTCATAGAACTCTACACTAAAAAGGGTGGGGCTTCCCTGGTGGTGCAGTGGTTGAGAGCCCGCCTGCCGATGCAAGGGACACGGGTTCGTGCCCTGGTCCGGGAAGATCCCACATGCCACGGAGCAGCTGGGCCCATGAGCCATGGCCGCTGAGCCTGCGCGTCCGGAGCCTGTGCTCCGCAATGGGAGAGGCCACAACAGTGAGAGGCCCGCGTACCGCAAAAAAAAGAAGGGTGAATTTTACTCCATGTAAATTACACCTCCAGAAACCTGACTTTAACAAAAGGAATGAGTTTGAAATTTTTCATAATAAAGAGTTTTTTTGAAAAGTATACACCCTCTTTCAATTCTACTTCTAGGAAAGAGTTGGACAAATGTGTAAATATATATGAACGAGAATATTCTGATTGAAGTATTGTTTGTCATAGGTAAAAATTTTTTAAAAAATGAAAAACACCTACCAGTCCAAAGGCAGAGGATTAGTTAAACACATTGGGTTTCTACTATACAATACTATGCAGTTTAAATTGCTGACAGGGATATATATTTATTGACATAGAAGAATGTTCACAAAGTAGTGTCAAGAAAAAAGGTTATAGGCCCATTATGTATATAGCTTGGTCCTATTTTTGTAAAAAAAATAATATTTATACACACAAAATATATGCATTTAGATATAGCATCATAGAAAAAAGATTGTAAGTTAGTAGAATGGTAACAGTGGTTATCTCTAATTAGGAGAATTTTGAGTGATGTTATTTTTCTTTTTTGCTTTTTGGAATCTTCTCTTTTCCTTAAAATAATCAGGTATTATTTGTATATTGTAAAATAATAATTAAGAGGAAAAGTGACAAGCCATTGCTAAGATCTGATATTCTCTACCATTCTGGAGCCAACTCCAACATTTCCTTTTTATTTTTTAAAAAAGGAACAAAAAGAAATTCTTGCCAATGTGCATGGATTTGTAACCAGCCAGTGATGGTGCTATTTAAATAAAATATATGTAATACATGAAACAATAAGCATGTTTGATGGTAGAAAAATGGGGAGAATGCAGGATCTATGAGCTCATAAATAACTGCATTTCACTTTTGCAGGTATTGCCTTACAAATGACTCGAACCTTTAAAAAAAAAAAAAGGTTTGTTGGTTTTGTATTTGTATTTCCTCCTCAAAGCAATGACTCCCCACCAGCTACAGGGAATTAACTGAGGCAGAAGCAGCCAGAGTCAAAAATGTCATCTGTTTCCTTTAAAGGTTTTTGGTTTTGTTTTTAAAGTATCTTACATTTTGAGTGGTGGGTCTGTCAGAGCCTGCTGCTTTGTCCTAGTAATATTTCTACATGACCCCAGCCAAGCCACTTTACCTTTCAAGACTCAAGCTCTTTTTTTTTTTTTTGCGGTAGGCGGGGCTCTCGCTGTTGTGGCCTCTCCCGTTGCGGAGCACAGGCTCCGGACGCGCAGGCTCAGCGGCCATGGCTCATGGGCCCAGCCGCTCTGCGGCACGTGGGATCCTCCCGGACCGGGGCACGAACCCGTGTCCCCTGCATCGGCAGGCGGACTCTCAACCACAGCGCCACCAGGGAAGCCCTCATGCTCTTTTTTTAAAAAAAAGTATAGATATTTTGAAGCAAATAAAATGTCGATGAAAGCACAGCAAGCTCTTTTCCTTTAAGGTTTCAAAGAAAACCCAAATCATTTGTCACAATCTGATCTGAGAACAGACTTCTTATTTGGGGGATGATTAAACCAGTAATAAGCTACCATCGTCACAAGATTTTGCTATATTATCATCTGATTCCTATTCCTATAGCAATTCAGACATAACAATTCTTTAAAAAACAAAGAAAAATATCTTTAACTAGAATCTTCTCACTATTGAAGGGAAGTGGCATAAGTGTTACTGTCTTTTGCTTGGGTTGGAACACAACCTTCATTTGAGTTAGATGAATGGTAGAGAATAAAAAGAAAAGGGAGAAGTCAGGCAGAATGAGGAGGCCACCAGAGTAGATGGAACAAATTATTATAATTCCAGGGCACCATGATATCCTTTCTTGCAGAGGAAGCAGTTTATTAAATATACTAAGGAGAATCCTGCTTTGACATAACGTATCCTTTGGCGTCATCTCAGAGACAGTGAAGCATGGGTCTGCCTGCTGTGGAGTGCACTTTTTATGTTCTCATATATAACTATAGGCCCTGGTTACGCACCCATCCTGTGGAAAGATTGTTGACATCAGCTAAAGAAAATCTCACTGCCAATTGTCCACCCCCCTTGGTTCACATAACACTTTGTTCTACCACTATTTAGAACTTCTCACTGTTGTATTCTAGTAACTGGGTAAGGTATCTGCATCCCCTAAAGAGATTGTGAAGTTCTTGAGGGCTGGGATTATGTCATTAATTTTTTCTTTCTAGGGCCTGCCATGTTGCCTAGCACCTAGAAGTACTCAATATATGTTTGTAAACTAGTGAAAGTATTGTCGCTAACCTTTGCAGAAGGGACTGCAAGAACAACTCCAGATGGCTGGAATCTCTACAAAGAATGGCAAACTCCTGGGAATTCCCTGGCAGTCCAGTGGTTAGGTCTTGGTGCTTTCACTTCCGTGGCCCAGGTTCAATCCCTGGCTGGGGAACTAAGATCAAGCCAGGCCGTGCGGCAAAAAAAAGAAAGAAAAAGCAAACTCCTTACCACCTCTGCACCTCCAATAGGTGTAGAGCACTGATTCTCAAGTGTGGGCCCTCAGACCAGTACCATCTAACAGGTCACCAGGGGACCTATTAGAAATGCAAGTCTCTGGGCCGTTCTCACCTTCTGAGAAGGACCACATTCTGCCTATGGAATGTGTCTCTCTGCTTTCACTTTCAGGGATTCAAGAATCCCTCTTGAATTCTTTCCTGAGTGAAGCCAAGGACCCTCACTTGGCAGCCTGTCCCAGGAACTTGCCCAAGACCTGGGACATGACCATCCTCTTGTGTCCCATTTTCCTCCAACCTCTTTACAAAGCGTTATTAATAAATCTACTTTTTACCTATCAAAAAATGCAAATCTCTGGACATACTCCAAACCTACAGAATCAGAAACCTTGGGTCAGAGGCCCAGAAATCCGAATTTTAACAGGCTTTCCAGGTGATTCTGATGTACAATGACGTTTGAAAACCAAAAAGAGAAAGTTCAATGGCGCCTATGTCCTTTTTCTGGTTTAGCTTAGCAGCTCTATGACTAGCCATGGGAAAATCCATAAATCCTTCAAAACTCAGTCTTTATAGGGTATAACAAGAGAGTTGAAATGATGCCTGAGGACCCTCCTGGCCTAAAATTCTCGGAAAAGGCAGAAAGAAAGTAAATAAATATTCCAGTGACTAGACTCATTCATTCAATCAGCAAATATTTATGTACCAGGCAGTGTTCTGAGCATGGAATCAATGCATGACACAAAGTTACTCCTTTTTAATTAAAGTTGCAACATTTCAGACCACAAACTTTGACCTGTCTTCTGTCTACAAGATTCTCATACTGCATCTGTCATGCGATGTGAACTGGAAAACCGAGAAAATGATCCAGAGTTCTGACCAGCCCCTCCCCCAAATTACTTTGACTTTAATTCTTGAAAGCTTTTGTGTTTGCTTAAGGGCCTTCAGTACCAGTGTGTTAGAAGACAAGCGTGTGATAATAAATGCGATTATCAAAATAGACTATCTCTATGTTACTATGTTACTCTATGTTACTACTCTGTGTTACTATGTTACTCACGGCGCAAAGTTGCTTGCCCTTTTAGGAAACTGAATCCATCTAATTCTGTCTCCTCATCGATTCTCTCTTCTAGGCAATTAGTCACCACCTGTACTGTTTGAGCAAATTTCTGTGTTGACCATTCCTCTTTCCTTTTGATCTGCCTCCCTCCCTCGCTGAACTCTCATATTCCCCACCACACAAACTCAGAGCACTTAGTGGGTTACTGCAAGGTGTTTTAGACTATTTACCGTATTTAGTAAGTTTAAATATCCTTTTAAGAAAGGACCCTTTAAGGAACTTCCCTGGTGGAGCAGTGGTTAAGAATCAGCCTGCCAATGCAGGGAACATGGGTTCGAGCCCTGGTCCGGCATCCCACATACCGCGGGGCAACTAAGCCCGTGCACCACAATTACTGAGCCTGCGCTCTAGAGCCCGTGAGCCACAACTACTGAAGCCCTCAAGACACAACAACTGAGGCTGCGTGCCACAACTACTAAAGCCCACGCGCCTAGAGCCCGTGCTCTGCAACAAGCCACC
This sequence comes from Stenella coeruleoalba, assembly GCF_951394435.1. Classification (NCBI taxonomy): domain Eukaryota; kingdom Metazoa; phylum Chordata; class Mammalia; order Artiodactyla; family Delphinidae; genus Stenella; species Stenella coeruleoalba. The sequence goes on from NC_137169.1 coordinate 107,735,321, forward strand.
GCAATGAGAAGCCCATGCACCGTAACGAAGAGTAGCCCACGCTCGCCGCAGCTAGAGGAAGACCCAACGCAGCCAAAAATAAATAAATAAATAAATTTATTAAAAAGAAAAAAAAGGACCTCTTAAGAAAAAAACAAACCCTTGGGACTTACGTTGTGGTCCAGTGCTTAAAACTCCACGCTCCCAATGCAGAGGGGCCAAGCTCGATCCCTGGTCAGGGAACTAGATCTCACATGCATGCCACAACAAAGATCCCACGTGCCGCGACTAAGACCCGGCACAGCCGAGTAAATAAATAAATAAAACAAGGCAAGAAAAAACAAACCCAAAAGTCACCACACTTGGATACCTTTGACTCTCTGACTGGTTCATATTTCACTGCATTTGGAAGGACAGGAGATGGCGCCAGAAGGCAGCAGAACTTGGTTTTATCAGGGTTTCAGCCAACCCCAGAGTGAGCAAAGGGCTAGAGGGAGAAGTAGGAATTAAAACAAAGGCGTCAGAGTTTGAGTAGCAACTGTGGGGGCGTTTTTTTATTTTAACATGTAGGGGTCCTCCTGACACTACTCCAAATCAGCCTGGTGACAACAGGAATATCCACAGTAAAGCCAAAGGTAAAAATAAAGGTAACTCCAATAAAAATTTTAAAAAATAAATAAATAAAGGCAAGTGCCTGGAGTTTGCCTCCTTTCCCCCTCTCTCCTAGATACCAGGGCCTTCGTCCTTTTGGGAAGCATGAGGGCCTGGAGGGACTCCTCACTCAGAAGTGGGAAGATGCTGATTTGGGGCTAAGACATCTTTGTGAAACATTATTCAGTTGTGTAGGCAAAATGCCAAAGCCCACCAGTAGTGAAACACTTCCCAGAAGGAATCACACACAAAACATTTTGAATTGAAACTTTAAAAATTAAAAAATTCATAGACAACCAGGAGGTGGCGCCTGGTAAGACACGTTACCTACCTTGGGAGGCTGCATCACAGCCCCAGACACTCCAGGGGAACTCTGTCCTGGCAGAGGTCATTCTGTCCGGGCCTCTTCTTTCCTACCTTGCAAAAGATGTCTCTGCTTTCTTTCTTTTTTCTGTTCCTCTGTGTTAACTGTCCTGATTCCCAGGAAGTATAATTTACACTTTAAGCCTTTTCTTCTTCTTAGATGGGATGAGTGGGGCTTTGGGGGAATATTGAAACATAAAACTTATCTGTAAGGGAAAAGTAATTCGGAGGGTGATGAAAGAATTAAAAAGGAAATGACATCTGCAAAATGGCTTTGCTTTGCAGATCAACCACAGTGGACAGAAAAGCATGGTAGGCTCCTGCCTCTGCAGGGGCTGATGATCTAGCAGATGCATTATTCTGTTCACTTGGCTTTTATCCTGCACCCTTATTTAGCTTCCGCTCCCTTTGTTTTGGCTATTTATTGCTACTTGGCAGAAGCAAGGAGGGCAGAAGGAGCTCAAACGGGTGCATCTTTCTGGCTGTGACTCCGGTGAAGGGTATCAGGAAAAAGAGATTTCAAAGTCTGGCCTGAAGTTATCTTTGGGTTTCACATTCTGTAGTGAGGGATTTAGGATGTACATTCCAATCGGGATTTCCAGTCCCGTGGGGGAACAAACACCAGCCCACATTCCTGAGACTCGGCAGCCTCTATGCTCCACTTGCCCAGTTCTCTGGTGGCAGGTTTCACTCAGTCCCAAAAGTCCTGCCTCAGCCCTTTGTTGGGCAGGAGGGAAGACCCTGGGCCCCTCTTCCACTCCAACAGGATCACATGGTCTCTCTCTGCTCCCTCCCCTCTCTTGCCCTGGAGTCCGCCTTTTTTCTGATGGTGGTAGTGATTGTTTCTAAGGTCACCCCGTCTCTCCTCCTGCCCTGGCCACCGTGCCAGGGGTCAGTGTCCTCTTTGGTGACAAAAGCCGCCCTAGATCTGGGCTCCCTGGGGAGGGAGATGGCTGGGCCTCACAGTTGGAGCCGCTGTCTCTCCAGGGTGTTGCTGCAGCCCCGCCCCCCGCTGGGCACACAAATGGGCTTTATTCAGCAAACAAAACCACCCCCCTCCCAGGCCACACAGGCACGTGGACCCAGCCTCACCGTGGGAAGCCGGTGGTGACAGGCGCAGGAGAAGATCGCTCCAAACGAATTCCCTTTGCCTCACTTCTCTTCCTTATTTTCCACACCCCACGTTCTGGTCCTTGACTTCCTCCCCTCCACCCGCACCCTGAGTCTCCCAGCTCCTTCTCGTTTACCTCTCTCCTAACTCTGCACTCTTCCTATTCCAGGGCACTCACATTCTGCAGGGCGTGGGGAACGGGTCCTCCCACCATCTGCCCTACACCATCCAGGGAGTTGCTCCTCAGAGGAGAAGCCAGATGGGGAATAAGAACCCCTGAGGGAGCTGGATGGGACCCCAGAGGATCGGACCCCCAAACCCTCCGTTCCTGCCCCCGCCCATTCCAGGGGACACCCTTCTCAACAGTGTCTGTGTGAATAGCAGAGGAAGGAAGAGCTCACCCCAGCTGCGCTCCTGAGCCAGGGCCAGGTCCCCTGCGAAACCCGCTGTGCTGCGCTCTGAGCAAGGCCATCCTGCATGCTTAATCGGCTATTTAAGGAGCTGTTCGCCAACAACCCAGACAGTCCCCACTCCCCACGTACACCCGTCCAGAGCCACCTTAAAAGCGGGAGGCAATTGTGAAGTAGCTGGCCAGCAAGTGAAGTGAAGACTGCAGCGGGAGATAAAAAAGAGAGGGCAGAAAGAGAGGCAGAGAGAGATTTATCCTGGGAACCCGGAAACTCACGGTACCCCACTGAAAACCAAATCCCCTGGAAGCCCGCAGAGGCACAAAGAAAGCAAGAGAAAAAGATAAATACACTCAACTCCAGGAAACTTCTCTTCTCTCTCCCCCACCCCTCCGCCTCTCTCTCTCCCCTCCTCTCTTCCCCCCTCTCCCTGCCCTAGTCCTCTAGTCCCCAAACTCCCAGTACCTTGTGTTTCTTCCAGGGATACCATGTTGTTCTTCATGCTCCTGCTAGAGGTGATTTGGACCCTGGCTGCCAACGGGGGTAGGTACATCTGGATGTCTGTGTGTATGTCTGTGTGTGCTGATGTACACATGTTGCCATGCATGCTTAATGGAGGAGGAGGAGTGTAAGAGGAAGCCTAGGGCTGGAATAATAGGCTCAGGGATGCAGGGGAAAAGACAGGACTGGGGAGGAGACCACTTTCCTTCTTTTCCCTTTGCCATTCCAGCCTTGCTGTTCGTGGGGATGGGGGCAAACTAGCCTGGGTCAGGATGTGTACACACACTGCGGGAGTCACTTTGCAGGCTGCAAATTCTCTCCGGAGCTCCTTCCCCCGCTGCCCTGGTCCCAGGCAACCCTCCGGTCTTCTTTATCTACAAACTCATCCAATTAGGGAGCCAAAGAGGCCTGGAGTGAAAGGATAGAGGACTGATGGGGTGGGGGGAATACTCCTGCCTCCTGCCAAACTCACACCCTGATCCCTGACTATGAACCTCATGGCCAAAGTCCCTTCTCGGTTCTATGGGGCGACTAATTTCCCGGTTTTTCCTGAAAGCTGTAGCAATAACAGTCAACACTCTTGGGCCCTTTACAATTTACACAGGACTTTCAGGAACTCCCAGGAGAGGAGGATGGACTCTTGAGGGGGAACAGGCCGAGGTGCTCCAGGAATGTCCCCAGAACCCCTAGCCCTCATTTTTGTGATCCCTGTGCCTAGCACATAGCAGGTGTGTAATTAAAATTTGTTGGAAGAACAGGATGAGGGGGGTATCTAGAGGGCAGAAGGGGAACACAAAGAAGATGATGGTGAGGGGCACCCAGCCGAGGAGAGTTGTAAATTGCACCTGAGGAGAAAGGAACCAATTGGGGAAAAGGAGGAAGAGATGTAAAACTACTGTGCTGAGGATTTGGTGGGAGGGGAAGGGCAAGGCTCTCAGCCTGCCCAGAACCAGGGAATTCGAGTTGTTGAAGTGTCCCACTGAGCTGGTGAGTGAGAGGCTGCCTCCAGCCCTCCCTTGCGCTGCTTTTCAGAATTGTCTGAACGAAGGGATGGGCCAGGAGAAGAGCCCAACGATGAGATCAAGGATATCTTAGAAGTCTGAGGGGTTTGTTTAAGGGAATAAGAGAGAGAGAGAGAGAGACAGGGAGGAAGTTAGAATTTTTCTCCAAAGTTTCTAGCAGTTTGAATAATGCAGAGACAACCCACAGGAAGGCCTCCCTTTCCCCTTGAAGCAGTTTGGCCCTGGGTGAGAGCTGGACCAGCAGGCCCCCGACCTTTTAGCTGGAGACAGGACTGCACGAGAGCCTGGCATGTGACCCAGCTGGCAGTGCCCTTTTCCACACACAACGCTTCACTTTCATCCTGTCCCTGCCAGCCTGGCGGCCTGTGCCCACCCACTACCCTCAACGTGGAGCGGACCCTGCCCGATTCCCACCTTCCCCAGCCATCTGGGAATCTAGGGAGCAGAGGTTCCTGGTGATGGGGAAAGTTTCCTTTAGAGTTCCTGGGACCAGAGGAGGAACTTAAATGTTAATTCACAGCTCAGTGCCTTCTTTCGTGCAATGCTTCCAAGCAAAGGAATAATGGCCCTCTCCCCTCAGCAGCACTGCCCGCCCACGCTGAACTCCTTGCCCCTCTCTTTGTTCCAGTCCCTTTCTTCCAAACCCTACACCGTCACCTCAGCCCCATCTTCTAAGAGTTAGATTGGCTTGGCAGAGGCTGTAGAAAAGTGAGGGTTGGGTATTTTGCACATTTGGATCCAGGTTAATTTTAGTCTCCTGGCTTTATCTCTTTTCATTTCTCCTCCCCCTTTACTCAGCGAGCACAAGCACAGCCTGGTTGGTGATTTTAAATAGGGCCCCCCCCCACCCTCGACCTTTCCACCGAGGTGTCCAGTTTCAGGGCTTCCTTTGGGAAGTGGTAGAGCAGAGGGAGGAGAAAGGGGGGCGGGGTGGAGGAGGGCCCTGCCCCAGGCTGCGCTGGCTGTAACTCAAATTATTCTGCCTTGCAGGTCAACACTGGACATATGATGGTGAGAGCAGAACCCAAGGCCTACCGACACCCCTTTCCCACTGGGACCTCTTCACCTGGCGGGAAGACTTAGCCACGTGGGTTGGGAGGTTTCCTCCAGCTTCTCACCCTAGCTCCTTCCTTCCCCGACTCCCCATGCCCCAGCTTTCACATATATGATTCCTAGACGCTGTTCTAACAATCAAATCCCACACACCCTGATTCAGCAGAAAAGCCAGTTATGTCCTCAGTCAATCTGCGCGGGAATGAGGGAGCTGGAGTGGAAAGGGAACTGGGTGGAGAAAGGCGCCATAAGCTTAGCTGCCAATTCTCCTCCTGGCTCGCTTTCTATCCTGATGGATCCTACCCCCACCTGAATCTGGAATTGGGACAGAGCTTGAGGTCAGGGGTGAGGAAGAGGTCGGCAGGACAGTTTGTGACCCTGGCAGAGGTGGAACCCGATTCCTTTGCGTTTCTGATTAATAACTTAAACCGAATTCCAGAGTCAATGCAAGGTCCAGTGCGAAAGCAAGAAGTGAATGATGGAAAGTCAGCAGATCTGAATCTTAAGGCCACCTGATAGGGGGGCCCCAAGGAGACCCTACCTCTCTAGGACCATTTCATTTCCCCAGTTTTCCTGCTCCTACTCAAATCCCACCTTTCTGGGTATGCGGGCTTTCTATCCATCCCCTCTTCCTCTCATTTAGCTTTCTTGTCTTCCAACAAGAAGACAAGTAAGTAAAAGCAACTGCTCCCCGTTCATCAGGAGAGCTGGGGAATCATCACTGCCTCTGCGTAGGTGAAGGGACTGCAGCAGCAAGTCCAGGAGGGGCTCCTTGCTCACCCAGCCCCGCACACCTGGGGGCTTCATCTGGGGTGGAGAGAAGTGCATTTCTGCCTCCACACGGGTAAAGCTGGGTGAAGGGTTGCTGAAGGGTGGTTAGGGGCTGGAGGACAGGACAGATGTCTGTGGTAACCCCCACCAGGTCCACATGGTCAAGACCACTGGCCAGCCTCTTACCCTGAGTGTGGAAGCAACGCCCAGTCCCCCATCAACATTCAGACAGGCAGTGTGACTTTTGACCCTGAGTTGCTACCTCTGCAGCCCCATGGATATGAAGAGCCTGGCACCGAGCCTTTGGACCTGCACAATAATGGCCACACAGGTAAAAAGACCAGGCCTCCAAGGAGATATAAGCTCCAGTTCCAATCTTAGGAGTCAGAAGTGAAGAAGCATTCTCCTAACTTCTAAATTCTCAGAAGGTTTCATCTGTAAATTTGGAGACATGAGAATGGGGATCAGGCTCCTGTAGCCAAAGGTGGGAACTGAATGTGTAAGATCAAGCTTTATGGGTGGGTTAGCATCATGGCATTGACTAGATCTTTACGAGAAAAGCAGTGGCTAGGACTTCCAGCCAGTGGTCCAGTGGTTAAAACTCCAAGCTCCCACTGCAAGGGGGCACGGGTTTGATCCCTGGTCGGGGAACTAAGATCCCACATGCCGCACGCAGGGCGCGGCCAAAAAGAAAAAAGAAAAGCAGTGGCCTATGGGAAGAAGTGGGTGATGTGCAGGGAGACAGAAAAGGCTGGCCAAATCTCCCCAAAGTGGTGGCAACCCAGGGGTGGGAACGTATCCACATTCGTCCACCAACCCTAACTCGCTCTCTTTCCCTCACAGTGCAACTCTCTCTGCCCCCAACCCTGTATCTGGAAGGACTTCCCCGAAAATACGTAGCTGCCCAGCTCCACCTGCACTGGGGTCAGAAAGGATCCCTGGGGGGGTCAGAGCACCAGATCAATGGCGAAGCCACAGCTGCAGAGGTACCAGGGAGCAAAGCCTGGATTAGGACACAGTGGTAGGCACTGTCGGTGCCAGGGGCAAGGAAGGATCTGGAAACTGGGGAAAGTCATACTTGGGGGAAAAGGGCAAGCTTTGTGGGACAGATTTAGGGCGTGCTAGAGGTGGTGGTGGTGGCTAGGATAAAAGCTTTTGGGAGGGGGTGGTGGAGAAACATTAAATGATTCAATTCCCTCTCCCCTCCCTCAGCTCCACATCGTACATTATGATTCTGATTCCTACGAAAGCTTAAGTGAGGCTGCTCAGAGGCCTCAGGGCCTGGCTGTCTTGGGCATCCTCATTGAGGTCAGTGGCCCCCAATCCCTCCTTGGTCTCTCTCCACTTCCTCTGCATCCCTCAGTCCTATTTTGCCCATGTGTGCTGCTGGTCGCCCTCCCAAGACAAGTCAGCAACCCATTCTGACTATTTATCCTATACACAAGTGTCTTACTCCAAACATGGACTCATCCCGAACTCTCTCACCCTTTCCTCCCCATACAGGTGGGTGAGACTAAGAATCCAGCTTATGAACACATTCTGAGTCACTTGCATGAAATCAGGCATAAAGGTGAGCCCTAAAAAGCTATCTTAAGACAAAGTAACATTAATTAGGCTTCAGGGAAATTTCTCAAAAAGGCCTGAGAGGCCTGGAACGAGGCAGTGAGTTGGGGCCGGAGGTAGGTAGGGTGTTCGCTTCTAGGAGCCCTGTCTAGGTAAGCGAGGGTGCAGTGAGAGGGAGATGAGTCCTAGTCTGTTCTTGCCCAGATCAGAAGACCTCAGTGCCTCCCTTCAACCTGAGAGAGTTGTTCCCCCCACTGCTGGCGCAGTACTTCCGTTACAATGGCTCGCTCACCACACCGCCCTGCTACCAGAGTGTGCTCTGGACGGTCTTCAGTCGAAGGGCCCAGATTTCAATAGGACAGGTGAGTGGTGGAGAGGTGAGACAGCAGACATAGCTGTAACCTCAAACCCTTTCCCACTCCCGAGAGCGAGTGCCACTTGTCCCTTAATCCCACTCTTCTACTTCTCAGCTGGAAAAGCTTCAAGAGACACTGTTCTCCACGGAAGAGGAGCCCTCTAAGCTCCTGGTACAGAACTACCGAGCCCCCCAGCCTCTCAATCAGCGAACGGTCTTTGCTTCTTTCATCCAAGGTAACTGTACAGGGTTCAGAAAAGGAGACGGGAAACTGGGGGACTCAATGGCAGGAACTAGGGAACCCCTGGGAAGGAAAAGAAGGCTAACAGGGGAAGGGATTTCCAGGACTTGCTTGGACTGGGAACCATGCCCCAACCCCGAGTACTGGCACAGTGTGCTACTCCCAACTGGGGTGGGGATCTAGTCTCACTGACCCAAGTTTTCTTCCCTTACAGTGGGATCCTTGTATACCACAGGTAAGACAGGCCTACCCATGTATCGAGGGGTGGAGTGCAGGGTAGGGTTCTCCTCAGTGAGTTAGGGAAAAGCTCAATATCTATGTTAGTCTTAGGCTGACACCTTCCACCTTTATCTCTCCCAGGTGAAATGCTGAGTCTGGGAGTGGGAATCCTGGTTGGCTGTCTCTGCCTTCTGCTGGCTGTTTATTTCATTGCTAGAAAGATTCGGTGAGTTCCTATTCTCCATTCCTCCAGTCTTTTCTTTGGCGTTGAAAAGCATTCGCCTACTCCACCTCGAATCTGTTTCGCCTAGGACATTAGCCATTTCCACGAACCATTCTCCCTTTCAGGAAGAAGAGACTGGGAAACCGGAAAAGTGTGGTCTTCACCTCAGCACGAGCCACCGAGGCATAGACTCCTTCCCGGTCACCACAGATGGCTTCCCCTCGCCTATCAGGGAGCTTCTAAAGTGGGGTGCAGGGACTGGCCAGAAAATACTGTAGGAGTAGGCTGACATCCCTCCTTCCTCCAGACAGCCCCTACACAGAGGTATGGACAGGCTCTCATTCAAGGAAGAACAGAACCTTCAGCCTCTCAAAACACGTAGATAAGGACAGCCCTATGTTGACAATGCAGAGGGTGAACTGTGTTTAGTTGTAGGGGAAGCTGGGGATGTGCCCCAAAGTCCCCCACCCCCTCATCTCTGTATCCCTGTCCCGAGATATAGTACAAGATCTCCCCTTAGGAAAAAGGGTTGCTGCTGCTATGTTTTTTTCCCTCAATATATTAGGAAATTAAATTTGCCGACCCCGCCTCTGGCCTTACTTTGGGGGCTCTTGAGAATGGGAGAATTCCTTAATGCCTCAGATGGCAGAGGTGGGCAAAGGGTATGGAAAAGGACGAATGGGTGAGTAACTCCTTTTACCCCAATCCTGGAGAAGGGGAGATCCACTGCTGGAAAATGCTTAACCCAGAGCTTCTGACATGTTAGACCCCCAGCCCAGATTTCTGCCCTTGTATCGAAGCTATGCTTGGAGGGAACGAGAGGTTGCCAGGTTAGGAGGGAGGTTGGAAAAGAGACATGAGAGGGCAGAAACCTCAATCAACATGTTATCCCCTCCTTTTAAAGCCAAGTTCCCCCACAATTATAAAGTCCTTTTTATTGGTCAAAATCACAATCACCTTGATTAAAAGGATGGGATACGCCATCCTCAGCAGAAAATGATACAGTTTATAGAAAACCTCCCCGCCCCCCCCACATCCCCCAATTAAAAACTAGAAAAAAATCTGCCCTCCTTCCCTGCAATGTCACAGTAGGCTGACTCCCCCAGTGGCACTGCAGCTCTGGAGTGGGCCAGCTCCCCGCAGCACCCTCCAGTTCACCTTGGGGAGAGGAGGGATGCTGGTGGTCAAGGAGGTTGAAACATTAGTTCCAGTAATACCAGTTCCCAAACATGCACTTCCTTCCTTTCCCCCAAAGCCTGGGACCAAGGGGAAAGCTGGATAGATATAAGCCCAGCCATAAGGAGCAATTTGAGGAGGGAAAATATAGTCCAAGGAGGTTAGGAGAATTAACACATACTTCCTCCCTCCTCCCACTTCAAAAGAAAAAGGCAATTTGGGGGTCTTTATCACACCAGAAATGGTTCCCCTCAGACCTGAGAAAAAGACTTAAGATATCCAGTCTGGGGAGGGGGTACTGGGAAACTCAGAGCTCATCTACCCTTGAACCTCCAATTGACTTCATCTCCACAGCAATGGCTAAACTAGGTCCCTTTTCTTGGCAACCTGCACTGTCCAGAACAGGAGATGGAGAAATACAGGGCGAGGAGATCAGGAGGGCACCCCAGGCCCAGGGGTCCCCCCCAAGGTTCCCTCAGTCCTCGGGTGGGATGCGCAGGGCAGAATACACCATCACCCGACTGTCCTCCTGCCGTCGGCCTGCAGAGGGGAATGGGGGTGAGTCTCGGGCAGGGTGAGAGCAGAGCACTGACACATGGGGAGTCCTGGACAACAAGGGGGGGGTCCCCAGATGGTGGGGATAAGTGCAGATTCAAACCCACCAGTCACTGACTGGCTGAACCCAGACTGCTCCTGGTAAAGCCTAGAGACTAAAGGTCATGAGTGGACAAAGCAAAACCCTGAAGGTGGTGGAATAGACCGACGAGGAGACAGAGAATGGTGGGCAATGGACCCGGGCTAGGGCTGGGCTCAGTCACGGGCAGTGGGCAGGCAGGTGGGATCTGTCAGGCGATCAGTCCAGGTAGTCAGTCCTTACACGAGAGACTGCGCTGGATACTTCGGAAGGACCCTCCAGCTGTGATGAAGGCCCAGAGGCCCATGGAAACAGTGACTGCATAGATGGGCAGCAGGCTGGCCTCGTACCAAGGGTTCAGGAATGTCTGGGGATGGGGGAAAGAGTAGAAAAGAGGTTAGATTCTTCCTCTAATCCCCATATTCTCTTTGTGCCTTTGACCCAAATCTCCCCCAGGTATCTCACTCGAATCTCCCAGTCCTTCAGAACACCGATATCATCACAGTTAAGGGCATTTGTGATTTTTCAGCCCCCTCAGAGGTTTCTGCCACTCCTGCTCACCTCAGGCCATCTGCGTTAGTTTGACTAATCCATTCAAACTCCTCCCTAGAGCATCCCCGAGCAGGTTATACAATTGATGCTGAGGTGAGAGACGTCTAAAGACTCACCTTTCTGCCTCCTCCCAAGGTAAGTTTTTAAATGTTAAGAAGTGAGAATATATTTCCCCTCCATCCCACTCACCATTAAGTTCTTTTCTCTCTAACTCAGGCCCCTGTCCCCAACTCACCAGTCCCGATGTCAGTAGGTGACTCCCAACCACCAGGCCCAAAGCCCAGTACCGTCTCCTCTCACAGGCATCAAAGAACACAACTCCCCAAAAGGTATGGAGCAGGATAATGGCTGCTGTCAGAAAGGCTGCAGGGAGGGAGATGGGGATGAGATACATCCCTCATCTTCTCCCAGCCTCCTGAGATGTTGAGCCAAAGAAGTCTCCCAGGGAAGGCCAATAAATCAAATCAGGGTCAGGGATGAATGGGGCATGGAGGCAAGAAAGAAAGTGGACCTTACCTGAAGTCAAGAAGTAATAGGGTGAGTCTCCATGGATCCCAACCACACCTGGCCCAAGTGCATCGGCCAAAATATTGATAACAGAGAAGACACCACTGATGATACCGAAGGAAAGACCAGAAACTGGGGGGGAGGGAGGGCTTCATCAATGTCAAAGATCACTATAGCCTTATTACCAGTGATCCCTCCCCATTCCCAGTCACAGTTCCCCCACACCTACTCTCCCTCCAGACCACCTCTCCTTGGAAGTCAGGTATGAAGAAAAACAAGAAGCCGCTTAGGACATGTGGATGTTTAGAGACTTCCCTGGGAGAGAGGAGTGTCCAACTCCCTCCTCCAGTCCCTCTCCCTTGGCTCACCATAGGCCATCTGGCGGATGGAGATGGGTGATCTTCCGTCCTCACTCAGCGATGCTAACCCCTCATCTGCCTTCCTGGGGTGGGGTGGGTGGGATAGGGGAAACATGAGGGAGGGCAGGAATCGCCTTCCCCTCTAATATCTTCCCTTAGTACCTCCTCGTTCAAACCACCACCCAGGGCTGCCCCACTTATAGTTCAGTCTTCTGCCCTTCTCCCCTCCAGACCACCCCAACTCCTTACTTAAGCAGCTTGTAGTAGGCAAAGCGGAACACCTCCTGTAGAAGGACAGAGACTGCAGCACCAAAAATCAGAAGGCCATACTGGAGTCGGGCATCCGACCGGTCGGTCACATGGACCAAGATGAACCAGACCACAGAGGCCAAGAGCAGGGAGACCAGCCAGAAAAATGCCCTGAGGAAAGACAAAGGCAATCAGACAAGCAAGGGTAGGGGGCAACCAGGGAAATCAAAGAGGGGAACCAACCAAGGCTGCAGCATAAAAAGTGGAAGTTAGACTTCCGGATTGTCCAGGGAGACAGGGAGGAGATAGGATAGGTGTCTCCACCAAGGGAGTTTGTAGGGATCTGAACGCAGGGAAAGGGTAAGAAATCTGATTAAAGAGTCTTCAGAATGATGAGAGCCAGAGTGTAGGAGGACAGGAGGGCGAGGTATCCATTCCTGGATACTCCCTTAAGGCCGGCCGAGGTCAGCACAGCCCCCTTCCAAGTCTTCGCCTTGGGCCTCCTCGGACGTCGCAGGAGGAGTATAGGAGGAATCTGTGCGATCTCTGGAAGGCGGAAACCAACTGCGGGAAAGGGCGAATCACCCAGATCCCTGACTCGACCCTCTCCAATCTTCACCTCCGACTTGTCTCCCCCTCTCAGGCTCCCAGCTCGCCCCAGTTCCTCCAGCCCCTTTTGGATCTCTCTCTTCGGCGTCCTCCCGCGTCTCCCCAACCCCTTAACTCACCCCGCGACCAAGATGATGACGCGAAGCGGGTCTCCTGCCACAGTGATCAAGAAAAGCGCAAAGGCCGGGCCGAAAGCGACGAAAGTGCATCCGAAAAACACTGCGGCCCCCATGGCTGGGCAGCTAGGGGCGAGGTGGGGGCCCGGCCAAGAGAGGCGAAGGGATGAAGCACGCCAGCCAGGGAGTCCGCGTGGGGTGGCGACGCGACCCCGTGAGGGGCGCGGTGCAATGTCACCCCGGACCCCCGGGAAGGCGGGGACACCGAAACCCCAGATACAGGTCGGCGCGACTTCCTCTACGGAAGCCGAGGAGGGTACAAACCCCTGCCGCGGCCCCATGGCCACCTCCCATCTAATCCCCACCCCCCTGGAGGCCAATGGAGAACCCGCGGGGGCGGAGCTGCGGAGGCGGGGGCGTGGCTTCACGACGTGCTGGGAGTTGTAGTCCTGCCCTCCTCCTGGACCTCGGCCCTGGGAGTGGCTCCAAATGGTTAAACATGTGGGCTGGGCCCGAGCCCAGTTTCCTGGTTCGGTTCGACTTTGGTCGCTGTTCCCTTTCGGTATTTTATGGGGCAGGGTGGTAGCAATCCTACGCTTCTTGAAGAGCTGCAGAGGGGGGAAGATCCTGTTGGAACCTAAAGGACAAATACAAAGAAAGCACAGGATAGAGGGTGCAGGGAGATAGGGACGGGTATTGTTCTTACTTGAATGAGAGGAAATGAGCTAGAGCTACTGCCTAAGAGATGAAGGTTACACTTAAAAGTAGGAGCTCTTTGAACAGGCTAGTATAGGAAGCATGCAATACAGTGTATCGCTAATGAAGCCTTCATCCATAATGACAAGAGAATCAGAGGGAAGTAAAAGGAGCCTGGAGAGCAATGTTAGGAAGGTTAGAGGGGATTTTGAGTTAAAATCGGGAGTTGAAGTTGTTTGTAAAAAGCAATTCGAGCTATGGAGTTGGAAAATGACACCCCACCACCACTAGCCCACCAAGTTACTCAGTTCCTTTTATGTCATACTTCCTCCATTTATTTTCTGAAAATGAACCTCAGTAGTGTCTTTTCCTCAGGATGGGGGAAGAGAAGGCGCAGAGGATGCATATTAGAGCAAAAGAAAGTTAAAGTATGAGAAGAGGGTATTGTATCCTCATTTGGATGCAGGTGGGGTTAGTCCTTAGGGAGGATGTTTGGGAAAAAGAGTACCAGGATGGGAAAGTGAGGGAAACTGGAATATTGTTCTTGAGAGAGTAATCAAAGTACCCAAAAAATCTATAGAAATTCTTCAGAGAGAACCAGGCTTACTTTCCTTCCTGGAAATGATTTATGGCAATGCATAGATGTACAGCCACATAAGAGTTTTCCATTTTTTTCCAGGAAATTCTGGAAAGGAGCTGAAGGAATAGATTATATAGATGTACGTGAGAAGTCACCATGCAAATCCTCCCCCAATAAGGTTAAGAGGGTGGGAACATCCTGGCCAGTGCTCAAGACTCTATTGTCTTGCTTCTGAGCATAGCAATCCAGAAGAGATAGGGATAAGACAACTCTTCTCATCTCTCCTTCGAGCTGTTACCACAGCATTTGCTGACTTAAGAACGGGAATCAAACCTATCTTGTTCATTGGTAGTTCCACAGAGACTTGCATAGTGTCTGACTCATAGTAGATGTTGAATGGATGTTTATTAACTCCCTTAAAAAAAAAATACCTGCATTCTTTTCTTATTCCCTTGCCTCTGAACCCTGAATTGCCTATCAGACTAGGCCTAGCACACTGTGCCTAGCACATACATTATGTTTGATGTTTCTAAATTGAATTGAATGAAAATGGGAAATATAAAAGCAGAGAGAAGGATAAGATGAACTCCACCCCTGTAGGCTAGAATGAAGGGAACATACCAAGTGACTGAAAGTGGGAGAAGGGGTGTGGCATATACAGCAGGGAAAGAGACTACCTGCTTCCTCCCTTTTCCCATCCTGTGTGCAGAAAGTTGAGAAAGAAGTGAGGTGAGATCAGTACTTAGCAGAGAGGAAGTAACTAGTCTTGACTGAAAGTTGTTTTTTTTTTGAAATCAGAAGCAATGCAGCAGGTGCTTGGAGAGTCAGACAATGATGTTGATATTGTTCCCATACTTCATAGTCCGAGACACGCAGAGAAGGGAGACTATTTTCAGTCTAGAAAAAATGTTCATCCCTTCCTAAGAATATTTTGACTGTGAAGAAAGAGATTGTGATGAAGCCTCAGAGAGAAGGGCAGCTCTGGATAGTGATAGTAAGTTAGGGACAGTGAGAGGGAGGGTGAGCTTTTTGTGAGGACTGGGAACAAGGAAGGAAAGTAGGTGAGAGGGGAAACTCCTTGGTAGGCTGGGGTTTTTGTTGTTGTTTGGTTTGGGTTTTGGCGGGGGGGTTTTGTGGGTTGGTTTGTTTGTTTTGTTTTTCTGGAAGTGGCAGCAGGAGGCCTGAATGGATCTAGTCTAGAGCCAGAGGGTCTCAATGAACATGTTTCCATCAAAGTTCACTTTGCCTCTCTTGATCTGGGTAGCTGTGGCTGAGGACCGCACTGGTAGTAACTGATGGCCCAGTCAGTAAGCAAGTGGGCGGGGAATTCCCCCCCTGGGAGAAGATTGCTGCAGCTCCTTCCCTGCTTTGGAGGAGGGCAGAAGGCGGGGTAAGTTTGGTGGGAAACGCTGTAATTTCCTTTTTTACTTTCAAGGCACTAGTGCAGAATCCAGAATGGATGTCCTCTTTGTAGCCATCCTTGCTGTGCCACTCATCCTGGGTAAGTACACGTCTCTCTCTGAGCTTTTGAGCCAGGTCTTCTACCATAAATGGGGTGGGAGAAAAGAAAATGAGGAGAGGGTGGGAGGTGCAGTTCAATAAGGAGTGATAACACTTTCTCAACTGTGTTAGATGTCAGGGGCAGAGGGGAAACCTGGAAATTAGGGCCAGGAAAAGGGGAGGAGAGCATAGTCCTGTCAAAGAAGAGACAGCTGATGGGGATGGAGCCCCAGCCATGGGGAGGTCCTAACAAGAGTGAATTCAGCTCACCATAACCACAGAGTTGAACAAGATGAGAAGGACTAAAGTGAGAGTGGAGAGAGGTGGACTCTTTGAAGGTGGGGCAGTCTGAAACTAGCAAGGGAAGCCAGGGTATCTTCTTTCCCAGCGAGTTGGAGAAAAACTTTGTATTAGTAAAGACACAGAAGGGGTGGCTTTTCGATAGTGAGTACTGTCTGCCTTCAGGGACAAGGTCCCAAAAGTAGCTTGGCTCCTTCCCTCCTTTGTTCCCAGTCTGCCAGGTGCTCTTATTGTTTCCTTTTCCTCCAGACTCTGTGTCATTGCTTGGGGTTAAGAGAGAGCATTCAAGGAGCTTAGGGAAATATTTAGCAGGAGGCCTAGAATTCCTGACCCAGTCAAGTCCAAGCCACATATTTTTAATCCTGGAAAGGAAGAAAAACTAATGCAGATGGATCATTTAGTCCAGCTGACTCATTTTAAGAAAGCAGATGTTAACTGGCTTGTTCAGAGATATTCTACTAGTTAGCATTGAAACTGGAACTAAAGCCCAAGTCCAAGAGGCTGTGTGTGTGTGTTAGTTGTGGGAGACACTGATAAGAGAACATCTCTCACAAATACAGTAAGTCTAGAGCATACTGAGGAGTGGATTTGGAGGTCTTAATTTCTGGTGTCTCTCTGCTTCCTACCTTTTTAAGGCTTAGTTTGGGTTACAGTGTGTGAAGGGACCCGTTTTCTCTTCTGGGAGTTCCCGGATTGAAAGGGCACAGTGTAACAGGTCTCATCAGAGTTATGGAGCCCAGAAGACTGAGAAAGGTTTAGAGGTACAGAGGCAGGGAGATAGTAGAGTGGAGGCAGAAGGAAAGGAAACTGATAGAGCTGAGGTCAACGTCAGGTGTCCTTCTATTGCTAAGGAGTTCCAGATGCCCCCTGACCTCTAGTCCTTGTCCCCCTAGGACAAGAATATGAGGATGAAGAAGGACTGGAAGAGGATGACTATTATCAGGTGGTCTATTATTACACAGTCACCCCCAACTATGGTGAGTATGTATAAGGTTCTGACCCTTCGCAGGATGGAGAGAGGTTTGGGAGATGCTCAGTTCTGACACTTTGACGTTTCCTTTACAATGGTATAACTAGGTCAGAAAGAAATGTGGCTATGAGCAAAGACTATCAAGCTCATGATGTTATGTCTCAAACTAGTGATTTTCAAGCCTTTAGAAATTAGAAATTTTTCAAATTTGTACATGATTTTAGACACCAGATTGAAAATATAAATGCATACACATTCACAAACATTTTAACATCAAAAGCTCGTTAGAATTATACCAGTAAATTTTACAACTTGAGCAAATTGAAGTATTCTGAACAGTTTCTTCCTCTTCTCATTTCCAGATCTAGTGCTACCTTTGTTACTACTAATTTTTTTTCTCCTCCCCAGATGACTTTGGTGCAAACTTCACTGTTGATTACTCTATGTTTGAGTCAGAGAACAGGCTGGTGAGTGATATCTACATGACCCTCTAGGAGGATCAGGATAGGTAACAGTTAAAAAGAAACTGGTCATTGTTGAAATGTAAGTGACAAACAGGAATAAAAATTAGTTAGGTGAAGTGAAACTAGGTAGTGAGCCCAAAACAAATTTGTTAACCAAAGCTGGGGATGAAGCCAGAATGCAGTAGGTTTGCTAAGACACTGAAAGGGAGGAGCAATCCTTGAGTCAAGGGAAATGGTGAATGGGATGGGTACATAATCCATGCAAACATGAAGTAGGGAAGATCCCTGAGTTTAAGTCTTGGGGGATGGGAAGGGGGGAGAAGAGGTGGTGAAGGAGAAAAGAACTCTAAATAGAAAATCTGTGAGGA
The DNA here is from genome assembly GCF_951394435.1 of Stenella coeruleoalba. NCBI lineage: Eukaryota > Metazoa > Chordata > Mammalia > Artiodactyla > Delphinidae > Stenella > Stenella coeruleoalba. The sequence goes on from NC_137169.1 coordinate 107,752,860, forward strand.
TGTTGGATGGAGGCAGTGATAACTCTGTGTTTCCTAATCCTACTGAGGGCAGAACAAGTGGGATAAGGAGGTAATGGAAGCAGTAGAGACTACCATTAGTCGTGAAACAGACCCTGCAGACCATCAGAAGCCTGTAACAGAGAAACCAGTGACAATGGAACCAGTGAGTGGATTGGGGATAAGGGGGGGGGGCGGGGAGACAGACAACCCTTACCCTGGATAGATCCCAGAGCTGGTGACGTGCAGCAGAGGGAGGCTTTGGTGGATGGGGGAGCCAAATAACTAGTACTACAATGCAGGTGTTCATCTCAACTTGGCCATCATTTCTTTCACTGAGATTTAATACTAACCCGTATACAGAACACTGGGAAGATTTGGTGCAGTTAAATTTCAGTTGAATAGTATTTAATGTGTAAGTAACCTATGCCTAGAGCTGCTGCTGCTGCTGATGAGGATGAAAAAGAAATCTGTGATGTTGTTATTGTCCTCAAAGTATTCATAAAACTCAAGTTTACACTTATGAAACATTTAAAACAAAATGAAAAGATTTGTAACAATGTTAAATTGCATATACATTTGACAGCATATGACAAACAAGTGCTTTAGGCTGTGGAAGGAGAGAGATAGCACAGGCTGAAGTTGTCTGGAAGACTTTTAGGAGGTAATTATGCTTGAAATACACTTTGAAGAATAGGTGAGCTTTTGGTTGGCAGGAGGTTATGAAAGGATGAAAGCAATTAGGGGGAAGAATAGTTATTCCAAGAGTGAAAGAGCTGCATAGACAAGGGGGATAGAACAAGCAGGGTATGTTTAGTGGATGGAGTATGACTGAAGGAGAGGGTATGTGGGAAATTAAGAAATAACATTTACAATGCTCCAACTATTTGCTTGATAATCTCACATATGGGAAGATAGGGCCAAATTACAGAGTCTGAAGTATCAGGGAAGGTTCAGACTTATAAGCAATAGGGAGCCTAGTAAGTTCTTCAGTGTGGTAAACACACAATGAAAGTGGTATTTTTGAAAAATGATTTATCTGGTTGTATGAAGGATGCAGTGGAGTGGAGAGAGACTCATGAGATTTGCATCATTCCAGAAACAATCCATTAAAGGTCTGGACTAGGGAAGTGGCATTTTGAATGGAGAGGAGAAAAATAAGAAACATTTTGAAGAAAATGCCTTGCTCCAGTGATAATTTCATATGGGCAATAAATGAGGAGAGAGTTAAAATAACTTAAAAGTTTTAAACATGGATATCTGGGAAAACGGTTGACCAAAATGGGAACTGTGGGAGATTAAAATGATTTAGGAGTGAAGTTATAAATTTGGTATTGGCCAAGCTGAATTTATAATGACAGCCCTATGAGGGTGTCATAAAGGTAGCTGAATTAAGTCAGTGCTACAGTTCTAAGTGCCAAGTCACAGTCACAAAAGTAGAGCTCATTAGAGCCAGTACACACAGAAGACCAAAAGGCCAATGACTGTGCCGGTAGTTAGTAGAAGAGGAATCAACAAAGGAAATGGAGACGAGCTGATTGGAGAGGTAGGCAGATAGCCAAATTTGTTTTTTAAAGTCTAGAAGAGAAAGCTTAATACAATCAATCAAAAGCTACCAAGAGGCCAAGGAGAAGGAGGTGATTGATAATCACAGAGAAAGTAGTTTTAATTGAGTGGATGTAGCAAAAGCTAGATTTTGTGGTGTTAGAGCGGGAATACATTGTGAGGAAGTGGAGGGAGAGGATAGACCAACCATCTGAGAAATCTGGTAATGCAAAAAGAGAAGCAACAGCTAGAAAGGGCAACAGGATCAAAGTGCAGTCTGAATATAGTTGAACACAGATGGGAAGATTTAGTAGAAATGGAAAGCTGATGCTTGACAAGGACAGATAAATATTTTAAAGTGTATAGTAGGCTCTCTTTAGATTGTAAACTCTGTGAGGACAGAACCACTGTCTTAATTATATTTATGTCCCCCCTATGGCACCTAGCACAGTGACTAGTATAGTGTCATGCACATAGCTTAAAAAACAAAACAGAAAACATCTCATTGAATTGAGTCAGGTCTCCCTGGTATGGTCAGGAATGGCTGAAAGGCACAGAGGAAAGGACTTCTTATAGTGATGGGGAGGAGGGCTGGATCTTTCTCTAAGCTCAGAGGAAAGAAGACAGAGATTGGTGTAAAGAGATGGTTATCCTTCCAGAGTGGGAGGTGGGCAGTAGGAAGGGTGACACTAGCCTACTATGAGGGGATGTCTGTATTTTAGCAGAGTCCAGATCTGAACAATGCTGTATCCAGTCTGCAGAGTCCTGGTGCACTCCTCCTGTCCTGGGCCCTCGTTCAGGGGGGGATGTATTTCATGTAGAAGGTGAGAGTGCAGCCATTGGCCTTGGGGGAGTCTGTGAAGCAATTTTACCAGTATCTCTGGCTAGTGTTTCCAGCCTGGTCAATTCTGTCTGAGCTGCTTAAAGAGGGATCACATATAGAAAAATCTTATCTAACTTTAAGGAGGTTTAGGAGATGTTGAGGCAAAGGCCTTTGTCATAAGAGTCATTACTCTTTCTGAACTGGGAGGATTTCAGGACCTCCTAGAGCAGAAGCAGGTGGAATGGAGAAGAAACTTCTCCAGGTTTCCAGTCTGCCTCGAGGAATCAAAGCTGGCCTGGTTTAAGGCTCTTCAGGTGCTAGAGGGCAAAATGGGAGGGGCCCTACAACCTGGCAGAGTCAAGAGGCAGAAGTGGGGGTGGTTCCCTAATGTAGGGGAGAGATGTGGAAAGGGGGAAGGAAGAGAAACCTGTATTATAGGGAAGGAATTTACGTTGGTAATCTAAATAACTATGGGCATGAAGGGTTTAGCAGAAGGAAGGAGTAAAGAGGGGAGGGGGACACATGTAGTGGATGTCATGGGGAAATCTAGCTCAAAATAAGAAATCTGGGGGGTTTCCATAGAGGTGGGAGGGGCTTCCTGAGTCCCCTGACCCTGTTTTTTTGTTTTTCCCTTTCTTCGTTGTTTTTGTTTTTTTTTTTTTTTTTTTTTTAGGAGAGGGAACGCTGCTACGACTCATTGGATGGGGATTTGGGAAGAGGAGAATGGAAGATTAAATAAATAAATGAAGTAATCTGGTTACTCTCTACTCCTTTATGAGGGTCAGTTCTAAAGCTGCAACACTGAAGAGAGCACCAGGATATAGGTGTGTGAAGGGTAGATTAGAAAGGGAGTTAGGTGACAGTAGAGTTAGAGGGAATTATTAGGGCTGTGAAAAAATAAACCCTGAAATTTTGGGAAGAATGGAGAAAAACACCCACAAACAACAGGTTTATTCACAGCCTGTAATTCCCTCTAATTCTACTGTTTTGCTTTATCATATATGGTGTTGAGACAGTATATCTGGAGAAAGAAAGTTGAAGTGGAACCCTTTTTATAAAATAAGCACATTGTTAAACATACGTAAAATATCAAAAACTACTTAGAATAGATTTTTAAAATTCACACCCTCCTCCCCTTATCTCCCCCCTCCAGCCCCTAACTATGTACCTTTTCAGTTAGTAATTAAGGCATTCGAGGACAGACTGTTTTTTTCTTTTTATAAATTTATTTATTTATTTTTGGCTGCTTTGGGTCTTTGTTGCTGCAGGCTTTCTCTAGTTGCAGCGAGCGGGTGCTATTCTTGGTTGCGGTGCGCGGGCCTCTCATAGCGGTGGCTTCTCTTGTTGTGGTGCACGGGCTCTAGAGTGGGCTTCAGTAGTTGTGGCTTGCGGGCTCTAGAGTGCAGGCTCAATAGTTGTGGCACATGGGCTTAGTTGCTCCGCAGCACGTGGGATCTTCCTCGACCAGGGCTCGAACCTGTGTCCCCTGCATCGGCAGTTGGATTCTTAACCACTGCGTCACCAGGGAAGCCCAGGGACAAACTTTAAAAAGAAAAAAAATTTTTTTTTCCTTTTATCCTTCGACCCTAAAAAGAACTGGGCTGCCCCCTTGCGGCCTCTTCGATGTTATAGCTTCAATCAGCCCACAATCCCTGGGTCCTGTCCCCTTCTCTCCACTGTGCTCTCAATACTGCAAGGGGGAGTTCCCCGGTGGCTTAGTGGTTAGCCCTCCGGGCTTTCGCTGCGGTCACCCGGATTCAATTCCTCGTTGGGGAACTGAGATCCCGCAAGCCTCCTGGCACAGCAAAAGAAAACAAACAAAACAAAACAAAGCACTGCAAGGGCCAGTGAATAGTAAACTCCGGACTTGCCACCCTCCGTCCTTCAAATCTTCTCCAGAGGACAAATGAAGAAACTGAATCTGGACAAGTACATAATCTAGGAGATCAGAGACCTACCCACTCTCCTTTTCTTGTGCTAAGAAACACAGAACTAAGGCGCAGGGCCCGGGGAACCGGGGTAGAAAAGTCAGGAGCAACCCGGCGGGGCTTTGACCTCTGGAGTCGTGGCGGGCTGGCATCTGAGCTGGTAACGTGCGTGGCGGGTTACATAAGGAAAGGGCTGGTGGAGCCGCCCCAGCGGGAGCCGGGGAGAGGACGCGGTGTTCTCGGCAGCAATCCCCACCCTCCTCACCCAGCAGGGCAGGAGGCACCCAACTTGTAGGAGAAGGAGGAGGAGGGGAGGGTGAAACAGAGACCGGGAAGTCACGAGAGCTGGGCCGCCGAGAGGGGGAGAGTATACATAGTGGCACACATCCATTGTCTCACACACGTTGCAGACGCAAGTCGCTGATCGTTTCCACGTGCTGCACTCGTGAGCGGAGGCGCTGAAAGAGGGGGCAGAGGGGTCGGTTCTCAAGGAAGAGCCAAGAGTCCCACATCTCAATGCGCACTCCTTAGGTCACACAACCAGTCTGCACACTCCAGCTGCGCGGCTCCGGCACACCACCATCCTATTTAAAGCCACAGGCTCCGCCCTTTTCCTCCCCTCCCTTCTTTTCCACTCTTTTTCCATCCTCCTCCTTCTCTCATCACCGGGTCCTCCTCGCTAGCCGCATGTAGGGGCGGAGCACGGAATGCTTACCTTCCAACCAATCGTCACCTGACTGCCTCTTTATTGGCCGAGCCCCTGTATGCTGTAGCAAATGGAATGTGAACTTCAGTAACGAGAGTCACGTGCCACCGGCTAGACAACCAATGAGGTTGCGAGGTCTGTGTACGCCGGGGGAAGGCACGTGCGGAGCTGCACGTGTCTGGGAGGGGGAAGGGGCGGGACCCAGTGGGAGGGAGGCGGAGGTGGGTAGCCCTGACCCGACAGTCGGAGTAGGAGCTGGAGACAGCCTGGGCTGAGCCGACCGACACAGGTGAGGAGACTCAGGTCAGGGAGCGATCCGCGCAGCAGGATCAGACCCGGTGGGAGTGGGCTTAGGGACTCAACGCGGATATTGGTATTGAGAGGGATCGCATCACGTGGCAGGCGCGACTAGAGATGGTCCGGCGCAGGGATCCTGATCAGAAAGATTGGCAAGAGGAGGGAGGTTGCTGCCGGGTCCCTAGGTGGGTTCGGGTGCCGCAGATTTCCAGCTTGCCGGTGGCGTGATCTCAGGTAGAGAGGCTCACTACGGGGTCAGGATGAGACCAGAAGAGGCGAACCGGGGAAAGGTGTCAAATCATTATATTTACTCTGAACTAAGGGAAAAGAGTCTGTGTCAGGCTAAGAGCTGCTCTGCGGAGGCCAGAGAGGCAATCCAGGTTCTTAATGGAGGAGAGGAGGTGGGGAAGATGACTTTTTAAATTGTCCCTGAGACAGGTAATATTGGGGAGGGAGGGAGGAGATATTATGATCGCAGACAGTACACCCTAGTCTCCCAGTCCATTTCCTAATACTCAGATTCTGGTTTCAAACTCCCTCTCTTTGCTCTTCAGTTGCAGGTCCCGATGTTTGGGTACTCCGGGAGCTGCTCTCCAGCCCCTGCTTCTGAACCCATGGATTCTCCATCTAGCGTTTCTTCCTACTCTCTTTATTCCTCTTTTTCCACCTCCCCAGTGAACAGTGACTCTGGCTTCCCCTCCGATAGTGAGAGGGACGACAAGTGGGCCCATGGCCCCAGGCCAGACACTGTTGGTCAGAGGGGAGGTTCTCGGCCCAGCCCTGGTCCTATCCGCTGCAGGCAACGACCCAAGGTTTCCAGTAAGCAACCTACAGCATCTCACTCGGAACAGCGGGGCTTGGCTTCTTCTATGTCAGGATCTGGGGTCAAAAGATCAAGAGGTGGTGAATTGGAGACCAGTCTAAACATCCAGGGTTGTACCACAGAAGGAGACCTGCTCTTTGCTCAGAAGGTAAGAGAAAGCTGGGGAAAGGAGATACGACCAAGTGGCTTAGCACCCAGTTGGTTGGTAAGGACCCCATGAGGATAGTATTGGCTCTCAGATTGGGAGATGGAAGAATAAGTACTGGTGTGGGCAGTTCTTGGTCTTCTCATACCCTTTGTCCTGTTTTTCTACAGTGTAAAGAGCTCCGAGGATTCATACCCCCTCTCACAGACCTACTGAATGGACTGAAGATGGGTCGATTTGAGAGAGGTAGTTGTCTGATTACTTGTATTCATTTGAGCTACATTCATCTCTCTGTCTCTCAAAATATGTTTTGAATGTGTATTTCTCTTAAGTCTTTGTTTGGGGCCTGGATGATTAGCTTTTTCTCCTGTGACAATTTCTTTAGGTGAATCCATTTTAACCCCTTCTGTCTTTCCTTTACCTGATTAAATTCTTGAATCTCAATCCTTGATCTTTCTCTTTCCTGACCCCAGGATTGAGCAGTTTCCAGCAGAGCGTGGCAATGGACAGGATCCAGCGTATAGTAGGTGTTTTGCAGAAGCCACAGATGGGGTAAGTCCCCTTGATTCTTTCCTCAGTACTTCATAAAAGAGCTCTTTCCTCAGTACTTCATAAAAAAGGACCTATCTCCAGTCCTGTCCTGTTGCTTTTCTCACACCTAATGGCTTTTTTTTTCTCCTCACAGAGAGCGTTATCTCGGAACCCTGCTACAGGTAGAAGGAATGTTAAAGACTTGGTTTCCTCATATAGCTGCCCAGAAGTCATCATTGCATAGTCAGCTGACCAAGGTGAGAACTTATAAACCTGAGGAAAAGGTGGGGAAATAACCAAAGAAATGAAGTGTACATGCAGAAATGGGCTCCCTCTTGCATTTTCTTTTGGATCTTTTCAACAAGTTTTCTTTTCAGGGAAGGGAATGCCTAAACTTCCTTCATTGTCTTGATTCCTAGGTGTTTGGGGGTTCTATTTTGTTTGGATCATCTCAAGGAACTCCATGGAATTTAGCCCTGTTCCTCATGTTGTAGCTTATCTGCTTTCTGCATAGATACAGAATGCTTTTTACCTGGCCAAATGAATCATGCAGGAAGATTCCTCAGCTTCTCTCTGCAAATCTTTTCTCTTCTGCTGCCCCTAAACCCCTTTCCCTCTCCCTCTTTTTACTCCTTCCCAAGTACCCTTGTATCCTTCTGGAAGCATGGGTTTTGAGGACTGGTCACAAGAAGTACATCACTGGGAGGGGTGAAGGCACCCATGGGGCACCCATAAGGAGAGTGTTGCAAAGATTCTTTTATTTTTTTATTTATTTTTGGCTGCGTTGGGTCTTCGTTGCTGCACGCGGGCTTTCTCTAGTTGCAGTGAGCGGATGCCAGTCTTCGTTGTGGTGCGCGGGCTTCTCATTGCGGTGGCTTCTCTTGTTGTGGAGCACGGGCTCTAGGCGCACAGGCTTCAGTTGTTGTGGTACGCGGACTTAGTAGTTGTGGTGCACGGGCTTAGTTGCTCCGCTGCATGTGGGATCTTCCCGGCCCCATGTCCCCTGCCTTGGAAGGTGTAATCTTAACCACTGCACCACCAGGGAAGTCCCTGAAAAGATTCTTAGATCTAGTGTGGAATGACCTATTTTCTGTGCCTTCAAATAATAGAGTATGTAGGGGGCACTCAAATGATAGGGAGAGGAATGTTTCCTGTAGCTAATGGACAGTCCTTGTTTTCAACTGCTGTGGGAATAATTGAGTTGTAAATAAGCAGGAGGGGACTTCCCTGGTGGCACAGTGGTTAAGAATCTGCCTGCTAACCCAGGGGACACGGGTTCGAGCTGTGGTCTGGGAAGATCCCACATGCCACGGAGCAACTAAGCCCGTGCGCCACAGCTACTGAGCCTGCGCTCTAGAGCCCACGAGCCACAACTACTGAGCCCACGTGCCACAACTACTGAAGCCCACGTGCCTGGAGCCTGTGCTCCTCAACAAGAGAAGCCACCGCAATGAGAAGCCCACGCACCACAACGAAGAGTAGCCCCCGCTCGCCACAACTAGAGAAAGCCCACGCAGCAACGAAAACCCAACACAGCCAAAAATAAACAAATAAATAAATTTAAAAAACAAAAAAAGCAGCAGGGGGACTTCCCTGGTGGTGCAGTGGTTAAGAACCTGCCTGCCAATGCAGGGGCACAGGTTCAAGCCCTGGTCCAGGAAGATCCCACATGCCGCTGAGCCACTAAGCCCGTGTGCCACAACTACTTACTGAGCCTAAGTGCCACAACTACTGAAGCCCGCACGCCTAGAGCCCGTGCTCCGCAACAAGAGAAGCCACCACAATGAGTAGCCTGTGCACCACAACAAAGAGAAGCCCCCGCTCGCTGCAACTAGAGAAAGCCCATGCATGCGCAGCAACGAAGACCCAAGGCAGCCAAAAAAATAAATAAAATAAATTTATTTTAAAAATTAAAAAATTAATACATAAACATAAGCAGGAGGATCTTGCCTGCATATTAATCTACACTTCTTAAGGAACTCAACATAGGAAATTAGAACTTAAAATACAGAAATTGGGAAATGATGATTCCAGTTAAAAATAGACTTTTTAGAAAGAAGTTCTAAAATAAATTAGTTTATAAATAGTGAGAATCTATGGGACTGTTTGTTTTATTTTGTATACGTGTGAATAGCCAGCGCCTATATAGTGTGTGGTACAAGAATTTGTTAAGTAAATGAAAGTACAGTTTGGTTACTAAAACTTTTACTTAATCATGGCCTGACAGGAAATTATCTATTGCATAAAACAAGGTATGTTAGCATTACAGAGTTCCCAAGGAAAGCAAATGTTTAAGCAACCGGGTGGAGTTAATCTGAAAGCTTTCTCATATAATTTTTTCTCTTTTCTCCCTGTCCCTAGCATTCTCCAGGCCACCACAGTTATCCAGCTGCTTCCTCTCCTGCACTTTCTGTGGAAAAGATGGACCAGACACAGCTAGGACAGCTAATATTGAAACCAAAGCAGCCGTGGCACCTCACTGAATGGCCAGCTATGAACCTCACTTGGATCCACACTACTCCAATTTGCAATCCCCCTCTCAGTTCCCCAGGTACCATCTCCTTTAGCCATGGTCCTTTAGGCACTGGAACCAGCATCGGTGTCATCCTTTTCCTCCAGCATGGAGTACAGCCCTTCACCCACTCAGCCCCAACCTCTCCAGTTCCATCTACTACTACAGCGTCTCCTGTCATCCCTGGTGATCCTAAGAAACTATCTGGAGAGGGGCCTTGTTGCCACAATTTGCCAGTAACTCTGCCATCAGACTGGAGCTGTACCCCATCCCCTCCTGGTCTACCCACCATGACCAGAGAGATGACCATGGGAGACCTACAACAGATGAGAAGCCACCCTTCTGTTGCTCCTGATGTCCATCCTCTCAATCCCTAATGCAGGACTTGAGACTGTAGTTTCTAATTTGTGTAAATATATGTCTCTCTATATACTTTTTAAACTGTTAATGTGTGAATTTGTGTTGAGGGAAGAGAAATCCTTTCTGATTAAATAAATTTTATACCTAAACAGTTTGCTGACAGGGGGAAATTGAAACCTTCTGCCTCGAATACCAATATTTATCCTCTGAGCTGCAGGAAAGAAAGGGGATGGGAATGTTTGTGAACCCGAGCTCCACCAAATTAGAAGTCTGGATGGGACAATATACGTCCTGTGGGAGAGGAAAAGGGACTCTCTGCTGCAATCTTCCTAGGGAGCACCCTTGGGACAGTTACAGGGTTCAGAGTTGGGTTGTTTTTTCATTCAGGCCCAGAGACTAGTATCTTTCTGTTCGTGTCTCTCACTCTTGTAACCTTCCAGCTGGCCCAGACTAGCAGGTTCTACTGCTCTGGGGTAGCTCTTTGCTTTATTGGGAGCTGTTGATGCTTGTGGCTAAATGCATATGTAATCTACTGCTGCCAGAGGAGGGACACAAAAGCCCAGAACAGCCACTGTGGTTGCCAGTTTTGAAGAGGAAGCGGTGCCCCAGAACTGTCAGAATGGGAAGTCCCCTCAGATGCTGGGCCTCCTTCTTCAAAAACCTGCAGCTGCTAAATGTATGCTACCCAGTGTCATCAAAGGGCAAAACTGAAGTCTGTGAATTTACCTACGTCTACCCTTCTCCATGCATTACTGTTTCTGATTTGTCACAGTTTCCATCAAAACCATGTCCTCTCCCAGCCTTGGCAATGTTTCAGACTACTTAGTCATTTTAGTTATTGCACATTGGCTACTTAGCATATTTCTCATAGCTGGTTATACATCTTTCACCTGTTTCCCAAGTCCTCTGTTCTCAGTGAATTATTGTCTCATTTTATTTCAGACAACATGCCCTCCCCTTAGGGCAAACTTCTCCAGTTGTGCTTTTGATTACCTTGCACCTCTGGAACTTTTGCTGAGTCACTTACGCCCTCTTTACCTTGTAACTTCCATTTGTTATTGAATTATTTATTCTTTCTTTCTCCTACAAGTAATAATTATTCCTTGTGCAAGTATGATTAGGTACCCCTTCTTGAAAATATCTCTCGAGAGACTTCCCTGGTGGCACAGTGGTTAAGAATCCCCCTGCCAATACAGGGGATGTGGGTTCGATCCCTGGTCCAGGAAGATCCCATATGCCATGGAGCAACTAAACCCATGCGCCACAACTACTGAGCCTGTGCTCTAGAGTCCGTAAGCCACAACTACTGAAGCCCATACTCCTAGAGCCCGTGCTCTGCAATAAGAAAAGCCACCACAATGAGAAGCCTGCGCACCAAAACGAAGAGTAGCCCCCACTTGCCACAACTAGAGAAAGCCTGCGTGCAGCAATGAAGACCCAACGTAGCCAAAAATAAGTAAGTAAATAAATAAATTTTAAAATAATTAAAAAAAAAAGAAAATATCTCTTGAGCCCAACTGCCCTCTTTCTCATCTTTTCTCTATAATTCTTGACAGAGTAGGGACTTCCCTGGCAGTCAGTGGTTATGACTGTGTGCTTCCACTGTAGTGGGCATGGGTTTGATACCTGGTCGGGGAACTAAGATCCCCCATGCCGTGCAGTGCAGCCAAAAAATTAAAAAACAAAAATGAACAAACAACCCCCCCCAAAAAAGAAGAGTAGTCTAATCATACTCTTTCTGACTCCTTTCCACCACTCAGTCCTTAAATTCTTGCAGCCTAGCGTCCACTGCTATCACTCTACTGCACCTTCTTAAGTCACTAAGAAGATCTTACAGAATTAGAGTATTATAATGTAGCTTCCATCCAGTCAATAGCTTGATCCAGGGGCTTTTACAAAGCCTAGGTACTCCATGCTCTCAGTATCATTTGACACTCTTGGTAATGCCTACTGAAACTCTCCTCCCTTGGATCCCATGTCAGCACGCTATCCTAATTCTCCTCTTACCTATCTGGCAGCAACTTCTATATCTCTTAATAGCCTCACTTCTGCCCACTCCAGAGTATGCATGTTCCCTTAGGCTCAGCCCTTGGCTCTTTTCTCTAACTACATTCCTTCACTTCAAGGTTTCATCTCCTTTCATGGTTCTAATTATTGCCTCAACTTAGAAGACTTCTGAAGCTTCATCTTCAGTCCCAATCTTTCCTGAGATGACATACTGAATGTCTACATTTCTGCTGGACAGTTCCATTTACATATTACTAACACTTAAAACATTGAAAATTTCAGCATTTTAGTGCCAAGAGGGTACCATCTGTATCTAATTCAACCCCTTCATTTTATAGATGAGAAAACTTAGGTAGCTTGTGTAAGACAACACAATGTGTCATACGGAACTCATTTTCCAGTCTGGTACCTTTTCTAGTGCTCACCAATCAAACTATTATCCTTCTTTTAGAGATGTCCCGTTCTGCCTTTTTACAACCTCTTTTTCTTCTGTTAATGATGGTACCATCATTTTTCTTTTAATTCTTTAAAATATTTATTTATTATTTATTGAGGCCGCGTCAGGTCTTAGTTGTGGCACACGGGATCTTCATTGCCGCGTGCAGGCTCTTTAGCTGTGGCATGTGGACTCTTAATTGCAGCATGCGAACTCTCAGTTGTGGCATGCGGGATCTAGTTCCCCAACCAGGAATTGAATCTGGGCCCCCTGCATTGGGAGCACAGAGTCTTACCCACTGGACCACCAGTGAAGCCCCGGTACCATCATTTTTCTATATAACTAGGCTTAAAACGTGGTGTATTTAATCACCAAATCCCTTTTATTCTGTATTTGGAATGTCTCTTGAAATCTATTTCTTCCTATCCATTCCATTGCCACCTCTCTGGTCTAAACCTTAACTATAGCAATAGCCTCTCTTACCTCTAAACCCTTCTCACTGATAACAAGATTAGTCTTCCTGGAACAATGCTTTGCATGTCATTACCTATTCAATGGCTCCCTGGTATTTTGAGAAGAAAGTCTAGAGCCTTTAGTCAAGGTCTCTGTTTCTCCCTCTGCTCCCCTGTATGATCCCTCTGTTCCAGGTTTTTGTTGTTTTTGTTGTTTGCCCTGAACACTGTAAGCCTTTTTGCCTCTAAACTCCTGTTCATGCCATTCACCTTGCCCAGCCTTTCCTGCTTCTGTTAACTAAGCCCTACACTTCTTTCCATGACTAACTCAAGTCCTTCTCCCAATTATTCGCTCCATTAAAGATATATATGCTTAGTCTTTGGCCCTTTACTCCTTCAAATGAAGTCAGGTACATAAACTGCTTAGTACAAGGTTTGGTATATTGTAGGTTCTCAAAAATGCTACTTTTCCTCTTCTTATCTTTCAAAGTATTTTTATATTTTATCCCATTTGATTCCCATGACAAATTTTGTGTGATTGACAGCAGATATTAGTTCCATTTTACAAATGAGGAAATAGACTGAGCGTTTAAGTCAGGGCTTAGCAAGAGCCAGATAGATATATGCTTTGTGGGCCATACATCTCTGCTGCAACTACCCAACTTTGCCATTGTAGCCCAAAGCAACTATACCTAATATATAAACAAACAGCACAGCTGTGTTCCAATAAAGTTTTATTTACAAAAGCAAGAGTGGAGCTGGGTTTGATCGGTAGGCAGTACTTTGTAGACTACTGGTTTAAGTGACTTGTTCAAGGTCATATGCCTCAGTATCAGAATTTGCGTAGAATCCAGATCTCCTGACTTCCAATCCTTGCTTTACACTATATTATGTTGCCTATGTAATTTATTTTGCATTCAATATATGCTACCTTGTTTTACTATTTATTTTTTATGGCTACTTACTGTCTTTTGGTAGTCCAAGAGTCAGTGGCATGACACAAAGTAGGCATTCAATAAAAGTTTGTTGATAAGCATAATCATGTTCCAGTCTAGCTCTATTTTGGTACTTTGAACCTGGCTTACTCTAAAGCAGGCTTCAGGGTTTTTTTTATTTTTAGATTTTTTAAAAAAATAAATTTATTTATTTATTTTTATTTATTTATTGGGTCTTAGTTGCTGTGTGCAGGCTTTCTCTAGTTGCGGGGGCTACTCCTCCTTGCGGTGTGCAGGCTTCTCATTGTGGTGGCTTCTCTTGTTGCAGAGCTTGGGCCCTAGCCCCAGTGGTTGTGGCTCGCACGCTCTAGAGTGCAGGCTCAGTAGTGGTGCACAGGCTTAGTTGCTCCGCGGTGTGTGGGATCTTCCCAGATCAAGGCTCGAACCCGTGTCCCCTGCATTGGCAGGTGGATTCTCAACCACTGCACCACCAGGGAAGTCCAAGGCTTCAGTTTTTGTGTGAGGTCTATTAGCATAATTGATGACGATACATCTGTGTGTGTGTATGTGCCTCTGTGTTTTAGGGGAGGTAACCAAAGAACCTTATTACACAAGTACCTGGTTAGGACCTACTTTCTTCTGCGCCTTTCCCTACTGTATTCCAGTAGATCTGAACATATGTGAATAACCATAAAATGATATATATGTAGAAGTAACATACGAATAAAATAAAAGGAAAGCTGTTTCCACAATGAGGAAGAAATAAAAAAGGAGTTATTTATACTGTCACTAGGAGACAAATGAGATAGAAGCTGACATAAAAGAGTCTTTGATTCTAAATCCTGCAGGTGTTTCCCAATTCTTGTTTTTTTTTAATTTATATTTTTGTCTGCGTTGGATCTTCGCTGCTGCTCACAGGCTTTCGCTAGTTGAGGCGAGTGGGGACTACTCTTTGATGTGGTGCACGGGCTTCTCATAGTGGTGGCTTCTCTTGTTGCAGAGCACCGGCTCTAGGCGCGGGCTTCGTTGCTCCGCGGCATGTGGGATCTTCCCAGACTCGTTGCTCCGCGGCATGTGGGATCTTCCCAGACCAGGGCTCAAACCCGTGTACCCTGCATTAGCAGGCGGATTCTTAACCACTGCGCCACCAGGGAAGCCCTGTATTGATTCTTTCTTCAGTGATTTCACTGTATTTAGTGAAATGTCTGAGAAGGTGATGTTATAGGAATCTGATAGTATGTTCATTTCATTTTTTTTTTCCTTAGTTTTCAGGCAGATGAGGGGGTAAAACTCTTTTCCATCCGGAGAGCAGATCTCAAGGAATCTGTCCTTGGCGAAAACAGGAAGCATGCTCAGGAAGCTTCGCCTATTCTTATTTTCCTTCCAGAAAAAGAAATGGATTATCTATTTAAGGTTTAATAGGATTACAGCAGAGATTGGCACCACATTTTAAATCAACTATACTTCAATTTAAAAAAAAAGATTTAATAGGATTAAGGGGTACGGAATCGGGCTGACCTCTGATGCCGAAGGACGGCGACTCCACGAGAAAGCGAGGAATCCGTTTAGGGCAGAATTTAAGGCAACAAGTATTTTGCTTTGTCAGGTGTTGAGTCCAGGCCCGGGGGTTGGCGGTGGTGGGGGAGGATTAGAGAAACAGCCAACCCCGGCCAGAAGGACGGTTGCCATGGTTTCCACGTAGCTTCATTTCCCTTTCAGCCTCATTGTCTTCGCGCGGCGCTGGAGATCACGCAACTTCCGCTTCCGGTCGGGGCGGGCTTCCAGTCGGCTGGGCGCCGAGCGTTGAGGACCTTGTGCGGGGGAAGGGTAAAGTGAGGCGGGTGTGGCGGGAGGGCGGGGTTCTCGCGATTCCCCCCTTCCAGGCACGGAGAGACCCTGTTCCCGGCTCCCACCCCAAACCGTCCTGGGACGAGGAGCGGTAATTGGGAGGGAGAGGGGACGCCTGCGGCGCGTCCCGGTCTCCCATGACCGGCCAGATAAATCTACGTGGGGACGCCCTGCTACCGTCTGTCTTCTTCCCTATGGTAGGGTTTGTATTGGCAAAGAGATCGGGCGAATCTTGATAACAGTCGCGTATACTTTCTAGGATATGAGGACTTGCAGGTGCCCCAGTCGCGCATGTTCCAGAGCCCGTTGCATTTCCGGTTCCTGAATAAGCTACGTCGTTGTGTATTCTGTTGTGTTTCTCTTTATTAGCTGGTCTCTATACTTTACTACCCCTTTCTCCATCATACTTTAGGTCCTGCAGACTGAAGACTTAAATCCAAGGTCATGGCAAAACATCTGAAGTTCATTGCCAGAACTGTGATGGTACAGGAAGGGAATGTGGAAGGTGCATACAGGACCCTAAACAGGTAACTGGTTAGGGACCAGAATCATGCCTAGACCAACTCTTGAGAAGTGCGGTGGTTATTCTCTCACTTCCCCTGTTGTAGGTTGTCTCAAACCAGTGCCAGCCCAGGTGTTCACAGCCTTGAAACTTCTCAGACCCTCAGTTTACTATATTAAAAATGAAATTCTTTCCCAAACCTAACTGTGAGGCTTACTTATCAGCCGTCATTCCTTTGATAATGAACCTGAATTCTATCCAAGACTTTAAAAAGAGCCCAAAGGGAAAATCAAGTTATAAAATTGCTAGTAAGCGAAAACATAGTACATGATATATAGAAAGCTGAGTGAGGGATTGGTGTGGGACAAGGCTAATGGAAAAGATGAACTCAGATTTGGGATCTTAGAGAAGCAAGCAAGAGATAGAAAAGTGTTACAGGTTCAGAGAAAGGTTAACAACACAAGCAAAAACAAGATGGAAATGAACTGGCTGGAGTGGAGGAGCTGTATTGAAAGGTTTTGAATGCTAGGGTAAGAGATGTAGAATGACTCTAATAAAAAACGCCTCACAGTTGTGGTTTCTCAAGAAAATAGTTCCTTAAGCTTCCCTTATCACTAGTTGTAAGGATTTTGAGTTTCACTTATCATTTTTTCCCCAGTGAAGCAGAGTTTGGAGAAACAAATGCTTGTTGAGTTGAATTATCAAATAATTATATGAAAGAGATGTTAATATATGAGCTGGTCCTCTGCCTTAAGGCCACTAAGGTGGTAGCTTTATGTCAGAAGTAAGAGAAGCCTAGGGAGATTGAGTTATATTCCTTGGGTTACAATTGTTGAATGGTGGAAAGAAGCATAAATCACAATCTTCTAGTGCAATGTTCTTTGCTCTGTTACTACATTATTGACTAGTTTCTCTGGAAATGGAGAGACCTATGGCAGTCACTCTGCAGTTAAGAATCCTTATTTGATTGGGTTTAAATATAGGTGGGGTTCTTGGGGACTAAGAAGGTAAATGAAAGAGAACCAATTCTTATCCAAGCAAAGAGTTCTAGGTGTGGAGGGCTGGATGGCAGAGGACCATAGTAAATGAGGACAAAGGTGCTGTCAGAAGCTATGTAATTGAGAAGCAGTTGCAGGCTGAGGATGATTTGTATGTCTTTTAAAAGGATCTGGTCTTGGGTCAGCCTCTTCTTTCAGTGACTGTGCATGCCAGTCATATCCTTGGGCAGAAGCTGTTCCCTCTGCATTTTCACTTGCGTCTAAAGTAAAGATAATCAGTTAAGTACAGGGCAGTAAGATAATCCTATTTCATGTTTTTGTATTGCTGCTCATTCCCTACTCTCCTATTTTAGACCTTTAAGTGGCATGTCTGTGGGAGGGTTGAGATGTCTAATGATCTTTCTCTGCCCCTATACTGGAAGTACCAAGTGAATGTCTTTACAGATTCTGAAGTGAATTAGCTAGTGAGATGAAATGCTGAATTTGGGGAAAGGAAGTCTTGTAGATTACCTCACCCTTCTGACCTCTTCCTGTAAGTTTTTTGTTTGTTTGTTTTTTGGTTGTGCAGTGCAGCTTGCAGGATCTTAGTTCCCCACGAGGGATTGAACCTGGGGCCCCTGCAGTACAAGCGCAGAGTCCTAACCACTGGACCGCCAGGGAATCCCAAGTTTTTTTCTGTATGATTTATTTTGGTGGATTTAGATGGGTCTTCTAACTAGGGTGACTGTGATGTTTGTATTGTTAAGGGATGTCAAAGGGCAGCTGTTAACCTGATGGTAAAACAAATTGCCAGAGGCTCAGCTTTAGCTCCCCTCACCTCTTTTATTCTTAAAGAACAAATAACACAAAAGCAAGAATTTTGTTTTTAGGAAATTAACTACTCTGATGAAGAACCAAAAAATAATTTGTGCAGCATTATTTATTGAACTATTTCTTACAGTTGTATCAAGAAAGTAGCTACAGGGAATTCCCTGGCAGTCCAGTGGTTAGGACTCTGCCCTTCCACTGCATGGGGCACGATTGGGGGTGGGGAGGTGGGGGCGTGAACTAAGATCCCACATGCTGTGCAGCATGGCCACAAGGCCAAAAAAAGAAAGAAAGAAAGAAAGTAGCTGCAACTTTAATACTTTTTTTTTTTTTTTTTTTTTTTTTTGGCGATACGCAGGCCTCTCACGTTGCGGAGCACAGGCTCTGGACGCGCAAGCTCAGCGGCCATGGCTCACGGGCCCAGCCGCTCCGCAGCACGTGGGATCTTCCCGGACCGGGGCATGAACCCGTGTCCCCTGCATCAGCAGGCGGACTCTCAACCACTGCGCCACCAGGGAAGCCCCTTAATACTTTTGACCAAAGCCAGGCCTAAAAATAGTTTTCTCACATAAATGAGGCAGTGTAACTTAGTGGTTTAGAGCACAGAGCCAACTGACTGGTTCAGATCCCTGCTGTGCCATTTATTGGCCTCATAATCTGTGATTAGCTACTTAATATCTCTGCCTCAGTTTCTTCAGTAAAATGGAACTAATAATAGTGCCCACCTCATAGGGTTGATGTGAGGATTAAGTTAGTAATATAAATAAATTGCTTAGGACAGTGCTTGGCACATAGTAGGCATTATGTGTTAGCTATAATCATAATTTGGAAGTAACTGTAAGGGAGTTTTTACCCTTTTGGTTTTACTTCGTGGGTGATTTGTTTATTCATTTGTTTTGAGAGATTGACAGTTTGCTTTAACTGTTTTTTCTCTTATGCTCCCTGATTATCAAGTTATGCTCAAGGTGGCCTGGAGGTGAAAAAATGAGAAAATAATTTAGCTTTATTTTGTCCTGAGGCTCTAGTTGGCTGCTGGTATATTGGAATGACTTTTCCTATACATGCTGGTACTTTCCAACCAAGGCTTCTTCTCTATATGCTAATGCTAATCTCATTTTGAAATAACAGCATTTACTCCCTCTGTATGCACTGCTCCCTCATCCCCCATTTCCACTTACAAAAATTGAAAACCTGAAAAACAAAATGTTTCTAACTTCCTTCCTAAAGGAGTTGATCATCTCTCTATTGATGCCAAGTCTGCAGAAAGCATAAGGCCAATTCACCTTCTGAGAGAAGACTCTTCTTCTATTTTTTTGCCTGGGATTGTTCTAATTAACCTGGAAACAAATCTCTGTATCTCCGCCTCTTATGAAATCCTAATTTAGCAAATACCTTTGTATTTAAGCAACATGAGGGTTTTGCTTTTCCTGTTTTTTCTTTTCTTTTTTTTTTTTTTTTCATTTTGTCTGAAAATCTTTCCTGATCCCAGGTGTGGAGTGGGTGTAGGTGAGAAAAAAAGAAATAAATGACAGAAGGTGAGGTGTGTTTGGATACCTTCTGTCATCTGGCCTGACCTAATACTATCTTATACCTTCTTGTTCCTAAGAATCTGTTTTCAAATATCTCTAAATTGATTTCTTCCTTCTTTCCTTTTTTCTTCCCTCCTTCCTCCTTTTTGTTAAACAAGAGCCCCATACTTTTAAGATTCTCTTTTTATAGGTGAATTGCAGTTTATGCATACTTTTTTCCTGGGTAGAAATGCTCATTTTAGTCAGAAACAGCAGGAAACTGGTCAGTGTAACGCTATGTGGTTTTTGACCCTGCTGCCAATCACCTGGGGGAATCTTTATTTAAAACAAAAAACAAAAACCCTTGTGATGTCAGGGCCCAACCTGAGACTAAATCAATCTCTCGATGGTGGCGTCTGACCAGCAGCATTTTTTACAATGTCTCATGAGATTTTAATATTCAGCTAGGATTTTAATAGTCTTAAGGGTAGAGACCTATGCTTTTTCATTTGTATATTCCTTGCATTTACCAAAGTGTCAGGTGCATAGAAAGCTCTCAATAAATGTCTACTTAATGAATATAAATGTTCCTTTATCTTCTGTCACTCCCTAAGTTTAGTGTTTGTCAAACCTTTCCACTGAAGTATACTTAACAGGAGAGGAGAGTGAAGGAACTATAAGGGGTTCTTCCACCGCAAGCAAACATGGAATTTCTTTTTTTAATCTCTCTTTTTTAAATTAAAATTTTAGGTGATTTTTATTTGTTGTCTTTACATTTGTTTTAGGGCTAGCACCCCCACTTCCACTCTAGTTAAAGTTGGTCCTCCAGGCAGATGCATTGAATTTATCTAGAGATTTTTGTCTTTGGATAGTACCCTTGGCATTCTATCAAGTATCCTAGGTAAGAAATGTGGTATTACTTTTTCCTCACTCCAGGGAGGAACATAGGAATAGATCTGGGGGGGAAAAATAGATCTGAGGGGGGAAAACAATGTACATTGCTGAAAAAGAAAAGAATTTGATCAGAAAGGAGAGGCATGGTTAGGCAGAAAAAAAAAATGAAGAAATTCTGGTCCCAGATACTCAGGGCCTGAGGTGTGATAATCTCGTTTTAGGCTTCCTTATGAATTTGGAAAACTCGAACTTTGTGACTAAGGTTATCTAGGAAAACAGTGCAAGAAGTGCATGGTTGGAAGAAGCCAGCCTGGAGCAAGTATTATGGCAGTGATTTTTATAATCTTTGGGGAGGATATGTATTTTGTCAATGTAGATTTATTCTTTAGGAAGCTGCATTTATGTTCCTTTTTATCTTGGAGTGTTAGATACATATCCTTAAATTGTATTTTAGCCTCAGGAGAAAAAAGTGAACAAATACTTTGTTCTTAAAATAGGCAAGGACTTTTAAGCATCCAAATGTGAGCAGGTTGGTTCTGGAGTGTCCCAGCCTTCCTATCTGTCAGTCTGTCAAACACAGTAAACACAGTATTTTCTTTCTTTCCTTTTTTTTATAAATTTATTTATTTTATTTATTTTTGGCTGCATTGGGTCTTCGTTGCTGCGTGTGGGCTTTCTCTAGTTGCGGGGAGCGGGGGCTACTCTTCATTGTGGTGCACGGGCTTCTCATTGCGGTGGCTTCTCTTGTTGCGAAGCATGGGCTCTAGGCGCGCAGGCTTCAGTAGTTGTGGCTCACTGGCTCTAGAGCGCAGGCTCGGTAGTTGTGGCGCATGGGCTTAGTTGCTCCACGGCGTGTGGGATCTTCCCGGACTAGGGCTTGAACCCATGTCCCCTGCATTGGCAGGCGGATTCTTAACCACTGCACCACCAGGGAAGCCCAGTATTTTCTTTCTCTTTCTTTCTTTTTTTTTTTTAATTTATTTATTTAATTTATTTATTTTTTGGCTGCGTTGGGTCTCCGTTGCTGCGCGTGGGCTTTCCCTAATTGAAGTAAGCGGGGGCTACTCTTCGTTGTGGTGCACAGGCTTCTCATTGCGGTAGCTTCTCTTGTTGCGGAGCACAGGCTCTAGGCACACAGGCTTCAATAGTTGTGGCATGCAGGCTCAGTAGTTGTGGCTCATGGGCTCTAGAGCTCAGGCTCAGTAGTTGTGGCACATGGCTTAGTTGCTCTGCAGCATGTGGGATCTTCCTGGACCAGGGCTCGAACCCATGTGCCCTGCATTGGCAGGCAGATTCTTAACCACTGAGCCACCAGAGAAGCCCTTTTTTTTCTTGTATTGAAGTACAGTTACTGTATAATATTATATAAGTTACAGGTGTACAATATAGTGATTCACAATTTTTTAAAGGTTATACTCCATTTATATTATTGTAAAATATTGGCTATATTCCCCATGTTGTACAATATATTCTTGTAGCTTATTTATTTATTTATTTGGCTGCGCCATGCAGCTTTGGGGACCTTAGTTTCCTGACCAGGGATCAAACCCAGGCCCTGGCATTGAAAGTGGTGAGTCCTAACAACTGGACCGCCAGGGAATTCCTCTTGTAACTTATTTTATACCTAATAGTTTGTACTTCTTAATCCTCTACCCCTATATTGCCCCTCCCCTCCCCTCTCCCCACTGGTAACCACTAGTTTGTTCTCTATATCTGTGGGTCTGCTTCTTTTTGTTACTTTCACTAGTTTTTTGTATTTTTTAGATGCCGCATATAAGTGAGATTATACAGTATTTGTCTTTCTCTATATGACTTATTTCACTTAAGCATAATGCCTTCCAAGTCCATCCAAACACAGTATTTTCTGACACTTTACTTCTTTTCCTCTGGTTTTCCGTAATGTCCTCTGGCTGCCTTTGCTGTATATCTCTCTTAAATCCCGGGCTTCTCCTCGTTTCTCTCAGCTTTCTGATAGTTGGTAGTTTAAAAATAAGTTGCATGTTCTGTGGTCTAATTACAACAATAGGTATGAGAGCAAATGAGAGGAGAGGGAGGTGGTTAAAGCTTTAGCATGTTTGGAGCACAGATGTAGTCTTACATAGGAAATAGCCTATGTGTCTGCACAGTGAGACCACCACAAAATGCTTGTTATATAACCAAGGGCCCTCATTGGTGCCCTGGGATGAAGAGATGGAGAGTGGGGGGTCATTAGGAAGCCCTGCGTGATTGGCTGGTGCCCAAGTAAAGAAAGGCAAGCACACTGGAAGCATGCCCAGTTGAACCCTTTTATTCCTGGTAGGTGAGCTTCTGGGCCCATTGAGTCCTTCTGTGTACATGTTGATCCTGATGTAGGCTGGCTACACTGACATGTGAGTCTGCCACCCCCAAATTCCCCAGCCCAGACAGCTCAGCTCCTTTTACATAGTCTGTTGAACTGGCAGCTGAGTTCTCCTTAAATGTTAGGTTGCCAGGTGCCCAAACTCCAGGTTGATCTGTTTACTCTAAACCCCTTGGTTGACTAGTCCTTGAACTACCTGTGAAAGCAGAAGCATCATTAGTAACACCCTCTCTATTTACTTCATGAGTTCTACAAAACTCTTCCTACATCCTTTATTAGAAGTGAGTTGAGTAGATGCCTCTACTTTAGGGATTCTGGAACATTTGAAGATAATCTGTGCTTTTTCAGGATACCTAGAAAGTGCACGGTAAGGAAGGAAATCCTCACCTTGCACCTTGGAATTTATTTGGTTTGTGTTTTGGAACTAGAACCATCCAAGGAACACCATTTAGCAACCCCATCATTATGTTGGGGGCCACCGATCTTTTCACTTTTTTCACCTCCTCTAACATTCCTTTGGTACTTTTTTCTTGTCTGTCTTTTCTGCCTGACCACACAGGCATTTACTTGGTAAGATGATC
Source organism: Stenella coeruleoalba (assembly GCF_951394435.1). NCBI lineage: Eukaryota > Metazoa > Chordata > Mammalia > Artiodactyla > Delphinidae > Stenella > Stenella coeruleoalba. The sequence goes on from NC_137169.1 coordinate 107,775,833, forward strand.
ACTTCTGTTTCAGAACCCTTTTGAAACTCCAGTAGGATACCTGAGTGTGTTTCTAAACTCCTCCTCCTTTTGCTGTTTTCTTTCATACTACTTTAAACTGTCTTTGTCATTCCAGTAGGCTCTTCTTCCTAGGTGAAGTCATATCTAGGGTCTCTGTTCTTTTCATAGTCTCTCCTCAAATCCAGTCTCCTTGCCCTTTTTATATTTCCAGTCTTTCCCTTTCAGGCACTTTTTTTGTTGTTGTTTTTTCTGTTTTTTCTCTAATATACTAGTCTCTAGTCCAAAAAGTGGCCTTCATTAAATAGCGGTAAACAGGGTCTAGACAGAAATAAATACTTAATTGTTTGGATCAATTCCTTTCCCTTTGTGTGCCATGTCTTCTTGGCTTGCATCTTTTTACTCTAATTAAGGAGCCTGGCCCAGCTCTTTCCTCCCTCATTTTTCGCTTTGCCCATGGGCACCGCAATAATTTGTCTTTCAAACCTCAGTGGTTTTTGTTTGAGAAGCAGAGTGCTATTACAGAGCACTGCACTAAAGACCTGAATTCTACTGCTAGCTCCATTTTGTGACCTTGGGCAGGTCAGCCTCTCTAAACTTCAGTTTTCTAATCTGTAAAGAGATGACGGGAACTCCCCTGGTGGTCCAGTGGTAAGATCCTGCATGCCGTGTGGTGCGGCCAAAAAAAAAAAAAGATGACATTACCTGCTTAATCAGTTTCATAGGATAATGATTAGGGTCATGGATATGAAAATGCTATCTAAAGTCTAATGTGCCATTTTAGTAAAGGTAATATTGAGGCCTTCTGAGCTAATATTCCCAAGAACTGTGTCTGTTAGAAAGTAACTTAATCCCTTGAGCTGTGGACATTTGTCAGTCACCAAGAGGATTCATTTTTGTCATACATTTACTGATATTTGCTCTTTTGCCAAGTACTATATTAAATGCAAAAATAAAAGACTTAATCTCTAACCTTAGAAAGCACACAACCCTGTAAGGGAGAATTTAAAAACTAAAAAACCAAACATGGCTAAATATAATACTGTCTGATCAGTGCTTTAAAAGTGTACTGTGGCATTGGTTCTCCCTGGACCATTAGCAGCAAAATCATTTGGGAACTTGTTAGAAATGCAGATTTGTGGGCCCCACCCTAGACCTGTGGAATCAGAAACAAGGTGGCACAGCAGTCAGTGTTTTAACAAGTTTTCCAGGTGACTGTTGCATGAGTCTCAAAGTTTGAGAACCACTGTGCGTTGGGAACAGAGAGAAGGAGTGATTAATTTCTCCTGGACCAGTTTACAAATATCATTACCCGTTGATCTGGGCCTTTGAAGAATAAATAGCCTTTCATAAAACAGAAAAAGAAAGGAATCATATTCTCAGAGAACATCATGAACAAATGTAAAAAATACATGTGTAGTGTGTTTGGAAAACACCTAGTTCAATATGACTAGACATAGGCTTTTTAGGACAAGTTATTAAAGATAAAGCTAGAGAGAGAGAGGGTGAAGCTCAATTGTTTAGGACTTTGAGCTTAGACTAGTGGTTCCCAAATTTATCTGCACATTGCAATTACTTAGGGAACTTAACAAACCCTGCCCGTGTCCCTCCCCTCTTGTGACTTAATTGGAATGTTTTAAAGATCCCCAAGTGATTCTAATGTGCAAACAAGTTTGGGAACCACTGGCTTAGACTATTTTGTTTATTGGGAAAGATTTTTTAACATCAGAGTACACAATCTGATTTATTTTTTATAAATTTATTTATTTATTTATTTTTGGCTGCATTGGGTCTTCGTTGCTGCGTGCAGGCTTTCTCTAGTTGGGGCGAGCGGGGGCTGCTCTTCGTTGCGGTGTGCAGGCTTCTTATTGTAGTGGCTTCTCTTGTTGCGGAGCACAGGCTCTAGGAGCACGGGCTTCAGTAATTGCAGCACGCGGGCTCAGTAGTTGTGGCTCATGGGCTCTAGAGCGCAGGCTCAGTAGTTGTGGCGCACAGGCTTAGTTGCTCCGTGGCATGTGGGATCTTCCCAGACCAGGGCTCGAACCTGTGTCCCCTGTATTGGCAGGCGGATTCGTAACCATTGCGCCACCAGGGAAGTCCCACAATCTGATTTATGTTTTAGGACAATAATTGGTGTAGGGAAGGAGAATGGAAATAGGGCAGCCTGTTTACCCTTCACAATTCAAATAAGGTATCCGTTAGAAAGCTTTCATAACCACCTTCTTATCAAATCCAGATTATATACCTCTCCTGTGTGCTTCCCTTATCTTTGCATCTATCACATTCTATTGTAATTCTTACATAATTGTCTTCTCTACTAGACTGCAAGGGTAGGGAACTATGCCTAAGTTTGTTTTATATCCTCAGCATTTAACACAGTGCCTGGTACAGAGTTGGGATTCCATAAATACTTATTGATTAAATGACCAGTTAGATGATTATTTCAGTATAGGTATAAGGACCATAATAAGAGCTGTAGCCATAGGGAAAGGAGAGAAGGAAAAGATCTAAGAACTATTTCAGGTTATAGAATGTATAGGATATTGTAAATGTGAGTGTAGGAAGTAAAGGAGAAGGCCTACTCCAGGAACATGGTGAGATTTTTAGCTTGACTAACTGGTGATGCCATTAGCAGAGAGAGTACAGAGGAGGAAGAATGAATTTTAGGAGGAGATAATAAAATTGGTTTTTGTGGGGTTTAAGGCAATTGGAAACATCAGTCTAGTTCTAAGATAAGATTGGGGCTAGAGATAATGATTTAAGAGTCAACCAGTGTCTGGGTCCGTTCTCAAGTGTGGCTCTACATTAGAATTACTGAGGGGTGTTTTAAAATATACCCAGTGTATAACCCCACTGGAGACCAATTAAATCAGAATCTCTGAGGAACGGGACCAAGGCATGAATACTTTTTAAAGGCTCTTCAGGAAATGATTGCATTGTGCACAGGGTTGAAGCCCGTGGTAAAGTTTAAGGGAATCATGTAGAACCAAAAAGGAGGTGGTTTACAGTCAGAATCTGGAGGGATACCAACAGTTAAGGGTAAATTAGGAAGAAAGCCAGCAATGGAGACCCTTTTGTGGGCCAAGATACTGAGTCTTTGGTGCCCTACTTTTTTTTGGCTGCGTTGGGTCTTCGTTGCTGCGCTCAGGCTTTCTCTAGTTGCGGCGAGTGGGGGCTACTCTTTACTGCAGTGTGTGGGCTTCTCATTGCGGTGGCTTCTCGTGGTGGTGGCTTCTCGTTGTGGAGCACGGGCTCTAGGCGCGTGGGTTTCAGTAGTTGCAGCATGTGGGCTCAGTAGTTGTGGCACGTGGGTCCTACAGAGCACAGGCTTCAGTAGTTGTGGCACACGGGGCTTAGTTGCTCTGTGGTATGTGGGATCTTCCTGGACCAAAGATTGAACCTGTGTCCCCTGCATTGGCAGATAGATTCTTAACCACTGTGCCACCAGGGAAGTCCCCTGGTGCTCTGCTTTTCTATTGTACAACTCTAGTGTTGGATCCACATGACTTCTGGGCATGACTGTGTTTTCAACAGAACCTGAATTATCTACTCCTCCCACTTCTGGGAGTTGGCAACAATTCCCTTGCCTCCCATCTCCCTGCCACTAAAACCTAGACAAACTGATCTTACAAATCAGCAGGAGCCTAGGAGAGGATCCCAAAGGATAGTGGTTCCCATGTCTATTCACATTTGTAATGTACCCAAAGCTCAAATCTTTTCAAGTACATGTTCAATCTATTATTGTTATCTTGGGCCTTTGGTATAACATACCAGCAATAAATAGGGTTTCCCACTGAGCGAAAGTAGCTGGTAGTTTCTTACTTTTATTTCCTTCTGCTGTCCCCCTTCCAGTTATAATAGCCATGTCTCAACTTCTCTACCTCCAATTGTGTTTTTGACTTACTTTTTACATGTAATGAAAGGAAAGAGTAGGCAGGAATGGGGTCGTGTAAGGTGCCTCCAGACCTCCTCAGGACCAACTGATGATGAGTTGAGAGGGAGAGACAAGTTTCAGATTGGAGCCAGAGCTCTCAGGAGCCCAGGGATAAGGTAGGTTATAGAATAAACCCCCGTGTCCTCTTGGCTCAGTGAGAACAAAGGGGCTGGTTTGAGTTAAGCATGTTATGAATCCAAGAGAAACTGTGTTGTAAGGAATTAGGTGGGCAGGAAAAAACAAATTGAACTAAATTAAGATTAATAAAATATGGTTTCTGTCTTCAGGGATTATTAGTCTAGTGAGGGAGACATTTGTATAAATAACTAACAGAATGGCAAAATGAAATAATCTCTAAATAGGTATACAACAAAATTATTTTCTCTAAGAAGATGAGAAAGCTTTTGTGGAGAGATGGCATCTGGATTTAGCATCAAAAAGATGTGGAAAATCTCAGAAGGTTGGCAGCTAGGGGTTGGGGATGGCATTCTAGGCTGAGGAAGCAGTGTGAGTAAAGACTTGGTATTAATGTGTGTTCAGAGAGTAGTCAGTAAAATAGTGTGGTTGGAGAATGTGGTACATGGAAAAATCATGGTTGAGGCTGTTATTTTTTTTTTTTTTTTTTGCGGTACGCGGGCCTCTCACTGTGGTGGCCTCTCCTGTTGTGGAGCACAGGCTCCGGACGCGCAGGCTCAGCGGCCATGGCTCACGGGCCCAGCCGCTCCGCGGCATGTGGGATCTTCCCGGACCGGGGCACGAACCCATGTCCCCTGCATCGGCAGGCAGACTCTCAACCACTGCGCCACCAGGGAAGCCTGAGGCTGTTATTTTAATGCTCCCATTTGTATCACTGTTGTGATAAGGGCCTCTTCTTTCCCTGTATTAAATGGGCCCAGATATTTCTCAGACTTACAGACTTCAGCTGCATCAGCTCTTAAACACAGTAGGGGTGGAACTACATTCTCCACTAAGGACCACATAGGAATCACCCCTAGTTATTTTTTCCCATTGCAAATGACTTACCCATTTGAAAATTCTGAAATGGCCCCTTGGTTGAGACTCACTGCCATAGGGAGCCACTGTTCTTTTGGGTCTGTGCCATATCCCTCAGGTGTGTTGTGGTAGGAAAAAAAAAAAGGTTGAGAACATGACCATGACTATAAACTCCCCAAGAACAAGGACTATATAATTAATTGCCTTTTTATTTCCCCACATATTACTGTTTGGTGCCTGGCCTCTATATGTTGGCAGTTAATGCTGTATTGTCACTATTTCACACCATTTTTACAGACACCAGTTATTTGGTCAATTGACTTCTGATCATTGTGAAACTGGAAAAGAACAATAAGGAGCCTAAGCCTCTAACTTCATTGCCTGTCTTTATACAGAATCCTTACCATGGATGGGCTCATTGAGGACATAAAGCGACGGCGATACTACGAGAAGCCTTGCCGCCGGCGACAGAGGGAAAGCTATGAAACCTGCCGGCGAATCTACAACATGGAAATGGCTCGCAAGATCAACTTCTTGATGCGAAAGAATCGGGCGGATCCGTGGCAGGGCTGCTGAGGCCTGTGGATAGGAGGCCCCATGTGAAAATCCTTATCCAGCTGTCTCCACCTCTTTTCTTTCTCCCACCCCATTTTCTCTTACCTTTCTTACAATAAACTCACATATATGCAAGAAGGCCTGCATATATAGAAGCAATCCCACTAGTCAGCAATAGACACTTTCTTGTATTAAGTCAAAGAGAAACCGAGTCCAAAAGTAGTCTGGGAGTAGAATGGTGGTTGCCAAGGGCTGGTGTTGGGAGGAGGGGAATGGGAAATTATTGTCTAATGAGAGCAGAGTTTCAGTTTGGGAAGATGAAAAAGTTCTGGAAGTGGATAGTGGTGATACTTGCACAACAACGTGAATGTACTTAATGCCACTGAACTGTACACTTAAATGATTAAAATGTTAAATTTTATGTTTTGTATATTTTACTGTAATTTTTAAAAATTATTTATTTATTTATTTGGCTGCGCCAGGTCTTAGCTGCAGGACACAGGATCTTCGCTGCCGCCTGCGTGATCTTTAATTGTGGCATGAGGGATCTAGTTCCCTGACCAGGGATCGAATCTGGGCCCCCTACATTGGGAGCATGGAGCCTTAGCTGCTGGACCACCAGGGAAGTCCCTATATTTTACTGTAATTTTTTAAAATGTAGTCTGAAGTGGGAAATTTTTTAAAATGTAGTGGAGTATATCTACCATGTCTAATTTTTATGAAACCCAAAGCAAGATCTTATTATTGGAAAACGATCTATTCCTCTTTACTGAACTGCCTTCCAACTATTAGGTAAAAGGAAGAGGAAACATGTATATATTTGGAATAAATTCTACTTCTGAAACACCCATCAACCGGGGTAGAGAGCTGGACCCTTCCCCAAAGGAATCCTTAAGACAGTCTAACATTCACCCCTGTTTTGTCTTTCCTGTGGTTTTCCTAAAGGAGGCTAGTGGAGGGTTGGTGGAAAAGAAAGCAGTAGATGGATGGTAGGAAAGAGAGAATGGGGGAGTGTTAAGAGAAAGAAGGGCACAAATCCAGAAATACCTACAGCAGTGGTTCTCAAAGTGTGATCTTCGGATCAGTAGCATCACCTGAGAAATTGCTAGAAATGGAAAATTTGGGACCTACTTTAGACCTTCTGAATTGGAAATTGAGGTTGAAGCCCGGCAATCTATTTTAACAAGCCCTGCAGGTGATTCTGATGCAGGCTAAAATTGGAGAACCATTGCCCTATAGTACTCAAAAGAGATTCCAGGTGGAGGTCCCAACTACCACCCCTGCCCTCCTCAACAGGCACTCCTGGGCATGGGACTCTTGACAGCTGGGGCATCTGACCACTGTGGGAAGACCAGCTGCTCTGCTTCCTCTCCTGCTGTGTTTCCTCTGATCTTGGTCCCCTAACAGCCATGCCTGCTAGTATAAGGAGAGTTGGTGCCAACCCCTGTAGGAGAATGCAGAGGGTAGGTGGAAGTGGCTAGCCCATCTCTCCTCACCCTGAGTGGAGCCCACTCAGCATAGTGTTAAAAAAGGAAGTAAACAATGTATAACTGATTCACTTTGTTATAAAGCAGAAACTAACATACCATTGTAAAGCAATTATAGTCCAATAAAGATGTTAAAAAAAGGTAAACAGAGCCAACTGCCAAGCCTCCTATCTCTCCAGATTACTAGTGTTCAAATATTGCCCCCTTGTGGTACAGTAGCGCGGCTTCAGATTTCTGGTCTTAATTCTGTCTTCAGTGTCTTTTTCTCTCTTTCACAATAACCATACTTACTGATTAAACAGCAGATATCATGGAACCAGTGTTCCTTGTGTCTCAGGGCTTCATTGTCTTTCTTCCACTCATCAGGAATAAGGCCCATGGTGAATAAAGCATATTATTGGGCACTACATAGAAACAGCTTATAAATAGAAGATCTGGTCCTTGCCGTCTAGAGACTTACATTGCGGTTTGAGAAATTCTATATACAGACTGTCTTCAACTCTGTTACTTTTGTACAACCTCATTTTAATAAGTTAACAAATTAGACACTGATACTTCTGAATCACCTTTCAATCTCTGAATTTGGTCTTCAGTACATTACTTCTGAATGATTTTGAGCCACAGCATGTTATCACCTGTTGCCGATTGCTGTTGCTAAAGAATAAAGACCTGGCTTCTGCCAAGATGGCAGGGTATGTTTGTGATAGCAGTACTAGGTCTGTTACTTGGCAGCACTTCTCCCTGTTAAGTGGCAGCTTTTCTCTGAGGCTAAAGTTGCTTCTGTCGTCTCTCCAAAATACTAAGGGGTGGCTAAGCTCTGGAATTCGTCTCTGAAATTATCCCCTGCTTGTCCTAATCTCCAGTCCTGACCACTGTCCATGTACCCTGGAGCAGTGAACAATGATGGGTTGTAGCAGGTGGCCAGTAGAAAAGGCCTCGTGTGTGAGAAGCGGGTAGCTGACTTGGTGAGGTCCCAATCAGCTTGTGCTGTCATGGAAGAAAGACCTTCCACTCCCTGCTCTGGGAAGCTAGAGGATACCTCATGGTCATTTAATGAGTGGGGATTGCCCTAATCTTTTTATTCCTGCATCACCTTCGGGAGAGGGGTGCTTTAGTATTTACACAGTTACAGGGCGATAGATACAATACCTCCTACCTTGATCTTTGGCACCTATGACATCTCTTAGATGTCCACTGGATTACCTCTGTCAGGCATGTTTAGTACTCTGGAAACAGGTACCCCTTTAAAATTGGACTCTGTTGAGTAACTTTGACATTGTACTTTTTAAAGTTTTCAGAAGTGCACTAAGTACAAAATAAGTTTGCCTATATGTTAACTGAAAATACTAAGGAATAACTACTCACTGTATACAGTAAGTCCTCTACATACAAACCTTCAAGTTGCGAACTTTCAAAGATGTGAATGTGCGTGCCAGCCCCTGCATGCCAGCTGTTGTACTGTACTACTGTACTTTTCAAGGTACTATACTGTAAGATTAAAAATGTTTTATTTTTTGTGTTTATGTACATATTATTTGTGTGAAGAGTATTATAAACCTATCACAGCACAGTACTATATAGCTGATTGTGTTAGTTGGGTACCTAGGCTAACTTTGTTGGACTTACAAACAAATTGGACTTACGAACATGCTCTTGGAACAGAACTCGTTCATACGTAGGCGACTATTCAGACTGTATTAAGTGTAGGTAGTTGAAGGAAAAGGAAAAGATTGGAGCTTCTAGTATGTGCCAGCTACCTTATATGCATAGTTTTTTACATAGTCAAAAAGATCTAGATTCAGGGGCTTCCCTGGTGGTCCAATCGTTAAGACTCCTCACTCGGGCTTCCCTGGTGGCACAGTGGTTAAGAATCTGCCTGCCAATGCAGGGGACATGGGGTCGAGCCCTTGTCTGGGAAGATCCCACATGCCGCGGAGCAACTAAGCCCGTGTGCCACAACTACTGAGCCTGCGCTCTAGAGCCCACGAGCCACAGCTACTGAGCCTGCGTGCCACAACTACTGAAGCCCGAGCTCTGCAACGAGAGGCCACGCAATGAGAAGCATGCGCACCGCAACGAAACAGTAGCCCCTATTTGCCACAAATGGAGAAGGCCCTCGACAGCAACGAAGATCCAACGCAGCCAAAAATAAAAATAAATAAATTTATTAAAACAAACAAAAACTCCTCACTCCCAGTGCAGGGGGCCCGGGTTCGCTCCCTGGTCAGGGAACTTGATCCTGCCTGCCGCAAGTAAAGATCCTGCATGCTTCAGCTAAGATCCCACATGCCACAACGAAGATCCTGCACACGGCAATGAAGATCCCATGTGCCGCAACTAAGACCCAGCGCATATATATATATATATATATAACATGAAGTTTACCATTTTAACCATTTTTAAATGTACAATTGAGTGTTATGTAACTATTACCACTATCTATTTCCAAAACATTTTCATCACCTGAAATAAACTAATCATTAAACAATAATTTCCCACCCTCCACCCCCTGCCTCCCCATAGCGCCTGGTATTTGTCTATTCTATTTGTCTATTCTAGGTACTTCATATAAATGGAATCATACAATATTTTCCCTTCTGTGTCTGGCTTATTTCACTTAGCATATTTTCAAGGTTTATCTATGTTGTACTATGCATCCGAAATTCATTCCTTTTTATGGAGGAAAAATATTCCATTGTGTTTATATATATGTATACATGTGTGTGTATATATATATGTGTATATATATATGCCACATTTTGTTTATTCATTCATCTGTCATTAAACACTTGGGTTGCTTCCACCTTTTCACTAATGTGAATAATGCTGCTATGAACGTGGATGTACAAGTATCTCTTTGAGACCCTACTTTTAGTTCTTAGGGTATATACGCAGAAGGAGAATTGCTGGATTATAGAGTAATCCTGTTTTTTGAGAAACCACCATGCATTTTTCCATAGTGGTTGCACCATCTTACATTCCCACTAACAGTGTGCAGGGTTCCGATTTCTCCATATCCTTGTCAACCCTTGTTATTTTCTGGGTTTTTTGATAGTAACCAACCTAATGGATGTGAGGTGGTATCTCCTTGTGGTTTAGATTTTTATTTCCCTAATGACTAATGATGTTGAGCATCTTTTCATGTGCTTTTTGGCCACCTGTATATCTTCTTTGGAGAAATGTGTAGTTAAGTCCTTTGCCCATTTTTTAATTGGGTTATTTGTATTTTGTTGAGTTATAGGAGTTCTCTATATATTCTATATATTAATCCCTTATTATATATATGACTTGCAAATATTTTCTCCCATTCTGTGGATTACCTTATCTCTCTCTTGATGGTGTCCTTTGATGCACAGAAGTTTTTAATTTTGAAGTCCAATTTATTTTTTCTTTTGTTGCTGTGTTTTTGGTGTTATATCCAAGAAAATTACTGCCAAATTCAATGTCATGAAGATTTTCCCGTTTTCTTCTAAGACTTTTTATGGTTTTCGCTCTTAAGTTTAGGTCTTTGATCCGCTTTGGGTTAATTTTTGTATATGGAATGAGGAAGGGGTCTCATTCTTTTGCATGTGGATGTCCAGTTTTCCCTCCACCATCTGATGAAAGACTGTCCTTTTTCCATTGCATGGTCTTGACACCGTTTAAAAAACACAACTGACTGTGGACTTCCCTGGTGGCGCATTGGTTAAGAATCTGCCTGCCAATGCAGGGGACACGGGCTCGAGCCCTGGCCCGGGAAGATCCCACATGCCACGGAGCAACTAAGCCCACGTGCCACAAGTACTGAAGCCCGCGCGCCTAGAGCCCGTGCTCCGCAGCAAGAGAAGCCGCTGCAATGAGAAGCCTGCGCACCGCAACGAAGAGTAGCCCCTACTCGCCGCAACTAGAGAAAGCCCACGTGCAGCAACAAGGACCCAATGCAGCCAAAAAAACCAAACCAAAACAACAACTGACAGTATGTGTGAGGTTTACTTCTGGGCTGTCTAATCTATTCTGTTGATCTATATGTCCATCCTTATGCCAGTGTCACACTAAATACGTTTTATTTGTTTTCTGTTGTTGTTTTTTAAAATCTATTTTATTTTTGGCTGCGCTGGGTCTTCGTTGCTGCACATGGGCTTTCTCTAGTTGTGGCGAGCGGGGGCTACTCTTCGATGCGGTGCGCGGGCTTCTCATTGCAGTGGCTTCTCTTGTTGCGGAGCACGGCTCTAGGCGCGCGGGCTTAGTAGTTGTGGCGCACGGGCTTAGTTGCTCCACGGCATGTGGGATCTTCCCAGACCAGGGCTCGAACCTGTGTCCACTGCATTGGTAGGCGGATTCTTAATCACTGCGCCACCAGGGAAGTCCCTAAATATGTTTTATAAGTTACATTTAATCTTCACAATATTCTTTTAAAGTAGAGACTTATTCTCATTTTATAATTGGGGCAACAACCTCAGAAAAATGTATTACCTGAAGGAATCACAGACTCACAGCTAGTAACTGCGAGACTAAGATTTAAACCCGTCTGATTCCAAATATTGGAAATAAAATCAGTTCCTAAAAAAAAAAAGAAAATCCCTATGGGGAATTGAATCCAGGTAGTTAAAAGCACTGAAAATAAATTTACAACTCTGCAGAGTTAGAACTCATTAACCCATTCAACAGACTTTTTGGAGTGACTACTTATGTGAGACATTGGTTTTAGGTGCTGTAGATACAATGAGGAAACTGAGGCATGAATTAGGTGAGCAAGAAGTACCCTCAGTTTGCTACTCAAAGCCAGGATTTATTCACTGTTTCATCCTGCACCATCAGGGAAGGTAGATTTTGGTACATACTTCTCAAGCTTATTAAAAACCAGACTTTAAATACAAAAATCTGGTGCTCCCTGGGAAATTCTAATAACCTCCCTAGAGAATAACTGCATTTTCCAGTGAACCTACTATCTAAGAAAACATCTTAGGGTTTTCATTTCTGTCATTTGTAATCTGGAAATAATACGTTTTTTTTGAATTTTCCATGTATAAAATTGTGTCAATTTGGGGGCATGCTTTTTCCAAACTATACTTCACTCACACACAATGCATTTCAGAAACACTGGTTAAAAGGGTATTTAAAGTAGGTTTAAAGCCTCATTTTGAAGAAAGGGAAAAATACAGGCTTATTGGTAAAATGAGAAAAACATTGAGCCCTTACTATGCCTGGCACTATCCTAGGTCCTGGAGATACAATGTAACACAATTCCTGTCTGTAAGGAATTTCCATTCTTTTTTTTTTTTTTTTTTGCAATCACCTTATTATTGTTTCAGGCAAGATCATCAATGAATGCTAAAATTAGAAGGTGAAAATTTGATGAGAAACATGACATTTATGTAGTCACCAAGCATCTCCCCCATATTCTTTTTTTTTTTTTTTTTGGCCGCATCTTGTGGCATGCAGGATCTCAGTTCCCTGGTCTCAGTTCCTGGACCAGGGATCGAAACTGCACCCCATGCAATGGAAGCATGGAGTCTTAACCATGGACTGCCAGGGAATTCCCAGGAATTTCCATTCTTTAGGACACCAGACTTCAGCAGGTTCTGAGGCCTGTAAGATCCACTGCTAAAAAAGATCTGTTCTTTAATTCAACAAATATTTAATTGTGCCAGGTGGTATTGTAGGCATTTAAGATATATCAATGAACAATGATTACTGCCTTTATGGAGTTGACATTCTAGCAGAGGGAGTCAGATGATAAGCAATAAATATAATAAGAAAATTACCTAGTACTAGTAGCATAAGTGGTGATAAGTACTATGGAAAAAGGAAAAAGGAAACAAAAAATGGGATAGTTAACTGTGCCAAGCAGACTTCAGAATTAAATAGGGTGGCTGGGGAAGACTTCTCTGAGGTTAATTTTGAATAAAAATCTGAAGGAGTTAGGGAGCAAACCATGCACATATCTGGATGAAGAGCAATTCAGGCAGAAAGCAACAAGTGCAAAGGCCTTGAGGTGAAATTATGCTTGGCATGTTCAAGGAACAACAAGGGGTAAGATCCTGGAAGTGAATGAGTGAAGAAAAGAGTAGTAGGTGAGATCACAGAGATAATGGAGTGGGGCAGATCTTGTAGGGCATTTTGCTCTGAGTGCTATGTAAAGCCAGTGGATAGTTTTGAGCAGGGAAGTGATACAACATTTCTGATGTGTTAACATGATCATGATGGCAACTGTGATGAAACTAGACTAAGTGAGGACAAGGTGGAAGCAAGAGAAAGCAGTAAGACTACTAAAATAATCCAAGCATAAAGGTGATAGTAGTGTAGGGTAGTGAGAAGCAGATGGTTTCTGTATATATTCTGAAAGTAGGGCCAATGGAACTTGCTGATTGGCTGGAGAAAAACAGAGGGGTTGAGGATGACTGAGATTATTGGCCTGCATAGCTGTCAACTGAAAGAAAAATGTACAACATGAGAGTTGTGAGTTTAGTTTTGTACAGGGTCTTACTGAGGGAGACACATGTTCAAGAAGCACTTGAAATGTGTTCCACCAGACTACAAAATGGGGGAGGCTTATAAAGGCAAAAACCACAAGGTTATAGTTAGTTACGTGAGTTCTTTATCAAGAATTATAATTGGAGCTGGCAAGAAGTAAGGGTGCTTGTTTTGGGGGGGTTTTTTTTTTGGCTGCACCACACGGCTTACACAATCTTAGTTCTGAGCCCAGGCCCTGGCAGTGAAAGCGCCAAGTCATAATCACTGGACCGCCAGGAAATTCCCAAGGGTGCTTGTTAAATAAGGGTTGGTTGGGGTCCGAATTGGTTGCACGGTTACAAGGGGAGACCTTGAGACCATAAGGATGCAGTGGCTGTGTTGTTCTGAATATGACCAGTGGTGTCCTTGGGTTCTGTACAGTTCAAAGAAAGTTCAGGTTCTCGGTGGGGCAGAATTGTGTCTGAGACCAGATCCTCAATGGCCTCCCAACTCCATTTTTTATACCTGTACTGTGGTTACTCCATTATAATTTCAATTTGTCATCAACTGTAAGAATATGGTTGCCATTAACTGAGATGAGAAAGACTGTGTTGGGAGCTGGTTTTTTGGGGATGGTGGTGGTTAGAATCAGGAGCTTAGTTTTCATCATGTAAGTTTAGGATGTCTACTATACATTTATGTAGCCAACTGGATATATTATTATATGTCAAGTAGCTGCATTGAACTCTGTGAGAAGCACTGTCACTCTTGTGGTCTTCACAGCAACCCTATGAGGTGGATTTTTTTTTTTACAAGTGAGGAAAGAGAGGGCTTAAGTAACTTGCCTAATGTCGCAGCTAAAGTGGGAGAGCTGGAATACAACTACAGACACTGGCTTTAAAACTCGTGCTCTTGCTTAATCATTAAGTAATACTGAATCTCAGTGGATGCCTGACATATAGTAATAGACACTCAATAATTATTTGTTGCGTGAATGAATGGAAGAAAAAAACAGTAAAGGGGAGGGATGGGCTACTATCTTCAGAGTCCTCCTATACTCGTTGTCTTTCTGGGTGATCTCTGGCACCACTGCGAAGTTAGGGAAAAAGGCTAAGGAGGGGGCCGGGGGGCGGCTAATGCTAGTGATCACGACTCTCGCAGGGTTTACTTTCTATCACAAAGTCCAGGTTTAGCCCAAACGCAGAAGCCCCGTTTTTAGTTCTACCATGACCTTAGCGCACTTATTCTCCACACTAGGAATGCTACAAGTAGCCCAATTTATGCTTCAGGGAACATTAACTTTGCAATAACCTAGCTAACAGATTTACCTGGGGAAACCGAAGGAGGCAAGTAACGCGCAAGCGGAAAACTTTAAAGCGCCGCCACGCAGGCGCTCCGCCGCCGGGAAAGTACCCACTACGGCTGCGCGAATTGGCGGCCCCGCCCTCCCTCGTCACGTGCTGTGGGACCGCGGCGTGGCGGCGGCAGTGGCAGTAGCGACGGCAGGCCATAGGGCGGTCAGAAGGTTTCCGGTTCCGGTGTAACGTTCGGGCTCCGTCTCAGGGGCTGAAGTTAGTGAGGTGAGTAGTGGCCCCGGGCCCGGAGAGGGTATCCTCGCGTCCTAGTGACTGGGGCTAGGGTTCCATCCCAAGGGGAGCACAGAGGCGGGAAGGTTCAGTGGAAAGGAAGCTGAGAAAAGAACAAGTTCTGTGGGAGAACGGGTTGGAATGAGATTGTTGAGAGGAAAAGGGCGGGGGCGGGAAAGGGACGAGCTGAGGAGACTACCTCTGAGATGAGGAGTTGGGGTAGAACGAGGCTGGGTTGGGGGCGGGTCAGAGAGACGGAAAGAGCAAAAAGAGAAGAATGGGGGTTTCAGGGAGGAAATTGGATTTGTAGCAAAGGAGAGCACCGAGTAAGGAAATGCTTCAGAGGATTAGAACCTGCTACCAGCTCATTCAGAGATCATTCTGCCTTCCTTTCCTTCCACACCATAACCACACCCCACCCCAGCCCCGCTCCACGCAGTTATTGTTGAATATTTGATTTGTGACAAAGCTAGTTACCGTTTGGAACTTTTATTTTGGCCACTGGCTGTTTAGTTTGCACGTTATCTTATGGAAGAATGGGTTGAAGTTGAGTACATTTGTTCATATGGTGCTTGGGCACACATTTCATCTGATAGAATTAGTTATGCAATCAATAGTTATTGAATGAATTAAGTGCCATATAGGAATGGCAGTCGTCCTCATTTTGTAAGATGAGTGAACCCAGTCTGAGAGGAATTACTTGTCAGAAGGCTGGTAAATGGTAGAGCTCGGTGTGAGCTCTTCATTCTCTGTGGTGTCTGAATATGCTTTTGAGCAATGCACATGTTGAGATTGATAGGCTCTACTGCTATCTCATGATGGGTAAATAGAGCCACTGTATTCATATAACGTGTCACTGAGGCACAAAATCTTTCACTCGTAGTTTCATGACTTGAATCTACTTGCTTCATATGGTTATACCAAAATTAAATACACTATTTAGCAACAGTTCTTATAGAAGATAAACCTGCCAGAAATGTAGAAGATAATCAGACTGTACCTTATAGGAGAAAAGATGTCTTAAAACATCTTAAAAGATTGAATCCCAGATTGGACCCTGATGTGTGGCACTGCTGGGAGGAGGTTAGCTTGGAATTGAGGTCAGTCTAGCTTATTGACTTTTAGGCAATATGGAGAAAGTCAGGGAAATAAAAATTTTCTTTATGCTCATGAAGAGTTTTGAGATTTAAGTAGGGGATAAAAACGTAAACATGAATAAAATTTAAGAACTGTACTAACTTACATTAAACAACAAATTAAAGATTGTTGTAGAGTCTTTTATGATGGTGTTTTCTCTATTAAGCTAAAAAGTAGAATAAAGGTGAAAAGAGAGAGAGTACATCCAAAACGAGGGTAATCTTTTCTGAACTGAGGGATTAGTTATGACAGAGACCCTGTAGAACATGAGAGAAAAGTATCTAGGTACAGAATTCCCACTGGGATGAATATGAGTACAGAGAAATGTGATAGAACAGTCTTAAGGATTAAGAGTTTTAATATAGGATGACTGACCTGGATAAGCCCTCTCATTTGTGTCCCTTAAAAGAAGGCCTGGGTTAAGGAATGCTTGCCCAGAAGTAGGAAGAATAGAACGGCTGGGCTCTGAGTGGGCTTTTTCAGTCTTGTTTTCATGTTATATGCTTGCCAGTCCTTGTTGAATATGACAGAATCAAAAAAGAAGCTAGGACTCATTTCTCAGACTAGGTTATTCCCAAGGTTTGCTTGTTTATTCCACAGGTTTCACTGATCCACTGATACTTACTGAGTTAGGGTTAAAAATCAAACAGAATGTAGTCCTTTCTGTTTTGAAGTATGAGTTGTAGGGAAAGTATTTGGCTTGAAATGAAGTAGAAGAACTTGCCTAGGATTGAGAATAGAGGTGGGGAAGGCATTCCTGATATACTTACTGTTGCCTGGGGTTATTTTAATCTTCTCCTGTCCTCTAACTTAACTCTTTACTGGTTTCTTTTTAGGTGCAGTATTGAATCCTATTTTGAGCTATCCTCCTTTTCCTGAGGAATGGCACTGTCTAAGAGGGAGCTGGATGAGCTGAAACCATGGATAGAGAAGACAGTGAAGAGAGTGCTGGGTTTCTCAGAGCCCACAGTGGTCACAGCAGCACTGAACTGTGTGGGGAAGGGCATGGACAAGAAGAAGGCAGCTGGTATGTACCTTTCTGAAACTTCTGGCTTAACATGTAGGATGACCCCAAATACTGCTTTGAACTTCCCCAAAATTCTCTCTGTTGGGAGTGTCTAAAAAAAGGTCAGGCCAGTTTCTCTTGCATTATAATGGAAATAGCCTAAATAATTAATATTGCTTTTTCTCTTATTTTTTATTTTTTATACTATTTGTGACATATTTTGAATCTCAGACTGATTTCCTTTGACCACTGCACTGAGTTACCTAAATTATATTTACTTAGGAAATATACTAAAGTCAGATGGGTATATTCAGATTCAGATCGACATCTAAACATTTAGAAGTCTCTATAAAATACATGAAAAATGTTGAGGAAGGCAGATTTTGTTAAGGTAGTCTCCTCCAACTGCTGTTTGGGAAAAGTTAGAGTGGTTATTCATCTTAAACTTTGATGCTCAGCCTAAACAGGTTACTCTGGCTATGCTACTTCCTATGCCAAAAAGTTATAACTATTTTTATCTCGTGGGGCAAGGTCATTCAGTGTAAGAGAATGTATGAGAATCCTACAAAGAACTTAAGAAAGCATTTCTCTCCCTCTTAGGGATAAAATTCCAGTGTTGGCATCTATTGTATGCCTAGTATTGGACTAAGTACTTTTACGTTTTCAACCTTACCACCTCTTTTTTTCTTGCCAGACCACCTGAAACCTTTTCTTGATGATTCTACTCTCCGATTTGTGGACAAACTGTTTGAGGCTGTGGAGGAAGGCCGAAGCTCTAGGCATTCCAAGTCCAGCAGTGACAGGAGCAGAAAACGAGAGCTAAAGGTAGGTTACAGTTAACTATCTGACGAGCTTGGAGTGTTTTGAATGGTAACAAAGTTGCTGAGCTTACCTGGCTCACACTTTAATATCCACTATTAGAATACCTAATATTTAAGAGAGGTACTTAGACATTGGAGTAGAGGGGGTGAACATGTATTATCACCATCTTATGGTGATGAACTACCTAAGTTCATGGGTTGAAACGTTCCAAGGAAACAGTAGGTAGCTTTGTCCTTTTTCATATACAGTTAGGAGTTTTGGTTCTCATGTTTCCCTAAGTCTCTCTCTTTTTCTTTTTTTTCAATAAATTGATTGCTCTAAGATTTTATGCTTTGATTTACTTGAGGCCTAATAGATTGCTTCACAGTGTGACTTCACTGCTACCTGAGCCATAGACCTCATTGTTGGTCCTTTAGAGATATTACTCTGCAATGGACTTCTAGATGGGACACCTAACAGCAATTGATTTTTTACTGTGTGTCTTGAGAGCCTACTGTTTTCCACATAGCATATTGCCAGTCCTCTGGCCCCATGAGTGGAATACTTAAAGGGACCATCATTACCTCCCTTACCTCCTTCTCTTTTTATCCTATAGTTGCTGATTGGTCATGGCCTCTTTCAATATTAGCAGTGTCAAGTAGCTGATCTATCTCTTTTCTCTGTCTGTCTCTTAAAAAAAAAATCTTTTCTGTGACTCCCATCAAAAACCTTCCAAAGTGCTTTTGATATCCTGGCTATCCTTTTGCTTTTCCTGAGGCACAAGAGTGAATAAGCAGTGTCTGCTTGGTCCCTGGCCAGGCTGTGGAACCAAGAGAAATAGAGATTTGTGTGCTTTTTGTGTTTAGGGTTTTGTAGCGTTATCAGAGGAATGAAAGATAGTCCTTGCCTTAAAGGAATTTGCAGTTTAAGGGTTGGGGGATGGGAGGACACAACAAAATACAGTCACAAATTATGAAATCTGAGTAGCAGTTTCATGTAAATTTTAGTGTTGACTATAGAGTTTCAGACTTCGTTGAATTTTGTTACATTTAAGGGGGAATGCTTGATGCATAGTATACACAGATCTGTAGAGTGAAGATTATGTTTTGATAGGGCGTGCTACTGTATAAGTGCTGAGGGCCTGCTGTGAATAAAGTGACTACATTGGGTGGGATTAATAAAAATGGTTTCTTGAAGGAGGTATCTAGATAGCCTTGGGATTCGGGTCCCATTTTGGTCCATTCAGTCCCCACCCCACACAATATATTATGGGAGAGTCCTTTTTCTTGAACTGTAGGAGTTCCAGGAAGCGCTCGCCCCTGGCCGAGGATATGTCCTTGCAAAACACGAGCCCTCCTAGTGAAGAGGGGATGTCACCCAAAGCCTACCACCGGTGTGTACATTTGCTTTTTCCCATTGTCCCTTCCAGTTGGCCACTCTTGGTCCTGTTAAGTTCACCTTGCAAATTAGTCAACATATTTGAGTTCCCATTGTTTGATGAGAACAAAGTGTTATTGGGGAATACTGAAAAAGAGAGAAAGCCCCTGTCCTGGAAGAGCTTAGACACTAGTTGGGAGAAAGTACGTACTAACATTGAAAGACTTAACACTTGGCAAACAGAATATCAGCAGTGTAATTTTACTTAGTATGAACCAAGCTCTTAAGCGCTAAAAGGATGTGAAACAACAGTTTGATCAGAGTGGGTTGAGATTATTAATGAGAAAAACTTCCTGGAGGAGGTGAGTTTTAGGCAGGATTTGGACTGGGGGAAAAGTTGAGGGAGATCATTACAAATGTGGGCAGTAAGATATGCAAAGACCTTGGGATGGGAACATTTATAAGCACATGGGATGAAATTTGTTTGACTGGAGTAGGAGAATAATGAAGTTGAGATGGGTGAGATGGTCCATTTGGTGGAGGGTCTAGAAGACTCTGGGAAAAGCCACAAAATGCTGATAAGGACTAGGATTATTCTTCCCTTCTCCCATGGGCAGGGATACAACTCTTCTTTCATCTTGGGTTCCCTTAGGAAGTGTTTGGTGATGACTCTGAGATCTCCAAGGAATCATCAGGAGTAAAAAAGCGACGGATACCCCGTTTTGAGGAGGTGGAAGAGGAGCCAGAAGTAATCCCTGGGCCTCCCTCAGAGAGTCCTGGCATGCTGACTAAGCTCCAGGTTAGTAATTAAGAACTGGAAGCGGTGGTTTTGAGAGTTGAAGAAGTAAGAGATGGATGGGTCCAGATTTATCGTGGCCTTAATTTGAATTAATTGTTAGCATTGGAAAAATTTTATGTCCTGCTTTATGTTTCATCATTTCTTGGTTTAACCAGGAGTATTCCAGTTGAAGGCTTTTGAAATAGCATTTACTGAGCACCTATTATGTGGCAAGGAAGGTGTGTTACGTACATCATTTGCCCAAATATCTACCTCACTGTGTCAGTAAGAAAATTATTGAAATGATTAGAACTTAACATGATGGCAGAGAAGTATTTCCAAATACTATAACACAGAAAAGATATAATCCACTTAAATAATTTTGAGTTCACTTTGTATGTTTTTAATAGGAATTATCTGTGTATTTAAAATGGGCACTGTTAAAAAATTTGGGGGCTTCCCTGGTGGCGCATTGGTTGAGAGTCCACCTGCCAATGCAGGGGACACGGGTTCGTGCCCCGGTCCGGGAAGATCTCACATGCCGTGGAGCGGCTGGGCCCGTGAGCCATGGCCGCTGAGCCTGCGCGTCCAGAGCCTGTGCTCTGCAAAGGGAGAGGCCACAACAGTGAGAGGCCCACGTACCACCAAAAAACAAACAAACAAAACAAAAACAAAAACAAAAAATTTTGATACTATGTAAGTAGTAAATATTTCTTGTACCACTTAAAATTTGTTACAGGAGAAATAGAATATATACATATATATGGATGGGTGGGTGGATGGACGGATTTGCATATTATATATGATATTTCTGAAAGGAAAGAAACTGATGGTGATGTTTTTTTATAGAAAATGGGGTGGAAGAATTCACAGTATACCCTTTTGTACTTTTTTGCATTTTAAACTATGTAAATATACCACCTATTCAAAAAAATGTTTAAAATAATTTTTTTTAAATATTTTGAAGTGCCTTGACACAGGACTCCTGGAAAATTCAAGAAGAGTTATTTGATCATGTCCTCAAAGCTTATTATTCTGAACTTCTTTAGGGCAGAGGAAAGTATTCACAGAGATTAGGAAGTAAGTCTTCACATTGTTGGCTCCCGTTACCCAAACTAGGAACTCAGGGACAAATAGGTGATTTTTTTTTAAAGTGTAATAATGTTTATGGGTTCTGTCAGTTTTGCATGCATTTTCTAAATGTTCACAGTTGCCCTGTAAGGTAGGTACCATTTTTACCCCTTTTAGACACTTGGAGGTTTAGAAATTAAATACCGTGTTCAAGGTCACACAAGCATTAAATGGCAGAGTTAAGATTCAAACTCAGGTTTCCCTGACTCCAGAGTCTTAATTAGCAAGCTATGTTACTATCAATACTTAACATGCCAATCCTGCCTTGGGAAGATAGGTTGAAAAATTCCAGTGCTCAGTTGTGTACGCTTATCTTTATTACATTTTCTAGCCTATGGTACAAGCAGAATATGATGGGGTCATTCAAAAATTTTTTGTTCTCTAAACCTGAAAGCCCTTTGAGTTTAGGAACCTGTATGAGAGAAATAAAAAGATGTTAACAGTTTTTCAACTTTTTCCCCCACTGAGAGCAGATCAAACAGATGATGGAGGCAGCAACACGGCAAATCGAGGAAAGGAAAAAACAACTAAGTTTCATTAGCCCCCCTACGCCTCAGGTATTGTAACCAGATTTCTCTGAAAATAAGAATCTTTAGCACAGAATTTCTTGCCACCCACTCAAATGAGAGTCCAGAAGATGACTGCATGTTCCACCCCCAATTTGCCACAGTCTACCACTCTGTGGCGGGTTGGCGGGGGGCGGTCGGGGGAGATCTGCCTGCCTGTCTAATTTTTCTGATTCTGATTTCTTTTTCTCTGTCTCACAGCCAAAGACTCCTTCTTCCTCCCAACCAGAGCGACTTCCAATTGGCAACACTATTCAGCCCTCCCAGGCCGCCACTTTCATGAATGATGCCATTGAGAAGGCAAGGAAAGCAGCTGAACTACAAGCCCGCATCCAAGCCCAGCTGGCACTGAAGCCAGGGCTCATCGGCAATGCTAACATGGTGGGCCTGGCCAATCTCCATGCTATGGGCATTGCTCCCCCGTGAGTATCTGTTTCATGGAACTCGTTTCTGAAGCTTGAGAAGCAATAAATACCTTTGAATGTTATTGATCCTCTTCTTGCAAGGAACTTAAATAATTTCTTAGACAGTTTCATATTTCTTACATATACTCAATAAATACCAATTGAATTTATTCTCTTGGTCACCTTGTTGCAGAGTTTAATTTATCTTCTTTTTACAATTGGTAGAACTGAAGTTAAGATTATTCCTCTAATATTGGAGCTAGGAATAGAGCCAGGTTTCCTGGATCCTAGGTCAGAACTATATCCATTAAACCACATTGAGTGAGACCAGATCTGAGAGTTCTCTACAACTGGGTAAAGGTGATAGACTTCATTTTTAACACCTTAGTTGGTTTGCCATCCCCTGTCTGACTCAAGAATTAAGGAGTAAAGGAAAATATGATTCCAATTTCTTACCATTGTAATTTATAAGTTCATTTCATCTGATTGTACTCTATACTCAACTGTCCAGTTTGATAGTTTCAGTCAAGATGTTATTATTCACTGATGGGTTTATGTTCCTTAGAATTTTGTAACCTAGTTGTCTTTGTTGGGTTTTGATTTTTCCTTTTTTTTTTTTTTTTAAATTTTATTTCTTTTGGGCTGTGTGTTGGGTCTTCGTTGCTGTGCGGGGGCTACTCTTCATTGCACTGTGCGGGCTTCTCATTGTGGTGGCTTTTCTTGTTGAGCATAGGCACGCGGGCTCAGCAGTTGGGGCTCACAGACTCTAGAGCACAGGCTCAGTAGTCGTGGCGCATGGGCTTAGTTGCTCCGCAGCATGTGGGATCTTCCTGGACCAGGGATTGAACCTGTGTCCCCTGCATTGGCAGGCGGATTCTTAATCACTGCGCCACCAGGGAAGCCCTGTTTTTTATTTTCTGCTTGTTTTTTTTTTTGCTTGACTTATTGTTCCAAATGGGATTTATTCCTTTGTGGGCTATTTTTCAGGAAGGTGGAGTTAAAAGATCAAACTAAACCTACACCACTGATTCTTGATGAACAAGGTCGAACTGTAGATGCAACCGGCAAGGAAATTGAGCTGACACACCGTATGCCTACTCTGAAGGCCAATATTCGGGCTGTGAAGAGGGAACAATTCAAGCAACAGCTAAAAGAAAAGCCATCAGAAGACATGGAGTCTAATACCTTTTTTGACCCCCGAGTCTCAATTGCCCCTTCCCAGCGCCAGAGACGCACTTTTAAATTCCACGACAAGGGCAAATTTGAAAAGATTGCCCAGCGATTACGGACTAAGGTATCTGGCTTAGAATATAATCTAGAATTTTGAAGAAGTTAGGAAGGTGACAAAGGAAATTGAATATAGTCCTGAAATAACCATCAACTCAGTTCTCTATGTTTTTGGCAATTAGATAAACAAGTAGTAAAGCAATGAGTAATTTTTAAAATACTATATTTTTTCCTGGAATACTTGATTTTTAGCTGATTTGTCTTCTCAGTTACTTACATTCTACTTAGGTAGAAATAAAATTGAATTTGAAAATTCTCCACATAAAAGGTCAGTGGAGGGAAACCGTTGAGAACCCTCAGGGCAACTAATGAAAGCTAGCCTGGTGTTAAAATTTACTGCAGACAGTCCACACACTTGGATAGTTTGATTGACTGTATATTTGATGACTTTTACCTTCTTGTTTTCATCCTCTCAGAATGAGGTTTTTCATAAAATTCCATTTCTGCATATTTGCTGCAGGCAGGCACTGTGGGGTAAAGGGCTAGTGATGAGAGTGAAATGTATGTAAATCAACCAAGTAAAGGATAAAGTAAAGCAGAACAGCTCCTTTTTCTAAGCTTTCAGAAAGTATGAATTTGTTGCATTAGATGTAAAGAGTTCAACAAGGGAGTGTTTTAAAGTTTGGGATTCTACTACTTCCCTGTTTTCTTTGACTTCAATTTATCTTCTTGTCTTGTCTTTAGGCTCAACTGGAGAAGCTGCAGGCAGAGATCTCACAGGCAGCTCGAAAAACAGGCATTCATACTTCAACTAGGCTGGCCCTCATTGCTCCTAAGAAGGAGTTGAAGGAAGGTGATGTCCCTGAAATTGAGTGGTGGGACTCTTATATCATCCCCAATGGCTTTGACCTGTGAGTTTGTTGGTTAATACCTTTTCATAAGGCTAGAGTTTTAATGGGAAAGATGGTACTTGTGCATTAAGTAAAAAATTTAAATCCAAGGAAGATAGATAACCGTATACAAGCTCATATATTTGTAAAGAATATGTTGTATGGGTTGTTTTAGTTTTTTCGGTTAATGTAGGAGGATTGGGCACATATAGTCTAAATAATCTATACAAATCTGTAAAATTTCTGCTTGCTTTGTTATACATTGTTATTTGTTTTTACCATATTTGTTTTCTTAATTATCTTCTTTTGCTACTTGTAATAGGTGTTTACATTTCTTAAAGATCCAGTCCTAGAATAGAGCAAGGATTCTTAGTTGATGGGGGAGAGAATGATAAATAAAGCGTATAAGAAACATTTGGCAAGCTTCAATCATATCTGCTCCATTATTCTGATACATGGCTTTAGGAGACTGTCTCAGCCTTTCCTTATGCTTCCTTTGTCAGCCTCTGTCCCAGCGAATTATTGTTACTAATGAGAGAATATGTGTCCATCAGGGGTGTTAGGGTAGAAAAAAAAGGTTGACAATGACTGGTGTAGCGAGTGCATCCAACCTTAGTGGGACCATTTTGTCATCTTGAAAATTATAAGTAATATATTACATATTATAGACATGCAAATACTGTAAAAAGTTCTAGAATGCATTATGGGGGGGTGGATTTTTTCATTGTGTTTCTGAGATTCCCTCTCTCTTGGAATCATCTCTACCCACATATCCTGTTTTCCCTTCTTCCTCCAATTTTAGTACAGAGGAAAATCCCAAGAGAGAAGATTATTTTGGAATCACGAATCTTGTTGAACATCCAGCCCAGCTCAACCCTCCAGGTAATGTAGAGATTACTCAATCAAAGCTCTAGAGAAGTATTAGCCAATAGAAATTTATGTGATAATGGGCATGTTCTCTGTCTGGGCTGTCTATACTATAGCTGCTGTGCACACATGACTATTGAGAACTTGAAAACCAAGTTGCATTAATACAGCTGAGGGACTGAATTTTTAATTTTATTCAATTTTAATTTAAATTTAAATAGTACATGTAGTTAGTGGTTACAGTGTTGGACAGTGCAGCTGTAGAGCATTGAGGTCTAATCTATAGATGGCCTCACTGATGTATATTACAAATTGGGCTTTTGCCATAGTGTTGACTCCCAACTCTAGTACACCACCATTAAACTCCTGGCCCTCTTCAATCTTCTTTTTCTTCAGCCTTTCTCTTTATCATTTTTGTAGTGAAAGTCTGTTGGCTCAGTCAGAAGAGATGAGTTTTAGTTGTGGCTGTGAACTAGCTGAATCCCTTGGGTAAATCACTTATAATACAGAATTTCCTCATATGTAGAGATAATACTGATATTCCCTCTTAAGCAATCACAGAAGATTTTAACATTTTCATCAAATTTGAGATGAATAGAGGAGGTTAGTTTTTACTCAGTAAATTTACTCAGTAAATTTGCTTGCCAGTATCTCTAATAAGTTCATAAAAATAGATTGAGACCCTGTGATAATAAAAGAATAATAATCATTGAATTATACTTAATCAGAATGTACTTAGCTGTCATCAGCATGAATCATTAGAAGAAAGTGGGGGATTTTGTTTGTTTTAACAAATTGAGTAAATCTGCTTTGGGAGCTCAGAAGATTTTTCCCAATCCCTATGACTCTTAAATTATAAATTTCCTAATGTTGGCCAGTGGTTTTCAAATTGTATTCCATAGGCACGTTGAGGTTCAATAAGTAGGATCCAAATGGGATTCTGGATACCCCCCACCTACTCCAAATCCTCACACAGAGCAGCCGGAGCAGCTCTAATTTTGTTTTCTATATTTGTCACATTTCAGTTTATAAAAGGGTTCAACTGCTTAAAGAAAAACAAGTTAGAACATTACTCATGAAAGATAAGAATGCTTTTGAGGGGCTTCCCTGGTGGGGCAGTGGTTAAGAATCCGCCTGCCAATGCAGGGGACATGGGTTCGAGCCCTTGTCTGGGAAGATCCCACATGCCGCAGAGCAACTAAGCCCGTGCACCACAACTACTGAGCCTGCGCTCTAGAGCCTGCGAGCCACAACTACTGAAGCCCATGTGCCTAGAGCCCGTGCTCCGCAACAAGAGAAGCCACTGCAATGAGAGGCCCTCACACTGCAACAAAGAGTAGCCCCCACTTGCCACAACTAAAGAAAGCCTGCGAGCAGCAATGAAGACCCAAGGCAGCCAAAAATAAATTAAAAAAAAAAAAGAATGCTTTTTAAAGACATAACTATAATACCATTATCACGACCTAAAATTAACTAAAAGCAAACTAGAGGTCCTTTCTTTTTCTTTTTTTTAATCTTAATTGGAGTATAGTTGATTTACAATGTTGTGTTAGTTTCAGGCGTACAGCAAAGTTAATCAGCTACACATATACAGATATCCACTATTGTTTAGATTCTTTTCCCATATAGGCCATTACAGAGTATTGAGTAGAGTTCCCTGTGCTATACAGTAGGTTCATATTAGTAGTGTGTATATGTCAATCCCAGTCTTCCAATTTATCCCTTCCTGCTTACCCCCTGGTAACCATAAGTCTGTTTTCTACATCCGTAACTCTGTTTCTGTTTTGTAGATAAGTTCATTTATACCCTTTTTTCAGATTCCACATATAAGTGATATCATATATTTGTCTTTCTCTATCTGACTTATTTCACTCATTATGACAATCTCTAGGTCAATCCATGTTGCTGTAAAGTTTCTTTTAATGTGATTGATATTCACCTGTATCCCTCTAATATGCTTATTGCTTTGGTACATTCATTTCTCTGCCTGACAGTCGACAATGACACACCAGTTACTCTGGGGGTATATCTGACCAAGAAGGAACAGAAGAAACTTCGAAGGCAAACAAGGAGGGAAGCACAGAAGGAGCTACAAGAGAAAGTCAGGCTAGGCCTGATGCCTCCTCCAGAACCCAAAGGTACGTATCTTAGAGGCAGGGAAGAAAGGGTGACGAGTTTATCTCTGTCATTCTAGAGGAACTTTAGCATCTCTCTATATTTGGGTGCTTTTTGTTTCTCAGAATCATTCATTGGTTTTTCCTTTCCTAAATTTTCTATTGTCTTTGCTTATTAAGACAGGTCAACATAGTCATTGTAGATGTCATTTAAGGCTTTTTTTTTTTTTTTAACTAATATTGACCATAAAACATTCCTATACTCCTGGAAGAATAATAGCCTTGAAATTCATGAAGATAGTAGTTGGAGTATTTGCATAGAGTTGCTATGTACATAATTCTTAAATGTTTGAAAAATGAAAATGCAGTTTAAAAAACCTCACTCCTGTAGTTTCCATTATCAGTAATATTTTGAGTGAGCACTGTTATGTATAGGATCTTTCACTAAATGCTATGATGAGAGTGAAAAATGCCAAAGGGCTTCCCTGGTGGCGCAGTGGTTGAGAGTCCGCCTGCCGATGCAGGGGACACGGGTTCGTGCCCTGGTCCGGGAAGATCCCACATGCTGCGGAGCGGCTAGGCCCGTGAGCCATGGCTGCTGGGCCTGCGCGTCCGGAGCCTGTGCTCCGCGACGGGAGAGGCCACAACAGTGAGAGGCCCGAGTACCGCAAAAAAAAAAAAAAGAAAAAAAAGGAAAAAAAAATGCCAAAGAAATTAAGTTCCTTGTCTTTCGTAAATTTTCAAACAATGTGAATAAATGCATACCAGTTATTTAGATTAATTATGTGACCTCCCTCAAATGCTGAATTAATTGGATGGGCTTTCAAGGTAAGAGTATTTGGAGGAGGTGAGTTTTGAGCAGAGATTTGAAATAGGTGAATGATATGAATTAGTAGAGAAGAGATTGACAGGTTATCCCAGCTGGAGTAATGACTTACGAGATTGATTTCTATCATCTCTTCACTGCAGTAAGAATTTCAAATTTGATGCGAGTATTAGGAACAGAAGCTGTTCAAGACCCCACGAAGGTAGAAGCCCATGTCAGAGCTCAGATGGCAAAAAGACAGAAGTAAGTGCCATGGGATTGGGTGGAAACCCAGGGCAAGTACCTTTCCCAGACTCTTCTGGGGGATCCATATTTGGAGGGAGGGGAGAGTTCTCCGTTGCTCTCTCTTTCCCTCAGCCCTGCCTCTGATCTTCAATGCCTTTCTCACTTGTGGATGTCCTTCCTGTCACGACAGAGCGCATGAAGAGGCCAACGCTGCCCGAAAACTTACAGCAGAACAGAGAAAGGTCAAGAAAATTAAAAAGCTTAAAGAAGACATTTCACAGGGGGTACACATATCTGTTTATAGGTAGGTGTCCAAACTGGGCCAGCCTTTTCCTTAGAAATACCAAAA
This sequence comes from Stenella coeruleoalba, assembly GCF_951394435.1. Classification (NCBI taxonomy): domain Eukaryota; kingdom Metazoa; phylum Chordata; class Mammalia; order Artiodactyla; family Delphinidae; genus Stenella; species Stenella coeruleoalba. The sequence goes on from NC_137169.1 coordinate 107,804,515, forward strand.
CATTTTCCAGGTGATTGAGGCAGAATCACTGGTGTAAAGCATACCTAATAGCAGCTCTACTCTCTTTTAACGACCCTAGTGTAAATCAAGAGCTAGTAGATCTTTTTCATTGGTGAGGGTTAAAAACTTAGTCTTCTGTCTCTGAGGTCTTAGTGAACTAATACTAGTTCTGAAGAATGAATGAACGAATATGCTTATTCAGGCCAAGATGTGAACTAGGGATCATTCATACTTTATGAAGCACAAAATATTATTTTTTTAGGAAGCATTAAAAGTCTTTTTCCTCAGTGAACTATATCCTTATCCTAATGTATTGCAGTAATCCTTTTATTCCCACTCCAAAGTGGACTTTATTTATTTATTTATTTATTTTTGATTTATTTATTTGTTTTTATTTTTGGCTGCATTGGGTCTTCGTCGCTGCACGGGCTTTCTCTAGTTGCGGCGAGTGGGGGCTACTCTTCATTGCAGTGAGCAGTCTTCTTGTTGTGGCTTCTCTTGTTGTGGAGCACAGGATCTAGGCACTCAGGCTCAGTAATTGTGGCGCACGGGCTTAGTTGCTCCGTGGCATGTGGGATCTTCCCAGACCAGGGCTTGAACCTGTGTCCCCTATTGGCAGGTGGATTCTTAACCACTGCATCACTAGGGAAGCCCTGGACTTTCCATGTTGTAAATATTTTCTACCTTTTCTGTTGATTTAATGTTTTCATTTTATTCTTTTATGTCAAGTACATGTGTATCTTCTGTTTAGACGTGCTCCTGTTTAGTTCTTTATTATAAAAACGGCACATTATTATAAAAGTAGTGAATGCTTACTAAGATAAAAAACATTCTAACAATACAGAAGGACATTTACTGAAAAAGTCCCCTTCCTATTCTCTGATCCCTTAGGACCACTCACTGTGGGTAATTGCCACTGACAGTTTTTCGTATATTCTTCAAGAAATTTTTCAGGCATAGCATTGTGACTACTTTATATTATAAGCACCTAGAGGGCAAAGAATTTGTTGGTCTTTATACTGTCAAGAACAACTAGCATATAAATATTTTTGGATGATGGTAAATATCTCTTCTTCATTCTTAGAGTAAATTTTGATTACCTGCTATTTGTTGTAAAGTGTACAGTGCTAGACTTTGAAGAAGTTTAAGACAGTAGAAATACTTCTGGATTCATCAATTCTACCTTTAAGCATTAGTATATTTGCTTACTCCAAATGCCTTTGTTTTTAGAGAGAAAACTATTTTGGATCCATTTTTATTTGCCATTCCATTCAGGCAACTGCTGATGCTAAAATGAAAGCCATAACTAAACTTTCCCTCTCCAGAGTTCGAAATTTGAGCAACCCAGCCAAGAAGTTCAAGATTGAGGCCAATGCTGGGCAGCTGTACCTGACAGGGGTGGTGGTACTGCACAAGGATGTCAACGTGGTAGTAGTGGAAGGGGGTGAGTCTGAAAAAATTGAGGCAACCGTAGGCCTTGAAGTGATTAACATGGTGGGAAGAAAGGAGAAAAAGATAGTATTTTAGAGCCATACCTGGGTTTAATATCTTGGGCCTCTGTTTCTGTGTTTATTGGAGTAGAAGGACCTAAGATGTGGTTCCTGGGATTGCTTCAGCTACCACATTAATGTCTGAGCGTTGAATGCACACAAACGTTCTTTCTACCCCATCGTCTTCCACAACTCTGGCAAAATTCTCCTTCTCTGTTTCTAGGCCCCAAGGCCCAGAAGAAATTTAAGCGTCTTATGCTGCATCGGATAAAGTGGGATGAACAGACATCTAACACAAAGGGAGATGGTGAATGGGGGTTAGAGGGGATTAAGTGGGAGGTGGGATGGTACTCTGTCCATTCATCTGTTCCCTCTCTCTGACACTCTTGCAAATACCAGATAATGTTTAAGAATTTTAGAAAGACCCATTTGGACTTTAAGCATGCTAGACATTCATACAGTATTTATTATATGATCATATGCATGAGTATTAGTTATTCTCCTGCCTGTCCTTTAAGGCCTTTCTACTAGCTGGTTTCCCTGTTAGCCCAGACTCTGGATACTGGCTACATGAGTGTATTTAGTTTGTGAAATTTCAGCAAGCTGCGCATTCATATGTGCATTGTCTATATTATATAACTTTTTGACAAAAGGTTTTTTAAAGGATTGAGAGCAAAAAATATTTTTCAGATCAAAAAAAGCTCTCTGCTTCATTCAAGAAAATAAACTTTTATTCTTTTGCCCAAGTTTATCTTGTATATTTATTTGACATCCTTCAGGCCATCTTCTTCCATCAATATTCATTCTTCCCTTCTTTGAAGACCTGAGTTAGCATTTAACATATGCAGAGAACCTTACTTTTCTTAACTTTGGCCCTTCTATACTTTTCTTTCTTCCCTATTTTTGTACTTAAACTACACTTTTTACTATAATTGATCTATATTTTATTTTGTTTCGCAAGTGTTCCTAAGATATTTTCATTCATTATATCTGTCCTCCTTCATTAGACTAAAAACTCCTTGAGAATGGACTCTTATCATTTTGGCATCTGAAGTGCTTAGGACAAGTTTTTATTGTTCTTTTATTTATCTCCTTATTCCCAGTACCTGTCACAGCTCTTGACATGTAATTGGTCCTCAATACATGTTTGTTGAATTAATTAATGTCCCTACCTGTTTGGAGATTTCAGTCTAATTGGGGGGAAATAAAGAGTAACAGAAGACATTTGATCCCAGTACATGAGAAAAGGTGATGATATTTAAAAGAATTTGGGTAGGCTTGAATACTGTTTGTTTAGGACCTAAATCTTGATGTCTGATCTAAGTCTAGAGCAAGATTTAGCTAATTGTCTTTTCCAGATGATGAGGAATCTGATGAGGAAGCTGTGAAGAAAACCAACAAATGTGTACTAGTCTGGGAGGTAGGTGATTAAACACTGAAGCAGGACTTTAGCTAATTCCTGATTGTTTATATTATGCAAATGGAGCAATATAATGGTAAAACTAAATAATGACTAATCCCTTAAGTAATTTGTATTTCTTTTTGGAATTCATTGTTAAGTATTTGGCAGCAAATCCTTCCTGATTATATTTTAGTTAAATTGATGGGTATATACTTTATGCCATCTGGGGAAAAGTATGGAAACTAGTGGCAAGAATACAAATTCTCGATTTATTTATTTCACAGTCATGGATATGAGACTTGGAAAGAGGGAAATGAATTGTAGAATTTTTCTTTGGATATAGTGAAAGAAGTACTAGACTTAATACAAAGTTGGGAGTCTGGGCAGTATCACTTACTAGCTGTGTAACTGGGCAAGACACTTAATGTCAAAAACTGTTGCTTTGTCTATAAAATGTGGATATTATTTTCTCCCTATTGTCAGTTTTATTTTGAGAACCTAATTTGATTATTATGTAATGATGCTTTGCAAAATGTGACTAAATCACTCTTAAAATGGAATTTTTTTATGGTTATACAATTCTTTCATCCCTCAAATTTTCTTAGTGAGCCACACTATTCTGAAGAATGAATGAATGAGTGAATATGCTTGTTCAGGCCAAGTTGTGAACTAAGGATCATTCACCCTTTGTGAAGTGTAAAATATCATCCTATTTCTCCAGGAAGCATTAAAAGTTTCTTTCCTCAGTAACTATATTCTTATCCTGATGTACTGCAGTAATCCTTTTATTCCCACTCCAAAATACATTTTATACATTGTAAATATTTTCTACCTTTGTGTTGATTTAATGTTTTCATTTTATTCTTCTAGGTTGCATGCGTGTGTGTATCTTCTATTTTTTAAATGTGCTCATATTTAGTAACTAGTTCTTTATTATAGAAGTAGTACTTTGGGACTTCCCTGGCAGTCCAGCGGTAAGACTCCGCACTTCTCCTGCAGGGGGCGTGAGTTCGATCCCTGGTCGGGGAACTAAGATCCCACATGCCATGCGGCATGGCCCGAAAACAAAAAAAGTAGTACTTTACTACCAAAGTAGTGAATGCTCATTAAAATAAATTCTGACAACACAGAAGATCACTTACTGAAATAGTCCCTTCCAATTCACTCATTTTTTAAGACCACTCTATAGGTAATTGCTACTGTTTTTCATGTATCCTTCTGTCTTACCCCAGATTCCTCCAATTTATGCATACTAAGTAGGTAATAATAACCATAATAACTGTTTCTGTGTCTCATAAGTCCCCATATGCATATTTAATATCCCCCAGCCCCTTCACCTCTTTAAAATTCTGTTCCATTTATCTCTGAGAGTCCTCAGGAATTATTTCTCAGGTTCAGAAATAAGCCAAGTTGTGCTTTAGCCTCCTTTTTGGAATCTGATCCCTGAAAGCCTCTAGCACTTTGTGACTGCCATTGCAGCTAGTCCCTTTGATGAGAATGCAGTTCCACTAAGTACTGAATCTTTCTATTGTAGTTGTCTGCAGGTTATCCCCCTTGGCTCCCATTCCTCTCTCCCCCGAACCCCTGGATTGTTCTTTGTCACTGGGCCCCAAAACCTCCTGCTTATATACATGGTCTCACTAAGTCTTATGAAAAGAGTCCTTTTAGCCTCTAACTCCTTTCTCCTTAAATGCCCAAATCTGGAGGCCTGGTGGGAGGCAAGTTCATCCCATCTCACCCTCCGTAGTCCTTCCTGACTTACTCTTCCATCCAGGCACCAGAGCACAGAACTCCTCATCTTCCATTCAGTCAAAAAAACAAACCCATATAAAGTCATGAAAACTCAGCAAATATCCAAGGGGGTGGAGGTTAGAATTGTTTGTTTTGTTTGTTTAATATTTATTTATTTAGGCTGCACCAGTTCTTAGTTGCAGCACTCAGGATCTTTTAGTTGAGGCATGTGGGATCTTTAGTTGTGGCATGTGGGCTTCTTAGTTGCAGCATGCATGCGGGATCTAGTTCCCTGACCAGGGATCGAACGCGGGCCCCCTGCATTGGGAGCATGGAGTCTTACCCACGGGACCACCAGGGAAGTCCCTAGAATTGTTTTTACCATAAAATTATGTTCAGGTAGGCATATTGCTACACAGGTGTTATTAAGTTTTATAAAGGAATATTATATCTGATTTAAATTAGAAATTGCAGTGTTTTTATTAAAAATTTTGTCTCTTTCCCAGGGTACAGCCAAAGACCGGAGCTTTGGGGAGATGAAGTTCAAACAGTGCCCTACAGAGAACATGGCTCGGGAGCATTTCAAAAAGCATGGGGCTGAGCACTACTGGGACCTTGCGCTGAGTGAATCTGTGTTGGAGTCCACCGACTGAGACTACTGCAAGCCCTTGCCTCTCCCTTCTTGCCTTTGTCTCTTCAGTCCTCTCCCTTATTCTCCTTCCAAACCCAGCCCTACTTGTGTGTGTGATCTCAGAACTGTGCCAGGCTGACATTGGGACAAAGGGAGAACACCTTGCTTCCTTCCCCAGACAGCCTGGTGCTGCCCTTTATTCCCCTTATGTGAATATGATTAAAGAGTTATTTTTAAAGTCGGTATGATATTTTTCACACGTTCAAAGGTATTGGAGTTTGGGTCTTCAGGTGATCTTTTCTCCAGACTTCTAGCAATTGCTGTGGAAAAAGAAAATTTTGTCATTGATATTTATGAATATATAAATGGATGAACGAATGGATGGATGATTGGATAATGGAAATTTCTGACCTCATCTTAGAGCAAGAATGATAAATACTGTTTTCCTGGAGCAGAATGAAGAAGGAAAAGGTATTAAGTGGATAGGGGAGAGGGAATTTCCATCTCTTAACCTTCAGTGGATAGTCACGAGGTTGACAGATTACTTCTGGTCTTGGCTGAGTAGTCTTAACAGGAAATTAGTTCCTCATATGGGTGAATATATGAGAAGCTGTGTCGTGGGTGAAATGGACACCGAAGGAGAGTCCAAAGAGGATGTTATGGGTCAGTTTGTAAAAGGGAATAGAATTTGGGAATTTAGCCTATTCTCTTTACTAATTAAAGAAACCAATCCTTTTCTAAAAGACAATGTGTAATTTCTTTTTCCCACCCACCCCCAAGAATCTGACAAGATGCAGTTCTGTTTAAGCATTTAATGTTTCTGGTTTGATTTTAGGAGTATTTGGGTCAGAATAAGTATCCATAGAAGTCCAAAATTCTTACCATAAATATCGTTCCATTTCATGTTGCCTGTTGAGGATGTATTGAGAATGAATTGAACATAGGAGCCATTAGAGTTCCTCCCTGCTAATTGGAGTTTACTAGGAAGTAGTTTCAGAATGAATACTTGACCAGAAGTTAAAACATTCTATGTTATCAAATTAACCCCTTTAAAAAAAATGTGGGGACTTCCCTGGTGGTCCAATGATTAAGACTCCATGCTCCCAAGGCAGGGGTCACGGTTTGGATCGTTGGCTGGGGAACTAAGATCCCACATGCTACATGGCATGGCCAAAAATAAATAAAATTTTTAAAAATTAAAAAGTTACTGTTTCAGGCCCTAGTTAGAGTTCCAATTTTAAGGCAGCATTAGAGAGTGCTAGGATAAAAAAGGTGGAAAGAGACAAGGGACTGCAAAAGGCCTTAAGGAAAAACTATACAACCTCTTTTTTAGAGATAAGCAAACTATAACCCAGACAGATGACATTACTAATTCCTAGAGCAGGAAGAAACCGAAAAAAAAGCCTATATCTGTGAGACTTAGGAGCTAGAGAATTGATATTTCGTGATTTAAGCAAATCCAGGGGAAAACATTGTCAGAAGTAAGTGCTTTTGCTTTTATTAAAGGATTTATTACAAATAATGCGTGTAAATAATTTATATACAACTTCAAAAATGTATTGTTTGCTGAAGACCTAAAAGGAGTCTTTTTGTTCATTATAAAGTTCAGTAAGTTCCCTACATAAAAGAATGAGTTCCAGGGCTTCCCTGGTGGTGCAGTGGTTGAGAATCTGCCTGCTAATGCAGGGGACACGGGTTCGAGCCCTGGTCTGGGAGGATCCCACATGCTGCAGAGCAACTAGGCCCGTGAGCCACAACTACTGAGCCTGCGCGTCTGGAGCCTGTACTCCACAATGAGAGGCCGCGATAGTGAGAGGCATGCGCACTGCGATGAAAAGTGGCCCCCGCTTGCCACAACTAGAGAAAGCCCACGTACAGAAACGAAGACCCAACACAGCAAAAATAAATTTAAAAAAAATATTCCATTCCACAAGCACATTCATAAGTCCAATTTGTTCGTACATCCAACAAAACCCAATTCACAATTGCTGTACTGTAATCGGTTTGTAATACTTTTCACAAAGTAATACATAACAAAACATTTTGAATCTTACAGTACAATACCTTGAAAAGTACAGTAGTACAGTACAACAGCTGGCATACAGGGGCATGTTTGCATCTTTGAAAGTTCTGAACTTGAAGGTTCGTCTGTAGGGGGCTTACTGTACCCATAGTGAGACTTAATCCTTGTTTTAAGTCTTAACTCCCTGTGCTTCAGGGTGGTGGTGGTTTTTTAATTTATCTGATCCTGTACTGTATTAAGCATTGTGCTCGATATGCATTGCCTCCTTTATCAGAACAAATTTATGAGGAAAGTAGATTTTTAGAGGTGAGAAATCTGAAGCTAAGAGTAAATCTGAAGCTAAGAGTAAGTAATTTGCTTCAAGGTTATGGCTAGTAAGTGATGGAGTTTAATTTGAACCCAGGTTTGACTAGAACCCAAACTTAGTCCCTACACATGCTGCTTCATTTGTGAAATAGGTGGTAGGGACAGATGTGTTCTTTCAGATGAATGCTAGACTCAGAATAATTCCTATCTTGGGATGCTGTTATCACTTAGAATACATTGTGAACTTTAGTAATTTCTTTCATAATCTGAAGTTATATCTTTAGTTAACGGCAGTTATTTGTCCTCTGTAGCGTTCTGGAGAGAACTTTAAAAGTCATTTGGAATTTATCATGGAGAATTAAGTGAAATGATCAAGGTAGATAATAGCTTTCTTTGTTAAAAAATGCAAATATAAAGTTACTGGACTGATTTGTCCTTCCTATATGTGGCTTACCTTGATGAATTTCCAGAAATATCTTGAACAATGGCAATATCATTGTAATATAGGTACCAAATAATTATTTTTGGATAAGACAATTCAGTCATAACTAACACTGTTTAGCAATCAGGGTGCTTTTGCATGTTATTCAATGCAATATTCTGTAGTTAACATACATGTAATTTTATTCAGGGCAGAAAATGCTACTGTTCAAAAGATTCGATCCAGTTGGAATGATCAGGGAAGTTTGCCTGAAAGAGGCAATTTAAGATAGTTCTTGAAAGAGGCAATTTAAGATAGTTCTTAAGATAGTGCCTGAAAGAGGCAATTTAAGATAGTTCTTGAAAGATAGGTAGAATTTTGGTAATAGAAGAGAATATTTTAGGCAGAATTAATTATAAATAGAAAATTACAGGATATATTTAAGGAAAAGGAACAGTTTGGAGCCCAAGGAACCTTGGAGGAAAGGCATTTGAGATAATACTGGGAAGTTAGATTGGAACCATTGTGGAGGGTCTTAAAAGTTAGGGCTTTTACTTAACTTGGTACATAACAAGGAAGAAGTTTTTTGGTTTTGTTTTTTGAGTAGGGGAAAACTAGGCGATTAGTCTGGTAATGTATATAAGCTGAAGAGATATACTAGGAAGCTGATCGTGATGCTGTTGATATGTAGAAAGGTGATAATCTTTAGGTAGAGGGCAAGGGGAATGAAAAGAAGGGAATTCACGCAAGAAATATCTAGGTAGAAGTCTACAAGATTTGATAACTAGTTGAAGGGGTAGAATCAAAGATAACTAGGATATCCAACTTGAATAAATCTGAATGCAGGTGATAAATTTAATCTTTGGGAGAGAATGAGCATAAAAATGAGAGAAGGGCTAAAAATGGAACTTTGGCAAACACAAGGGGGTAAGAAAACTAGCAATGGGCGGAGAAAGGATCCATTTAGTGGGATCTGATTAATGATTGTATATTTAACAGAAGCAAAGGGAAATGAATTTTAAGAAAGATTTAAGTATAATAAATAATAGCTGACATCAACATCATCAAGCCTTTACTAAGCCAGGCACTACTTTAAACACTGTGCACACATTAACTCATTTAATAATTATAGCACCACAGAGAGTAAATTGCCAATGGTAAGTGGCAGTAAAGTAAATTGCCACTCGCAAGTAAATTGCCAACGGCAAGTGGCAGAGCCTGAATTTGAGCAGTCTGGTTCTAAGTGTCTTACTCTAAACCATTGCACTAACAGAAAAAGCTGAAGGCTGAGACTGTAAACAGTGCACTGGAATTGGCAATTAATAGATCTTTGATGCTTTTTAAGAGTGTGCTTCCTCAGCACCTATTGCAGTGCCTACCTATTTCACTGAGAAAAGAGAAGCAATTGAAGAGAATTTCTGCACATTCTCACCAACACATCTATCAACCTACCTGAATCTCTCTACCTAGATTCTACCTTCCTGTTACAAGAAAGGAACTGTCTATGGACCTATCACCTGATCCTATCCTCTTCCACTTACTCAAGGAAATCAGCCAGCAATTGTCCCATCTCTATCCTGTATCAACTGTAGCATCTGATAATAGCTACATCATTTCCCACCTTGGAAAAAAGAAATGACCTTTTGAACCCACATTTCCCTCCAGCTTCAGCTCCATTTCTCTGATCCCATTTTATTTCTTGAAAGAGTTGTCACCACATTAACTCCACATCTCCCATTCTCTCTAGAACCCTCTCTAATCACTTCACTTCCTGGAAACAGCCCTTGTCAAGACCACCAGTGACTACTGTGTTTGCCAGATTCAGTGGTTATCTCAGTCCTCAACTTATGCAACCTATGCAGCAACACCTGACACAATTACTCCCTTCTGCTTGACAAATATTCATTACATGGCTTTCAGAACATTACTTTCTGGGTTCTCCTTCGCTGGTCATTCATTTTCAATATCCTTTGAAACTTGCTCCTTATAGCCCAGTCCTTGGTCCTCTATTCTATCTACGCTCACTCACTTCTGGGCAACCTCATCCATCTCATGGCTTTAAGATCATCTATATACTGACAATTCTTAAACTGATGTTTCCTACCAAGAACTTTTTCATGAACTTTAGACTCGCAACATCTGGTGCCATTTATGCCTCTGATACTCAAGATGTTTAACTGAAATCCCGATTTCTACTCATTTCTCACAGGACTGCTCCTTCCCCTTTCCTCCCCTAGTCCGTCTGAGAAAATGGCAATCCATTCTCCGAGGGAACAATATCACCCCACACGGAGAAAAAGTTGGCTCTTGGGGGATGAAAAAGTCTTAGATATTACAATGCTTTGTCACCTTCCAAAGCTCAACTCTACCAAACAAAATCTTACTCATTTAATTTCTCTCATTTTCTTGGGTGTGACACAAGCAGCAATGACATTGAGTTCATGGAAGATACAAAAATTGTATGCAAAGTCAGTAAGCCCGTGTGCCACAACTACTGAGCCCGCGTGCCTAGAGCCCGTGCTCCGCAACAAGAGAAGCCACTGCAATGAGAAGCCCGCGCACCGCAACGAAGACTAGCCCCTGCCTGCCGCAACTAAAGAAAGCCCATGCACAGCAACGAAGACCCAACGCAGCCAAAAATAAATAAATAAAACAAAGTTAAAAGTTCACTAAATTTTTTTAAGAAATTAATTTTTCAATTATTTTACTTCTGCTGGAAATATAACAGTTTTGAATGATTTTTTAAAAACTCATTCCCAGGCTTCCCTGGTGGTGCAGTGGTTAAGAATCCGTCTGCCAATATAGGGGACACGGGTTCGAGTCCTGGTCTGGGAAGATCCCACATGCCGCGGAGCAACTAAGCCCGTGCACCACAACTACTGAGCCTGCGCTCTAGAGCCTGCGAGCCACAACTACTGAACCCGTGTGCCACAACTACTGAAGCCCGTGTGCCTAGAGCCTGTGTTCCGCAATGAGAAGCCACAGCGATGAGAAGCCCGCTCGCGGCAACTAGAGAAAGCCCGTGCGCAGCAACGAAGACCAAATGCAGCCAAAAATAAATAAATAAACAAATAAAATTTTAAAAAAAACACTGATTCCCTGGTGGTCCAGTGGTTAGGACTCAGCGCTTTCACTGCCATGGCCCGGGTTTGATCCCTGGTCAAGGAACTAAGATCCCACAAGCCGCATGGTGTGGCAAAAAAAAAAAAAAATCAAAAACCGATTTCATTGCTATTATGTATTTATATAAATTGTTAATTTACATATGTAATGCAGTGAATTACAATTTATATACATAAATTACATTAAAGTTTATTCAGCAAATACAGTTATAAAGTTAAATATTATTAGCGTTAAAAATTTTAAGTTTTGGGACTTCCCTGGTGGCGCAGTGGATAAGACTCCATGCTCCCAGTGCAGGGGGCCCGGGTTTGATCCCTGGTCAGGGAACTAGATCCCACATGCATGCCGCAACTAAGAGTTTGCATGCCACAACTAAGAAGCCCGCGAGCTGCAACTGACCAGGCACAACCAAATAAATAAATATCAAAAAAAAAAAAAAAAAGAAGAATCATCCAATGGAAGAAAGACATCAAATTTTTTTTTAATTTTTAACAAAGATTTTAGTCACACTTAACTCTGCATTGAATAAAAAGTAAACTTCATGCTTACTCTTGTATAAAGCACAAATATACAGACAGTACATAAACAGATATACAATATAACTGTGGTATTAACATTTCATGGGGGTTGGGGGAATAGGAAAAAATATCTAAGAAGAATCTTTAGGGTCAACAGCAATGGAAAAAAAGGCTGAGAAACACTGTTCTAGTTAATCAGGTCAGAAACCTTGGTGTCATATTAGACTCTTTTTTTTTCTTCTTCTCATATTCCCCTTAAATCCATGAGCAATCCTTTCGGCTCTACCTTCAAACTATCCAGGATCTGACGCCACTCCTCTTTTTTTTTTGCCATGCTAGTAGAAGCCACCATCATTTCCTTGTCTGGATTACTCCAATAGCCTCTGGTGGCTCTGCAGTCAGTCTATTTTCAACATAGCAACCACTGTAATCTTTTAAAGAGAATGCTATGTAACTTTTCTGCTTAAAACTGCTCTGCTTAAGTGTTCCCCACCTCAAAGTTAAAAGCCAAAGTCTTTACAGTGGCCTTCCAGGCCCTACATGAACTCTCTCCCTTCACCTCTCAGATTTCATATTCTATCACTTGTCCTCTTCTCTAGCCACAATGGCCTCCTTGTTCTTCCTCTAATATATCAAGCCATTGCTGTTTTAGGTCCTTTACACTTGCTGTTCCACCTGCCAGCATGTTTTTCTCCCCCTCCCCCATATTTGCTTGGTTACCTTGTGCTCAACATTCAGATCAAGTATCACTTCCTTCCAGAAGCCTTCCTTGATCACCAAACCACCATTCCCATTCCCTTAAGGACCACACACACAACCCCTCTCTCTTCCTTACCTTGCTTCATGCTACTTCATAGAACTTATTACTCCCTGATATATTTTTTATGGTCTCCTGCCAATAAGCCCCAGAAAAAAGGGATATTTGTCTATTTTGCTATGTTACTCCCCCACATCTAAAACTGTACTTGGCACAAGACGTTCAACAACTTTTTGTTGAATTAACAAATACTATACGTGAGCTTGACAAAACAGGTTCCCTGCCTCAAAAAACGTGAGTCTACTGGGAAGACGTGAAAGAATTAAAATACAATAACTGCATGTGTTCAGTGGAACAAAGAAGTCTCCAAATCTGCCCAGAGAATTTACATAGGCATATGCAATTGCACGGTTAATCTAGGTTGTGCTAATCAATGTAATAATAAATATCTAAGGCTTTTGTAAACTATAATGTATTATGCAATTGTGAGGCTGTAACATATCTGGCGAAGGTGAGATCACATCTTGCCTTTTATTGTTTCCGCGTCTCGAAAATTCTACGGGGAAAATTTTCGTTTCACTTCATTTACTTCCTCTTCCTATAATCCAAAAAGTCAAGTGGCTGTGAGTGTTAATGTCCCAAGGGAGTGTAAAAAATTGTTTGGTCTGGGAGTCTGCGTAGTGACTGGCTCGCTGGAGCTGGCGCATGCGCATCCTCTGAGGCACTGCAAGATGGCTGCTAGCTACTTTGTGGCGCGTCGGTGCCCCGAGGAATTAGCAGCGGCGGCGGCGGCGGCGGCAGCTGCAGGTGCCAGAAAATAACAGTGGCCGCTGAGCGGTGGGAGTTTCTCGGCCCTGCTGTGTGAGCTGGACAGCCCCAAGGGAGACACCTCGCTAGGAAGCAAAACGCGGGGCGGAGCGGTGAAGCCCCTCCCCCAACCTCTCCTTAGTTTGACCAACTCCCTCTCCCACCCTTCTCTCCCCGTTTTTCCTCCCAGCCCGCTACGCGCTGGCCTGCTGCGCAGGCGCACGAATACTCGAAGCGCCTCCTTAGCCCTTGGGGCTTGTGGGCTTCTGCGCGCGCTTCCCGTTCTTCTCCCTTGATTGGCCAGATTGCCCCGCCATCACACCTCCCTCTGCTTTTTCTAGGTTGAGAAGGAAGCAGGGGGGCGGGGCCAAGCAGCGCGTGCGCGATCGTGTTGCTGTCCCTTTGCTGCTATTGCGTTGCAAAAAAAATCCTGACTAGGTAGCCTTGCGCCTTTCTGTGCTAGAGGATCTAAAGGAGAAAGATTTCTGCAACTGAAGGGGCAGTCGGGTAGTATTAACTTTAAGATATTCATGCCCGCTCTTAGAGGAGTGTGGGCAACGGCCTTAAGCGTTGAGAGCCGAAGAGTATAAAACCATTAATTTCCGGGCCAGGCGTTTAGAAAGGCTTTGCAGGACCTGTTTTCTGCGCAGTTCTTCCGTGATTACTGACTGGTTTAAACACAATCCCTTGAACAATTCCGATAAACCGTCGAAATCCGCAGCCCCTCTTTGCAGCGTGTAGGAGCCGCCAGCGTGCCCAGCAGCTGGTCCTCCCGTCCTACCTCCAGAAGAGCCTAGCGCGTGCACCATCCCCACCCCCTGGCCCCCCTCCCCACCTGCGGCTTTCACGCACTCGCAGTGATTGTTTTGCCCGCTCCCGCCGCCGCCGCCGCCGCCGCCGCGGCCGCCAGAGGAGCAGCAGCGCTTGTGCAAACCGGGAAGATGGCGGCCGGCGGCGGCGGAGGCGGCAGTAAGGCCTCCTCCTCGTCGGCCTCTTCGGCAGGGGCTCTGGAGTCCTCGTTGGATCGAAAATTCCAGTCGGTAACTAACACCATGGAATCTATTCAAGGCTTGTCGTCTTGGTGTATAGAGAACAAGAAACACCACACTACTATCGTCTACCATTGGATGAAGTGGCTCCGGAGATGTGAGTGTTGGGGGGTGACTAGGGAAGGGAAGACTGGGAATGGAAGGAAATACTACCCGAAACGCTTAGGGTTTCCCTGTGGAGCCGCTGCATTCGGTTGGGGTTGTTCATATTAAAGCTTCGACCAGAGTGTACCCAAACTCAGACCCTGTTCCTAGCCGGGATTGTCCTGAACTGCAGGAGGCTCATCATTTCTTGGATTTTATAGCGACTGACTTGGTGTGACCTTGGGCCGTTGGGCCCAAATCTGTTGAGATTTACATGTTGTTTCAGAGCTTTGTAAGGTGATGTTTTTACTGAACCTTCACAGAAATTGTTGCGTCCGTTTATTTCTTATAGGCCCTGACGTGTTAATGATTTCTTGTTTTCCTGGTGATAGACACGCTATGGTTTAAGCAGTAGTAAATGCACCTACTTCGCTGGAATATGTGGGACCATTCTATTTTCCACTGACCTAAAACGTGTGATGTGTAATAAGAAGGGCCTTACCTAGATGAAGAGGTAACGTGAGCTCCACATAGAGCTGAGGCGACCACCTGAGAGGTTTTTGTAGCTATGTTTGCTGCAGTAAAATACAGGCTTCTTGATACTGACCGGAAACAACCGTAGTCAGTATCGCCACTAACACCATAAAATGGAAAACATATCCGGCTACTTTTCAACCAGTTCAGATACCTTTTTAAAGAATAGGAATTGGTTTTATAGGTAATCAAAACAAAGAATCAGGAAGTGTGCTTTTTGAATAGGTACTACTTTTTTACCCCAGTTAATTGCTTTTTTGTCTACATCGTGGAGTTTTTTTCACTTTGCTGCGTTACTGCAGAAAAGAGGTCTGTTAGACTGTCAGGAAGCATGGATTGCAGAAAATTTCAGATCTTTTAGGACAAAGTGTGGAGAAGTCATTTGTTGCTTCCTGCTGAGAAGAGAGGGTTGACCCTAAATCCATGTATATCTATTTGAATTTTAGGTCTGCTTCCTGTCTATGGCACGTCACCAGTGAGACCCATCATTCACTTAATTCTTCTTATTCCACTTTTGCTATTGCCCCTATAGTGTTTTAATTTGTGTTTACTTTTAGGGAACAGATGGATAAAATTTACAAAATCATAGACCCCAAACTTCAAATCATTTGTGTATAAAGTTATTGTTGGGAGAGATGTTTTGTGGCTCTTTGGATAATATATGCAGAAACAGTTGTATAACCAAGGCAGGATTACCTATATTTACCAATAGCAGATCAAAGTTACTTTCTTTCCAAGAGGTAAAATTAGAACATACAATATCAAGTACCAGTCATTATCAAAGACTCACATAGTAAGTATCTAGTATGTACCCAGCCCTTTGTCATTTACAATATATCTAGTATCTCATTATACCTTAAACTAACCCTAAGAAGTAGATTTTTTAATAATTGATTTACAGATGTGGAAACTAAGCCTCAGAAATGTTAAGTAAGCTGCTTAAGTTTATACAGTAAAATGGTGGAGTTGGGTTTTGACTCCACCATATCAGATGACAATGGCCACATTTAACTTTGTAAAGTAATGTTTTCATGATTATTCTTTAATGTTTTTGGTATACCAGTGGTAGCAAGCAGTGCTCAAGCCTGAGGACGTATTCTCCTTAAACATATTTTTCTTCCTGTTTTAAAACATTTTTACTTTTTCTACCTTTGGGCTCTGGTGCTTTAACTGTATGGTTACATCATTTGCAAGGATAAGTTGGTCGCCATCCCTGCCTGTGGGATTACAAATGCAATTACAATATATTTTTTACAGTCAGTGATAACGAGATACACTGGAGCCAGAATTTTTCTGCCTCTACTTTTGATATTGTGCCTGAGCTTATTTCCCTTGTTGATATTTTAAGAGTGAAAAAAATGATTGCTCTAGGAAGACAGTACTTCATTTGAAGTGCATTATATACAGTTTGTATAGTTCAATGCTTTTGGCTTTCTATAAACCTGATTTTTTTTTTGTCTGGTGGAATGCAACTTAACTTTCTAAAATGGTTATGGGTAATTTGTAGTTGTTTTATGTTTACGTTGAGTGAACATCGTTTATCTTATTGTAAATAAAGCCTTTTGAGAGAAATATTCAGGAGATTGTTGTTAGAATTATTTTAGTTCGAGTTTGGTTTTTAAGTCAGCTTTAGGCAAATTTGTGAAATAGGTGTCTTTGGCATTCCCAGCCTTTCTGTCCATTTTCCTGATGCCACTTTTGCTTCTCCTTTTTTTCTTTGGCATCCATTATTTAGTAACTTATATTTAGATCTCAGTGGGAGTTTAAGTGACTATGTTAACTCTTCCTGAGATATTTTCATTTTTATCCTTTATTTCATAATGTGTAATAAGAGACTTTTGTTCACTTTAAAGGAAATACTTTAGGGAGTTCCCTGGTGGTCTAGTGGTTAGGATTCTGGGCTTTCACTGCCATGGCCCAGGTTCAATCCCTGATCGGGGAACTGAGAGCCCGCAAGCTGCGCAGTATGGCCAAAAAATAAATAAATAAAAATTAAAAAAACAATAAAGGAAATAACTTAGAGAAGGCAAGTAGTCTTCCTGAAGCACACTCCATGGTGGGTTATACTGATTTTTTTTTTTGTGGTACGCGGGCCTCTCACTGTTGTGGCCTCTCCCATTGCGGAGCACAGGCTCCAGATGCGCAGGCTCAGCGGCCATGGCTCACGGGCCTAGCTACTCAGCGGCATGTGGGATCTTCCCGGACCGGGGCACGAACCTGTGTCCCCTGCATCGGCAGGCGGACTCTCAACCACTGCGCCACCAGGGAAGCCCTGGGTTCTACTGATTTTATTCAGACTTGTTTTAATTTGTTTGATGGAAGCTTCCATTACTATCATTTTTCAAAAGTGATCTTTCTGTAGCATAAACAGATGTCATTTCTGTGCTTTAAAATCCTTCAGTGATATCCCATTGCAACAGGCTTAAAGGGTTAAACTTCTTTTTACTACAAGTAAAAGGTCTACAAGGTCCTACACCACCTGCCCTGCCTACTACCTCTCAGGCTTCTTCTAATCCTATCTTCCCATCATTTAGATCCAAGCTCAAATATTACCTCCGCAGAAAGGCCTTCCCTAATGATTTTATTTCAAATGGTTCCTTCAGTTGCATTATAACATATCACTTTATTTTCAGTATATGAAATTACCTTATTTATTTGTTTATATGCTTACTGTTTATTTTCTTCCACCAGATGACAGGGCTGTGTCTTCTTTGCTGCTACATCCCCAAGCAACTAGAACAGTGTTTGGCACACAATAAGTAATCAGTAAACATTTGCCAATATAATTTTGTGAAATAGTTAATCAAGAACTTGAATTGTTTTAATTTCTGTTTCTCAGAAGGCAGCATTTATAATTTAGTAAAAGAAATGATAGGTATGGTTGTTGGCAGTTTCAAAATATGGCTCTTATATGGGCTTGATGTGCAATTTGACTAGACTGTCATTTCTGTATTTTGTTCATCTGTCCCATTTTTAATGTAACATGGAAATAAGTATGGAAAAGTAGAAAAACACAGACTTTAGAATTAGGCCCAGGTTCAAATCTTAATTCCATCAGTTAATACCTGGGCACAGTACTTAAATTGTGAGTCTCAATTTCTGATCTGTGAGTAGAGATAATTATCTCTCATAGGCTTGTTGTCTAGATTTAAGAAGATAATGCACATATTTTAGTATAGGTCCTAGCATATACATATATGTTCAGATTATTTATTATGGTGACAACGATGATGTAGATAGTCTTAAGGTCCTGACTATTCGAAATAATTACTTTGTTTTGGGAACAGTGCTGGAAATTACATTCCCAGTCAGAGGGAGATGATTTGGACCAGCGTTTCTGTAGTGAATTAGCAAGTTCTCTGAAGAACTAGTAGGACAAAATGGAAAATACTGTGTTCATGATATCTCCAAGTTGTTTTGCTTCTAACCATTGCATGGGTTGGCCTGTTTTAGAAGGTGTATGAGAATTGAAATGAGTTTTTGAAGAAAAGGGGGTTATAGGAAAGTAGAATCATTTGTAGAACAGAAAAGCTGTTAAGATTTCCCTTCAGCTGTTTTTGGTACGAACTTTAAGTATGTACAAGATTAGAAAAGTAATAACATTCCTGCCACCACTGATCACCCCACTTCAAAAGTAGTTATCTTTTTTTAAATTAATCAATTAATTTATTTTTGGCTGCATTTGGTCTTAATTGCCGTGCGTGGGCTTTGTCTAGTTGCGGCGAGCGGGGGCTACTCTTCGTTGCGGTGCGCCGGCTTCTCGTTGCCGAGCACAGGCTCTAGGCGCGCGGGCTTCAGTTGTGGCTCGTGGGCTGTAGAGCGAAAGCTCATTAGTTGTGGCCCATGGGCTTAGTTGCTCCACAGCATATGAGACCTTCCCAGAACAGGGCTCGAAGCCGTGTCCCCTGCATAGTCAGGTGGATTCTTAACCACTGCGCCACCAGGGAAGTCCCAGTAGTTATTTTAATGGCCGATCTTTTTTCTTCTGTCCCCTTTACTTTCCCTTCTCCTCCTCATTTGAAGCAAATCTCAGTACAATCTGGTATTTTCTCCACAAGAGAAACTGTTATATAAATATGGACTGTCCAAAAAAAACCTCTTAATACAGGATTAATTTGTTGTAGTGAATTCGAAAAGTGCAATTTACTATTTTTGATGTATGGCAGTGGTTTCTCAGATCCTTGAATGGACCGTGAAGCTGGTAATAATTTTCTAGCTAACTTTTATTAAGTGCTTATTATGTGCCAGGCACTGTTCCAAGCATTTTACACTTATTAATTCATTCAATCTTCATAATTCTTTGAAGTAGTTATTGTTATGATCCCCACTTTACAGATGGGAAAACAGAGGCACTGAGAGGTTGAGTAACTTGCCCATGGTTAGAGAGCTAATAAGTGGTGGATCCAGGATTCAACCCAGTCATTCTTGATTTAGAGCATACACTCTTAGCCACTGTACTACACAGCCTTTCCTATTCATAAAATATTTTCTACAATATTAGGCCATGCAGATTAACTAGAATGTCTACATTTTGAAGCTTTGTGGGTATTTTTGTTTTTATTTTTGCTTTCTGTGGGAAAACTGATTATCTTGTATAGATTTGAAGTTCTGATAGTCATTTATAATTTTAAAAAAGGGAAAACAAGTTGAACATGTTAGTTACTAAAGTTGTTTACTTGATAAAAATCTCTAAATGTTAGGTTTTAGATAATAGAAGGATTTTTTTGGTGGCAAAAAGTTTGGGGTACCACACTGGTACCTCCATTGGTCAGTGGAGAGTGAAGTCTATAATCTTGTATTTGATATTGCACAAATCTGAGTGTCTGGAACTATTTTTTGCAGCTCTGGTATCTGAAATGTAGCTATTCCTTTAACCGTTTACTTTCCTTGTAATTCATCCTTTGTAGCAGATATGTTGGCTACACATATAGAGTATAACAGTACTGCCATAGCTTTTTAATCACATATCACATGTATACAAATATAGATGGACTAGGTACAAATTCTTACTTTAAGTTCCAAGATGAATTTTGCTTACAAATCCCTAGTTTACATTCAGTTCTTTTAACAAATATTTATTGAATACCTACTGTGCCAGGCACTGGGGACATAAGCAGGTGAATAAAATGGAGAAAAATTTTTGTCCTCTCAGAGCCTATACTGTTAGAAGAGGAGACAAGCAACAAACAAACAAAATATTAAATATATTAGAAGATAAAAAATATTAGGAGTGCTAAAGAGAAATATAAAGCAGGGAAGGGGAATACAGAGTGTTATAAGAGTTTGCAGTTTTAAATTAGGTGCTAAGGGAAGGCCTCACTGAGAATGTGACATTTGAGCAGGAAGGTGAGGTATAGGCAGTATAGATAGGAGAGTGTGAGAGGAGAATGTTCCAAAACAAAGAGAACAGAAAAATACAAAGGTCTTGAGGTTAGAGTGTGCCTGGTGAGTTGAAGGAACAACAAGAAAGCTTTTGTGGCTGGAAAGGAGTAGTGAAAGTAAGGATTAGCAGATGAACTCAGATTATGGTGGGTGATATGGCAGGAGGGGCAGATCACAAAGAATTTTATAGGCATTTTTGGTCTTTTATTTTGAATGAGATGGGGCAGAGGAGTGATGTGAACAGATTTCTGTTTTTAAAAGATCATTCTAGTTGCTGCAGAAATAGGGATGCCGGTAGGTGGCTATTGAAGTAATTCTGGGATAAAATATTGGTGGTTTGGACAAGCTTTATAAGAAGTAATTGAATTCTAGACCTGTTCTGAAGGTAGATCCAAATGGCTTTCTAGATGAATTAAATGTGGGGTAAGAGAGGAGAGTTTTCAAGAATGACTCTGGGGTTTTCTTGGCTGAGTGACTAGAAAGAGTTGACATTTATTGACAAACTTCACTCATTTAAAGTGTACAATTCATTTGTTTTAGTATATTCACAGAGTTGTGCGACAGTCACCACAGGGTATCTGCTTAGTATGTAAATTGTCCTTAGAGCCATCAGCCTGGAAGAGATGTACTAGGTAGTAAGTGTAGATAGAGAAGTAAGTGTAGTAAGACAGAGTAATAAGTATAGATAGAGAAGATGTCCAGAGAGAAGGCTCTGGGGCATTCTGGTATTTCAGATACCTCTTTCTGCTTACTTGGTCTAATGTGTTATTGTGTGTGGTTCTTTCTGAGGTTCAAGGTAAACTTTCAGCTTCCCAAAGAAGTAATAAATCTATTTTGATCTCTTGCATATTTCTACTCTTGGGTTAGGTTTAATGGCACTTCTGGATTAGTTAGGCATTAGGTCTGTTATAATTCCCAGTTGTAAAATTATTGCACAATCAGTCTTCTCTCTGCCCTTTGGATGCCTAGGTCACCTTTTCTTCCATCCATTGCCCTAGGTTCATAGAGATGTAGATAATTTCCATGTTTTCTGACAGTGTTTCAAAACATGAGCTACCGTGATTATTACATGAGATTATTGTAATGGTGTATACTAAATGAGCCTTTTTATGTGTATTATGAGACTTTACAAGCAGTTATATTCTTCATTTAGCTGCTTTGTCTCTCAAATGCAGAAGGGTTGTATTATATACATGGCCTTAGGTGGATTTAAAGCAATATGTAAAACATACTTTTGCTGTACATCCCATAGTAAGCTAAATGTTAAATTATATAGCAAATAAACAATCCCATAAATCAAAGTGTGAAACAGTATTGACAAACTTCAAGTGATTTTGTGGTGTGGAAATATCTTGAAAATTCCATTGGAAATTTCCATTTCCAATGTAAAATTACTAATATTAACATTTCCTTAAACAGGCCACCCCAAAATTACAGTCCTGTTGGTAGAGAAGGGGTGAGTGTACGTATGTGTGTAATTTCTTAGAGAGTGGAGACTTCTGATTTTATTCTTAGTGATTTGGCTTCCTGCCTTTCATAAACTAATAAATAATAGATGCATCCAAACTCCCTTTTCTCCTAAGCTTTTGTCATTCAGTTATGATCTTTCTTAAAAATTTTATTTATTTTTTAATTAATTAATTTTTTTAACCCCCCTGGCATCAGTCATGGACAGATAAAGCCACAATTCCAAGATTCCTAACACCCTGGTCTCCGGATTCAAGGTACAACAGTCAATAGCCTCTGTCCACCAGGCAGGTGATGGAAACCAGTTTGCAAGTGTGAAGCTAGCTGGTGGGAAGATAAGGAGGGGGCTGAAGGGGCTGTGAGGCTCTTTTTTTTTTAAATTAATTAATTTTTTGGCTGCGTCGGGTCTCTGTTGCTGCGCGTGGGCCCCCTTCAGCTGCGACGAGCTGGGGCCACTCCTTGCTGTGCGCCGGCTTCTCATTGCGGTGGCTTCTCTTGTTACGGAGCACAGACTCCAGGCACACGGGCCTCAGCAGTTGTGGCTCGCGGGCTCCAGAGCACAGGCTCAGTAGTTGTGGTGCACAGACCCAGTTGCTCGGTGGCATGTGGGATCCTTCTGGACCAGGGCTCGAACCCGTGTCCCCTGCATTGGCAGGCGGATTCTCAACCACTGTGCCACCAGGGAAGCCCAAGTTATGATCTTTTCTTTTAATCTTTTTTTTTTCCACTTTTCCCAAGTGTTTAGTGTTCTACAGCAGTACCTTAAAATATTTTGGGTTAGTTGTTTTAAAATTTCATCTGAGAACTAAGACTGCATGAGGTTTTTTAATGTGTAGAAGGAGCTCAGAGACCCTAGTAAAAAAAAATTACTCAAAAACTTAACACTGTTGCACAAAACACCTTGACTGAGTTTCTCATCTGTTTGTCAAGGAAACAAAAAGGAGTTGGTGCTTTGTAGTGCTTTTGATTCCACTGCATCCACAGATTTTAGTTATAGAACACTGGAGAGATGCACATCTTGTGGAGAAGTAGTAGAACCTAGTTACTCCTTCTGGGAAAAGGCAACAATTCCATTTGTGCTTTAGAACATTAAAGTCTTTCTGGCTAAGATAAAGATAGTCTAAAAAAAGAAACCTTGTTTTTCTTGTTCTCTTAGAAACATTGAAATAGAGGCTGTTTGATGAAAGAAATAAAATGTTTAATATGCTGGGTTTAAATTTTGGTTGCAGCCTTTTATCTTTCTCTCGTCTCTCTTCCTTCACTTCACTTGCTAGTGATTAGTTTCACTTACTTTCACCCTATGGTTCTTTGGTACCCACCACAGGTGGCTGGGGGGAGAAAGGAGATTGACTATTTCCTTTAGTGAAAGTTTCACTGTTAGAAGGGAAAAGATTTTTTAATGTTAGGCATTATAACTTACCATTTTTAATTAAAAAAAGACCCGAATGGATCCTGTGCTGTTTTTGTGTTCCCTTTACTGTCATTATAGTTTTAAAATGGTAGCATAACGCATTATTTTAAAATGATGATCTCTGTCCAAGAGGCAGTCAGTATTACTTGAGTTATTAACATTTCTTTTATAGTGTATTCCTATGTCCAAAGATACAGAATTCAGAAAATTAATTTAAGAATATTGGGTGCTTACTCTATGTAAAACTTTGTTAGGTTGCTCGCTGAAAGAGATGGAATTATAAGGAACTTAATGTTTCATAACTAAGATAAGAATTGAACAAAAATAACTTGTTCTGGGAAGTATGATAATATGAGTTTTTATATGCTGTACCAGTTTTGAAGAGTTATCACTTTTTGGTTGGAGTGAAGGTATCCATTCACTGAGCACCCTTACTAGATATCAAACATATACATACATATATATATATACATATATTCCTATAATCCTAACATAAGCTCTGGAAGGTAGGAGTTATCCCCACTTAAAATTCTTATAAACCGAGGCTTAAGGAAGTCAATTGATTATTTTGAGGAAATTGTCAGACCATTTTTATAGTATAGGAAAGGGAAACTGCCTGGTTTCAGGGTGGCTAAGCATAAGCTTAATTATTTTTCCCCCCTTGGTTTTGTTCTCTGAAGGCAGAAGGTGAGAGTGAGTGGGAGAAATACAAGAAATACGGTGGATTCAAAGCCTGAGTTGCTTACAAGTACTTTGTTATTATTTAACAATGTTCTTTATTAAGTTTCCAATCATTAATACAGTTAACTTCACAAACATTATCACTAATAGATTTAGTAATAAATAGTTAACATTTCCTGAGTTCTTATCGTGTGATCTCATTTAATATAACAATTCATGAGGTATTGATATTATGTAATTTTTATTACTTAGTAAGGCTATTAGTGATATATATGTAAAATTACGCTGGTGAAGGGAAAATAATAAAGAAAACGTTATAGATGATATAACTGAAGCACTTGAAGGCTCAGTGAGGTAAAATTAATTGTTCAAGTTTCATAGCTAGTAAGCAGTAGAGCCAGAATTAAAATCTAAGCAGTCTTGACTCCAGCGCCTACTCTCTACCTTTGTGCTAGACTGCGTTCCACTTCTTTCAAAGTCTGTTGGTATTTTGTAGTGTTCCATAGTGTGGTATATACAGTATAATGGTTCCCAAACAGCGCTTGTGCCTGTTTTTACCCAGCTTTTTTATATATTATTGACATATAACATTGTGTAAGTTGTGATGATTAGATCATGTATAAATTGCAAAATGATTACCACAAGATGTACTTAGTAACTTTCAAGTATATAATGCCATATTGTTAACTATCGTCACCATGTTGTATGTTGGATCCCCAGAACGTATTTATCTTATAACTGCAAGTTTGTACCCTTTGACCAACGTCTTCCCATTCCCCAACTCCCTGGCTCCTGGCAACCACCATTCTACTCTCTGTTTCTATGAGTTCTGTGCCTGTCTATTTTGATGATTTCACTAAGCTGCAGAGATGAAAAAAATTCATTAATTCGTATATAGCAATAAATTGAATACAGAAGCAGATATGAGAACTTAGCTGTCTTCTGTTGAGCCAAAACATTAGATTTTCAAGAATGTAAAACAGTGCTACTCTCCTCACTAAGTTTTTTTCTCTTGCAAATATAGTTATTTTTAATAAAATATGTATAACTTATTAACTGAATGGTTTTATCATTTTTAATGAATTAATAGATATTTTAAAATTCTTAGTTTTAATTTATAATACAGTGAAGAGCATAGATGTAACTAACTCACATAAGCAAAAGCTCTTTGGGGTCTTCAGTAATTTTTAGGAGGGTAAAGGTATCCTGAAACCAAAAGGTTTGAGAATTCACTGATTTATTGGTATGTTGTACAATGACCTTTATCAAGTTTCTGCAACGTGCACATCCATTGTCTCTCATCTTAATACTGTGTATTGCCCAGGGGTTACCAGATGTTATTTTATAACTATTTAATTACTGTTTTTTAATTTGTGAGATCATAAGTTTGATAACTTCTTATTTTGCCAAATAAGGATGTAAAATACACTACCATTTATATTATCACTATCATTTTATAAATTACCACTTTATATGAAAAATTTGCCTTAATGTCCTTGTCTTTCAGGTCTTAGCTCATCTCCTTAGAGGTTGATCCCTATCGTCCTAGCCAAAGAGCCTACCCTACCCCCCTTTGCTCCTATCTATCATTCTCTTATTGCATCACCCTATTTTATTTTCTTTATATACCTTTTCCCATTATAAGATATTACCTTATTTATTTGTTTATTTACTGAGCTGCATGTCCCCTCTCACCCTCAACTAGAATGTAAGCCCATGATAGCAGGGACTTTGTTTTGCCCACCACTACATCCTCAGCACCTTGAAGATGGTGTAGAACATAGAAAGTGCTTAATGACTTTCTTATATCTGACCACAGAGCACACTTCGAGAATTGTTGCTATAGAGGTTTTACATAGTTTTGTTTACACAGATTTACATATGTAAGGGGATATACAATATTGTATAGTGGTTAATTGGCAAAGTACATGGGCTTTGGACTCCAATAGGCATTATACTTGTTACTTAACCTCTTAAAGCCTTTAAATAGGATTAATAATAATACAACATACCTTATGTGATTGTTGGTGGTATTAAAAAAGATAATTCAGGGCTTCCCTGGTGGCGCAGTGGTTGAGAGTCCGCCTGCCGTTGCAGGGGACAGGCGTTCGTGCCGCAGAGTGGCTGGGCCCGTGAGCCATGGCCGCTGAGCCTGCGCGTCTGGAGCCTGTGCTCCGCAACGGGAGAGGCCACAACAGTGAGAGGCCCGCGTACCGCAAAAAAAAAAAAAAAGATAATTCATATAAAGTGCTTTGCAAACTACCTGACATTTAGAAAGCTCAGCACTGTACAACAGAAATTAACACAACATTGTAAATCGACTACACTTCAGTAAAATATATATATATATATATATATATATATATATATAAAGAAAACTCAGCAAATGGTAACTACTGTTGTTTTTAAATGCAATTATGGTATGTATTTTTATTACACCATGTTTCATGCAGGCCTGTGTGCTTAAGCTTTAAATTCTTCCAGTTAATCCTGCATACCCTAGGTGAAATTTTAAGGTTAATAAACCAAAGGAATGAACACAGATTTTTTAGGCCTTTTTATTAATACTAGAGAATGCCTGGAAAACACACTAATTTGGAAACTATTTATCTATTTTGAGTATTTCACGTACCTATTTGTGTAACAACATCTTGCAGTTCTAGAAGTTCATAGAATTTAAGAATCTTTCATATATTTTTATAGCTGTTGTGCTAATATGTAAATGCATCTCAAAGAAGGGATTTCACAGGGACAGCAATATCTTTAGTGCTGCTGGATTTTTAAAAATAACCTATCAAAAACAAGGGGTTTATAAAAATTTAAGTTGGAATAATAAAGACCAAATGTTAATCATATTTTCATTTAAAATTTTAAATTTGAAATTAAAGATTTTTTTAAAAGAAAATTTCATTTCAAGACACATTTTGGAAGATCAATTTTACTTTGTTTTAAAAGTCTTTAAAAACCTGGTAATAGAAAAGTGAACAGCTTTTGAAATCCATTTATAGGTCATCCTTACACATATATACTGTGTTTAGTATAAACTAGGATAAGAATGCATTTCTATTCTCCTATTCATTCTTATCCTCAGATTGCCATATACAGTACATATGTATAAACTGATAAATGTGGATAAGATACAGAGAAAGTAAAACATAGCAATAAACAAAAAATATGAATTTGACTTTGTACAACAGCATTTTCTAGAAAGTTGTGATGTTTAGTTTAGGTTGTCACTGTCAAAACTTAGGTACTACGAAGTTAAAGTTAAACCTGTTTCATGCTGCTAGACTTTAGTACCTTTAATAAAATGCTTCATGAATTTCCAGAAGGAGTGGAGGATAGGCTGTTCAGTATTTTCCAAACTTATTTGACCATGGAGTTCCTTTCTTTTCTAGCCATCTCATGTGATTACTGTTCTACGGAACACACATTGGGAAGCTTTGTTATGGATGTTTTTCTAGGAAACCCCCAATTAAAGAGCAGAGAGAACCAATTTATATTTGTGTGTAGTAAGAAAGGCTTCATGGAGGAAACAGTTGTTCAAAAAAGATGTGAAGCAGGTGAAAGAAGGCATCTCAAATACAAACAAAGGTGTAAAAGAATCAGAAGCAGAGAGTGAACAATCAGAAGTACACATAGACAAGTGAGGATGGAAAAGACAAAGAGAAGCAAAGAAGCAGTAAAAACCATGATTTTTGAGACACGGTGGGGAGGGGAAGGTATATTGAAAACAAAGTAACTATGTATGTATAGGCACAAAAGCTACAATAGATAGTGATTGTAACACTGGACCAAAATCACTTTTTTGTAATACTGGTATTAGTATATTTTCGGATTTATTCAAAGCTTTTAGAATTCAAAAATTGAAGTTAAGTCTGTGAGCCCAGATTTTTAATGTATTTCATATTTTAAAACATCAAGTAAAAATGTAAATTTATAAAAACATAACTATTAAGCATAGATTATCATTGTAATGTAAATCATCAGCTCCTCCTGGTTTTGCTGCTTCCTTTGACTTTGGTCTTTTTGTCGAGGTACCTTTGTAATTGCTTTGTGTGATGTAGCTCGTTGGGTTGGACTTTAGTATCTTCTTGCCATATTTAACTCCCCTGACCAGTGCTTTCGGAGCCACCTGTCTATGTTCAGTAGTTCAAAATTGCCGAAGTTTTGACTTCTTTCTTGGCCAAATTGGGAAACGTTTCCCTAATGGAGTTTAAATCCTTTCTTTTCCCTAGGAGAGATTCTTTGTTACGGAAGGTTCTTTCCCTCAGGTTCAGACTCTCCCTATAAGTGGGCCATGACAAAGGTAGAGGGGGGTGAGTCAGGGGAGTTTCCTGAACTGCATAGGAAGTAGGGTAAGGAGTTTGTGGTGAAAGTGAGAGGAATGGGGGTGGGTGAGTAGGTAGGAAAGAGATAAAGACAACTAAGGACAACGAATGAACTGCTTTTGTATTATGCCAACAAAAATATTGTATTTTGGTCTTTAAAATAGCAATACCTGAAACTGATATTACAGTTTCCAAAAATAAATGATAATATGTTTGGGGGAAATGTTCAGGAGCCACTATAATAATCTAACCAAATGACAAAGATTTGAAAGAATATAACTGGTAGTGGAGAGGACAGATAAGATCTAAGAGGTATTTAGAAAGTAGAATTCGGCAGAACTTGCTGACCGGTTGGATGTACGGGATGAAGTTAGAGGAAAGCTTGGAAGATGGATCCTGTGGATTCTGTCTTGGGTGACAGGAAATTTGGGAGGAAATAGATGATAAAAGCAGGCTTGCACACATGGAGTTGGAGTGTCTGGTGGGCATCTGAGACAAGTTGTTTAATAGATAACCATTTTGATAGTGCTTATAATCCTAATATTGGCTAATATTTATTGACAGTTATATACTTGATGCAATTCTAGGAGTTTTTTGTGTATTTTGTCATGTAATCTTGAGAAAAACCTTTGAATAAGTGGGTACTATTATTTCATTGTATAGATGAGAAAAGCATCTCATTGTATAGATGAGAAAAGGTCATGCAGTTGGAAATAGGGGCTGGGCTTTGAAACTAGTCCTGACTAACTTAAATATGTTCATAACCACTATATTGTATTTGGGAGGGAGCTTTGGACTAGAGATGGAGACTTGGGAATTGTAATCATATTGGTAGTAGTTAATGAATGAGCACTTCAAGGGACACAGTATTTTAAGTGAGAAGAGAAAAGGGCCAGTGAAAGAACTTGGGAAACACCAGAGTTTCAGAAGAAAAGGTGTCCTAGGTAGAGGAGAAGATCAGAGCAAAGTAATTTCTCAGAAATTAAAGGAGGAGAAAGTTTGCCAGTGGAGTTTCCAAGGAACATGGTTCTGGGAAAAGGCATGATTGTACTGGGGAGAAGGGTGAATAGGACAATTTCTGTTTCTGATGATACGACAAACTAGATATTTTGCAGAGAGACTACATTTTTTTTGCCCTAAAAAATAACTAAATCCTGCAGAAATTGTAACAAACATAACTTTTAAAAATAAACTTTATTCTAGAATAGCTTTAGGTTTACAGAGAAGTTGCAAAGATGGTATAGAGGGTTCTAGTATACCCTGCACCCAGTTTCCCCTGTTGTTAACATCTTACATTGGTATATGGTACATTTGTTACAGCTAATGAACCAATACTGATAGGTCATTATTAACTAGAGTCCATACTTTATTTGTGGATGTCCTTAGTCTTTGCCAAATGTCTTTTTCTATCCCAAAATCCCATGCAGAATTCCACATTACATTTAGTCATCATGTCACTTCAGGCTCCTTTAGACTGTAAACAGTTTTGAGGAGTATTGATCAGATATTTTGTAGAATGCCCCTCTATATGGATTTGTCTGGGGAATTCTCTGGTGGTCTAGTGGTTAGGACTCTGCGCTTCCACTGCAAGAGGGCCTGAGTTTGATTCCTGGTTGGGGAACTAAGATCCCTCAAGCCGCTAGGTGCGGCCCAAATGAATAAACAAAAATATGTGTTTGTCTGATATGTATATTTTTTCATGATTAATTGGGGCTATAGGTTCTTGGAAAGAACACAGGAAAAGTGCCATTTGCATCACATCGTGTCAAGAGTATCCTGTCAACATGACTTATCACTGATGATGCTAACCTTGATCACCTGGCTGAGGCAGTATTTATCAGGTTTCTTCACTGTAAAATCTCCCCCCACCCCCTTATCAAACTATACACTTTGGAAAGAAGTCACTGTGCACAATACACACTTAAGGAGTGCAGAATTGATGTTCCACCTCCTTGAGGGGGCAGTATCTTTGTGTATGGAAGGTTACAAGCTTAATTTTTAATGCATTACTGAGTATGCTAAAAAAGTTAGGGCACTCTCTAAGGGTCTGTTCTCACAAAAGTGAAGAGTCAGCTGAAGCAGGAACAATGAGCTGTGAGCAAACAGAAAAGGCAAGGTTGCTCTCAAAGGCAAATGCCCATATTAGCACTAATGGGAAACTAAGCCTTTGGCCCACAGCAAAATGGAAGAACCCTCTGAGAAAGATGATAAATTGGACCAAGGTCAGTACTACCCTGATTCTGCCATAGCACTTGCAAGTACACTTTGAGAGAAAGCTTTTTCTGGTTAGGCTCTTTGAATTCCCACAGATAAAATTCAACAGAGAATTACCAAACACAAGGAAGTAAGTCACTTTGAGTGAGATTTGATAGAAACAAACCCCTAAAGACTTAAACTATTAATGATAAGATACAAAATATAAAATAATCATGTATAAAATGTTTAAATTAATAAAAGGGGCTGCTCTTTGTTGCGGTGCGTGGGCTTCTCATTGCGGTGGCTTCTCTTGTTGTGAAGTGCGGGCTCTAGGTGCACGAGCTTCAGTAGTTGTGGCATGCAGGCTCAGTAGTTGCGGCACACGGGCCCTAGAGTATGCGGGCTTCAGTAGTTGCAGCGCACAGGCTCAGTAGTTGTGGCGCACAGGCTTTGTTGCTCTGCAGCATGTGGGATCTTCCCAGACCAGGGATCGAACCTGTGTCCCCTGCATTGGCAGGCAGATTCTTAACCACCGCACCACCAGGGAAGTCCCAGAAGGCGGATTCTTAACCACTGGACCACCAGGGAAGTTCCCCAACAGCATTTTAAAATTAAGGTGTGTACATTGTTTTTTTTTAGACATAATGCTATTGCATACTTAATAGACTACAATATAGTGTAAACATAACTTTTATATGCACTGGGAAACCAGAAAATTCATGTGACTCACTTTATTTCTATATTTGGAACTTTATTGTGGTGGTCTGGAACCAAACCTGCGATATCTCTGAAGTATGCCTGAACTGAAAGGAAAATTTACCAGCTTTGTTATCCTAGTGAGAGAGTTAAAATGTAGCTGTTAATTATTGGTAGTTTAAGCAGATACAAAATATGTAAAAATATAGAGAATTTATACTATACTACCATATCTGATTTAAGTGACTCACATATGGAGAACCCTGTGCTCTAAAATTAGAAAATGTGCATTCTTTTTGGAACAAACAAGGAATATTTAAACCAATTAGTGATGTGTACTGGCCCCTAATGCAAGATTAGTATAATTTTAGATCCTTTGTATCGTGCAGATTCATGTTCTTTAGCCATATAGTACTTTTAACTTAGAAGTTAATAACCAAAACAAAAATTTCCCCTTTGCTTGGAAATTAAAATGTGCATTTCCAGATAACTCATGGATCAGAGAATAAATCATAGTGGAAATTTAAAAATACATAGCACTGAATAGTAATAAGAACACTACATCGAAACTAATAACTCATTTTATTGAGTGCTTACCATTTGTTTATTTGGGATCCATCAGTGAATACATCAAGATTTCTGACCTTGTGGATCAATAAATATAATGAAAAAGTAAATTACCTATTATGGTAGAAAATGAAAAAATCTTATGGGAAAAAAGTAAAAAGCAGGGTAAAGGGCATTGGAATTAACGGTGGAGATTGGGGGACAGGTTGCAGTATTAAAGGAAGCACTTAAAATAGGCTTCATTGAGGGAGTGAGAATTAAGTAAAGACCTGAAGACACTGAGTTAGCCGGGTGCATATCTGGAGGAAGAGGATTCTAGGTAAAGGGAACAGTTAGAATTAAGACGCTAAATTATGAGTATATCTGGTATGTTCAAAGAATAGTGTTCCAGAACACTATGGCTAGAATGGAGTGAAAGTAGACGAGGTCAAAGAGATAAAGGAGATGGCAGATCACGTAGGGCAAAGTCTTTGGCTTTTACTTAGAGCAGAAGTAGTAACCATTGGAGAGTTTTGAGCAGAGAACAACATGCTCTGACTTACCTTTTAAAAGAATTCTCCACTGCCATGGCAAGAATAGACTATAAGGAGGAATGGACAGAAGCAGAGAGACCTATTATAAGAGTAATGTAATAGTCTACGTGAGAGATGATGATGGCTTAGATTGCAGTGACAGGGATAAAGCTCATAAGAAGTAAATGATTTCTGGATACGTTTTGAAGATAGAACGAATTGCTGACAGTATGAGAAAAAGGAGGAATTAAAGATAATTCCAAGGTTTGTGTCCTGAGTGATAGAAGGATGGAGTTGTCATTAACTACGTGATGAAGACTTTGAGTAGACAAGATTTGGGAGAGATCAAGAGTTTAGTTTTTAACACGTTGAGTTTGAGATATCTTCTAGATACTTCAGTGGAGATGTCATGTTAGACAAGTAGGTATATGGGTCTTGAGTTAAGAAGTCTGGGCTGAGATGCAGTAAAGCTGTACCTAAGGGAAATTTGTAACCTTAAATGCAAGAGGCTGAAACTTAACAAGCTAAGCATCTTTTGTTTAAAAAAAAAAAAAAAAAACAGGGAAAGAACAACAGAATAGGCCCAAGGAGAGTAGAAGGAAGGAGATTAAAAATAAGAGCAAAGAATAAGTACAAAAGAAAGATAAAATAGAGAAGGTCAGCAAAGACAAAGCTCGCTTCTTCAAAAAGCCCAGTAGGGGCTTCCCTGGTGGCACAGTGGTTAAGAATCCGTCTGCCAATGCAGGGGACATGGGTTCGAGCCCTGGTCCAGGAAGATCCCACATGCTGCAGAGCAACTAAGTCCATGTGCCACAGCTACTGAGCTGGCGCTCCAGGGCCCGCAGGCCACAACTACTGAGCCCGTGCACCTAGAGCCTGTGCTCTGCAACAAGAGAAGCCACTGCAATGAGAAGCCCGTGCACCGCAACAAAGACCCAATGCAGCCAAAAATAAAATAAATAAATTTTAAAAATAATAATACTAAAAAAAAAGTAAAAGATAAACCAAAAAAGTAAAAGATAAACCTTTGTCAGGACTGATCAAGGAAGAAAAAAAGAGGAAGCATAAATAAACAATATTAGGAATGGAGAGAGGGGACATGACTACAGATAAAGTAGAAATTTAAAAATCATACGAACAACTTTATGCCAATAAATTTGAAAACTCAGATGAAATGGACAAATTCCTTTAAAAATTAATAATCCAAGAAGAATTAGAAAATTTGAATAGCTCTGTAAGTATTAACCAGACTGAGTTAGTAGTTTGTAAAATCTTCCTATGAAGAAAAACATCAGGCTCATGGAATGAACATCTTTGGCCGGACGGCAAGAAGGTCTCAGGAGAGCTCAAAGATGAATGAGATCATATGAAAAGGATGTAAGAGCTGGCTTGAAAGGGATTTTACTAGCTAACTGTGGGACAGTTTGTACATCAAAAAGAATGACAGTAATGAATGAAGAAAAAACTCCCTGTGTCTATAGTTACATTCATTAAAAGAAAAGAGAAAGAGAACAAGGGGGGGGCAAGAAAGAAAAACTCTTTATAGAAGAATGTCATCTAATAAATTGCATACTTTTTGTATGTTTAATGTTAAATGACTAATATATATATATATATATATATATATACTTTTTAAAAATTAATAAATAACTTGTCCTAGGTGAGGACATGGAGAGACATCTGGCCATTGTAGTAGACAGTGTTCCAAATATTTGAAGGAGGAGGGAAGGTAAGAACTGAGAAGGTAGCTATGATGGATTATGTAATTAAGGGAGGGTTATTTTCAAATGAAAGTCACTTCAGTATACAGAACTAGGGAGCTATTAACTAGTTTTTTAACAAACTTTTTTTTTTTTTTTTTTTTTTTTTTTTTTGCGGTACGCGGGCCTCTTACTGTTGTGGCCTCTCCCGTTGCGGAGCACAGGCTCCGGACACGCAGGCTCAGCTGCCATGGTTCACGGGCCCAGCCGCTCCGCGGCATGTGGGATCTTCCCAGACTGGGGCACGAACCCGTGTCCCCTGCATCGGCAGGCGGACTCTCAACCACTGCACCACCAGGGAAGCCCTTAACAAACTTTTTATGATTATTAAAGTACATTGTAAAATTCAAACTATACATGTGTTACAAAATGAAAAGTAATTTACCCATCACTTTCCTCTATATGCCAAGTTCCATTATTAACAGTTTCTTATTTTCTTCTTATATACGTTAACATTGTTGTGCAACCATCACCAACATCCATCTCCAGAACTTTTTTTCATCTTCCCAAACTGAAACTCTGTACTCATTAAAAAGTAACTACCCATTCCTCCCATCCCATAGCCCCTAGCAACCACCATTCTACTTCCTCTTTCTATGACTTTGACTACTCTAGGTACCTCATATAAGTGGAATCATATAGTATTTGTCTTTTTGTGACTGGCTTATTTTACTTAGCATAACGTCTCTTCAAGGTTCATCCATATTATGGCATGTGTCAGAGTTTCTGTCCTTTTTAAGGCTGAATAATATTCCATTATGTGTGTGAGATTTATATATACGTATATCACATTTTGTTTACCCAGTGTGTTCTTAAAAGAGAACCAACTATAGACATAGATTTTTTAAAATTACAAATACATCTTCAGCTTTACATTAATAATTTTTAAAGCCTAAAGGAAATGGAGAAAATGTCCATAAAAATATTGGCTTAATATATAGAATGTATATATTCTTAATATATAGAACGCTTATTGGCTTAAGAAATAGAAAACCTGAAAAAGGCCTAGAACCCAGCTGGTTTAGCAGCCATACGATCATGTATGTGTGTTTGCTTTTATTAACATGTGTTTTGTGGCTGAGTATTAGTTTGAAATAATTTTTTGTCTTCAAAATTTTAAACAAGGCTGTTTTTCATATCCAAGTGGATGTCTTTGCAAGGCTGCGTCAGATCTCATCAAATTAAGAAATAATCTCTGTGACTTACATTCAAGGTTGTAACTCTTCAGGATTCAATCTGTATTATAGTTATTTGTCTGTGATGAATAATGCTGCTATGGATACTTTTGGGCACATGTGCAAGAGAGGAATTGCCAGATTGAAGGGATGCAACTGTTTGACTTAACAAGTATGTGTTGTCAATTTGTTTCTCATTTAAAATCCCATTAAAAGTACTTTAAAATGATCAATAAAACTGACAAATCTTTAGCCAAAGGAAAAAAAAAAGAAGATGCTAATTACTATTAGCAGGAATGAAAAAGGAGCAACAGTACAGATCCTGCAGACATTGAACTTCTAGAAGTTTTGTAGTTAGATTTTACAGTTAGGTCTGTAATGCATTTTGAGTTAATTTTTGCAAATGGTATGAGGTGTGGGTCAAGGTTGTTTTTTTTTTTTTTTTTTTTTTTAATACGGTACGCGGGCCTCTCACCGCTGTGGCCTCCCCCGCCGCGGAGCACAGGCTCCGGACGCGCAGGCCCAGCGGCCATGGCCCACGGGCGCAGCCGCCCCGCGGCACGTGGGATCCTCCCGGACCGGGGCAC
The DNA here is from genome assembly GCF_951394435.1 of Stenella coeruleoalba. Taxonomy (NCBI): domain Eukaryota; kingdom Metazoa; phylum Chordata; class Mammalia; order Artiodactyla; family Delphinidae; genus Stenella; species Stenella coeruleoalba. The sequence goes on from NC_137169.1 coordinate 107,840,156, forward strand.
GAACCCGCGCCCCCTGCATCGGCAGGCGGACTCCCAACCACTGCGCCACCAGGGAAGCCCCCTTTGTTTTTTTTTAATGGATGTCCAACTGTTCCAGTACCATTTGCTGAAAAGACTGTCCTTTCTTTATTTCTTCATTAAATTGCCTATGCACCTTTGTCAAAAATCAATTAACCATATGAGTCTATTTCTGAACTCTTATTTTGTCCCATTCATCTGTGTCTGTCCTTTTGCTAATGCCTCACTGCCTTGATTACTATATCTCGTTCTGAAATCAGGTAATGTGAATCCTCCGACAAGATTTTCAAAATTACTTTAGCTATTCTAGGTCTTTTGTCTTTCCATTCAAATTTTATTTTATTTATTTATTTATTTATTTTATTTATTTATTTTTGGCCCTGTTGGGTCTTCGTTGCTGCATGCGGGCTATATCTAGTTGCGGCGAGCAGGGGCTGCTCTTGTTGCGGAGCACGGGCTCTAGGCACGCAGGCTTCAGTAGTTGTGGCACATGGGCTCAGTAGTTGTGGCTCGTGGGTTCTAGAGCACAGACTCAGTAGTTGTGGCACACAGACTTAGTTGCTCCGTGGTATGTGGAATCTTCCCAGACCAGGACTTGAACCCGTGTCCCCTGCATTGGCAAGTGGATTTTTTTTTTTTTTTTTTTGGCAGGCAGATTCTTAACCATAACCACTGTGCCACCAGGTAAGTCTTCCATTTAAATTTTAGAATCAGTTTGTTTTTTCTAAAAATCATGCTGGGATTTTGATTAGGATTATATTGAATCTATACATTAATTTGGGAGAGAATTGACATCTTAACAATATTGAGTCTTCCAACCCATAAATATGATATATCTCTCCACTTATTTAGGTCTTCTTTGATTTCTTTCGTCAGTGCTTTGTATTTTTTTCTCTGCATACATACCTTATTTTGCTAGATTCTACCTAAGTCTTTCTTGCTGTTATAAATGGTTCTATGTTAAAAAACTTTTTTTTCTATTATGTATTCTGCAACTCTACTAAACTCACTCACTAGTTCTTGTACCTATTTTGTAGATTCTTTGTGGTTTTTCTATGTAGACAAATCATGTTGTCTGCAACAAAAGACAGTTGTAATTTCTTCCTTTCCAATTTATATACCTTTATTCCTTTCCCTTGTCTTACTGCACTGGCTAGAACATCTAGTTGTAGAGAAAGGGTGAAAGTGAACATCCTGCGGCTTTCAGTATTTCACCTTTATGTATGAGAAAGTCTGATCTTGGGATAGGCAAAGATTTCTTAAGACACCAACAACACAATCCATTAAAAAATTGTTTTTATAAGCTGGACTTCATCAAAATTATGAGATTTTGCTGTGTTAAAGATGCTATTAAGAGATGTTTATAGTGGTTTTATTCATAATTACCAAAACCAAAAAAACCCAAATACCCTTCAACAAACGAACTGTGATACAAACAAACTTTAGGACATCCTTGAAATGGAATACTATCTTACAATAAAAAGAAATGAAATGTTATGTTTTGTATATTTTACCGCAATTTTTTAAAAAATGACTTAAGGGAATTCCCTGGCAGTCCAGTAGTTAGGACTCTGCGCTTCCACTTCAGGGGGCACGGGTTCAGTCCCTGGTCTGGGAACTAAGATCCTGAAGGCTGTATAGTGTGGCCAAAAAAAAAAAAAAAGACTTAAAAAAAGAAATGAAGTACTGGTACACACACATAGATACATGTCAAATGTATTATGCTAAGTGACTCAAAGGTTATGTATTATGTAATTTCATTTATATAACTCTTTGGAAAGGACAAAACTATATGGTTAGAGAGTGGGAGTAGGGAGAGGGGTTCACTAAAAATGAGCAGGAAGGATTTGGGGGGGGGTAATAGAACTGCGGGGGTTACACCACAAAATTTGTCAAAATTTATATACCTGTACATTAAAAAGGGTGAATTTTGGTGTATGTAAATCAAACCTCAATAATAAACCTGATTTTTTTTTTTTAAAAAAAAGCAAAACACCAACACAATAAATAAGATGACTTTCTGTTTCTCCACATCTTTGCCAAATCTTGGTACTGTCAGCTCTCCTTAATTTTTTGCCAGGCTTGGGGGGCGGGTAAATACTGTCTCCTGATCTTAATTTGGATTTTCCTGATTATTAATGAAGTTCTTTTTTGATTGGCTATTCAAGATTCCTATTCTGTGAAATGCCCATTTGTTTCTTTTGTCCACATAAGAAGTTACAAGGAGTTTCTCCCAGTTAGAGGTATGTCTTTGTACTCTCTTTATGATGTCTTTTTGATGAAGAGAGGTTCTTAATTTTAATAATATTAGATTTATATATGTATTGTGGTTAACCCACTTTTTATTATGGTTGGCACACTGTGTTTGGTTTAAGAACTCTTTCCCTACCTTATGGTCATAAAGATGTTCTCCTGTGTTTTTTGCTGAAGCCTTTGGTTAGCCTATTGTATTTGTCCTTATTCCATTCAGAACTGATTTTTTTTTTTTTTTTTTTTTTTGCGGTACGTGGGCCTCTCACTGCTGTGGCCTCTCCCGTTGCGGAGCACAGGCTCCGGACGCGCAGGCTCAGCAGCCATGGCTCACGGGCCTAGCCGCTCCGCGGCATGTGGGATCTTCCCGGACCGGGGCACGAACCCGTGTCCCCTGCATCGGTAGGCGGACTCTCAACCACTGCGCCACCAGGGAAGCCCCAGAACTGATTTTTGTATATGACATGATAGAGTTCATTTTCATTTTTTTTCCATGTAGAAACACCATTGTCTTATCTACTTTAATAAATAGCATTCTCCTTTTTTCCCAGTGATCTGCAGTGCTACCCCAGTCATAAATGTCAGTTAACACAGATCTGTGTATGGGCTCTCCATTTGGTTCTAATGGTCAATTTGGCCATACCTGTGCAAATTGCATAGCCTGTTATATGACGTCATGGTATCTGGGAAGCCACATTCTTCTACCTTGTGTCTTTTTATTCTTAGGCCTTTGCACTTCCATATAAAATGGAGAATCAGCTTGTCAAATTCCTTAATGTATTTTATTAGGATTTTGACTGGAATTCTATTGAATGTGTTGATCAATGTGGAAGAACTGATCTGATATATAAGATAGTCTTACCCCTATGGTACTTCACTCTTTGTATTTAAGACTTCATTATCAGGTTATGTGGTTCCTTTTTATTTCTAACGGAAATTGTTATTTGCTAACAGTATCTACTTCAACAGACACAGAATTTTATCAAGAATTTTTCTGTAAATATAGTGAATGATATTTACAGATTTTCTAAGATAAAGCCATCCTTAAGTTCTTGGGATAAATAAAAGACCATCTTTATACACTAATGCTGCTTCTGGCATTTTTGTGATCCACAGATCATGGGTCCATGTAATCTCAAGAAAGAAATTTTTCCAGCACAGTTAACACACAAGTCTAATTATTGATCATAAAAAGCAAACTAAGCAATGAAGTGTTTAAGCATTCATTTATTTTGGTAGCTCACAGTGAGTCAGGATCAGAGGAGATCTATTGGACTAGTAGTTTCTAGACATGGGCCAATCAATTTAAGAAAATAGAAAAACTAAAGGTGCTGAAATAGGATTGTTCGTATTTCCAATTGAGGACATTAAAATCATTACCATCATTTCATAAAGATATTTTAATTACCAGAAAAATAGGAAGAAGATAATAGAGAACCATTCTTTAACTTGGATACATTTTGCTTCAGGAAAAATAAGCTGCTATGTCCTTATTTTTCTCATTTCTCTGCAAACCAATGGAAATTTCATCACAGGCTATGGCCAGAATTTGGGAACTGCTGCACCAGGCCATATTATACTGCTTCTTGGAAATTTTTCTATAGTTATTAGATAGATGGAGAAAAAAGGGCACAGTACCTGACTTTGACAGCTGATTGGCTAACATATTATGAAAGTGTTATGGAAATTAATTCCTCTAAGTTTTTGGTAAATGTATAAGTTTATAACTCTTGGTTTCACATATACTTTCTTGGTGGTGGTGGCGACATTGATGTTGAAATATCATATGACACCCTGGTTATAAAAAGTTGATTGTTTTCTCACAAGTTACTCTTTCCTAATCTTGTGGCATCTCTCTTCCTTCTCTGTTAGAGAAGTATCAGGTGTGGAGAGTAAGGTAGATTATTGTGACATAAACTTAAGTACATAATTACCAAGATAAATTTGTTAAAAGAATTGATATATATTCTAAATGTACAGTGGAAATGTTTTGGGAATTAATTTGTTGGGATTAGCCACACTACTGTTTCCCTTCATTAATGTAAATAATAAATAGTTGTGCTCATAGTCATTGAAGATGAAAAGGAATAATCTGCTTTTTTTGGCCTCAAGTTAGACTATGGAAGTAGGCAGTCAGTCAACAAAAACATAATAAATGGCTAGTTTGTATTCAGCACTATGAAAGATGGAAGAGAAGTAAATGATATAATTGTTTCAAAGAGTTTACAATCAAGCCAAGGAAAAGCTAATGTGTGAAGCAGTACATGATGTTAAATATAAGAGCAGTGTAAGTTCAGAGTTAAGAAAGATGGAAGTGGTTTCAAGAGCTGTCTTTGAGGACCAGGGTTTTGACTTGGGTTTTGAGATGAGAATTCAAATAATAAAAGGAGAAGAGTAATGTCATTTTAGATGGAAGAAATAGTATGAACATTTTTTAAAATCCATGAACAGACAGCTTGGCTGTTTAATTAACCAACATTTGAATTGTTCCTGAACAGAGTTTTGGTTATAATCAACTTTTTAAAACATTTCGCTTATTAAATGATATGTACATAGTTATTCTGCATAGTTATTAGGTGTAAGCAATTAAACAACTCATATAAATCTCTATATTTAGTATTACTATAGACAAACCAAGCGTTTCTGAGGTCAGCTGAGAAGAAAACTGGTTGAGTTGAAGCCCTCGGACTTCTCCGAAGACTAGGGTTCCCAAGTGATTCCGCTTCTGATTTTTTTGTAACCTAGATGTTTCACAAGCCTCCTAGATGTCAGGAGCCAGAATAGAGCAAGGGAGTCCTGGAATTGGAGGAGCTAAGAATAAAATAGCCTTTTCTCTCCCCATTTTCAGAGGCCAGGGTTAAAGAGAAAGAAACTATTGTCATACATATCTTAATTTAGATTAGTTTAATCAAATGGCATTTTCCCCTCATACTCACCTGATATATACTAGCTTACAGGGAAGGAAAACTGGGAGAAAACAACTGCTGTTAGTGAAGTATTTGACTTGTTCTCTAGTAGGTACTATAAACAGACATTTAACATATTATTTATTCCTTCTAAAGTCTTGAGCTATTATATTCATTTTAAGGATGGAAATAAAGGCTCAGAGACATATAATTTTAGTCAAGGTCGTGACTCAGTTATTGAGGTAAAATTTGAATTGATGTATGTCTGAGTCCAATTTCTGTCTTCTTTCTGCTATACCATCCTCTGAAAGGAATGAGAATTCTGCTGTATGTATTTGAGACAGGACTCTCCTTAGCACTAAGGTGAGGCAGATTACATTATTTATTTGATATTCCTCTTTTCACCAGCATTTTCGTATTAGTGAAATCAGGGTAAACTTGAAAGAGTAAATGTTATGAAAGAGCAATGGTGGGGGGTTGTTGTTTAAGACTCTGTAATATAGACTTACAGAAGATGGATTTGGTTAACAAGGGACAGGAGTAAAAGGTTCAATCTCCTTCACATCCTAGATCATTGCTTGGTGTTATCTAGGAGACCCCAAAACATTTGGGGATAATTGATAAGAGAGAGAGAAAGATAATTTGGAGCATGGGGGAAGATGAGGCCTGGATGGGGATGATTTTAGAAGGGAGGCTTTGGTTAGTATTCATTTATTCAATAGAAGATATTAATTGTATACCTGATAAATAGTTGATTGCCATTGAGGTACCAAGCCAGTGTGCTGAAAGAACTCATGGTCTGATGAGGAAACATTTAAATGGATGTTTTAAATTCCAAGTGAAAAAGTACAGTATCTATATACAAGGTGCTTTAGCAGTATTGAGGAAGGACATAAAATGTAGTGGCATAGGGGTGTTTTCTTTTTAATTTTTAATGTATTATTTTGAATAAGTAAATACATGCCCAAATTCCAAAAAGTGTACGATAGAAAATGAATTCCTCTGTCATGACTGTCTCTATCTCTCTTGATCCCTTGGTTTCCTTCTGTAGAGGCATCACTGTTAGCAGTTTCTTATATATCTTCCCAGAGGTGTTCTCTATAAATATGAAGTATATGCTTGTTTGTACTTTTTGTACACATATACTAGCAAAGTAGACCCATCATATCTTTTTTTTTTTTTTTTTTTTTGCGGTGCGCGGGCCTCTCACTGCCGCGGCCCCTCCCGCTGCAGAGCACAGGCTCGGGACGCGCAGGCCCAGCGGCCACGGCTCATGGGCCCAGCCGCTGCGCGGCACGTGGGATCCTCCCGAACCGGGGCACGAACCCGCGTCCCCTGTATCGGCAGGCGGACTCCCAACCACTGCGCCACCAGGGAAGCCCAGACCCATTCTATCTTGTTTTTGCTTTATATCTTGGAGATAGTTCTAAATGAACTATAAAATGAACTATTAAAAACACAAGTTTTTTAATAGTTACATACTTTTCAGCTAGATGGAGGTAACAGAATTTACCTAGCGAAGCCCCTATTAAGAACTTTTAGGATATTTCCAGACTTTTTTTGGAAATAGTGCTGCAAGAATATCTTTGTACACAGGGACAAGCATACTGGTGGGATTAATTCCCAGAAGTCTGGAGAATGCATTTAAACTACAGACAGAGATCAGTTATTAAGAAGTTTGTTGTAGTAATGATGAGAAACTGAAGTAGGGTAGTGGCAAAAGAAATGGGGAGGGAAAAAATGAACTAGAAATTAATGTACTTCATCAGTTCTAGGATGTACATCGTCTTTTCACATTTTAACATGTTTGAAAGCAGTATGTATTTTACAGTTGATGGTTTCATTCAGCTAACTGGAAGTACTTTTAAAATTTCTTGGTGGTATATAAAATGTGCATGTTATAAACAATCTTATCTTAAATTCAGAAATACGCAGTAATAAGAAGGTAGGATTAACAGGACTTAAATGTAGAAAGTAAGGGGAAGCAAGAGGCAAGGTTGACATATATTTTTTGTTTTCTCCACTTTCAATATGTAAACCATTTTCTATTTTCTGTATGGTCTTCATATTTGATTAATGATTGTCAACTCTACTACTGGTGGATATTTAGATTCTGATTTTCTTTTGGCTCTTTACAGATCATTGATAACACTGAGTAGTTTTCTGTTTAGAGTTAGGGAATGTTTGGATTTAGTAGATTTCTAGATAATTATATATAACAATATTTAACAAATGTTCCTAGTGGCAAATTATTCAAAGAACTTCTGAGTTGATACTTCACAAATGTTGAGAGACCATTTTGAATTTTTTAGCTTAGATGTGGCTCTTTCAGTGTACATTGAAGTCATTTACTCGGGTTCTAAAATCAGTACCTAAGACAAAAGATTAATTCTTAAAATCGTGCACTAATTAAAGTACCTAACGGTATCTTAGATGGAAGTCTGGTCCCTATCTATTCTGTAGGTACTCAGAAGCCAGCTACCTTATGGGATTATTAACCAAACTGAATAGAAGACTATAGTACTCATTTTTATGAGTACTTTTTCTTTTCTTTGTATTTTCCTTCTCCTTTTTTCTAATTTATTTATTCAAGAAATAGTTACTGAAAACCTACTATGTGTTAGGCATGGTCCTAGGTGCTGAGAATTCAACACTAAACAAAACTGACGAAAATCCTTGTCCTCATTGGGGGAGACAGGCAAAAGATAAAGTAAGTAAATTATAGTATATCGGGTGGAAAAAACAAGGGGTGATAGGAGTGTTGGTGGTTTGATGTTGCAGTTTTCCTGGTCACGGAAATACAGAAAGTCACTGAGAAAGTGACATTTGGGCAAAGATTTAAAGGCAGTGAGAGAGTAAACCATGAGATTATAGGGGAAAAGAATGTTCCAAGTAGAGGGAGCAGGGAACTCAAAGGACCCTGAAGCAAGAGTATGCCAGGTGTGTTGTAGGTCTTGCAGTTGCAAGGTGGCCAGAGTGGCTGGAATGGAATGAATGGTTACCAGGACTGGGGATCAGAGAGATAATGCAAGGTCAGATTGTTTAGGACTTACAGGCCATAGTAAGGACTTTGATCTTTACCCTGAGTAAGGACGAGAGCCGTTATTGGAGGGATTTAAAGCAGCAAAATAATAATATGATCAGATTTATATTTTGAAAGGATCTAGACTGAAGTGGGGCAAAGGTAGAAGCGGGGAGACCAGTCAAGAGGCTAATTCAAGCAAAAGATGATATGACTTAAACCAGGAGGCAATGATAAGTAATAGTTGGAGTCTATGTATTTTAAAAATTTGTTATTTTTAAATAATTTCAAATTTAAAGCTGCAGTATATTACAAATACCTCTTGTGTGCCTTTCACCAGATTCCCCAGTAATTAACGTTTTATCATATTTACTTTAATCTCTTATTGCTCTCTTCATATACATGTACACACACACACACACACACATTCTTATTTGAGAGTATGATGCAGACATGATGCCCTGTTTAATACTTCAATGTCCTTAAAAGCAGTTCATTTCCTTATATAGTTGTATCAATAAGCTTGGGCTGCCATAACAAAATACCACAAACTGTGTGACTTAAACAGCAGAAATTTATTTTCTCACAGTTCTAGAGGGTGGAAAGGCTAAGGATCAAGGTCTGACAGGGTTCAGTTTCTGGTGAAAGTTCTCTTCCTGGCTTGTAGATGGCCACCTTCTTATTGTGTCCTCACGTGGTGGAGGAGGGTTTGGGGGGAGGCAGAGTTCCTCTGATGTCTCTTATAAGGACACTCGTGTCTTCTTATCAAGGCCCCACCATTATGTCCTCACGTAACCTTAATTACCTCCTCATAGACCTTATCTCCACATACAGTAACATTGGGGGTTAGGACTTCAACATATGAATTTTGGGGAGACACAGTTCAGTACATTGCAACAGTTGTTATGTAACATCTGTACAACCACCAAAACCAGGAAATGAAAACTGATACAGTACCACCATCGAATCCACAGACCTTAATTGAATTTTGCCAGTTATCCCAATAATGGTCTTTTTTGTTGTTGTTGTTTGTTTGTTTTTTGCGGTCCGCGGGCCTCTCACTGTTGCGGCCTCTCCTGTTGCGGAGCACAGGCTCCGGACGCGCAGGCTCAGAGGCCATGGCTCACGGGCTCAGCCGCTCCGCGGCATGTGGGATCTTCCCGGACCAGGGCACGAACCTGTGTCCCCTGCAGCGACAGGCAGACTCTCAACCACTGTGCCACCAGGGAAGCCCCAATAATGGTCTTTTAAAAGTCCAGGGTCATTTGTTAAGAGTTGTCATGTCTCCTTAGTTTACTTCAGTCTGAAACAGTTCTTTAGTCTTTCCTTATCTTTCATGACCCCGAATTTTTTGAAGACTATAGACCAGTGACTTGTAAAATAATCCATAAATTTGTGTTTGTCTGTTTTTTTGTTTTTGTTTTTAGATTCAGGTTATGCAGTTTTGGGCAGGAATACCACAGAAGTGATTCTGTGTTCTTAAAGCATTACATATATTTGGAGGAACATAATGTCAATCTGCCTCATTAATAGTGACATTAACTTTTATCTCTTGAATAAGCATATGTTTTCTATATATAACTGTGAATTCATACCAAGACTTCCAATTACAGTCCAGCACCACAGGGTTTATTCTAACCTCCTTCTTTCTGCATTTGTAACTTCCTAAATCTGTATATATTTCAAAGGTAGCGTTACTGAGATCTGCATTGTGAGTTTGGATAGGGAGTGTGAAAGAGGGGAGTCAAGGATGACCCAAGTTTGGGCTGAAAAAAACCACCACAGAAGAAATGCCATTTACTGGGATGGAGAAGACTATAGGTGGAGAGAATTAAGACGAAGAGATCAGAATATCACACGTTGAGTCTGAGCTGTGTATTAAATATCCCAAGAGAGATGTTGGGTAGGAAGTTGGATATTTGAGTCTGCAGTTCAAAGAATAGGTCCAGGCTGAAATACAAATTAGTTTAAGACAACCAGTTAAACTTTTTGGACAAAAGCGATTATATTTCCTTAATCAATAATGGAAGCAGCAAATATATATTACAGAAAATTATAATACAGGCAAGCAAAAGTGAAAAAAATAGAGATCAGTACTGTTAAAACTTAATTCCTTATTCTTTCTGATCTCTTTCACAGATTTTTTTCCTAACATGAGATCATTCTGTAATTACTGTGTTTCCCCCAGTTGATGATTTATTTCCATTTCCGTAAATTTTCATTTTATCTGATCCCAGACCACATTCGCATTTCTTCAGTTGATCCAAAAATGTCATTTACAGCTGGCTAGTCCAAACCTATATCCATTTCAGAAACACAAATTAGTTACATCAGATTGCTCTGTACCTTGAGTCTCTTTGGGGCGGGAATCTCCTGGTTAGGACTCCAAGCTTTCACTGCCAAGGGCCTGGGTTCAGTCCCTGGTGGGGGAACTAAGAGCCTGCAAACCACGTGGCATGGCCAAAAAAAAAAAAAAAGTTTGGGGTGATTTGTTTTGGGAAGTTGAGGTAGAGAGGGGTCAGAATCTGACATGAATTAAATTTAAAATTTTTGACTTTTTCCTGTGGGTGAGTAGAAAACACTGAAGATTATTTAGGATGGGTTATCATAGAAAAGGAAAGTTCTGTGAGAGAGAGAGAGGTGTGTTTCTGGGAACTGTGAGTAATTCATTAAAGGTGGAATTTTGAATTTGAAGGGGGAAGAGATGAGACTGGAAGAGAAGGTAAGATCCAGAATGTAAATGAAGACTAAGGTGTTTGGGCATTTTCTAGTAAGCAGTTGGAAATCATTGACAGATTTGATCTGAGAAATAGTTGGATACTGTTTACGTATTAGAAGATGAATTTAGCAACAATGTAGAGAATAAATTTGAGAAGACCAAGTCCAAGGCAGGATAACCAGTTAGGAGGCTATTTCAGTAGTAGTCCGGGTCAAAAGTGATGACCCAGCAAAGAGCAATGGTAGGAAGAGAAGAAGAGGGGATAAATTTGAAAAATGTTATTGGAGACAAAATTGGCTGGACTTGGAGATTTATCAAGAGGGGGTGAGGGTCAGGTAGGGAAGAAGAAGAGCCAAAAAAGACTGCTGAAATTCTAGCTAAATACAAGAGCAGTAACAGATGGAAGAGGAGGAAGATTATTAATAAAATATTGAAAAACCAAGTTCAAGGTATTTCTGAGACTTTGAAGTAGATGTGTGCATTGACTGGTAAAGGGAAATCCAAGCATGAAATCTATGGATATGGGAGTCATTGGTACTTAGTTGGTAGTAGTTAAATGTGGATAATTATGCTGATAGCATTCCATTTTCTGTTGGCTAAGCACAGTCCTAAATGCTTTACATACATTGTTTTATTTAATTCTTATAACAACCCATGAGTTTGTCATTTTGCAAAGAAAAAAAAAGTAACATATAGAAGTTAGGTAATGTATAAGACCCTAAAGCTAATAAGTGATAAAGCCAGGAATAGAACAGACTATCTGATTTTGAACCTGAAATCTTACAACTCTATGCTACGAGTGAATCAAGAAGAGTGCTCAGGAGAGAACCCTGGGGAGCATCAACATTTAAAGGAAGATGGGGACTTCACTGGTGGCGCGGTGGGTAAGACTCCACACTTCCAGTGCAGGGGGCCTGGGTTTGATCCCTGGTCAGGGAACTAGATCCCACACGCATGCTGCAACTGAGAGTAGCATGCCACAACTAAGCCCATGTGCCGCAACTAAGAAACCTGCATGCCACAACTAAGGAGGCTGCGACCTGCAAATAAATAAATATTTTTTAAAAAGAAAGAAATAAAGGAGGATGATCACAAGCAGAGCTGCCTACCTATCATGTCCACCTGTGTATATATATGGAGGAAGAGCTAGAGACGTCAGAGGAGAACTAAGAGAATGATTATAACAGAAACAAAAAGGGATTACTATAGCACATTATTCTGTGTGCCAAAGCCTGGTGGAAATGATAGTTCTTTGTAGAAACAGCATTTAAAAAAAATCTCCTTTTGGGGCTTCCCTAGTGGTGCAGTGGTTAAGAATCCGCCTGCCAATGTAGGGGACACATGTTCGAGCCCTGGTCCGGGAAGGTGCCGTGGAGCAACTAAGCCCGTGTGCCACTAACTACTGAGCCTGTGCTCTAGAGCCCGCAGGCTACAACTACTGAGCCCATACTCCTAGAGCCCGTGCTTCCCAACAAGAGAAGCCACTGCAATGAGAAGCCTGCTCACCACAACAAAGAGTAGCCCCCGCTCGCTGCAACTAGAGAAAGCCGGCACACAGCAACAAGACCCAATACAGCCAAAAATAAATAGATAAAATAAATATATTAAAGAAAAATCTCCTTTGGGTTTAATAAGTTGGGGTTTATTGGTAATATTGGTAATTGCTGTTTGAGTGAAGTGATGGCAACATAAATGAGATAGCATAATTTATATAAGCCTCCTCACATGGTAGATTGCATTTTTTAAAATAAATTTATTTTATTATTTTATTTTTTGGCTGCGTTGGGTCTTCATTGCTGCGCGTGGGCTTTTCTCTGGTTGCAGCGAGCGGGGGCCACTCCCCGCTGCAGTGCACGGGCGTCTCACTGCAGTGGCCTCTCTCGTTGCGCAGCATGGGCTCCAGGGCGCCGGCTTCAGTAGCCGTGGCGCACGGGCTTAGTTGCTCCACGGCATGCGGGACCCCCCCAGACCAGGGCCCAAACCCGCGTACCCCGCATTGGCAGGTGGACCCCCAACCACTGCGCCACCAGGGAAGCCCGCATATTTTTTAAGTACCAAAAAAGGTAGCTCCTATAATTATGGAGTTACTAGAAATTAGAGACAGTGAGTATATAACACTCTTTCAGATCCCTAATCTGAAAGATCTTAACTGACTTGGTAAATTGATCTGGATGGGTTTACGTATGGGTACATTAAAAAAAAATAAATTTATGTGTTTATTTAATTTTGGCTGCATTGGGTCTTTGTTGCTGCGCGTGGGCTTTCTCTAGTTGCGGTGAGTGGGGGCTCCTCTTCGTTGCGGTGCGCAGGTCTCTCATTGCAGTGGCTTCTCTTGTTGTGGAGCATGGGCTCTAGGCACGCAGGCTTCAGTAGTTGTGGCACGCGGGCTCAGTAGTTGTGGCAAACAGGCTTAGTTGCTCCGTGGCATGTGGAATCTTCCTGGACCAGGGATCGAACCCATATTGCCTGCATTGACAGGCAGATTCTTAACCACTGTGCCACCAGGGAAGTCCCTGGGTACATTTTTTGAGAGAACATAATTCCCGTCTAATGATTTCTGCTTCTCTGTGAAATAGCATATAAAGCTTATCTCCTGAGAGTGAGAATGTGGTAAGAGAGGGCGCTTGACAAGAGTGGTAAAAGTTTGAAATAGCTCTTACAGCAAATGAGAGAGGATGCTGATTAAAGACATATGGAAGGAGGGCCCACTGAAGGAAGGGACTGAATTTACATTGTTTCAGTACTTCTGGTGGTATGATTTTTCTTCAGCAGAACCCAGGGGCAGAAATAAAGGTGCAGTAAAGTCATTCAGTTAGATTGATCCAGATTTAGGATTTTGTTGAATACATGTGATAGAAAGCCTAAATTGTAGGGAGGACGAAAAGCAAATGAAGGTTTTGATATGAGTGGTTTTGATAATGGATCAGAAAGACTCTGGAATTGGTAGAGAAAGAATTGAGTACTAAAAGAGACTATATGTGAGTTAGAGAAAATAAAGAACTGAGATCTTGATGAAATTGAAGGACAAATATAATGGGCGGTTGTGGTCAGAAAGGGTGATTTTAAAATGTAGAAAGAAGTGGTTCTTGGAGGTCACTGCATTTGAGGTCGAAACTAGAAAATATGATGAATCATCTGTATGGACAGTAAAATTTTTCAGGATAATAATAAAACTTAGGGTGGCTTTGCTCAAGGTTCCAGATAGTAAATTGATTGGGCCCTGTCCTGGACCTTAAAAAAGGTTGATGTGGGTGAGTTTATGGGCTCAAATTACTTATTTCCCAGGACATTCGCCTAGTGATGAAAGTGGCAGCAGAGCCTCTCTTCCAGTAGATGGGAGGACTTAGGTGTATCTGGACTGGTTGATGAAAAGAGTCTGTCTGCAATAATAATGTAGAGGAGGTTAAGCAATTTGCTTGCCTAAGGTCACATTCTGATTGGATTCTAAAACCCATTCTCCTTCCACTAACCCTGGTGTTTTTGCAACAAATTGAACTACTTCAACTCAATTTTTTATCTTCCCAAATGTTTGGGAGAACAGTTTTGTTTTATTTGAGCTTCTCCAGAGTTAATGGGTTTTTTAGTGCCAAATACATACAAAGTGAAGTAGAAATTTACTAAAGGAATACCTAGAACAGAAACTTAACCTGAAGCAGTCAAGATTTTTAGGCATTAGGTTCAGTAATTTGATCCATTAGCTCATTTGTCTGTTTATTCATCATCCATCCTTGTAGTAGCAGTTATACAGTTGGAGAACACTGTTTGGAATAAGTTGTACTAAGTATAAATTGACTCATTTGGTCTTATTTATTGTCTTTTGTCATCTCCAGCTGCCTATCCCCACCGTTTGAATCTCTTTTACCTTGCCAATGATGTCATACAGAACTGTAAAAGGAAAAACGCAATCATATTCCGTGAATCGTTTGCTGATGTACTTCCGGAAGCAGCTGCTCTAGTGAAGTAAGTAAATTCTTACTCCTCTTTGGGATCTAAGCTTAGAAAATTTAGAATTTTAGTTTCCTGTTAGTAAGAACTGTAATAGTTGCACATGTTTGAAGATCCAAGGATATTTTGTCCAAATTGTTCATTGTAACTTTCCTGGTAATACACTTTTCTTTTAAAGACTCTTTCCTCCCTTTTTGAAAACTTGTCTGTTATTTATGCTCTGCCTCTTCTCTCCTAACTTGACCAGGAGAGTGCATCTCCTGGTCATACTCTCTGGCTGTACTTCTTTCTAACTGCTTTTTCTGTTTTTGTGTTTTTTACACATTTCCATTTTTCTTTCAGAGTCTTTCTGAAATCTTGCCCCCTTCATGAAATCTGTGTAATTAGGGAGAAATGAAAATATTTATTCTTAATTCCATATTGATTTACTCCATTAGCAAAGCTGTGTCCATCATTTCTCAAAGTGCTGGAACACTTATATTTGATCTTATTTTTGTCCTGTATTAATAGTGTTTTCCTTGTGTTTCATCCATCCTGTTTGCTTGGTGTGAGAAACACACACATCTACACACAATTGGAGGATAGACAATTATATGGAAAAATCAAAATAGCTAAATATTTCCTCGAATTATGTACTTATTAGCATAATATATATTTGAATATATGACTATCGTATATTATTGATCCATTTGTTAGTATTAACCCAGTTAGAATGGAATGATCCTTGTTACTTCCTTTGGATTGTAGACTTAAGATGTCTACTTTGGTATTACAAAAGATTAAAATGTCTTATTTTTATATACTAAGTAATAAAGATTTATACACATCAGAAGTACATAAAATAATAACAGTAATATCACCTACATTTATTGAGCAGTCATAATTGACCAGATATTATTATTATTATACAAAGTGCTTCGTGTACTTCAGGTTGTTTAAACCTGAGAACAACATTTAAAATGGCTATTACTATTACCCCCATTTTAAGGCAGAGGAAACTGGCTTAGAGACATTAAGTAGCTTGCCTAAGCTCTCACAGCTACCGGGTTGAGGGCGGGGGGCTGGTATTTGGCAGAATTCCTACCCAAGCCTGTCTAGACCCCGAAGCTTATGTTCTTTGCCACCTAACCACTAGTCTGTGCTGCTTCTTTACAAATATAAATCCAGTATAATTTTGAGTAAGAAAAGCAGTGTGCTACATGATCTCCACTACTTAAGAGTTTCTGCTGCAAATACCATTATAGTCTTAAAAACTTAACCTAATGTATCCTATACTTAGATTTCGTGACCTAGTTCATGGATTAATATAGGGTTGTCACCTTTTATTTTACCATGTAAAGATATTTTTAAAAACAACTACTTTGTATTACTATTTCACAGAAAAACGTAGGAATGGCATAATCTCAGAATAAAGTACAGTCCTTTAAAATTTTAAACTCTGAAAATGTTTTTAACTCAATGAAGGATATCTTCAGAAACCTATGATAAAATCAGACTTAATGGTGAAACAATAAAAGTATTTCAGGACAGTGATGCCCTCTATCATCATTACTGTTCACCATTATGTTGAGATTCCATTCATTTCTAAATAAATAAATAATGAGAAGGCATTTAGAAGAGATAGAATTATCATTATTTGCAGATAATAGGATTACCTACTTCAGGGGTGGGCAACCTTTTTCTATAAAAGACCAGATAGTATTTTAGGCTTTGCAGGCCATAGGATCTCTGTTGCCACTACTCAACTCTGCCATTCTAGCATAAAAGCAGCCATAAGCAAATGGGTGTGGCTGTGTTCCTAAAACTTTACTTACAAATCAGGCAGCTGGCCAGATTTGGCTTGAGGTTTGTAGTTTGCTGACCCGTGGCCTACATAGAATCAACTAATAAGAGAGTTCAGTTAAATAGCCAGATTCAAGTTCAACGTAGAAAAGCAGTAGATTTCCTATATATGCTAGCAGTAACCAATTAAAAATGTAATTACAAAAAAAGATTCCTTTTGCAACAAGAAGTACTGCCTCCCCCCCCAAATAAAGGAAACCCCACCCCAAAATAAATATAATAAGAAGTATGTAAGGCTTTTATAGAGAAAGTTTTATAAGAAGACCTGGATAAATGAAGAGATAGATACATACTTTTTTTTTTTTTTTTTTTTGGTGGTACACAGGCCTCTCACTGTTGTGGCCTCTCCCGTTGCGGAGCACAGGCTCTGGACGCGCACAGGCTCAGCAGCCATGGCTCACGGGCCCAGCCGCTCCGCGGCATGTGGGATCCTCCTGGTCCAGGGCACGAACCTGCGTCCCCTGCATCGGCAGGCGGACTCAACCACTGCGCCACCAGGGAAGCCCGATACATACTTTTGAAGGGAAAGATTTGGTATTGTTAAAAATATGATTCTCTCCCAATATGTAATCTGTAAATTCATTGTGTAATCCCAGTCAGAATCTCAGTAGGGTTTGATGTGGAAGGATATATATTCAAGATAATTGTTTATAAGAACATCAGAGTCAGAGTTCCCCTATCAATTATCTGTATATATTTTAAAACAATAATAGAATCAGGAGTAGAAGACTATATCAGTGAAACAGAATATATTCTCACTTATAAAGAAATTAATTATAAAGTATATGATAAATGAGAGTATATTAGGATATGAGCTTTAGTATTCCATAAACAACCCCATCCCATCCCCCTTTTAAATTTCTGTTCATGGTTATACTTTAGACTCATTTCTACCCTTTTGTGAATTCATTTCTCTTAATTTAAGGCTATCATTTAAATCCCTTTAATTGAGGAGGGGCAAATATTTAGAAGTTCCAGACAGTTAACCCAGGTGAGTGAAGTGGGTGGACTGTAAGGAAAAACCCATCTAAAAGGGGCAACAGCTACTCAGCCCTAGCCTGTGGCCATAAAGAAACATGAGTTCACTGTTGACCTATGCTTTCAGACCTTCCAAAGACTTTCTCATTTTTTAAGCTAGGTCAAAATCTAGATTCTTATATGAAGCCTCCCAGTTTTTAAATGTGTGAAGCTAAATCACATTCTAAAAAATTTATTGCTAGCCAAACAAAACACATCTGATGACTAAATTTTGGAGTTACAAATAAATTTTAGTAAGTGGGTGAATTTGCAAATACAGAATCTGCAATTAATGAGAATCAACTGTATCTAGAAATAAATCTTAACAAAAGATGTATAAGATCTCTATTGAAAAAATTATAAAACATAATTGAGAAACAGTATAGAAAACCGAAAGAAATAATTTGTGGATAGGGAAGACTCAATATTTAATGTCATTTCTTCCCAAATTGATTTATAAATCCAAAGCAGTCTTAATTAGGCTCTGAGTAGTGTTTTTCCCCCCTATTTTATTAATTGATTTTGAATTTTGTATGGAAGTGCAGAGAGCTCCTTCTTCCCCTTCCCCCACAAAGAGAAAGCCTAGAAACTCTTGAAGAACAACAAGGTGGGAAGACTGGCTCTACCAGATTTCAAGACTGATTATAAAGCTACGATAAATAAAACAGTGTGATATTTGCCCAGAGATAGCCAAAGAAACTGGTAGAACGTAATACAAAGTCTAGAAACAGACCAGTATATATACTTGGTCTGTGTATGAAACTATTAGGTAGTAGAAAAAGAATAACTTTTTCATAAATATTGCTGGGACAAATTGGCTATATAGAAAAAATTAGATCCCACTCACATCATACACAGAAATCAATTGCATATTAAATACTTAAACATGAAAGAACTACAAATCTTTTGAAGACAATATAGGAGAATATTTCATGATCTTACCTCATAAGATTAATAAATACAGCTACATTAAAATGAAGACCCTTCCATTTAATTCAAAGACACTATAAAGAGTGAGAAGACAAAGGGCTTCCCTGGTGACGCAGTGGTTAAGAATCTGCCTGCCAATGCAGGGGACATGGGTTCAAGCCCTGGTCTGGGAAGATCCCACGTGCTGTGGAGCAGTTAAGCCAATGTGCCACAACTACTGAAGCCCGGGCGCCTAGAGCCCATGCTCCACAACAAGAGAAGCCACTGCAATGCGAAGCCCACGCACTGCATCAAAGAGTAGCTGCCACTCACCACAACTGGAGAAAGCCCGCATGCAGCAACGAAGACCCAATGCAGCCAAAAATAAATTAAAAAAAAAAAAAGTGAAAAGACAAGCCACAGAGTGGGAGAAAATATTTTTATGCAGTCAACAAAAGGTTTATATCCAGAATATATAAAGAATTACAAAATAAGAGAAAGACAAAAAATTTGAAGATTTTAGTTTTACCTGGCACTTGTAGAAATCAAATCAGAAATTATTTAAATATTTATTAATGACTTTTAAAACAATAAACGTTAATAACCAACACTTAAAATTTTAGTGAAAAGAGTGGTGGTTTTTGCATTCTTGCCAGATCTCTTTAATGTCTGGCTTAATATCAGACAGCTATATTTTCTTACCTGCTTTTTGCATTCAGTCTGTTCTGATATCATGTCATATAGCCCTAGAACTGTTGAGACATATCATTACATATCATATAAGTTAGGTCCCAGTCAGGAGAGATAAATCACATATCAGTAATTTAAACAGGGAAAATTTAATATGAAGAATCGTTAAGTAGGTAAAAGGTAGCTAACTACTAGAAAGAATAAACTAACTCTAAGGTGTTATGGAATAGTATCTGCTGAAAGCAGCTACTACCTCTGAACCTGAGGGAAAAGTAAATAAGGACTCACCCCACCCCACCCCAAGCAAGATTCAGACCTGAGGAAAGAGTGGATTCCTGTAAGAACATGCTACCTGTCACTACTGGTTAAGAAACAGGCTGGAGAGCACTCACCGCTGAACTACAAAAGCTATGCTAAAATGCACCCAGGATGCCTCTAAGCTGATCCACTTGAAAATAGAACACCAAAAGAAGAATCCGTACTGCCTCTTCTAGCCTCTCGGTGTCACTCTAGGGCTCTCTGTTGTCAGAGTCCAACACTGAACCAAGGGGAAATAGAGTTTGCAGAGTCTGGCTCCGGTACCACAAGGGAAGGGCATGTTAGAGCTGAGAGACAGTAAATTAATAACCAGCACACATACGTACCAGATAAGGCATAAATCTTAAAGTCCACCAGTACGAACATTAGCAAGATTGTGGCACAGTGGAAGCTCTTATATACTGTTGCTTTGAGGGTTGATTGGTATAAAACAACCTCATTTAAAAAAGTTTATGTACAGGGCTTCCCTGATGGCGCAGTGGTTGAGACTCCGCCTGCCGATGCAGGGGACAATGGTTCGTGCCCCGGTCGGGGACGATCCCACATGCCGCGGACTGGCTGGGCCCATGAGCCATGGCCGCTGAGCCTGCGTGTCCGGAGCCTGTGCTCCGCAACGGGAGAGGCCACAACAGTGAGAGGCCCGCGTACTGCAAAAAAAAAAAAAGTGTATGTACAGATCTTGCAATTCCACCCATAGGCTTTTACCCCTGAACAACTTTTGCATATGTGCAACAAGATCAGTGGAAGGGCATTTTCATAGCAACATTGTCTATGGTAGTAAAAATTTGGGGAATTCCCTAGCAGTCCATTGGTTAGGACTCTTGTGCTTCCACTTTAGGGGGCCCAGGTTTGATTCCTGGTTGGAGAACTAAGATCTCACAAGCAGCGCAGCACAGCCAGAAAATAAATTAATAAAGTGAAAACCCTAATAAAAAAATTTGGAAACATTTTTCTACAGTAAAGTGAATGAATTGTAGCATACTGGAATACCAGACAGCAAGGAAAATTAATGAATTTCAGTTATATGCAGTGACAGACAAATCTCACAAAATATTGATTGAAAGTACAAAGGAATGTTTACGTATATATAGTATGAATCCGTTTATATAAAGTTCAAATTTGGTAAAAAATGAACTCTTGTTTATACCTACCTACATGTTAAAACAAAGAAGAGTAAGGAAACAATTATCACAAAAGTCTACCATCCCAGGTAGGTGGAAGGGATTGTAAACTTGAAGGCGTCCATTCAGGTCCTCTGGGGAGCTAGCAATATTTTATTTCTTGACCTGGGTTGTGATTACATGGCTGTTCACTTTTTAATCATTTGTTTATAATATATATCATATGTAATTATATGCAACTTTTCCATAATGTAAGATTTATTTGGACTAAACAATTTTCAAATTACAGTATTAAGTAAATGAATTTAAGAAGTTGATTCCTTTTGAAAATCAAATTGGCAGCCTAGTAGAACAAATTGTATAATCAACCGTAGAGCAGTACAGTATTCCCAATTAGGTATGAACTCTGTAGAGTTTTGTTTGCTCTATCCTTTCACCTTCCTTATACACTTAATATCCTCAAGAAATTTTCCCTTCCTGACTTCTACTTCCTAGTCTGGATTAAACAATTCTTCTTTGCTACCATTATACCTGTCTCTACTTCTGTCATAGCACCTAACACACTGCCTTGTAATTGATACACATGCTTTTTTTTTTTTTTTTTCTGTATGCGGGCCTCTCACTGTTGTGGCCCCTCCCGTTGCGGAGCACAGGCTCTGGACGCACAGGCTCAGTGGCCATGGCTCACGGGCCCAGCCGCTCCACAGCATGTGGGATCCTCCCGGACCGGGGCACGAACCCGTGTCCCCTGCATCGGCAGGCGGACTCTCAACCACTGCGCCACCAGGGAAGCCCGATACACATGCTTTTTGTCACCAGTTTCTATCTCCCAGACATTCTGCTCCCAGCACAATGCTTGTCACATCATAGGTGGTTGGTTAGCTTGATGCATGGATGGAAATACCATGGAGAGCTGTAAAGCTGTATTTCTTAAGTACAGGCCTAGATATTCCTAGATGGGTCCATAGATATAGTTTAAAGGGTCTGTGGATTGTCTAAGCGTATTCATTGTCATCCGTATGATTACCTTATTAACAGTTCTGTGACTCATTTTCAGTGGCTGTGTTATCATGTGTTTGTATTTTGACATAAGATAATATTACTTTATCAAAGGCTAATGAGGAAAGGTTAAAGATGGCTTTAATATATAAATAATGGTTTGTATCAGTTGAAGGCACTAATAATTTCGACTGAAAAAAAAGTTCATAGTAGTTCAAATGGAGAAAAATGGTGAAATAATTGAATGATAATAGTATTATAGGCTTGATAAATTAAAAAAATATTAAATTCAGTGTATATATTCAGTATCATGTTTGCATTGCACCTTGTACTTGGTTTCGACAATATTTATCACTTTAAATCAATGTTAGGATGAATGGTATTTACTGTATTTTTGTTTAATTTGCAAATTCTGATTTATAGTTGTTGAAGAACTATAAAATGTTTTCAGGGGAATCATATAGGGTAAAAAGATAAATGGAGACTTTGCGATCATATTCATAGGAAATCCAAGAGAATTTACAGACTAATGAGGATTCAGCCAGGTTGCTGGATACAAATCAACATATAAGAATCAATAGCATTTCAGTATATCAGAAATAACGAGTTAAAATATAATTTAAGAAAAAAGGAATATTATTAGCAGTAACAACAAAAGCTTATAGGTACCTAGAACAAAAGTGTGTTGAGACCTTTATGAAGAAAATTATAAATAGTTTCAAAAACACAAAAATCAGCATGTAAATACAGTACACTTTAATCAAGTTCCCAGTAGGACATTTTAAGAAATTCATTATACTGATTCTAAAATTCATATAGAGGAGTCAGGAGTAGTCAAGACTGTTGATAGAAAGCCAAGTTGGACTTAACCTATGAAATATCAACAATTATTATTTGGCTATAGTAATTAAAAGAGTATGGTATTAATACAAGCATAGACAAATAGATTTAAGGAACAAAACAGAGAGCCCACAAATGGACTCATACATATATGGGACCTCTGTAAATGGTAGCAGTTTCATTACAGTTCATTGGGGGGAAGATGAACTCTTCAATAAGTGATTCTGGGACATGGACTTTCTGTGTGGAAAAAATAAAATTAAATGTTAAATGTTTCCCAACACAGTACACAAAAATATATCCCAAATGAATTACCTTGATGTATAAAACAAAACGTTAAAATGTTAGAAGAAAATATGAATATGTTCATGACTATAAGGGTTAGTTTAGAAAGCTCTTAAGACACCAAGAACAGATAATAAAAGTGTTTGTAAATTTAAGTGCATCAAAATTAAACTTCTGCATTATAGAAGACACCATAAAATTAAAGACAAGTGACACACTAGGGAAAACATTTGTTATAGGCAAATAAAAAAGATAAGTTTTATAAATGGGGATTATTTTAGGAGATACAGAGTAGCAAGTTTTTAGAGATAAAAATCTCTCTCCATCTAATTTCTGAGCTACAAGGTTTTTTGGATTAAGTATTGACTGCCTCCTCCTTGAGTTGACCCAGTATTTGGTCTTCCATTCAGTCAGTTGGCAAATATTTATTAAGAACCTGCAAGATATATAGCACATTATTCTGATGATGTCCCAGAAATAAGATACTGATAAAGAAAAGATATTCTTGAGTGAGGCACAATATTATGCTGTTTGGTTCTGGTTTTGTTTTGTTTTGTTTTTTTGCCACTCTGCGCAGCTTGTGGGATGTCAGTTCCCCAACCAAGGACTAAACCTGGGCCCTCGGCA
This sequence comes from Stenella coeruleoalba, assembly GCF_951394435.1. NCBI lineage: Eukaryota > Metazoa > Chordata > Mammalia > Artiodactyla > Delphinidae > Stenella > Stenella coeruleoalba. The sequence goes on from NC_137169.1 coordinate 107,863,664, forward strand.
GTGAGAGCGCGGAGTCCTAACCACTGGACCGCCAGGAAATTCCCTAGTTCTCTTTATTTTATCTGTGATACCTGGGCACCTCTTGTACTCCTTATCAACTTTATACCTTGAAATAATTGGCTAATACCTTGCTGTTTTTAGAAGTGGTCCAGGGGCGAGGGTTGCTAGCATAGGAAGCATCTATTCAACATCCTAGCAATTCTGCAAGTCAGTCAATTTTTTTGTTACTTATAAGTCAAACAACAAAGTTTATATTTAATTATGTTGTGTGTGGTAATAATTGTATGTTCTGTAGAAATTAAGGTTGTGATCAGTAATGGCTGAAATAGAGGTCTAGAATTACAAGGTAAGTAAAACTGCTATTTTGGATTTTGTTTTGGTTTTTTATTTTAGTTGAATTTGTAAATTCAAGAGATGGTTGGATTGTGGAAGTTTGAGAGTTCTGTGTTCATATAAAGAACGAATCTAGCCAAGAATTTTAGAGCTAACAGAAATTGTTTAGTAAAAATCATTTTACAAATGAAGAAACCTAGTTTCCAAAAGACTTCTCACTGAAACCAGAACTAAAACCTCTAGTTTCCCCATCTAGTGCTATTTTTTACTATATTATACCCTGGTCTTACTTTTATGATTTCTTAGCAGTTGCTGTTTTTCCAGCATATTTTACTTGAGACTTCGGCGAATAGCTGTTGGGACTTCATAATGAATAGTTGGATTTGAAAATGACAAAATCCAGTTGTCATTCATTCATTTACTATTTAGTGAACACTTTGTAGGTGCTGAAGAAGCAACAGTAAATAAGTTATAACTCCTGCCAGGAGGAAGCTCTGTAAACAGACATTTACAGATAATTATGACTTGGCTTCTGGCTGAATGGCCAGCCATCAATTCCAAAGGGTCCTTTTTTATAAAACAATTACATTCTTGACAAAATATAAGCTGAACCAATAACAGTGGACATATTAGAATGGCAGAGCTGACATTAATTAGTATGCCTATCTCAGGGTACCTACCACATGATCTGGGCTCTGGAAAGGGGATAAAGTAGTCTTGAGTCATAAGTCCCCCTGGCTTCCAGTATAGATTTGCTCTCCAGGAACACATTTCCTACTTAGCTCACCAGGAATCTCATAGATCAAAAAAATATGTGCTCACCATCAAAGGTCGCCAAATACATTGGGAAACAAAGCACCACAAAGGAGAATCAGCAGATTTAGATCCCCTCACAATGAGCTTCAGATACTAGAATTATCAGACAGGGTATATAAGACAATTATAAGAGATGTTAAAGAAAGATTAAATGGAATAAAATGAACAATGGATAAGATATTTGGGCAAAAGAACCAGTAGGAATTCTAGAAGGGAAAAAGAGATTAAGCTAGAAAATAGTTCTGAAGAAATTAGAATGCAGCAGTAGAGAGAAGGAAGTGGAAAAATGAAGAATAGAATGAAAGGCCTAATTAACATCAAATGAGAATCCTGGAGGAGAGAACTTCTGAGTTCTTTCAAAGAGGTAATGGCTGAGAACACTTTGAAAGTGATGAAACAAACAAAACAAAACATGAATCTTCAAAGATAGGAAGCACAACATATACTAACCAGGGTAAATAAAAAATTTATATCTAGTCATTCATTGTGATGAAATTACAAAACAAAAAGATTTTTAAAAGCAGCCAAAGCGTTCACACCTACTAGGATAACTAATTTAAAAACAAAATAAAACCAGAAAATAACAAGTGTTAGAGAGAATGAGGAAAAACTTCTGCATCTCTGTAGGAATGTAAAATGGTACAGCTGCTATGGAAAAAGTTTGATCGTTCTTCAAAAAGTTAAACAGAGAATTACTATATGATCCAGCAGTTCTACTCCTGGGTATGTACAAAAAAAGAAATGAAAGCAGGAAATCAAATGGATGTTTGTACACCCTTGTTCATAACAGCACTTTTTACAATAGCCAAAAGAAGGAACCAGCCCAATTTTCAGATGAACAGATAAACAAAATATGGTATATACATAAAACAGAATATCATTCAACCTTAAAAAGGAGAGAATTCTGACATACAACGTAGATGAATCTTGAAGACATTATGCTAAGTGAAATAAACTAATCACAGAAGCACAACTATTGTATGATTCCACTTATATGAAGTAACTACAGTAGTCAGATTCATAGAAACAGAAGGTAGAATTGTGGTTATACGGGAAATATTGTATGACTCCATTTATAGAAAATGTCTAGAATAGGTAAATCCGTAGAGACAAAGATTAGAAGTTGTTAGGAGCTGGAGGAAAGGGGTAATAGGAAGTTAATTGTTTAATGGCTACAGAGTTTCTGTTTAGGGCAGTGAAAATTGTTGGAAACAGACAGAGGTCATTGTACAACATTGTGGATATAACTAATGCCACTGAGTTGTACATTTAAAAATGGTTAAAATGGCAAGTTTTATGTTATTATTTTATGACAGTTGAAAAAACAGTAAACAAAAACCAAAGTAGTCAAGAGAAAAGACAGAGTCAGATCACATGCACAAGGACTACAGTTAGACTGACAACAGACTTCTAAACTGCAACAGTGAAACCAGAAGGCAGTTACGAAAAATATTTTTATAGCACTGAAAGAAAATAGCCGTCAACATGGATTTGTGGGACTTCCCTGGTGGCACGGTGGTTAAGAATCTGCCTGCCAATGCAGGGGACACGGGTTTGAGCACTGGTCTGGGAAGATCCCACATGCCATGGAGCAACTAAGCACGTGCACTACAACTACTTAGCCTGTGCTCTAGGGCCCGCGAGCCATAACTGCTGAAGCCCTCGTGCTTAGAGCCCATGCTCCACAGTGAGAGGCCACGACAATGAGAAGCCCGTGCACCACAACGAAGAGTAGCCCCCACTTGCTGCAACTGGAGAAAGCCCGCGTGTAGCAATGAAGACCCAACGCAGCCAAAAATTAATTAATTTAAAAAAACATGGATTTGCATTACAAAGCAAGACTACTTTCAAGAGCTAGACAAACCATATAAAGATGATTCTCCAGAGAAACAAAAACTGAGAACAATTTACCATCAACAAACTTCTGAATCACTTTTACTCTGGGAAGTTAGCAGTAAGAGGGATGGTGAATCATACTAGCAATAAAATATATGAAATACCTAAGAATAGCCTTAACAGGAAATATGTGAGACCTTTATGAATAAATTGTATTTGGGAATGTTGAATATAAATTTACTAATGCTTTGCTGCAGTAAAGAATAATGTATTAATAATTCACAGATATTAATTAGAAAATAATGCTTTGTCTAAACTAATATATTCTCCTAATATAATTCAAATTAAAAATGCCAAAATAGCACCTCTTTTGGAACTTAACATTACTCTAAATTTACTCCAGGAAAATAAGCAAATGAGAATATAAGAAATGTTCTGAAGTATAATCGTAATGAGGGAAGATAAGCTACAGTTTTGAAGATAATACAGTATGGTGTAAAAATGGATCAGTGGTACAGAATTTACAGCCAAGAAAAAGATTAATAATTATATTCTAGAGGAAGCACAGTAAATGAGTGAGGAAAAGAGAAATTATGATATTGAAACAATTAATTGGAAATCTGTTTAGATTAGAGCTTAACTTTACATTTATACACCAGTGGTCTTTAAATGAATTATACAGCTGAACATTAAAAAGAAATATTAGGGTATGCCTATTTTCCATTAATTAAATTAATAAATAAACCAAAACAGGAGGAAAAAAAGAAACGTTAATCATGAAAAGAGAGATGAAAGAAAATAAGTTATAATGTAAAAAATCTCTGGTAGGAGGACTTTCCACACTTAAAACCTGGCAGTAGACAAACATTCAAAGAAGATTTAGTACCTGTCCTCCTCAAACTATTTTAAAAAATTGAAGAGGAGGGAACACATCCTAACTTATTTTACGAGTCTGGTCACCCTGATACTAAAACCAGACAAAGACAACACACAAAAAAGAAAATTACAGGCCAGTATCTCGTGAATATAGATGCAAAAGTTCTCAACAAAACATTAGCAAGCCAACTCGGAAATAAACCCACATACCTATGGTTAACTAATCTTCAACAAAGGAGGCAAGAATATACAATGGAGAAAAGATAGTCTCTTTAGCAAGTGATGTTGGGAAAACTGGGCAGCCACATGTAAATCAGTGAAGTTAGAATACTTTCTCACACCATACACAAAAATAAACTCAAAATGGCTTAGAGACTTAAATATAAGACGTGACACCATAAAACTAGAAGAGAACGTAGGCAAAACCTTCTCTGACATAAATCATAGCAATGTTTTCTTAGGTCAGTATCCCAAGGCAAAAAAAAAAATAAAAGCAAAAGTAAACAAGTGGCACCTAATTAAACTTAACAAGCTTTTGCACAGCAAAGGAAACCATAAACAAAATGAAAAGACAACCTATGGACTGGGAGAAAATATTTGCAAACAATGAGACTAACAAGGGCTTATTTTCCCAAATATTCAAATAGGTCATACAGCTCAATATCAAAAAAACAAACAACCCAATCAAAAAATGGGCAGAAGACCTAAACAGACTTTTCTCTAAAGAAGACATCCAGATGCTCAACAGGCACATGAAAAGATGCTCAGCATCACTAATTATTAGAGAAATGCAAATCAGAACTACAATGAGGAATCACCTCACCAGTCAGAATGGCCATCATCAAAAAGTCTACAAATAACAAATGCTGGAGAGGGTGTGGAGAAAAGGGAATCCGCCTACAGTGTTGGTGGAACTGTAAATTGGTGCAGCCACTGTGGAGAACAGTATGGAAGTTCCTTAAAAAAATTAAAAATAGAGTTACCGTATGATCCAGCAATCCCACTCCTGGACATGTATCCAGAAAAGATGAAAACTAATTCAAAAAGATACATGTGCCCCAGTGTTCATAGCAGCACTGTTTGTAATAGCCAAGATGTGGAAGCAACCTAAGTGTCCATCGACAGATGAATGGGTAAAGAAGATGTAGTGTGTGTGTGTGTGTGTGTGTGTGTGTGTGTGTGTGTGTGTACACACATACAATGAAATATTACTCAACCATAAAAAAGAATGAAATAATGCTGTTTGCAGCAACATGGATGGATCCTAGAGATTATCATACTACATGAAGTGAGTTAGAGAAAGACAAATATATGATATCACTTACATATGGAATCTTTTAAAATGATACAAATGAACTTATTTACAAAACAAAAACAGACTCACAGACATAGAAAACAAACTTCTGGTTACCAAAGGGGAAAGGGTAGGTGGATAAATTAGGAACTTGACATTAACAGATACACACTACTATATATAAAATAGATAAACAACAAGGTCCTACTGTATAGCACAGGGAACTATATTCAGTACCTTGTAATAACCTATAATGGAAAAGAATGGGAAAAAGAATATATATGTGTATAACCAAATCACTTTGCTGTACATCAGAAACTAACACAACATTGTATGGGGCTTCCCTGGTGGCTCAGTGGTTAAGAACCTGCCTGCCAGTGCAGGGGACACGGGTTCAAGTCCTGGTCCGGGAAGATCCCACATGCTGTGGAGCAACTGGGCCCATGTGCCACAACTACTGAGCCTGTACTCTAGAGCCCGTGAGCCACAGCTACTGAAGCCCATGCTCTGCAACAACAGAAGCCACCACAATGAGAAGCTCATGCACTGCAGTGAAGAGTAGCCCCCGCTCACCGCAACTAGAGAAAGCCGGTACACAGCAACGAAGACCCAGTGCAGCCAAAAATAAATATAAATAAAATAAATAAATTTAAGAAAAAAAGAAACTAACACAACATTATAAATCAACTATATGTCAATTTAAAAAAAAGGAAAAATACGTTAGCAAGCTGAATCATAAAAGGATCATACACCATGATCCAGTGTGATATATTCCAAGGATGCAAGGGTGGGTCAACATCTGTAAATCAACATGATACATTAACAAAGAGAAGGATTAAAAAACATGATCGGGCTTCCCTGGTGGTGCAGTGGTTGAGAGTCTGCCTGCCGATGCAGGGGACGCGGGTTCGTGCCCCGGTCCGGGAGGATCCCACATGCTGCGGAGCGGCTGGGCCCGTGAGCCATGGCTGCTGAGCCTGCGCGTCTGGAGCCTGTGCTCCGCAACGGGAGAGGCCACAGCAGTGCGAGGCCTGCGTACCGCAAAAGAAAACAAAAAATATATGATCATCTCGATAGAGGCAGAAAAAGCATTTGACAAAATTCAACTCCCAGTTATAATTAAAAACCCTCAATAAAGTGGGTACAGGGACTTTCCTGCTGGCGCAGTGGATAAGAATCTGCCTGCCAATGCAGGGGACACGGGTTTGATCCCTGGTCCGGGAAGATCCAACATGCTGCGGAGCAACAAGCCCCTGCGCCACAACTACTGAGCCTGTGCTCTAGAGCCCACGAGCCACAACTACTGAGCCCATGCACCACAACTGTGGAAGCCCACGCACCTGGAGCCCATGCTCTGCAACAAGAGAAGCCACTGCAATGAGATGCCTGCGCACCACAACGAAGAGTAGCCCCTGCTCGCTGCAGCTAGAGAAAGCCCACGCGCAGCAACGAAGGCCCAACGCAACCAAAAATTAAAAAATAAATAAATTTATTTATTAAAAAAAAAATAGAGTGGGTACAGAAGGAATGTTCCTCAACATAATATAGGCAGTATATGACAAACCCACAGCTAACGTAATACTCAGTGGTGAAGAATTGAAAGCTGTCCTTCTAAGAATAGGAACAAGGCAATGATGTATACTCTTGCCATTCTTATTCAATATAGTACTGGAAATTCTAGCCAGAGCAATTAGGCAGGAAAAAGAAATAAAAGGCATTGGAACAGAAGAAGTATAACTGTCACTATTTGCAGATGACATGATTTTATATATAGAAAATCCTAAAGACTTCACCAAAATCTATTAGAATCAGGGACTTCCCTGATGGTGCAATGGTTAAGAATCCGCCTGCCAGTGCAGGGGACACGGGTTCAAGCCCTGGTCCGGGAAGATCCCACATACCGTGGAACAACTAAGCCCAGGCACCACAAGTACTGAGCCTGCATTGTAGAGCCTGTGAGCCATAACTACTGAGCCCGCGTGCCTAGAGCCCATGCTCTGCAACAAGAGAAGCCACTGCAATGAGAAGCCCGCGCACCACAGCGAATAGTAGCCCCTGTTCGCCATTACTAGAGAAAGCTTGCGTGTGGCAACGAAGACCCAGCACAGCCAAAACTAAATAAATAATTAATTTAAAAAATTGTTTTAAAAACCTATTAGAATCAATAAACAAATACAGTAAAATTTCAGATATGAAATCAGTATACAGAAATTGGTTTCATTTCTGTATGATAACAATGAGCTAGCAGAAAAAGAAATTAAGAAAACAAAACAATCCCATTTACAATTGCAACAAAAAAGAATGAAATACCTGGAATAAATTTAACCAAGGAGGTGAAAGACCAGTACGTTGAAAACTATAAGACATTGTTGAAAGAAATTGAAGAAGACACAAATAAATGGAAAGATATTCCACGCTCATGGATTGAAAGAATTAATGTCAGAATGTTCATATTACCTAAAGCAATCTGCAGATTCAATGCAATTCCAATCAAAATCTGAAGGACGTTTTTCACCAAAATAGAACAAAAATTCTAAAATTTGTATGGAACCACAAAAGACCCTGAATAGCCAAAGTAATCCTGAGAAAAAAGAACAAATCAGTAGGTATCACACACCCTGATATCAAATGATATTACAAAGCCATAGTAACCAAAACAGCATGGTATTAACAGAAAAACAACAGAAAACAACAGAAAACAGCATGGTATTAACAGAAAAACAAATACCTTGATCAGTGGAACAAAATTGAAAGCCCAGAGATAAGCCTATGCATTTATGGACAACTAATTTACAGCAAAGGAGCAAAGAACATACAATGGAGGAAGGATAGTCTCTTCAGTAAATGGTAGTGGGAAAAACAAGACAGCAACATACAAAACAAACCCCAAAACTAGGCCACTGTCTCACAACAGACACAAAAATTAACTCAAAATGGATTAAAGACTTGATGTAAGACCTGAAACTATAAAACTCCTAGAAGAAATCGTAGGCTGTAAGGTCTTTGACATTGGTCTTAGCATTACTTTTCTGGATATGTCTCCTCAGGCAAGGGAAACAAAAGGAAAAATAAACAAATGGGACTACATCAAACTAAAAAGTTTCTGCACAGCAAAGGAAACCATCGATAAAACAAAAAGACAGCCTACTGAATAGGAGAAGGTATTTGCAAATCAAATAACTGATAATGGGGTTAATATCCAAAATATAAGAACTCATACAACTCAACAACAGCAAAACCAGTAACCTGTTTAAAAAATGAGCAGAGGGGCTTCCCTGGTGGCACAGTGGTTGAGAGTCTGCCTGCCGATGCAGGGGACGCGGGTTCGTGCCCCGGTCCGGGAGGATCCCATGTGCGGCGGAGCGGCTGTGACCGTGAGCCATGGCCGCTGGGCCTGCGCGTCCGGAGCCTGTTGCTCCGCAGCGGGAGGGGCCACAACAGTGAGAGAGGCCCTTGTACCGCAAAAAAAAAAAAAAAAAAAATGAGCTGAGGTGCTGAATAGACATTTTTCCAGAGAAGACATACAAATGGCCAACAGGCATGTGAAAAAATGTTGAACATCACTAATTATTAGAGAAATGCAAATCAAAACCACAGTGAGATATCACCTCACACCCATTAGAATGGCTGTTATCAAAAAGGCAAGAAATAACAAGTGTTGGAGAGGATGTGGAAAAAATGGAAACCTCATACACTGCTGGTGGGAGTGTAAATCCGTGCAGCCACTATGGAAAACAGTATGGAGATTCCTCAAAAAATTAAGAATAGAACTACCACATGTCCAGATATCCTACTTCTGAGTATTTATCCAAAGAATATGAAAATACTAATTTGAAAAGATATATGCACCCCTCTGTTCATTGCAGCATTATTTACAATAGCCAAGATAGGAAAACAACCTAAGGTGGTCATCAATGGATGAATGGATAAAGAAGGTGTGAGATATATATATATATATATATACACACACAGTGGAATACCATTCAGCCACTAAAAAAAAAAAGACGAAATCTTGCCATCTGTGACAACACAGATGGACCTTGAGGGTATTAGGCTAAATGAAGTTAAGTCAGGTGAAGAAAGATGTACCTTATGTTTTCACTCATACATGGAATATGTTTTAAAAATTAAAAATAAAATAACTGAACAAACCAAACCAAACACACACATGGATACAGAGGACCGAGTAGTGGTTACCAGCGTGGCAGGGTAGTGGAGGGAGTGTGAAATGGATGAATGGAGTCAACTGTATGGTGATGGATGGAAACTTAAACTTTTGATCATGAGCATGCTCATGAGTGTATAATCATTAGTGTATACAGAAGTAGAAATATAATGTACTCATGAAACTTATATTATGAACCAATATTACTCTCAGTAAATTTTTTAAAAGTTCAATGTGTTATCCATAGCCTCATCTATATCAGTAGTAAAAAGTGTTGAATAAGAGTTTTTAAGATTTTAGCCCTAGACACCAGGAAAAAATGTTTTAAAATAAACATGAGAAGACATTTGGAAAATAATTTTGTTGACAACTTTATTTTCAGATTTCTAGTTTGAGATGTAAGTTAACATTTTTATATGTCTGTCTCACTTTTTCTTTCTTCTCAGGGATCCATCTGTCTCTAAGTCTATAGAACGAATCTTTAAAATCTGGGAAGATAGAAATGTATACCCAGAAGAAATGATTATGGCGTTAAGAGAAGCTTTGAGTAAGTATTTTTTTCTCTCCTAAAAGAAAGATTGAGTCATTGTTCAGTCTTTAAAATTATATATATATATTTTATAGATTTGGTCCTTTTGCTTAATAACGAAAAATAAACTTTTGGATCTGGCCCTGTTTGTTTAAAATTAAATAATTGTAAAAATCGGTTTGCATTAAAATTTAAGTAGAATTGGTTTGGGGGAGGGTTGAATTTCGTTTTTATTGACTAAAGAAAGTAAAGCATATTAAGTGATGTTGACCATCTAATTATTTTCCTGCATTTGCTTTACTTCAGTTGAGTGCTTTAAACTGTTCATCTTTTGTGTTTAATAATTACTGCCCTGTCCTCTTACTTATGGGACAATTTTTGGACAGGGTTTCAGTTTTCAGTAAGCTGTTGGGTAGTAAGCATGTATTGGCATTCTTCGGTCTCTCTTTTGGTTTAGATTTGCAGTAAGTTGTGTACTGGTGTTATTTAAATTACTTAGTTCCTATGTATTAGATACGTGTAATTAAGTCATTGAATAGCAGTAGGTGATATCTGATACCATGACCATAATTTGACTAGAAATTTGCTTTAAAAATAGCATCTTCTAAGAAGCTGTTAAATTCTTCATTTGAATGTGTTACCTGGTGTTTTTAAGCTTCTACCCTATTCTCAAAATTTGTTATTTCATTGATGTAAAATCATGTTTATTTATCAGCTTCTTAGATCTGGTGGGTGTTTTTATCTTTTTATAAAAATGAAAGAAAAGGAAAGAAAGAAACAACACACAGTCTCGGATTGCCTTTTTTCATGCTTCAACTTTGACACTGAAGTGGACAGACAGAACAGCTTCCCATAACGCCAGATTGCAAAAACTGAAATGTTTTCCAGGTACCACTTTCAAAACTCAGAAGCAGCTGAAAGAAAATCTGAACAAACAACCGAATAAGCAGTGGAAGAAATCACAAAGTAAGGAACAAAATCTCAACTAATATAAATTACCTCCTCTTTTTGGAGCAGAAGAAAATGTAGACCATTTGACATCGTACCTGGCATAAACCATGGGCAAGCCTGTGTTTTGCAGGCCTGGGAGGCTCCCAGTGACTTGCACTAAACAAGCCATCATGGAGTTACTTCTTTAAAAAAATAAAAATAGAACTACTTTTAAACAAAGGAAATGCAGAAAAAGGGTTTAAATGAGTGAAGATTCAAGAGTAGTTGGGGGATTGAAAGAAGAAAAAAATACGTGATAGTGCCCAGGCTAACTTTCAGGTTCAAGGATATGTGAAGTTAGAGGCAGCTGGCATTAAACAACAGAGCTGAAGAGGAGACTAGGCATTAAGAAGCCTTTCTGTGGGAGCCATGAAATCCTTCAGATTTGGGGATATACTCTACCAGATTAGACATGGGCCTCAAATCCTGGCCAGAAGCTCATTCTCTAACAGGAGCTCCTGCTGTGTTTATCATGTTTACCCAGCATGAGATCAAGGGAGTGGAATACTGCATGTGATAGGCTGCTGTGGGCCAAACTGAGGAATATTGAGAAAGACTTGAAGGTGTGGAGGGAACAAGGTAAAAGACAGTGAGAATTGGGAGGTGAAACAAGACACTTGGGATGGTTTTGCTCCAGCAAGCATGTGATATTCATCATGATTAAGGGAATCCTCTCACATCCTTTTGGTCGTAAGTTGCATGCTTAGGAACAACAAGAGTCATCGTTTCAGCCAAAGTTCAACCACAGTGGTATTGTACTTAGAACTTTCCCTGCCTATTTTTGCTATGAATTGAGTCAGCAGAAAAAGAAATCCAGAATTAAATACATAGGAATAGAGTTGATGCTTCTAAGTAAATTTTCTTCAGCCAGTGTGCAGGATTAATTGGATGTCCTGCTCCTGAACACTCTTAATTTGAGGTGTTAAGATCCTCTTACACTCAGACTAGGCAAAAAGGTACTTCATGTATCTCAGTATCTCCAAATCAATAATTCTAGGACTTCAGACTTACAGGGTATGTTGGAGGTAAGTAGGTTAGACCTATCTAAATAGTGTATTTTTATATTTACCATGCTTGGGAGTGTTCAGATTTCATATTCCACTATTCTAGGAATTATACCATGATTTAAATGTGCATGTTCGACATATATTCAAAGAGTACACCCTTAACTATAAAACTGGAAATTTTCCTGAATATTAGTCAACATTTTGTGTCTATATTCTTAAATGACCTTTTGTTTAATTCCAACAGCATCCACGAATCCAAAAGCTGCTCTCAAGTCTAAGATAGTTGCTGAATTTCGAGTAAGTTACAGAATATGTTCAACATACCAAAATATTATTCACCCCTTTTGTGTCAGCTTTCTGTATAGTCCATCCTGAAAGATTTATTCTTATTCAGTTATACATCAGTTATATTTTAAACATGTTCAGACTGTCTAAAACTTAAAAGAGTTTTATCTGTATCTCTAAAGGACGAAGTAAGCTTCTTCTGAAGTATCTATTACCAGCTGAATTTTGTGTTGAATCCCAACAAGGGATTCATCTTTCTGTAAAACTGTATTAAATTAAAATTTGCTTAAAGTTAACATAATAAGACCATTTATCTAGTTAAAATTTAAAGAAGATATAAGTGGACCTTTGTCTGTTTCAATCTTAACTCTGTATCCATAAATTAGCATAAATTAGCTTTGAATAAATAAGGAAAAGTTCCTTTTAAAGTATGTAACTGAAAATATGGTTTTGACATGAGAATTGATGTTGATATTTGATATCCCTGATTATGAGGAAATATGAAGGGTTTTTGCCTCTCGTGACTTTGTTAGGTTTTATTCATGTTTTACTTCAGTGTGGAAAGGTAGAATAAGTGGATGATTTCATAAATTAAATATGACCCTGGTCTGTGTTCAGTCTCAGGCCCTCATTGAAGAGCTGTTGCTGTACAAGCGCTCAGAAGATCAGATAGAATTGAAAGAAAAACAGCTGTCAACTATGAGGGTGGATGTGTGCAGCACAGAAACTCTCAAATGCTTAAAAGGTAATACCTACATCCCTTTAAATAGAATAAGTCGGATTTTCTTTCTAGATATGTCATCTTCAAGTGATCAGACTGACTTCTTGCATAAAGACCTCACATTATAGAGAATAGTTGTGGTACCTCTTTCCCAGGTGGTGATTTCATGCATGTCAATTTCATAAGTAAATTCCTAGCCTTCAAATTGTACACCTTAAACAATGTTATATGCCAATTATATCTCAATAAAGCTGGAGAAGAAGTAAATTTTTAAAAAATTTTTTAAATAGTAAATTCTGTCCTTTTCCCCACTTCTAGTCCTTTCTTGATGTATTGGATTATGATAGGGGTATTTCACACGAGTGATTAACTGGTTTGGCTGTGCTCTTCAATAAGGTCATTGTAGGGAATTCCCTGGTGGTCCAGTGGTTAGGATGTGGCACTTTCACTGCTCTGGGCCTGGGTTCGATCCCTGGTCAGGGAACTAAGATCCTGCAAGCCACATGGTGCAGCCAAAACAATAATAAATAAATAAGGTCACTGTAATGCCTCATAAAATCTAGTGACTTGCTCTCTTTTCCTTACATTGTAGATTATAAATAATAATCATTAATTTATTAGAATGTAAATCTCATGAAAGTAGAAATTATCCTTATTTGTTCTTGCTGTATCCTAGTGCCTAGAGCAATACCTGGCACATAATAGGCATTCGATAACTATTTTTGAAATAATGAGTAAATGACTACCAGCTATTTGTTTTGGCACCTATTTTGTTCTTGTACCATGCTTTAAATTTAACATATGTTATCTAATTTAGTCCTCACAACAACTCAGAAGCATGTTAAAAACCTCTGTTTTGGACATGAGAAATCTGAGGCTTCATAAGGAGATAAGAAGCTTGCCCAAGTTACACAGCTGATAAAATGCAAAGCCTAAATTTATATCCACACCTAAGGCCATATTCCAACATCACTGGGAAAAAAGTACTTAGGAGAGTAAGAAACAGTTTACAATGTCATACAGTGTTACTATTGTTGAAAAAGAATTCATGGTACTCTTCTAATATCAAATTACCAGAGATCTTCAGATAGGAAAGAATAATCTTTAAGCCTGATACACAAAGAAGTCACTTTATCTTTATTTTTCTTTTTTTTTTCTTTTTTTTTTTTGCGGTACGCGGGCCTCTCACTGTTGTGGCCTCTCCCGTTGCGGAGCACAGGCTCCGGACACGCAGGCCTAGCGGCCATGGCTCACGGGCCCAGCCGCTCCGCGGCATGTGGGATCTTCCCGGACCGGGGCACAAACCCGTGTGCCCTGCATCGGCAGGTGGACTCTCAACCACTGCACCACCAGGGAAGCCCTGTCTTTACTTTTCTGAACCTCTGTTTTTTCATCTAAGAGATATATCTTATTATAGTCTATAGTATAAAAGTTAATGGTATAAGTGTACAGAATTGAGCCTCGTTCCATTATTCCTAAGTAGCAGTGTGACATCAAATTTGTGAATAAAAGCAGTCAACAAACTTTCATTTAGTTGAACTTTCTTTCTTTACCTTAATTACAAGTGTCTTCATCATGCACTCTTGCTTCACTACAGCAGGATCACACAAACCATTTAAATAATCTGTTTGGGATTTTTGTGATTTAGAGAAGCTTCTTTAAGGTGTAACTATGAGACTAAGAATATTACAGAATACTTCCTCTTGTTATTTTAGATAAGACAGGTGGGAAGAAATTCTCCAAAGAATTTGAAGAGGCAAGTGCCAAGCTGGAGGAATTTGTGAATGGACTAGATAAGCAGGTGAAAAATGGGCCCTCACTAACAGAAGCACTTGAAAATGCTGGAATTTTCTATGAAGCACAGTACAAAGAAGTAAAAGTGGTGGCCAATGTAAGTAATGATTAAAGCTGTCTTACATCAATTGCTTACCATATATCTGTGACTGTTTATATGTGTTATCTAACTCTATTAGGATAAGTATTATTATCTCTAGTTCACAGATGAAGAAGTTACTTTTATTTTTATAAATTTATTTATAAATTTATTTATTTTTTGGCTGTGTTGGGTCTTCGTTGCTGTGCGCGGACTCTCTCTAGTTGCGGCTAGCGGGGGCTACTCTTCGTTGCAATGCGGGGGCTTCTCATTGCAGTGGCTTCTCTTGTTGCGGAGCACGGGCTCTAGGCGTGTGGGCTTCAGTAGTTGCAGCACATGGGCTCAGTAGTTGTGGCACACGGGCTTAGTTGCTCCGCAGCATATGGGATCTTCCGAGGCCAGGGCTTGAACCCCTGTCTCCTGCATTGACAGGAGGATTCTTAACCACTGCGCTACCAGGGAAGTCCCAAAGAAGTTACTTTTGAAGAGGGTTAGTAACCTTGTACAAGGTAGTATTATAGCTAGCAAGTGAAGGTGTCTGAATTAAGACCTCGGTCTTTTTGATGCTAAAGCTCGTGAATACCCTGACCATTAAGCTTTGCTAAAGCCTCATGTGTTAGTGTTTCAGTGGGAGTGTGCCAAGTTACTGTTACGGGATATAAAATTGGGCAGAAGTATGTATATATATATTTTTAAACCCAGGATACTAGATGGAAACATTGTTTCTGAATTTCATCAACTCAATTAAGGAACCTCTTTCTCCCCACCTCAACTGGAAGAGGGGTTGATAATTCGACATTTGTCTAATGGCCCCTGAAAGAAACTGTTTTGTACTTTATTTTAATTTTTTTTTAGTTTTAATCACTATATATGGTTATAAAAGTATATAATACTTTAAGTACTTTTTTTTTTGGCTGCACCACTCAGTTTGTGGGATCTTGGCTACACCACCCAGTTTGTGGGATCCCGAACCAGGGATTGAACCTGCGCCCTCGTCAGTGAAAGCAGGGAGTCCTAACCACTGGACCTGTAGGGAATTCCCAGTATATAGTACTTTTTTTCTTTTTAATAAATTTATTTATTTATTTTTGGCTGTATTGGGTCTTCATTGCTGCGCATGGGCTTTCTCTAGTTGAGGCAAGCGGAGGCTACTCTTCGTTGCAGCGTGTGGGCTTCTCACTGCGGTGGCTTCTCGTGCAGCATGGGCTCTGGGTGCACGGGCTTCAGTAGTTGTGGCGCACAGGCTTAGTTGCTCTGCGGCATGTGGGATCTTCCGGGACCAGGGCTCAAACCTGTGTCCCCTGCATTGGCAGATGGATTCTTAACCACTGCACCACCAGGGAAGTCCCCAAGGTATTCACACTTTTAATTTCTGATTTCAACTCCACTACTCACTCCACTTTTTTATACTCATCATTTCCTTGATCAAAACTTCTCAGGGATTCTGCAAGACAGGTCAGCTCCTTTCCCAGGTATAACTCCCTTTCTGCATACTCCTAACCTCATTTTTCTCTACCCTGCCTCATTACTTCTTACTCTTACAAAACCTTTTCCTTGTTACTGGTTTATACCTTTGTGTTCCTTTACTATTCATTTTATAGGAGTCCCAGGAGGGAGAGACACTGAACAGGAGTGATTAGTTTACCATTTTTACTCAAAAGACCATTTTATAATTTTTGAGAAGTGAACCATCGTTACTTATTTATGAAATTATATAAAATCATTTAGTCTGCTTTGGAGGATCCTTAGCAAATGGCTGGGAGAAGTTTGTTCAGCAAGTATTCATTGAGCACACATAATTGCAATTCTGTGTAATAAATGCTATAATGAAGGTGACTATAGGGTGCTAAGAGAACAGATTGAATAGGTACTTTAGCTAATTTGGGAGTGGGAATGGAGGATATGGAGAAATTTTTTCCCAAAGGAGCTAAACTCTAAAGTTGCAGTAATTAGCTAAATGAAAGACCATATTCTCTGAAGAGCATTTTCAAAGCATGGGAATGAAAGAGAGCATGGCAAAATTGGTGGACCTGAAAGTAGTTTCTTATAGCTAGGCATTTATGAGGAAGTGATAAATAAAACTGGAGAGGGAGTCAAGAACATGGTCCTGAAAGGCCTATATTTATTCTAAGGTCTTTGAATTTTACCCTGAAAGCAGTGGAAGGCAGTTGTAGGATTTTAATTTTGCCGATGATGTGATCAAGTCTGCATTTTGGAATCAAGATAGCAGAATGGAGAATAGGAGACTATTAAAGGTAGGGAGACAAGTTAGTAGGTTATTGAAATAATCCAGGTTGACTTTTGTGGAAACAGTTAAACCTTAAAGCAATATTCTCAAAAAGATTTTGACCACAGTCCATATGAAAGAAAGATTTTACATGGAAACTAAGAACCATACACACGTGCACATATACAGCAAAAGTTTCACAAAATAAAACTTACTCTTGTTATATGCAGTACACTGGGAGATATTCTTTCTTCTATATTATTTCATTTCCTATACTTTTTCTGATTTTTTAAGATGAATATTTAGATAATTGATTTTCAGCTTTTTTAAACTATGTATATTTAACACAGTAAACTTCCCTCTAAGCTGCATCTCACAAGTTTTTTGTTTGTTTGGTTTTGGCCGTGCCAGGTCTTAGTTGTGGCATGCAGGATCTTCGTTGTGGTATGCGGGATCTTTTAGTTGCGGCATGCACGAGCTTTAGTTGCGGCATGCAAACTCTTAGTTGAGGCATGTGGGATCTAGTTCCCTGATCAGGGATTGAACCCGGGCCCCTTGCATTGGGAGCTCGGAGTCTAAGCCACTGGACCACCAGGGAAGTCCCACATCTCACAGGTTTTTATACTTAAATGTGTCTTTTACAAACAGCATATAGTTGGATCTTGGTTTTGTTTTATGCTTATTGTTTTTTAATCAAATCTGACACTCTTAACTTATTGCCTTAAATTAAATTATCTTAATTTAATATTACTATCTTAATATTGTTATAATAAAACCTTAAATTAATATTCTGTTACTTCATGTATAATGTAAGAACCTTAACAGTAGTAGGATTCCCTTCCCCCAGGTCTTTCTGCTATTGTTAACTATTTTACTTATGTATATTTTATGTGGTGTAATTTTTATTATTTTTCTTAAACAGTGAGTAGACTTTTAAAGAAATTAATTTATATTTACTATTTCTAGTGCTTTTCATTCCTTTTTGCAGATCCATGTTTCCCTCTGGGATCATTTTCCTTCAGCCTAAAGTCTTTAACATTTCTTATAGTGCAGGACTGTTGGTGATGAATTTCTCAGTTTTTGTTTATCTTAAAATGTCTTTATTTTACCTTCATTTTTGAGAAGTGTTTTCACTGGATAAAGAATTATATAAGTTGGCAGTTTTTTTCTTTCGTTACCTGAAAATGTTTCCTTACCTGTCATCCCTTGAGAAGTCAGCTGTGCCTAGATTTCTTCTTTGTGCTTATCCTGCTACAAAGGGATAAAAGGGGTTCACTGACCTTTTTGGATCTGTGGTTTGATATTGTTCATCAGTTTTAGAACCTATTCGACAATTATCTTTTAAAATATTCCTTCTTTTTCATTCACTCTCTTTTCCTTCTGGGACTCCAGTTATACGTCCCATGTGTTCTTAGATTTCTGTCCTGTTCATTCTTTTTTCTCTCTGGACTTATTTTTGGCTACTTTATATTTACTTGTCTTCAAATATTCTTTGTTCTACTAAGCCCAGTCTGCTGTATTTTTCAGTTCTAGAATTTTCATTTCGTTCTTTCTTAGAGCTCCTTTTCTTTGTTGAGATTTCCCATCTATTCATCCGTTCTTCATCTTTTCCTAAAAATTCTTTAACGTAGTATTTGTAATCACTGTCTTAAAGGCCTTATATGTTAATTCCAGTATCTGGGTCATTTCTAGGTGTACTCCTATTGACTGTTTTTTCTGTGATGTGTGTGTGTGTGTACTTTAATCATACCTATATATGCTATCTGTTTGCTTGTCTAAGAATTTATTTTATAGGAGACCTTCTGGGTGATACTTGTGGAAACTGTGAATTGTATCATTTTACCTTTAAAAAGTGTTGAGGTTTTTTTCTGGCAATCAGTTAAATTATCAGTGGATCACTGTGATGTGAAGGCTTGGTTTTAGGTTTGTTTGGACATAACCCTTAGTCCTGGGACATGATCCTTACTCCTAATCAATGGCCTTTGTGGGGTTTTAATAGGAAGTGAAGGTGTTTACTAAGCCTCTCTAAATTGACAGTGCATAAACTCTAAACTCTTTGCCTGGCACTGGGCAGCTGCTGAAATCACTGCTTAGGTCTTTAACTTCATAGCTTCCTTGGAGATAGCATCAAAGGAACTATTTCCACCATTCAGATTTATATGTTTATATGTTTTTATTGTTATATATTTTAATTATACACATACATATTCTATAGTTGTTTTATGTAGTCAGTATTTATTTAGTGTTATTAGCCTTTTTATTTTACTGCATTTGATTTGCTATTAATATTTTTATCTTTGGTTTCAGTAGTTATACAGTGATGTGCCTAGGTGTAGTGTTCTTCGTATTCATCTGGTTTAGGGTGTGCAGAACTTTTTGAGTCCGTGGTGTATTAATTTACTAGGGCTGCTATAACAAAGTACCTGAGAGTGGCTAGCTCAAACTACATTAATTTATTGTCTCATACTGTAAGGCTGTAAGTCCAAAATCAAGGTGTTATTAGCAGGGTTGATTCTTTCTGAGGGCTGTGAGGGAAGATTCTGTTCCTGGCTTCTCCTGTTTAACTTGTAGATGGCTGTTTCTTCCCTATGTCTCTTCACATTGCCTTCCCTCTGTTCCCAAATTTTCACTTTTTTGTTAAGGATACCAGTCATATTGGATTAGGGCCCATCCTAATGACCTTGTTTTAACTTGATTACCTCTGTAAAAACTCTGTCTCCAAATAAGGTCACATTCTGAGGTATACAGTTAGGACTGTCAGTGTATGATTTGAGGGGCACAATTCAACCCATAATGAGTAGCTTAATGTTTCTTATAAATTTTGGGATGTTTTCTTGCCAAGTATTGTTTCTATTCCATTATATCTCTTCTCCTCCTGGAGCTCTATTAATTTGTATACTAGATCACATCAGTGTTCCAAATGTCTTTTTATGTTAGTTTCTGTATTTTCTATCCTTTTCTCCTCGGTGCTTCCCTTCTAGATATTTTCTATTAACCAGTCTTCTAATTCATTAATTTTCTCTTCTGCTGAATCTTATCTATTGTTTAACCCATCAGTTAATTTAGTTGGCTTATTTTTCAGTTCTAGAATTGCCATTTGATTTTTCTTCAGAAATAATTCAATTTTTCTGGTAAAATTCTGTCAGTCTATTTTCATTTTTTCCTCTCTCATTTTTTTTCAGTCTTCTTTGTTTTATTTTGTAACACTCTCAAACTTAAAGAAATAACTTAAGTATATTATGAAGACCTTTTTGTGGGGGGGAGTCATTTGAAAATAAGTATAACTGATTCACTTTGCTGTACAGCAAAAACGAACACAACATTGTAAAGCAGCTATACTCCAATAAAAATTAATTAAAAAAAGAATGAAGATAAGTAAATATATACATAAATAAAAATAAACACACACCCCCAAAAAAAGAAAAAAAAGTTGCTGACACCCCATTACCCACAAATATTTTCATGAGTATTTTCCTCCAAGACAATTATTTTCTCCTTCATAACCATAAGGTGTAGCTGTTTAATCATGAAATTAATTGATACATTTCATGCATTATTATCTAATCCTCAGCCCCTATTCAAATTGACCACTTTTTATAACAAAAGCTCCTGTCCAGAATCAGAGGTTTCATTTATTGCATTTCCATTTTCCATTGATCTGGAACAGTTCCTCAGTCTTTTCTTTAATTTTCATGACCTAAATATGTTTGGAGATTACAAGTCAAATAGTTTGTCCAGTGTCCCCCAATTTGGATTTATATGATGTTTCTTTTTGATCAGATTGAGGTTATATATCTTTAGTAGGAATATCACAGAAGTGATTGTGTTCTTCTCATTTCATCCTTTCAGTTAGCACACAAGTTTGATTTGTCTTACTACCTGTAACATTCCCTTTCGTATCTTATTAGTGTGGCATCTTCCCAGCTTGTCCACTGAAAAGTTTTCACTTGGTCATTGCTGTGGGTTGAATTGTGTACCCCAGAAGATAATGTTGAAGCCCTAACTCTCTGGTACACGTGCAAATGACCTTACTTGGAAATAGGGTCTTTACAGATGTACTTAAATTAAGATGAGGTCATTAGGATGAGCCTTAATCCAATATAACTGGTGTCCTTGTAAGAAGACGGAAATTTGGATACAGATGCACACAGGAATAATATCATGTGACAACCAAGACAGATATTGTAGTGATGCATCTGCAAGCCAAGGAATTCCAAGGGTTGATGGCCACCACCAGAAGCTAGGAAAAGGCAGGGAAGGATTCTGCTCAGTTGTAGAGGGATCATAGCCCTGCTCACACTTTGATTTTGGACTTTTAGCCTCCAGAATTATGAGACAATAAATTTCTGTTGTTTTAAGCCACTCAGTAATAAAGTACCACAACACTAGGAAACCATACACTAATAAGTGTCTTGTGGGGAGGTGTTTTGAAACTATGCAAATATTTTGTTCCTCTTCAAAGTTTCAGTTTATTCATTTATTTATATCACTATGGACTCAGTCGTATTTAGTCAGTGTTCTAATTCATTACTAACTACTGATTCATTGCAAAATAATTATTTTGATGCTCAAATTGTCCCAGTGGGAGCTCCTTTCAAGCCGCTTTCTGTGTTCTTTTGACATATCCCCATCATTTTTTGAGCGTTTCCAGGTTCATCTTGCACTTTTCTGTCCAGCCCGGGAATCAGTCATTTCTCCAAAGAGCCTTGGTTCCTTTTAGTGAAAAACCATATTTTGAAACCAAGATCTGAGTACTAGGTGTACTTATTACTATTGGGATATCACTGCTTCCAGACCATATCAGTGTACAGAGGTAGGAAATATGTGTGTGTGTGTGTGTGTGTATTTAACCTGTATACACACATTTACATCTATATATATTTCTGTATCTGTCTATATATGTCAGAAACCATGAGTTCACACTATTATCTCCAATCCCAGTCTAACACTACAAGGTTCATTCTAGTTTTCTCCGTTCCCACATTTATAATTGCTTTTTCTAAAAATGTAAAATCTTGCTCCCCTTATCTTCAACATAATCACTTATTTGATCATTGCCCATGTGTATAGCCAGTTTTCCAGCACTTCCATCCCTCCCAGCCATCTCTGTTGGCTTTCTTTTTATCTAACTTAGGCTTCAACATCCCATGCAATGCCTTCCTCCCATACAGTCATTTTCCTCACCCTATTTTGGCTCCGTTACCTAACCTAGGCAACCAAGGCTTCCCTTCAACTCTTGCTAACGAATTTTGGACTGAATTGTTCAAGATGGGATTTTCTATATTTTCTTGAACGTATAAATCATAGCTATTTGGGTTTTGCTAGGTAATTCCAATGTTGGCTATACTTGTTTTGAGTCTGTTCATAGTGTCTGTCTTTTCTTTCATCTCTTGGCATGCTTGCTAATTTTTTATTGAATACTGAACATTGTATATGAAAATACTTCTGGAGTCTCAGTGATTTCTCTTCCTGCAGAAAGGATTCACCCTTTCCTTTGCTAGGCAGATATTGTGAGAGCTTATCATATATATATTTTAAAATTTATTTATTTTTTATGTATTTATTTTGGCTGCGTTGGGTCTTCATTGCTGTGCACAGCTTTCTCTAGTTGCAGTAGGCGGGGGCTACTCTTCACTGCGGTGCACGGGCTTCTCTTGTTGCAGAGCACAGGCTCTAGGCACACAGGCTTCAGTAGTTGTGGCACGCAGGCTCAGTAGTTGTGGCACGCGGGCTCTAGAGCACAGGCTCAGTAGTTGTGGCACATGGACTTCGTTGCTCCATGGCATGTGGGATCTTCCCAGACCAGGGATCGAACCCGTGTCCCTTGCATTGGCAGGCGGATTCTTAACCACTGTGCCACCAGGGAAGTCCAAGAGCTAATCATATTAATCAAATCTGAAACTGAACTGACTTCAGGCTGAATTGCAGTTTGGGCAAACTTTTGATTTTCTGTGGTTCATCCAGCTTCTAAGTCACAGATTTTTTCCCACTGAGAGCCTACGACATCACTAGGGCCCCTCCATCGTTGTGTGATTTGAATGCTAATCCTTGTCTCTTCTGCACCATGAGTCTATGTTTAACTCCGCTTTGCTTTTCAGAATTTTTCTGCTTGACTTCAATTCCCTCTTAAGCAAGCTTCATAATTCAGCAAATATCTTTTTTTAATTGGAGTATAGTTGATTTACAGTGTTCTGTTAATTTCAGGTGTACAGCATAGTGATTCAGTTATACATATGTTTGTTCTTTTTCAGATTATTTTCCCCTGTAGGTTATTACAGAATATTGAGTAAAGTTCCCTGTGCTATACAGTAGGTCCTTGTTGGTTATCTATCAGCAAACATCTTGAAGGAAAAGCAATAGCATATTGTTGAGCCAGTTCTGTCCTTCCTCTTTCATCAAAATTTTGTCCTTTCTAATTTTTTCTAATTTATCTCTACAGGTCAGCAAGACTTTTTAAAGTTCTCCTTTTTTCTTTATATTATTTAGTAGTAACCCTCTGCCTTTTCCTTTTGCCTGAATTCTCAAATTCTTGCCTAACTCCCCAAAATCAGCAGGACCCTGAGAGAAAAAGCAACTGCAGAATGTCAGCTTGACTCTCCTCATGGTTTCCCCCTGCTATAGAATTTGCCACTTGGGTTTTTGTTGCCTTAGCACTCTACAGTACATTCAAATATGTGTGTGTGCACGTGCGTGCGTGCGTGTGAGTGTGTATAGATATGTATGTGTATATATCTGGCTTTTCTAGTTGTTCTTGATGGGAGCATTTGCTGTGCTACAAACTACTCAATTATGAAACAAAATCTCAATTCTAGCATATTATTTTCCATTCCACTCCATTTTTAAAATAATGCTTCTTGTGCAGCCAACCAAAATGATGCCACAATCTAATGTTCCAAGACCCTTAACAAAAAAAAGAAAAAGACACACAGCTTCAAGACACTGGCAATTAAGATAATCAGATGAATAGGATTTAAGCCAGATGATCAAGGTTAACAACAACAGTGGTACATTGTATTGATTGTATGTACCCTTGATATGATGTGATGACAATCACACTTTACCTCTGTGGTCTTCCTCCCCAAAACCTATAACCCCAGTCTAATCATGAGAAAAACATTAGACAAACCTCAGTGAAGAGACAGTCTACAAAATACCTGACCAGTACTCTTCAAAACTGTCAAGTTCATCAAAAACAAGGAAAGTCTAACAAACCGTCACAAACAAGAGAAGCCTAGGGGATGTGACTACTAAATTATGGGATCCTGGAATGGAAAAAGAACATCAGATAAAAACTGAGGAAATACACATAAAGTATGGGCTTTAGTTAATAATAATTATCAAAATTGGTTTATTAATTGTGACAAATGTATCATGCTAATGTTAGGTGTTAATAATAGGGAAAATTGGATGTGGGTTATATGGGAACTCTATTTTATCTTCACAGTAATTTTGTACACCTAAAACTTTTTAAATAAACAGTTTCTTTTTAAAAAAAAATCAATAGTATTTAACCTCTCAGGCTATGCTTTATTTATTGATTTGATTTTGTCTTCTTAGTCATTGCTGTATCTCCAGTACCTAGAAGAGTGGCCAGCACATTTAGGCTCTTGATAAATATTGGTTGCTTGGAGAGATACAGTGGAGCAAGGGAGGATGAATTGCAGATAACTTCTAAGTCTCTAACTTGGGCAGCTGTGGATGGTAATATTGACTTAGGGGATATAAAAAGCAGAGATTGGAAACTACTCCATGCTTGACAGATGATATTTTCTTGTTTTATACCAGTGATATAGTTAATAATAATGAAGAAATCTGATCAAGTCAAAATGGTAGCTTCTTGGTTACTTCTCAGAGGAGTAAACTCTTCTTTTTCTTTTAGGCATATAAAACCTTCGCTAATCGAGTGAACAATTTAAAGAAAAAGCTGGATCAATTGAAGTCAACCCTTCCTGATCCTGAGGAATCACCAGTCCCTTCCCCAAGCATGGATGCTCCCTCCCCAACTGGCTCTGAGTCTCCTTTTCAAGGAATGGGAGGTGAGGAATCCCAGTCACCAACCATGGAGAGTGAGAAATCTGCCACACCTGAGCCTGCAACAGATAATCGTGATGTGGAAGACATGGAACTCTCAGATGTGGAAGATGATGGGTCAAAAATCATTGGTATGTCCTATATGATTAGTAGACAACTTGCTCCTTATCTGTTTTGCCTTCCCCACCAATAAATCTATCACAGGCAGGTATTAAAAGATGGTTTAATCCTCATAAAATTAGAACACCAAGGTAGTAGTATTGTCTGTAGAGCAGTGGTTCAGGATTTGGTATGCCACGTACGTTGAGAATCATTGCTTAAGATCTGTGCTGTTCAGGGAATTCCCTGGTGGTCCAGTGGTTAGGAGTCCGTGCTTCCGCTGCCAGGGACCCAAGATCCTGCAAGCGACGTGGTGTGGCAAAAACAAAAACAAAACAAAATACACACTGGATTCTAGGAACTTGGTGCTTTGAAAAAGAGTGAAAATATCTCAATAATTGTTTATATTTATAACTTATTAAAATGAAAATATTTGGGCTATATTGAGATAAGTAAAATATATAATTAAAATTAATTTTACCTGTTTTTCTTTTTTTGATATGGTTACTAGAAAATTTAAACTTACATATGTGGCTTGAATTACATTTCTTTTGAACAGCAGTGCTCTAAAGGGAGGGCCACTTATGCTGGAATTCCTTATTCTCTGTCACTCTTGATCTTCAAGATTCCAAAGCCACATTTTGTTAACCACACTTTCAGAATTAACCTGGATTGGTGAACTGTTTCTCTGACATCCCCAGCTTTTATAATTATTCTTATTAGGCAGTTTGACTTAGGTTGAATTTAATGAACTATCCACATAGTGCATTGCCTTTAAAGTATTAAGAGGAAAGTATTGCAGAGGCATCAAGAGTTAAAACATTGCATTAGTGCCTGATTGCACCCCCAGTAGACCAATTTCAGGAGGCCAAAGGATAATACATTAACATATGTACAGAGTTTCTGTTTCTTAGAAAGCTCTCAGGTTAATAATGGCAAAGAAAAGACAGGACAATTTATGACATAAATATTACTGAAAGACAGAACACAAATGTGTACCAAATAATAACATGCTTCCAGAAATGTACAAATTTAATATACAGATACTAAGAAGATGTAAAGAAATCATTAAATGTAAGATAAAAGATGCATTTGGGGAATTCATTTTAAGCAGCTATTAAAGGTGGGAAGGTTCATAAATGATAAAGAGCATGACTTTTTAAAAAAATCATGAATGATTTTTCTGTAAAGCATAGTACTTTTTAGGAAATATTGGGACATGTTGGAAGGAGAGTCTGGAAAGTAGTAAGATGCAATACTATCTCTTTTCTTTTTTTAAACAGTAGAAGACAGGAAGGAAAAACCTGTGGAGAAGTCAGCTGTATCCACTGCTGTACCTACAAAGCCAACAGAAAGTATCTCAAAGGCCTCTTCATGCACTCCAGTGCCTGTGACCATGACAGCAACCCCACCTCTTCCAAAGCCTGTGAATACTTCTCTTCTCTCCCCTACTCCAGCACTGGCTTTGCCAAACCTGGCTAATGTGGATCTGGCAAAGATCAGTTCCATCCTTAGCAGCCTGACATCAGTCATGAAAAATACTGGTAAGTAGCCCTAGTAAAGAAGATAAAAGGCTTATTTCCACCTTTCTAATTGAACCATCAGTCTGGGTTTTGTTTTTTTTTTTTAATTAAAAGTAACTTTTTAATTAAAAAATAAAAATAGGGATTTCCCTGGCGGTCCAGTGGGTAAGACTCCACGCTCCCAGTGCAGGGGGCCTGTGTTCCATCCCTGGTCGGGGAGTTAGATCCCACATGCATGCCGCAGCTAAGACCCAGTGCAGCCATAATTAATAAATAAATACATACATACATACATACCGCTACGTGGTCATCATAGAAAAATTAGAAGATAAGTTAAAAGAATAAAATATCCATAATTCTGCCATCCCAAAGGAAACCACTTGTGTTTAACCTTACAAGTGTGCAAGTGTGCGTGTATATGTGTGTGTGTGTGTGTGTGTGTGTGTGTGTGTGTTTTGGGAAATAAAATGTTAGTAATAATTTTTCTTTCAGTAATTGAAGCATATTGCGTATACAGTCGGTCCTCCATATTCACCGGTTCTGCATCTGCAGGTTCCACATCCAAGGATTCAACCAACCATGGATTGAAAATATTTGGGGGAAAACTTTTTTCAGAAAGTTCCAAAAAGCAAAACTTGAACTTGTCATGCCCCAGCAACTATTTATATAGCATTTACATTGTATTTACAACTATTTATATTGTATTATGTATTATGAGTAATCTAGAGATGATTTAAAGTATATGGAAGGATGGGGACTTCCCTGGCGGTCCAGTGGTTAGGTCTCGGTGCTTTGACTGCCATGGCCCAGGTTTAATCCCTGATCAGGGAACAAAGATCCAGCAAGCCATGTGGCATGGCAAACAAACAAACAAAAATAAATAAAGTATATGGAAGGATGTGCATAGGTTATATGCAAGTACTATACCATTTTATAAGGGACTTGAGCATCCACAGATTTTGATATATTCAGGAGTCCTGAAACCAACCCCCCATGGGTACCGAGGGACAACTGTACTCTTTTGAAAGCAACTACTTAAAATTTAACTACATATCATGGATGTTTTTGTAAGTCATTAAACATTCAGCTATATCATTTAATAGCATTCAATAATTTATGTAAGCCTTTATTATCAGAACATTTAGTGTGTTTCCAGTTTTTCGCTGTTACAAAGAATACTGTAATGAACAACCTTGATGCTAAAATTTTATGCACAACCCTTCTTAAAAGGGTTGATAAGTATATGGGACTTTTTTTAATGGAAGATTTAATGAAGATAAATAAAGTAGAGCTCCTCTACATGCTCATCACTCATCTTCAACACTGTAAACACATGGCCAATCTTGTTTCTGCTATGCCCTATCCAATCCTGATTATTTTGAAGAAAATCCCAATTATTTCATTTCTTCATAAATAACTAAGTATTTCTAAAAGATAAAGACTCCAAAAAATTCAGCATGTAAGTCTTTCAGCATTCAGCATTTAAGTCTTTTCATGTTATAACTAAAATGATCTCCAAAAAACGTACTATTTTATGTACCAAGTATATGAAAGTTCCCATTGTTCCTCAACTTCTCCAACCTGTTTTGTTTTATACTTTGTCAAATTCAGTCTTAAAAAAATTGTTCGTTTGCATTCCTTTGATTAAAGATGTGGTTAAAATTTCTTTCATATGCTTATCATTTTTTTGTGTGAAATACCTGTCTATATTTTTGATTGTTAAAAAAATCAAAAATCATTTCTTCTTTATATACCATTTTTCCTATGTTAAGAATCAACCCAGTATTTTAAAATGTAAACATGTAAAGATTGCTTATATAACCCTCATTTTAAAGTCCATTTCAAAAGGAAATAACTTACTTATCACATAGAATTATGCAGTGGCCCAGTCTGATCATAATTAGCCAGCAATATCTGTTGAGCACTTAGAGGAGTCTGAGGTGTAGGTTCCATTTGGTAGAGAAAAAAGAAATAGGTTCTCTGGTCTCTATTGGGACTCTGAAAAGTAGTAAATACATATGAAAAAAAATAACTTAATACTTATCTAATTTAACAGTGTTCCAAGTAGATAGGAGCAAGTCTTAATCTAATTTTCAGATTTTCTCTTTGTACAAGATGGACAATTTGTGGATCATTCCCAGAAGAATTCCTATTGAACATACCATACTCAATTAAGTGACTGGAAAGTATCATGAATTTATAGGTCATTTTGAATTTCATTTTCTTGAGTTAATCTTTCTGCCACCAGGGGTCAGTCCTGCATCAAGACCTTCTCCAGGAACTCCTGCAAGTCCCAGCAACCTCACCAGTGGTCTGAAAACACCTGCACCTGCCACGACAACATCTCATAACCCTCTAGCAAATATCCTCTCGAAGGTGGAGATCACCCCAGAGAGCATTCTGTCTGCTCTTTCCAAAACCCAGACACAGTCAGCCCCTGCACTGCAAGGTAAACTGACATGCGCTAGAGGGACTTGAATTGTGAATGTTTGTCTCTGGCTTAATCCTGGATTCCATTTCTGAGGAATCCAAAGCTATGAAATGTATAATTCAGAATAATTCATTATTCTCTTTATCATGTACAAACTGACATTTATAGAATTCTGAAATGTCAAAGCTGAAAGAGACTTTAAATGTCCTCTAGTCCGATACTCTCCTCAGGTGAGGAAATTAACACTCAGTGAGGTGATGTGACCTGCTTAAGATCACACATCTGTCTGTTCAGTGAAGAGCTGAGACTAAAAGCCAGATTTCTTGACTGGAGTCCAGTATTCTTTTACTTAAACCATGTATCCCAACCTCTTAGTATAAGTTAGTACATGTTGAGTTCTACACATTTTAATGTTAACTGAAGCTAAAGACAGTAAGAAAGATCAATCTGTCAGAACTCTTATGAGACATGATTATCTCTTTTTTTATGTCCTAATGTTTTATAGAGGCCTCTATAGATATCATACCTTTTTTTATTTTCTGCCTAGCTATTATCGCTACCTTATTTGAACCTGTCTCTTCACCTTTGCTAATTATCTTGTTTTGTGCTAAAACCATCTGCTTCTAACATTTTTTCATAAAGCTTACCTTGCTCTTTGTTCTCAGACCCTCCAGATACCAACCTCAGTATAATTATGCAGTGAATTACAGCTTCAATATAGTGACTTACTCTTTATCAGTAGTTCTCAACCAGGAGCCTCCAGGGGACATTTGGCAATGTCTGAAGACGTTTTTGTTTGTCACAGCTGGGGTCGGGGTCGGGGTGCTATACCTCTAGTGGGTGGAAGCCAGGGATGCTGCTTAACCCTACAATGCATAGGACAGTCCCAACAACAAGGAAGTATCCCGCCCAAATGTCAGTGGTGCTGAGATCCTGCTTTATATGAATAGACAGCAGCAGTACAGGTATCTGTTAATTTTCTTATTTCCTAAACTGTTCTGTAAGTGTATCCGCCAGGCACTGTATTATAGTGAGCTTTGTCTTACCATGTAAGAGAATTTTGTTACACATAACTAAATACTGTGAAATAGTAATCCACAGCTCTACATATTGGAACCCGCAAAATAATTAATGATGATGCTACAGTGCATCTCATACTACTGATTTCAGGGATAATTAGTTTGAGAGATTGGCATGTTTATATGATTTCTACTTTCCACTCCTTCTTCTATCACCATCCTGTAGTTACAGTAAAAATTTTGAACTCGTATTTTAACTTCTTATATAGATATAATACTTAGATCTTAAAGAAGAAGCCTTTTTTTTCAGCAGATTGTAACAATAGTATCATGTGGACCTTCTCATCAGGCAAAATTTGAACAGAACTAGGTGTGTTATGACAAAATGAAAAGTGGGAATCTCAGGAAACAAGCTTTGTGGAATAACAGGGCAGTTTATCACCTTTCAGTTCCTTATGGAAAGTGGAATTCTCCTAGCCTTTTATTTTTATTTTATTTTATTTTATTTATTTATTTATTTTTGCGGTACACGGGCCTCTCACTGTTATGACCTCTCCCGTTGCGGAGCACAGGCTCCGGACGCACAGGCTCAGCGGCTATGGCTCACGGGCCGGGGCACGAACCCGTGTCCCCTGCATCGGCAGGCGGACTCTCAACCACTGCGCCACCAGGGAAGCCCCTCTCCTAGCCTTTTAAAAGAACTGTGTCCGGCAACTTAAATAGATACATTTCTTCAAAGACCATAAAGGAAATCTCTTAGAACTTTGCTCTGAATCACCCACAGCCCTTATTGACTGATTTCAGCACAAAAGAATGACTTCAGTAGGCAGAGGCCGTAGACTACGGTTTAAGATTGAAGAAAATTAATATTTAGCGGTAAGAGATTATTTCACCTATTACCAGAAATCTGAGTAGTATCTTTGTTAAGAAGATGGTCTTCTGAAGAATTTATTTCACAACAGCTGAAAGATAATACTGAAATATCTTTTTAAAATCATGATATTATCATATCTCACTTTCTAGTGCTTGAAGACTTCTGGTTTTGGTAAGAGCAGTTACTACTAAGAATTAAATCAAACTGTTAGGAAGGGGAAAATTATATAGCCAGGGACCTTTTTGGAAATGAAACATGGATTTTTTTTTTCAGGAGGATAATAACTGAAATAATATTTCAATTATTTGGATATTATCAAACACTGGATAGTAATAAAAGCCGTGCATCATTATTTAGAAGTTGATGGGATTTGAAAATGTCACAAGGATGGAGCAACCTTAAAATTCTTAAGACCTTAAATCTCTTAGCAAATAAGGATCAAAATTGATATTTTGAAGAAACACTAATTGAAGTATCATATGAAATATTATTTTCTTTCACATATCGTTATGAAGGAACAGTTTTAATGTATGACTGAAAGCTGTAAATTCAGGTGAAGTATACATAAACTTTTCATTTGTGATCAGAAATTGAGGAGATTTTCCAAAATGTGATTGAATATAAAAGACCTTCTGTTATCTCTTTATCAAGTATTTTTCCAAGCATTTTTCTGCAAGAGCAGTTTGCTTTGGTGAACTTTAGTCTTCTTTGCCCCAAAGAATTCTTTCTCAGTGCTTCTGAGAAGGTTTTGTCTGTCAGTGAGTGGGGGTGAATCTCATCAGTGTCAGCCTGAATAATCCTTGAATTTTCCAAGCTATAAGAAGGGGATTGTATGTTTTCTTGTGAAAGAATCAGTGCCCCAATGGTCTAGCTGTATAAGCTTTGTGGTGTATATTTATTATTGCTACATTTTACAACTAAAATTTTTACAACCAAAGCTCTGTTTCCCCAAAGATAACACCAGTGTGGCAAGAGATGCTCCTTGAAAAAAGCATCCCAGTTCAAATAAATTCCTGCAATTTGCATATTGCTATCTCTCTCCTGAGAATAACAGTGTAGGTTAACTTGTTAGAGACAGTTGTGGAGGTTGGAAAGGAAGGATAGGGCAGAATATCTATTCGCATTTAGAGAAACAGTTCCACAGACCAAACATTAAGAAATACTGGCTTAAAGTGTTACTTTAAAAGTAATTTTGCACCTTTCTTTTCCTGCTTTGTCTTGTTTAAACTGTGAATGATTCTGACACTAAAATCTCCCCCATCCTGTTGCCTTTTATTTTGCCATGTTGGACTTGTTTCATGACTACTAGAAACATTTCAGTAATTTGCTCTTCTTATATTGATAAATAGGTCCAATGTTTTCTATGACATTTAGCCATTACTTGTTTGGTCTGGATTCCCTTTGATCTCATATTTTAATGTCTATCTGGTTCCCACTGGAATGAATAAGAATATCCAATTAGCCTACATTGTTTTCATTGGAAGGTAGGGAGTTCTTTTTAACTCCTCTAATCTTTGTTTCTACAGGCCTGTCATCTTTACTTCAGAGTGTTACTGGGAACCCAGTTCCATCCAGCGAAGCTGCATCCCAGAGCACTTCGGCTTCCCCTGCCAACACCACAGTCTCTAGCATAAAAGGAAGAAATCTGCCCTCCAATACCCAATCCTTTATTCCGAAAAGCTTCAGCTATTCCCCTAATTCATCAACTTCTGAAGTCTCTTCAACTTCAGCCAGCAAGGCCTCAATTGGGCAAAGCCCAGGGCTCCCCAGCTCTACTTTCAAGCTACCATCCAACACTCTGGGGTTTACAGGTACCCACAATACTAGCCCTGCTGCCCCACCTACTGAAGTTGCCATGTGCCAATCTTCAGAGATCTCCAAGCCAAAGCTGGAGTCAGAGTCCACCTCCCCAAGCCTGGAAATGAAGATCCACAACTTCTTAAAAGGTAATCCTGGTTTCAGTGGCTTAAACTTAAACATCCCAATCCTGAGCAGTTTGGGATCCAGTGCCCCAGCAGAAAGCCATCCCTCAGACTTCCAGCGTGGCCCTACTAGCACATCAATCGACAACATTGACGGAACCCCTGTGCGGGATGAACGAAGTGGGACACCCACCCAGGATGAGATGATGGACAAGCCCACATCCAGCAGTGTAGATACCATGTCCCTGCTTTCTAAGATCATTAGCCCTGGTTCCTCAACACCCAGCAGTACAAGATCACCACCCCCGGGGAGAGAGGAAAGCTACCCTCGAGAGCTCTCCAATTCTGTATCTACATATCGACCCTTTGGCCTGGGCAGTGAATCACCCTATAAGCAGCCTTCTGATGGGATGGAGAGACCATCTTCCCTGATGGACTCTTCACAGGAGAAATTCTATCCAGATACTTCTTTCCAGGAAGATGAAGATTACCGAGATTTTGAGTATTCAGGGCCTCCACCCTCTGCCATGATGAACCTAGAGAAGAAACCAGCCAAATCTATCCTGAAATCAAGCAAGCTTTCTGATACCACCGAGTACCAGCCCATCTTGTCCAGTTACAGCCACAGGGGCCAAGAATTTGGGGTAAAGTCTGCCTTCCCTCCATCTGTGAGGGCCCTCCTGGACTCTAGTGAGAACTGTGACCGTCTCTCGTCTTCCCCTGGGCTTTTTGGTGCCTTCAGCATAAGAGGGAATGAACCTGGGCCTGACCGGTCACCATCACCGAGTAAGAATGATTCATTTTTCACCCCTGACTCCAACCACAATAACTTGTCTCAGTCTACCACTGGGCATCTCAGTTTGCCACAGAAGCAGTACCCAGACTCTCCTCACCCAGTTCCACATCGTTCCCTTTTCTCTCCGCAGAATACCCTTGCTGCTCCCACGGGCCACCCACCCACGTCAGGCGTGGAGAAAGTCCTGGCCTCCACCATTTCCACCACATCGACGATTGAGTTTAAGAATATGCTTAAAAATGCCTCACGAAAGCCCTCAGATGATAAACATTTTGGCCAGGCCCCCAGCAAGGGCACTTCAAGTGATGGTGTCAGTCTCTCAAACCTCTCCCAGCCCAGCTTGACAGCCAGTGATCAGCAGCAGCAAGAAGAGCACTACCGCATAGAGACCCGAGTCTCCTCCTCCTGCTTAGACTTGCCTGATAGTACGGAAGAAAAGGGGGCCCCTATAGAGACCTTGGGTTATCATAATGCATCCAATAGGAGGATGTCAGGGGAGCCAATACAGACTGTAGAGTCCATCCGAGTTCCTGGGAAGGGAAATAGAGGACATGGGCGTGAGGCTTCAAGGGTGGGTTGGTTTGATCTGAGCACCTCAGGCAGCTCTTTTGACAATGGCCCCTCAAGTGCCTCTGAGTTGGCATCCCTTGGGGGTGGGGGCAGCGGAGGCCTCACTGGCTTTAAAACAGCACCATACAAAGAACGAGCACCCCAATTTCAGGAAAGTGTCGGCAGCTTTCGTTCCAACAGTTTCAACTCAACATTTGAGCATCATCTCCCCCCGTCCCCATTGGAACATGGGACACCCTTCCAGAGAGAGCCAGTGGGGCCATCATCTGCCCCACCTGCTCCTCCTAAGGATCATGGTGGTATCTTCTCTCGAGATGCACCCACTCATCTACCCTCTGTGGATCTTTCGAACCCCTTCACAAAGGAGGCAGCCCTGGCCCATGCTGCCCCACCTCCTCCTGGAGAGCACAGCGGAGTTCCTTTCCCCACCCCACCCCCTCCTCCGCCCCCTGGGGAACATAGCAGCAGTGGCGGGAGTGGCGTCCCTTTCTCCACTCCTCCTCCTCCTCCGCCTCCTGTTGACCACTCTGGGGTTGTACCCTTCCCGACCCCACCACTGGCAGAGCACGGAGTGGCGGGGGCTGTGGCAGTATTTCCCAAGGACCATAGTTCCCTCCTTCAGGGGACCCTGGCTGATCATTTTGGGGTGCTCCCAGGACCCAGGGACCATGGGGGCCCCACCCAACGGGACCTCAACGGCCCTGGCCTTAGCCGTGTACGCGAGAGCCTGAGCCTACCCTCCCTTTCTCTGGAGCACTTGGGCCCAGCCCATGGAGGAGGAGGTGGGGGAGGCAGCAGCAACAGCAGCGGCCCCCCCTTGGGTCCCTCACACAGAGACGCCATCAGCCGGAGTGGTATGATCTTGCGGAGTCCCCGGCCAGACTTCCGGCCTAGGGAACCTTTTCTCAGCAGAGACCCTTTTCACAGTTTAAAGAGACCCAGGCCACCTTTCGCTAGGGGCCCTCCGTTCTTTGCACCAAAACGCCCATTCTTCCCTCCCAGGTACTGATGGAAACTAAGGGAAAGGCATTTTGAACAGTCTAGAGAGAATTGGAAGTAGGAGTTTGGTTTCTTATTGTTGTTTTTGTTTGTTTTCCCTCCTTTGATTTATTTTTTCTTTTTTTTATTATGACAGAGGACCTCCCTTCCAAATTAAAAAGTCCCATGTGCATATGCCCACATTTCACTATTCCATCCAGTCCTGCCTCTCACTGCACTTACACCCACCTTCTCCAACTTGTTTGTATTTTAAGGGGGTGGGGGGCAAAGAAACACAACCAAAGCCACTTCATTTGGCTGGGGGTTTGAGGGGTGGGGAGGAAAACAGCTCGTATCTTACCCCATCTATGGAAGAGTATTATTACATTTGAAATAAAACTTCCATCAGTACAGATAATAACATGTGCAATGTTGGGATGTTATTTTGGGCTTGGCATGTCAAAAGTAGTCAGTGGAAGGATTCCTGTCCCCTTCTCTCTGCAGCTCCGTTACTGCTGTAACCAGTGTGGCTCTCTTCCCTGTATGCTCTGTGGCCTGCTGACAGCCAGGAGATGTTGCAGGGGAGAAATGTGGGAGACCTGGGACCTGTCAAGTTGTTTTGTTCTGCTTTGTTTTGTTTTTAAAGGCATGTTGCAGTTGAGTTCTTTACCTCTCTCCTAAAATCTAAAGCTTCTTTTTTTTTTCTTCTTTTTTTTCCTCTTCTAAAGTACTATCAGGCAGTAACTTTGAGGAGATACGGACCTCATTTTATCCTAGTAAAAAATTTTCCTCTTTATACTTGGAGTGAAAGAAAGGGGGCTGGATATAATTTAAAGTTTAAAATAAGGAGTAGCTACAATATAGAGCGCTAGAGAAAGGAACTGTTAAATGGTGTGTTGTGACCTGCCCATCTGTCATAAACAAGGAAACATTTCTGAGGTAGTTTCACACATCTTGCACCAAGTTCTTGCTTCCTGCTTTTCTTTCTTGACTTTTTCCTCCCTCAGTTTTCATTTCTGCTTTAGCCAGAGAGAAAGTCACTACAGTTGACAATTGATATGAAGGTGTAACTGAAATGTTATCAAATATTATCCCTGTATTTTTTAATAAGTACACATTTTTACCATGGTGCCTCCCTAACGTAACTGACATTTATTGGTAGTTTTCAGCAAAAGTTAACTACAAGGGAAAGGGAAATATTTGTCTTTATCTTTCTTTTCCCCTTGACCTAGTCCTGTATTCACCCCTCTTCTTGGTATTTCGAAGGAGGAAGTTCAGTAGCATCTTTCTTTATATTATACCTCTTTAGATCTGTCTTAGTGACAAGTGGATATTATTATATGTATCTTTACAGAGAAACAGGAGGACCCGATAAATTCAAATTTACCCCACTTTACAGATAGCAGCCTGTCACATTTCAAGGCTCAATCCTTAACCTCACCTCCCACTCTCAATAGAAAATAATGTTTCTGCCCTTAGTCATTTTCCACGAGAAAGGAATGCTTTTCTTGTCCCTGAACTGAAAGGCTTCTTATTTGTATTTCTACAACTAGTACTGGGAAAAAGACAATCACTGCATTCTGAGTGTTTATATCTAGGGACACTGAAAGGCAAATGTTGCTTTACTACTCTTTTTTATTTAGTGTCTTACCCCAAGGTACACACTGGTCATCTCCAGCCAGATGAGTAAAAGAAAAGGAAATTCTAGCAAGTTTCATATTTTCTTCCAAGTTAGTATAGGAGTAACTGTAGGAAGTATGGGGATTGCCCTGGATTCCTCCAGCGAAATATTAAAGATGGGAGAGAGTGGGCAGTGTAGTGACAGAAGATGATTATTTGTCTCAAAAGAAACTTGCTTTTCAGATAAAGAGCGTTTCAGATAAAGAGCACCTTAAACCAGGTGTGCATCATAGTTTGGGAGTTTTTGTGTAATTTATTCCATATTATTTATTTGGGCTCGTCATGTTTTCTTTGGTTAGGATCCTGCAAGTCATTCATCTTCCTAATGCGTTTCTGGTTTTAAGCCAACTGTTCTTTCTTTCTTTGACCTTCTCAAGCCTCTCTGCCCTGTAGCTTCCCCCCCCCCACCCCCCGCAAAAATGCATGATACCACGACCTTGTAAGTGGGGTGGGGTATATAGTGTAGCAAAGCAAAGAAACAGTACAGTTATATTGAGTCCTAAGACATTTGTTTAGAGAAAAGTATAAGAGAGTGTGAGGGTGGGGGTGGGGGGAGGGAAAGGGAGAGTTCTCTCTGACTCGAAACTGGGATAGGATTTTTCTTCCTTTGCAGAAAAGTGGGATGTTTTTTTATTCTAGAATAAAAGAATGTGAATTCTTTTTGCTGCTCTCGTTTAAGCTAAAAGTAGTGTTTACTTGAAAAGGCTCTCTGACCATTTGATTTTATCAGAAAATGCGGGGTGGTCAGGACAGTGGCTTCCTGAATGTTGGGGCAGGGCTATTGTCCTCAAAAGCATGATAGCTAATCCATGAAAGAAGGACCTTGTTGTACAGTTTAAAAGATGGACTTTTAAGGGTTGGTTTTTTTGTGGAGTGTTTTTTTTTTTTTTTTTAAGCCACAGAATCCTCAGTGCATTTGTTTCAAGATGGAAGTGAGGATTTGTATGTGACTTGTCAGCTGTTGTTAACTTTAAGGAAATCTGTCTACAGCAGTAAATGAAGACAACAATGTATATATGTGATATAGTGAAACAAAAAAGACAATTCTGGTATTCATAACATGAAACAAAGGGGTTTTATTCTTTCTTTGTCTGTGATTTAAAACTCCGTGCCCATGCTCTGACTTTTGTATTTCAACCTGAGTTTAAAAAATAAACAAGATTTTTTTAAAGAAAGCATAGCATAGTGTATCTTGGCAAGGACATGATTCATATGCAAGCAGAATATGTGAAGTTGTTACTAACGTCCTTGGTGCTCACTGTAAAATCACAGACAGAGAATCAGTGGGTGGGGGTCATGAATACACTGGTACCACTTAAAACACAGTGATACAGTATCAGAAATTGAGTCCTTGAGTATTTTGTAAGAGTTTACTCTTCAGTCAGCTTAGATGAAACCTGTCTCCCTGCTCCCCTCTGCCCTCCCAAAAGTTGAGAATAAACAGAATTTGGTTTGTTTCCAGGGAGGGTAAAATGATAAGAGAATAGGCCTTTTATCCTTTCCGATCCCAGGAGTACAATGTTTGTGATATATATGGTACAGCAAACCTATCTAGATAATGTGAATATGCTAAACTTCTAATCGCAAAATATTCACTATCAATCCTGAAGTTACTGGTTCATGCAGAATTAAGCTTCAGCTGTTATTGTTTTGAAGCCGCTGTAAATGACTGCTTTTTCCCCCTTTTTCTTCCCCTCCTCCCCCTCCCCCCTTTTTTCGAATGGGCTGGGGTGCCTGTTAAGATTAAAATTAGATATGTTGGATTGATATTCTCACGTGTTCAGTGTGGAAAACAAAACAAGTACATGCTTTAGAGGCAACAACAATGAAATCCTTTTGAAATGTGTATTAATATCATTTAATAAAATAACTAGTTCTAAAGGTTTGACATTTTTCTTTGAGATCTGGGGCTTTGACCAAGGGCC
Source organism: Stenella coeruleoalba (assembly GCF_951394435.1). Classification (NCBI taxonomy): domain Eukaryota; kingdom Metazoa; phylum Chordata; class Mammalia; order Artiodactyla; family Delphinidae; genus Stenella; species Stenella coeruleoalba. The sequence continues at coordinate 107,902,464 of NC_137169.1, forward strand.
CCTGGCTTCTCTGGTGAGTGCCAATAGGAGGGAACTTCTCCAGGAGTTGAAACCGCTGCTTTGTGGAACAGGCCTATGGTTGGAAAGACCTAAATTTTCTCCAGCAAAGACCCTCCATGACTGTCCAGGGCTGAAGGTGAAACCAGCTACAGAATGCAGGAAGAAAAGCCTGGATATATCTCTGAAGATACAATTGTATTAGCTTTTTGGTCTAAGAGTGCATGGAGGGTAGAGGGGCTGGTGTATGTGCCTGCACGGTTCTAAGGCAAACACAGATGCCACAGACCACCCATCTCATCCCTTCCTTGTGACCACTTGCCCTTCCCTCTCTTCCAGCCATTCCTCTTTTTTTTTTTTTAAATCTCTTTGCCCCCAAAATTGTTTTTGTTTCCTGTTTAATAAAGTATGGTTTCCTTTGTTGTGTGGTTGACTTTTCCCCTCTCGCACTGATCTTGTCCAGCTGTCGTCCCCTTTGACTTCTGCATTCAGTGTCACTGAAGGCAGTCTGAGCCTCTTGAGAGATCTTTATGGCCTTGTGGTTTTCTCTTTGATCCTTTATGAAATTCAATTTTGAAAGGGATGATGGGTGGGGTGAGATCAAGATGTTCAGGGAATGGTTGGTAATGAAGTGGGTATACTGTATGGATGGTAACTTGTGTTATGTCTTCAAAAAGTTGTACAGTCGTGAGCGAAGAAGCATTTTTAAAGCAAACATAAAATTGGGGTAGTGGTGATAGGGATCCTTCTGGTCAATTCTTTGCCCACATCTGCCCTTCTTGCATATTGACAGTCTGTCATACAGAAGCTACACTCAACCCCTCTCTCTTGCCCCATCCCTTTTTCATAACCCAGGGAGGCTTAATAAATCGAATGTTGGCTTAAGGGTTAAAGAGAGTTGCTGCGTCTGGACCAGGCTGGGTCACTGGCAGGGTAGAATGCTCTAAATAGCAGCCTTGAATACGTGAAGCTACAGATGTGTCACCAGACACTTCGGAAATAGCCTAGGAACACGCCCAGCAGGTAGGGTGTACCACTATGCCAGCTGCTTCTGGAATCTGGCTCACCCTTACTTCCTGGTCCCCAGTTGGGACCTTGACTTGCCCTCCTGATTCCTGTCTTCACCCCAAGGAAGCAACAGCTTTTAGAATTCCTCATCGGCCTTTCTGAGCATGTTGAAAATACATAACTTCCCCAAAATTGTTCTATTTAAGCCAATATGGTATAGAAGGAATGAGTTACCCCCTCATGTATGTAGACAGAATAACATAAACACTATCTGAGTAGGTTTTAGGGTATTGAGGCGTTTCTCATACTTGTTTATGAGTAACTGTATGGACAAGTCCGGTCAGCTGCTGTTTACAATTGCTGAGTAATAACTCATTGAGTCTGCACAGACAAAGCTGCAAGAGGGATACCCGTAAGTGAGATGGCTCCTAAGTAAACATCCTGTTCTCTCCCCACGTAGAAGTAGAAAGAAGCACATAATGCCTTAAAGGAAAGGAGCAAGTGCAATGTAGAATTAAATATCAATTTCTGACGAACTGCTGGGGGAGGACAGAAGAAACCTTTAATGCTTAGTTACAAGTTTGAGGGGAAGGGGATAAGAAGGCTGAGATCTATCTAGCAACTGATATTACAGTTACCTTACGGTTCTATTTTATTTTTTTCCTGTCCTTTCCCTTTGTTATCACTGTGGCAAGAGTCAAACGTTGAGAACACAGATATGGGTGGAGGGGCTAGTGAGCAGTGCCAACAGAGAGAACAAATACAGGCTGCAGTTGTTTGTGTCTGACTTAAAAGGGTGTTGGCTAAACCAGTACACCCTGGATCTGCTGAGGTTCCTAGCAAATTAGATGTTCCAACCACATTACCTCCTTTCCCTTCCCCATTGGATCCCCTTCTTTTTGAGAATTAAGTCCTTTGCCACATAATTTGTGGGAAGGAGATAAGACTTGAAACTTCCTACATTTTTTTTCTTGGAGTATTTCAGTTGGAATGGGTAGAAAGAAGATGGGCAGCATCCAGTTCCTTCTGTTTTCTCCTCCCCTGGCTAGGAATCCTTTGCATCCACATGAGGCAATACTTAAGGTCCCATTTTCTAGGTATCCAATCATTGTCAAAGGCAGTAGAGATTAAGGAAGTATTAATTTGAAATCTTGGTTTTTTGGGTAGTGGGCCATAGTTGTATGTAATCTTCCGTAGATGTAACTAGGGCCTTCTTTCAGAGTACTTTGCTCTTTGCTTTGGTTTTTTTTTTTACTTCAGTATCAAACAAGTTGGCACTGACTCCTGTGTTTGGGAGACTTCATATTTTTCCGTTGGTCTTGACCTGACCAACCAGGGTCATTTAAAAGGCAGGGTGAAAAAAAAAAAAAAAAAAAAAGGCAGGGTGGAGGTGGCTGTTTCCTTGTTTCTCAGGCTCAAGAAATGTCTTGGGAAAGGGAAATGTTAGTAGAGATTTTTAGGTGAGCCAAAGGTTTTGTCTTCAAAGTTCAATTTATCCCCATGCTCTGGGTAGGAAGCTTCCCCCTCTTGATTTATTCAGCAAACTTGGCTGGACTTTCTCTTTGTAGCATCTTTAAGGCAAAGTTAAAGTTTGGCTGCGTCCTAGATCTTCATTACTAAAGAAAAAAAAATTTTTTTTAACCTAAACTCCCCACAGTACCTACTGTAGGCTTAACCACTTGGCTAGTTCTTTGGGCCTCAAAAGCATTTGATGGCAATGATGTAAACCTTTCTTTATGTATTTTACCTTTTTACATTTCTCTCTTTTACCTCCAATATCTTTTAAAATTTCTTTGGTGCAGGGAAATTTTGCTTCTAAAAACTAAGATTTGGAGGTAATGTGTTGATCCTGATAACAAGTGGGAAATGTACTTTACCTTCAATGGAGAGAATTCTTACAAATAGTTTAACATTATAAAAGCAGTACCTCCTCAACCAAAGCTTTAGCTAACAGGATGTCTATTCTAAAAGTGGAGTAAAGCTGAGAATTTCCCAAAATTAAGGGTCCAGTATACCCTTTACTGAGGATTCCCTTTTCCCTAGACTTCTGTGAAATCTTCTGCCATTATTTCCTAAACTCTTCTTTTTCCTTAACCTTAGTGTGGTAGAGGATATTTGGTAAGATGCCTCTTTGCCTCTTTTCTTGGCTTTCTATTGGACCTTTTTCTCCACCCTATATTAAAGACCTCTTAGGCCCCAGAGGCTCCTAGAAGTGTACCCTGGAGAGACAAAAAGCTGTGCTACCAAACATGATGCATTATGATTATCCTGGTCCCTGAGAGACAGCATAGTATGGCAGAACACAGGCCTTGGTTTCAGACGGACTGCAGCTTGACTTGCCTGAGAGTCATTTTCAATGTTTTAAAGGGAGCGTAAGAAGAGCTACTACTTGTCGGGGTTCTAGGAGTTCAATGAGATAGTGAAGCATGGTACTTCGCACATAGTAAAATTCCGAGGCTGAGACATGCTAGTCATAGATCAGAATCACTGTGAAGGACCAGTGCTTGATGCGTTGGCCTTAGCTAGCTTGCTTTTGCCTGCTTGCTTGCTGGCTTGCTTGCCACACAGGGAGGAATGGAATAACTTGACATCCCTTCCTTCCTCCCTCCACTGCAAAACAGGTTACATACGTGATGATATAGTAGTTGATTCATTGGCACCTCCTGAGCACTCAGCTCAGTGCATTGCACACAGTAAGCAGTCAGTAAATGTTTGAGAGATGAGTGCCGGGAGCTACCATAACTGTAATCTACTTATTCCACCATCCCTCTACTATCCTTACAAAGTAGAATGATTGAAGAAGGTGTGTATCAGTATATGAATACTTTGGACTTTTGAGTCAGTACAGTGATTGGTGTATTCTTAAGTCAATAATTATTTATTGAGCAGCTACCAATTTGTTGCCTGCAATGTAACACTCCCCTGTCCCTTTTGGTGCAGAGCCATGGGTAAAGTTTGTCACACTTTCTGAATGCCATTTAAAAATTCTCCCTACCTTTTCCCAAACACACACACACACACACACACACACAAAGTAATCTTCCTCTTCCACAGTCTTGTTTATTTCTTTTTGTATTTCAGGGTGTGTAACATACCAGAAGATGGAGCCAAGATCCAGGGTGGTGCCTGTGACTCAGATCAACTGCTGCCTCTCTCAGAACCTCTGGAAACTTAGATTAAACATCTTTCTCTGACAGCTTTTCCTCCACAATCCTTGATAACGTCACCATTGGAAACTTGAGAACCAACTCCAACCAGCCCCACCCCCAGGTGAGGGGACTAATGGGAATTACTGAGAACCTCACAGCTGTCCCCAAATCCATTTCCCCTCATACTTTACTACATATCTGGTTGTGTTTCAATTTTTATTGTGTAAAACAAATCAAATATACCTAGTACTGTGTTCTGGATATAGCAGGGAGAGGGAAGAGAAGGGATAAAGGAAGTTGAGAGCTAGGATGGGAATGAGTGGCAAAGGTCTTGTGTAGGAAGCAGAGAGCTAAGATTCTAGGGTCAGGCACTTCTTTCTGAAGTGAAGAGGGAGTTGCATTGGAGTAAACTCTATTACCAGAGAAAGTCTGGTGTGGTAGAAGAATACAAGATGTGGATTCAGAATCCAGCGTCAGTGCTTACTGTTTGGCCTTAAACCACTTACCTTCTCTGACCTTAAATTCCTCATCTTTAAGATTAAGAGGTTTCTAAGGTCCCTATTTAAGCACGATGAGTATGAAGGAACTCCAAGGAGTGCCCTCTGCAGATTTTTCGCTCTAGCCCCAAAGCGGTTATATTCATTTGTTCTCATAGCTTGTAGCTATTGTTGCCCATTACTGTGTACCATGCAGTATATTAGGCGATTTACATAAAATTAACCTCAACAATTCAGAATGATAACTATTATTATTCCCATTTTATAGATAAGAAAATTGAAGCTTATTAGAAATTAATTTACCCAAAATTACATAGCGATCCAGGATTTACACTAGGTCTGTCTTGTCCCAAAGTCTATGCTTTTACCTGTTACCTACCTGCCAGTGGAGACTACGTAAAAGAAAATGGTTAAAAGAAAATAACTACCCTTTCTAATCTGTTTTTCTCCCGCTCGCACTCTGGAGAATTTTCCTGCCCCTGCCCTCAAAGCCGCAGGATATCTTATTGCTACTTTGGTCTGAAACTGCAGGTCTCTGGAATTGCCCATATGTGTAACAGTTTAGGTCTTCCGGTCAGCCGGAACCAGTCGCAACGCTGCTCTCGCTGTGTGGGGTGTACCTCTTCGGAGTTCCTGGAGGTGGTCCCAGACTGGAGTGGCAGCTGTAATAACCAATAGGCATGGACGTTGTTGGGCCGGGAGCCAATGAGGAATCTGGCGATGGAGAAGCGGCGATCATTTATTTGAGGATGTAGGACGGGTCTGAAGGAAAATGGGGCTGTGTCAGAGGTGGCGGCGGCTTCGGATCCCAGGGTTACAAGCCTGCGGGCTGCACACGGTGCGTGAGGTACCCAAAGATTCCGAACCACATTGGACCCAGCCCAGCGGAACCCCAAAGTGTAGGCTCTCAACCCAGCCTGACCCCCTCTACTCCCGCCCTGCGTCTCCAGACCCGGCTACTGTAGCCCTTAGATGCCATCTTTTTCCTAGGGTCAGCAGCCTGCGGGGCCTAGGGCTCCCAGCTTAGGACCCGTTATCACCCAGTCCTTTTAAAGACTAGAGATTAGGACCACGGCCACATAAATGTTCTAATTTCCCACCGTCCCCAATCCCAAGAAGGAATGGTGGGACATGTGTTACCTCCTAACATCTTTCCCTCCAGGCAGCTGTGCCGACCCCTCCACACTGGTTGGTAGAGCGGCTTGGCCTTTTTGAGCAGCTATGGACTGCTCAGGTAAAGAGGTTAGCAAGCCTGGCACAGAAGGAACACCGGACTATCAAGATATCACTTCCTGGAGGCCAGAAAGTGGATGCTGTGGCATGGAACACAACCCCTTACCAACTAGCCCAGCAGATCAGGTATCAGGCCCATTCTGTACCCACCAGGATAATCCTTCTATCTCTGTACTTTCTCGATTTGAGCAGGGAAAGAGCTCTGTATGTTTATTCCATTCCCATCAAGACAGCTTTTCCTGCTGATCCCTTTTTATCTGCATTAGTTTCATAGTCTCTGCCCTTCCTCTATTATGCATGGGGGAAAACAACGATAGGTTCTGTTGCTCTGGTAACACATTTCCCCTTTCAAGTTTGGAGTTGCTAAGAGATTAGTCCCTCTCTACCCCTTTGGATGGTAACCTTGTTTTTCTCTTTTTCCCCATCCCCCACTGCTGAAGTTCTAAACTGGCAGATACTGCAGTGGCTGCTCAAGTGAATGGAGAACCTTATGATCTGGAGCGGCCCTTAGAGACAGATTCTGACCTCAGATTTCTGACATTCGATTCTGCAGAGGGGAAAGCAGTAAGTTTCTTCCTTATCAGGGATACAGTGGCTACTAAACGAAGAGATGTTTAAGTGGGCACTTATAGCATTTATTTCTTTTGCCTCAGTTTCTCCATTTGCAGTTGAGAGGGAGGCCTACCACAGATTGCTTGTCTTGATTATTCCTGGCTAAGCTGGAAACTTAGGGTGAAAGTTTTTACTTAGCCTGGGTCTGTTAAGCAGTGATCATTGTGCTAGTGAAAGGGAGAGATATAAAGTTGAAAATAGAGGATGATATGCCACGTTAGCCCTCCAACTCTTGAGACATGCATTATAAGTCATCTGTAGCATGTATTTAATTTTAATGTGGCTTGCACAACCAAGCACATCACCTGGCCTCCTCTCCACTTTTTCATGTCAGCTTGGATGGCATGAAAACTGACTAGCCTCCTACTATGCTCTAGAACCGGAAGCACTGAGGAGTGAGGCTTACTCTCTTCTGTGCGTTGCTTCTAGTGGCCTTCTTTCTTTTCTATTCAGTTGTTTTTGTTTTCATTTTACTTTTTACTATTTAATGGTCACCCCAAAGTCAGGGTCCCCATTTTGTGATAGTTATTCATGCTAGTTTCATGCCAGCTTCTCTGAGGGGAGGATCCGAGAGCTAGGGGCTAAAGGAGAAGGTTAGGAACTCATGAACTCCTTTCTTGTGAACCCAGGTATTCTGGCACTCCAGTACCCATGTCCTGGGGGCAGCAGCTGAACAACTTCTAGGTGCTGTTCTCTGTCAAGGTCCAAGCACAGGATGTGGCTTTTACCATGATTTCTTCCTTGGAAAGGAACGGTGAGTAGTGCAAGGAAGGAGGAGAATGATTCTGGAGTGGTTTCTTTTTCAAAGATTTCACCATATTTTACTTTATTTTTCTGTTTTTTTGAGCTATAGTTGATAAATAAAATTGTAATATAAAGTGTACACATGGTGATTTGATGCATGTATACATTGTGAAAGGATTCCCACAATCGAGTTAATTATCACATGCTTTTTTGTGTGTGTGTGAGAATGCTTAAGGTGGGCTCTTAGCAAATTTCACTTATGCAATACAGAATTTATCGACTATAGCCACCATGCTATACATTAGTTTTTCAGACCTTATTCATCTTATAACTGAAAGTTTGTACCTCTTTCCTGGGGTGTTTTCTGAGGCCTTTTTCTGGGGCCTCAGGCATGTTCAGTTTGGAGGAGAAAGAAAGCTAGGGGCGGGTCCCTCCATGCCTCAACTGTGACGTAGGTACCACTTTCTCCACTAGTCCATGTCTTTCCTTTTCTAAATCTGCTTGAAACTTACCTTCTCTAGCTTTTATGAATTCTTCAACTTTTACTTCATCCCTCATTACTGTTGCTCTAGTTTTCTTTATCCAGATTGCCTGCACACAACATTTAATTTCGTACAAAGAGCTTTTGCTCCAGCTGTAAACTTTGTACCTGATTTCCTATTTGTTTTCCCCTAGTCTGTTTGTCTTTGCCAATAGTTTTAGATGTTTTTGGAAGGCAGGATTTCATCCCATGGCCAACACCCAGGTGATGCTCCTTAGAGGATGGAAGCCAACCAACCCTCATCTTTCCAGGACGATCAAGGGCTCAGAGCTGCCTGTTTTGGAACGGATTTGTCAGGAACTTGCAGCTGCTGCTCAACCCTTCCGGAGACTAGAGGCTTCCCAGGATCAGCTTCGGCAGCTCTTCAAGGTGGAGTGGAGACACACAAGTTTAGGAGGATAATCTAGAGACATGAGGGAAGGAGTGGCTCTCTCTCAGGACTTATTCGTGGGAATAAAGACTTGTCTTCACTCTTCCCTTCTTCCAGGATAACCCCTTTAAGCTTCACCTGATCGAGGAGAAAGTGACAGGTCCAACGGCAACAGTATATGGGTGAGAGCTGTCAAGACTGAGGAAAACAGGGAGAGGTGGGGATGCACTAAAGAAGGCCAGAAATGGGATAAGGGAAAGAAGATAGAAGGTAATCTGTTGCTCCCAAAAAAGAAATGGGAATTGATTTTTATCTCCCATTGCTTTCTCTGTGGAATAGTTCTTTATGTCTCTTTCTGTCAGCTAAACACCCTAGAGGGAGAATCCTAGAAGCTCAAGAATCTGGAAATCACTAACTGGCCCCTTCTTTCTCCCAGGTGTGGTATGTTGGTTGATCTGTGCAGAGGCCCCCACCTTCGGCATACTGGACAGATTGGAGGCCTGAAGCTGCTATCGGTCAGTTGTGAGGGCTGGGTTAGGTTGAGATTACTGTTTTCCCTGGAGTGAGCTGGGGAATGGGAAGGTGATCCTCTCTGTCAACCCCTTTTCTGCTCTGATAGCTAAGGGGGGCAATCCAGAAATAGAAACTTTGTCCCTGCCTTTTAGAAATCCCCATCTGATGACAGATACTGGACACCCTGCCAGGGCCCAGAAGCCAATTCCGAGTCCATAGTCAGACATTAGCACTAAGGGAGATGGCGAGGGAGGGCACGATCAGGCTGGACACGGTCATGTAGGGAAGGCTCCTGTGGAGAGAGCCAGTGTGGAACACCATTTGACAGCCACAGAGAGAATACTCTAAAGTCAAAGGCCTGCCCTTTCTGAAAATATTGCTCCTGGGCAAGGTGAGCTATTAGTCGGAATAGGAGCAGAGAGAGAGGGGAGAGGCAGATGTGCAGAGCAGAAAGCCCTGGACTGAAAACCTAGGCATCTGTTCTTAGTCCTGTCTCTGTCACTGATGAAGTATACGGCCTTGGGTAAATCTCCTTACACGTTTTCCCCATCTATAAAATGAAGCTGTTGATTCCTGTCCTACCAGTAAATCCACATCATAGAGACAAAACCAACTAACGCAAGAGAAAGTGTTTGAGGAAAAGTTAAAAGTGCTATAAAATGCAGGCTGTTCCTTATTAGTACCATACAATTGTTCAAGGAAAGAACAAGCAGAGGCATTTGAATTTCATGGATCCAGGAACAGGACCTAGTGTGGGAGACTGAGTTTTCTAGCAGCTGTATGGGAGATTGATAAGGGGATGGATAGACTAATATTTGACCAGAACTTAGGGTTACTTCCCTGAGCAGTCATTGATTAGAAGGGAAAGGAACAAAGTACACGGGTGCTGGTAGGGCAGTGGTAGTGAGAATGGGGACAAAAAGAGGTGGCAGGGTAAGGTTAGAATTCAGCAGGACATATGTAGAAATCAAGGCTCAGGCACCTCCGGGGTGATATACATGGCAGGGGGTGTCTGGAGGATGGCGGGGGCCATCCTCCTGGTGGTGATGGTGGGAAAAGTAGAGACAGAGAGATGAGATGGGATCGTTGTCATACCTGTGATGCTTATGCTCAGAGTATCATATGAGGATTGAAAGAGGGGTTGTCCTCATCTTCCCTTTGACTCCCTTTGTCCTCCCACAGAACTCATCATCCTTATGGAGGTTTTCCGGCACCCCAGAGACACTGCAGAGAGTGTCAGGGATTTCCTTCCCCACTGCAGAGGAGCTGAGGGCCTGGGAAGAGTGGAGGGAGGAAGCAGAGTTACGGGACCACCGGCGCATTGGGAAGGTACAGAGACTGGGAAAATGGGGGCAGGGTGGGGGTGATGATGAGGGTTGGAGAGAGATGAAGGAACCTGACTGTGAAGTTGAGAGCACATTCGGAATCCCGCAGACTGAGCAGCTTGGTCAGTTATCTCTTCTGGGTTCCCAAGTCCCCGCTTCCCCGTTGAAGTGACCGTTGCCGTTCCCGACTCCAGGAACAGGAGCTCTTCTTCTTCCATGAACTGAGCCCCGGGAGCTGCTTCTTCCTGCCTCGAGGGACAAGGGTGTATAATGTACTCGTGGCTTTTATCAGGGTAAGGAGGACCCATGTTCAGGGGAAGGAAGACTGGGTAGGGACTGAGGGCCTAGAAGAAGCCATGTGTTTAAAAGAGGGGGATTAGAAGTTTAAACATAAATATTGTAAAGTGCTAGTGACTTTTATCAAGGGCCTAGAAATGTGTGGTCTACAGTGAGGAGCATAGTGAGGGAGGATGGTGCTTACTAGGTTGTAGCTGTGTTCAGCATGACCTGAGAGCCCAGAAGAATCACACAGCTGCCATCCTGCTTCCTCTCCCCCTAGTCACTCTGGCCTTCCATGTCTGTACCCTCCTCTCTAGGCCGAGTACACCCGCCGTGGTTTCTCAGAAGTGAAAACCCCCACGCTGTTTTCTACGAAACTCTGGGAACTGTCAGGGCACTGGGAGCATTACCGGGAAGACATGTTTGCCCTGCAGCCCCCAGACTCTGACAGCCATGCCGGCTCCCAGAGTGACCACTCTACCAGCCATCCCACAGGCACGCTTGCCCTCAAGCCCATGAACTGCCCTGCGCACTGGTGAGCTGGGATCCAGGAGACCTGGGTCCTCCCAGGGCTAGGGCTAGGCACCTGGTTACTAAGTACTAAGTTGTAGAAAACTTGGAATCGTATTGGAACACTTGATTTGAGTCTTGAATCTGCCCTGTAGCTCCCTATGTGAATTTGGAAAAATCATTGCACCTCCCTAAGCCTCAGTCTCCTCATGTGTAATATCAAGGGTTTGGAGTTGCTGTCTAAGGTTCTTCTTTCAGTTCAGTGCCTATCACAGCACAGGGGCACAGTAAGTGATGTCTGTTATTGTTGTTACTGAGATTCACTTCTGAACCAGGCAGGGCCCAGATTGTGATGAGTGGGATTGACAGGACTCAGGCATGCCGAGGCTGGAGAGCGCGTTAGCTGATGGTGCAGAGAAGGGAAGCAAGCAGCCTGGGCGGAGGAGAAGTCTTCAGGGGCTAGTTTTCCCTGTGGCCCTGACTCCTCCCCACCCCAACCTCAGCCTGATGTTCGCCCACCGGCCCAGATCCTGGCGAGAGCTGCCCCTGCGACTGGCCGACTTCGGGGCCTTGCACCGGGCCGAGGCCTCTGGCAGTCTGGGGGGACTGACCCGGCTACGGCGCTTCCAGCAAGATGACGCTCACATCTTCTGTGCACCCGATCAGGTGGCCCTTCCCCAGCTCCACCAGAGCATTTCTAAGCTGCCTTTCATTCTCCTTGTGAACTGCCAACATTCCTGACTCTCAGTTGCCCTCTTTATATATGATAATTTAGCTACATTCTATCGCAGCCTTTCCTTTATGTTTTTGCCCTCTTTTCCCCAAACTACCACCACCCCAGAGCTCTAGCTAGCACACAGCTTATCTGCCCTTATTCCCCCAGCTGGAAGCAGAGATCCGAGGCTGTCTTGATTTCCTCCGCTCTGTCTACACTGTCCTTGGGTTCTCCTTCCGCTTGGCACTGTCTACCCGGCCATCTGGCTTCCTGGGAGAGCCTTGCCTTTGGGACCAGGCTGAGCAGGTGAGCAGGTGGTAGGGAAGCAGAGGCAGATAAACCAGTCTCTGATGGAAGGAGAGGGGAGATGGGAATCAGGGTCCCTGGTAGAGGCGTATGCTGAGAGGGTCACTGTTGGGGACTAGAGGGATCTGTTGCTCATAAAGTTTAAGATGACATATTCCTCTCTTGTATCCTTTCCTCTAAAGGTCCTTCAACAGGCCCTAGAAGAATTTGGAGAACCCTGGGACCTCAACCCTGGAGATGGTGCCTTCTATGGGCCTAAGGTAAGCTGGGGACCGTGGTTAGAGTCTTATTTATTCCTTTTTTTGTCTTATTAACTGTTTAATAGATACGAAGGAATGTTTTTAAATTTGTGTAAGATATAAAGAAGAGCAGTACATCTCCCGCTCTCATGGAACTTAGGTCTGGTGAGGGCTCTGAGAGGTAAATAGGGTGTTTCAGCACCGTGGGATCAGTGCTGTGTAGGTACTAAGGGGGCACGTTACTCAGGAGGATCAGGAAAGGCTTCCCATAGGAATCTCTTTCCGATCTGAAAGGTAATCGTTGGCCAAGTAAAAAGGTGCTTCAGGAGGGAATGTTGGGGGCTTCCCTGGTGGCGCAATGGTTGAGAGTCCGCCTGCCGATGCAGGGGACACGGGTTCGTGCCCCGGTCAGGGAAGATCCCACATGCCGCAGAGCGGCTAGGCCCGTGAGCCATGGCCGCTGAGCCCGCGCGTCCAGAGCCTGTGCTCCACAGTGGGAGAGGCCACAACAGTGAGAGGCCCGCGTACAGAAAAAAAAGGGAGGGAACGTTGTAGGCAGAGGCTGGGGCGAAGAGTAAAAACTCACATGGCAAATTGGAAGAGGTGAAAGAAGTCAGGGAAAAAGGACTGTAAAGTGTCTGCTGGATTTAGTGAAAAGGCTGTTAGGTTTTGAGGGTCCATTTTTCAGTAAAGTGGGGACTGGATGTGGAGTCAGAAGTGAATGAATGAACCTAACACTTCCAAGAACATTGGCTCTTATAAAGGCAAAGGAGAGTAGCTGGCAGATCCAAAGAGATGTTGATGAAGGGAGAGACTTGAGAATGTTTAAATGCCGTGATGAGAGGGAGCCTGTTTGGGTCAGGGAGAAGTCGAAGTTGTAGAAGGGGTTTCAGTAGAGGAAAGTTTCTGGGGAGTCTTGAGGGTTGGAATCCAGAGCCCTTCACAGAAAGAAGCACCTGTGCTGTTGTTTAGGGGGTAGAAGGAAAGGCTTGGGGGTAGGTGCCAGGATATTTATAGGTGTGGTGACAGAAGTTGAGACATTTTCCCATCTCATGATACCAACTATCAGAATTCTCCATGAGATGGGAGGCAGGATCATTTGCTGAGATAGGAGTGGAGAATAGGAGAGTTGTCAGTGCGGGGGTTGAGGATGGGAAGAGAGGAGAAAGCTTGAAAATCCTTGAGGAGAACAGGATGCAGAGCTGATTAGGGCAGCCAGAGGATTGCAGGCAGCAGCAAGGGTTCAATTGAGGTTCACAACAGCGACTTGCATCAGTTGCTGTTTTTGCGTCTGTGTGGTGTGTGGCGTGTTGGGCAGCACTGGGCACTTCTGTTCCAGGGCCAAGGAGGTGGGATGCTAGGGTGCCACCAGGGTGGGGTTTTGTCATGTGGATGTGACAGAAGAACAGTGATACCAGGGAACCAGGGAGAGTGGTTACAGCTGCATGGGGAAAGAAACAGGGGTGGGAGAGGCTGAGAGGCCTGTGACTGGGAAGAAAAATGAGGAGTTAAGGAGCCGAGAGATTGAAGAGCCATTAATAGGAATAATTGTCAGAGCTGGAAGGACAAGAGATAGTAATCAGAGCAGGTGTCTGATGGACTGTTTCAGAGGTGCAGCCATTCTGGGCGATGACAACATGAAGGATGTAGCCATAGTGTGGGTGCGGATGAAGGTCTCTGAGATGAGGAACTCAGGGAATTGAGAGGCCAGGGTGAGGGTGGCCTCATGTGAATGTTGATGTTCCCTAATAATATACCACTATTAAGTGGAAAGAGCCACCGCCAGAGTCTGCAGCACGATGCAGCTGGGTGACACGTCTCTCCACACAGCCTGGGATGTGGCTAGGTAGAAGGAGGTGGCACGCATAATGGAGGATACTGGTTCTGGTTTCTTTCATGTCCTCCCTTCTGTCTCCTCCAGATTGACGTGCACCTCCGCGATGCCCTGGGTCGGCCCCATCAGTGTGGGACAATCCAGCTTGACTTCCAACTGCCCCTGAGATTTGACCTCCAGTACAAGGGGTACAGAACCTTGTCCTGTCCCCTTTTCCCTTGGCCCGTGGAATAGGTGGAGAACAACTTCCCTTTCTGCCTTTGACCCTAAAAACTAAACCACATCCTCCACACCCTCCCTTGCCAGGGCTGAAGATTCTTGGAAACTGGAAGGTGATCTTGGGTGCACATTGTGTGACACTTTTCCATTCCATCCACCCCCCCCTTTCCCTCCAAGGCAGGCGGGGGCCCTGGAGCGTCCAGTCCTCATTCATCGAGCAGTGCTAGGTTCTGTGGAAAGGATGTTGGGAGTGCTGGCGGAAAGCTGCGGGGGAAAATGGTGAGACCTCTGACTCCCGATTCCTGCTCTGGCCCTCAAGCCAGGTAGTGCGTGCTCCACATCCTGGCTCCCTTCAGACTCCACTTCTGTTTCCTTCTAGAATCTGCTCCCTGCATCCACACTTGGGGTCTGAGCCAGGACAAATAATTTGCCTTCCTCTGTTCTCTCAATCAGGCCACTATGGCTGTCACCATTCCAGGTGGTGGTCATACCTGTGGGGACTGAGCAAGAGGAATATGCCAGGGAGGTGAGGAGTTGGGGGTGAGGATGGGGACGAGCAGTGGGTAGCAGAGGCCACATGGGGTAGTGAAAGGGGCACGGCACTTGGAATCACAAGACTGCACTCAAATAATAAATGTTAATTGCTGACAACTGAGCACTTGGCACAGAAGGGGCCTTGGAGAAATGTTTGTTTTATTTTTCCTTTCTAGAGAGAAGTAAGGATATGGACAGTACTAGAGTCGAGCAGCTGGTTGGGTAGAGTGGTGTCTAGAAACAGGCAGCGTCCAGGGAGGCCTGGCTCCAGGAGGAGGCCGACAAGGAGGCTGTGGGGCTGGGGAGAGGCCTCAGTGTAGAGAGTGAGGAGGGTTTGTCCCTGAGAACTGGAGAGCCTTGAGGCAAAGGAAGGAGGGGCAGATGGGGGAGCTTGGGGAAAACTGGCATCAGACTGTTCTAGCTCCTCAGCCTTCCGTTAAATCAGGTTCCTGTCAATGATCCTCTACCCCAGGCACAGCGGAGCCTGCAAGCTGCAGGACTGGTTGGCGACCTGGATGCTGACTCCGGACTGACCCTCGGCCGGAGGATCCGCCGGGCTCAGCTTGCCCACTACAATTTTCAGTTCGGTGAGACCGGGTTAGCACAGCCCTCAGAGCCTTGCACTCTTCCACTCGGCCTGTATGTTGTTCTTCCCTGTCTACTACGTTTGGTCATCCGCATATTTGGGTAAATTGCAGCTCATTACCTGAGCTGGGCAGGAGCCAGGATTCAGAACTTCTGAGCCATTTGGACTCTAGGCTCCTTCACCCCCTGACCAGCACCTCTGACCCTCAGAACAGTTTTCTTCTGACCCCCGCCCTAGCTCTTGGTGTCTGTTAGTAATTAGCCAAGGGAGCATCAGAAAGGAACAGGAAGGGTTAATAAGGCGTTAATTAGCTAGCTTTGCTTATTCTAGACCTAGATAGAGTCAGCCCTAAGGGATGAGGAGAAAGGCCTTAAGAAAAATAGTCTAGGCCTACCTTGCTCCTTTTTTTCATTTTCCAAGGTTCAGAGCTCTGTCTTGAAGACAAGGAGTAGGAACGTCTCAGCCAGATTACCTGGATCTCTAGTTTTACACATCCACTCATCCTGCCAGCCTTGGAGCAAGCTGCCCATGATCCCTTGGACTTGCACGTGTGTCATCCACCCTGCCACCCTCCCCTTTCTCTAAAGCACACACACACACACACACACACACACACACACGCACGCGCGCGTGCGCACTCTCTCTCTCTCTCTCTCTTTTTCTCTCTCTCTCTGGATCTGCTTCTTGATCTGTTTGTCTTTCTTTGGCTGACCCTACTAGCTCTGACCCCTGGGATCCTGAGTGGAAGTGATAAAGCATGTAAGAGAATGTCTGGAATATTTCTTTATCTCCTCAGGATGACCAGGGAACTGGAGAGCAAAAGATAGCTAAATATATCCTTTCCCGGAACCATGTCTGAGCTCTGCTCTTCCTAAAGATTTCGGTCTCTTAAATTTCTGCATAGCAAAAGGAGATATCCTCTGGATAAATTTGCCTTGAGATTCACAAACCTCCCCTCTTTCTGCAGTGGTTGGCCAGAAAGAGCAGAGTAAGAGAACAGTGAACATTCGGACTCGAGATAATCGTCGACTTGGGGAATGGGACTTGGCCGAGGCTGTACAGCGGCTACTGGAGCTACAGAACACCAGGGTCCCAAATGCTGAAGAAATTTTCTGAGCTTTTGTGTATAGATGTGGCAAAGACCTGTAGGAGCTATCAGGCCCCCTTAACACGGAGGGGCCCAACCTAACTGCCAAGAGTCTGAAGTCCCCCAGACCCCTCAGAACTCGTGTGGAGGCATGAATCTGCTCTCATGAAAAGAGATTTGGTCTGGGGGAAGCTGTAGCTGTTTGGATGTGAGGAGAGTGAAACTAAAAATAATAAACTTGAAGCTACTGGGAATGTGTCTTCATCTCTGACTCCTGATGGGGACATAAAAGGGAGTTTGACTCTGTCTCCCACTCTTTTGTCCTAGGGGGTTGGGGTAATTGAAAAGGGGCAGCCCATGGCTCTCACTGGTCGGGGAGCTCCCTGGGATAGCTGTCCTGTTCCCCTGTCTAAACTCCTCAGTGCCCTGTTTCCCCAGCCCCAATTCAGCAGGTGGTCAGATCCATTCTCCATAGAAGGCCAAATGGAGAAATTGAGGCACAAAACAAAGTCTCAGACCTCTCTTGCTCCAGGATTCTCAGAATCAGTTTCTCTTGGGGTTGGGTTCACCATTGTTCTCAATCCTGTCAGGAGCCTTCAGGGTGTGTGGGAGGAGTGTCTGCCAGAGGAGGAGCAGCTGGGACTGAGTCATGGCCGGATGCTGAGGAGGGCGGTAGCTGTCCCCAGATAGACTATAAAGAGGAGAAGGAACCAGCCCTGAAGTTCACAACAGCAGTAACAGCAACTGGAGAAGCAGGTTTCCAGAAGCCCGGCTCTTCAAATCAGATCTGCCTGAGAGGACCTACTTGGGTGGCCGCTGACCAGTCCTTGCCCCAGGATGGGGACCACGTCCAGAGCAGCCTTGGTCTTGGCCTGTTTAGCTGTTGCTTCTGTAGCCTCTAAGGGAGGTGAGTTGGGGTCAGAGCCAGCACTTGGAAAGGGGGCCTGGCCAGCATGGGCCTGGGGCCTGGGTCCAGCCATCCCAGATGGCTCATCACCAGCAAAAGGATGCCCCATTTGGCTGCCTTTTTCTGAGCAGGCCTGTGGTGAGCCTAGGCACTGGAGCCTTTAACCAGGGAGGGGAGCAGGGGTACAGAAAGAAAGGAGTTGCTAGAGATTGCTGCCAAGAAACACATATTGGAGTCAAACGGACAACTGCGGGGATGGATGGATTCACAGAGTGAGGGGCCTGATGTGTATGTGGCACCTATTAGCCAGAAGTGAGAAGAGGAGCTCCCAGGCTGCTCAAAACCAGTCTACTGACCCAGAGAGCCTTGACTGGCTCCCTACCTGGTTAGGAGAAGAGAGGGCATCATCCATCTACAGGGGACCAGGCACAGCCACTCTCTAGCTCACACACACGTTATCTGCTTGGATGCCAAACAAAACGTTACTGTGGGAAACTATTGCATGAGGGTCATAGATCTAATCTATCTGGAAGGCCCTGTCTTGTTCTTCCCAGGTCCTGGTCTTTTGTGACTGCAGATCAGCTACAGGTGATTACGTTCCCTGTGGCTTTCTCTTACATGCCTTTCTCTTTTCTAGTTGTGGCGCATAGGCTCCAGGGCACATGGGCTCTGTAGTTGTGGTGTGCAGGTTCCAGAATGCGTGGGCTCTCCATATTGCCTCAGGAGTCCTGAACCATCCCAGTTTCCCAGGTCCTAAATTGAGACCTGAACTAAGGGGGATCTGAGACTGGCTGAAGGGGAGGCACTTCAACTTCTGCGTGGGCTCCTTACCAGAAGGCCCAAAGATGTTTAAAGGGCCTGTGGTAGGCAGGAGGGTGGAGGAGATGGGCAGGTGAGGCTCCAGCCAGTTCAAGGTCTGGACTGTGGAGAGAGCCCAGAAGCTGTAAGGGAAAGACACTGACACAAGATTAAGGCCTTCCTCCCCAGCCCCATGTGTCACACTCCCTTTAGGCCTGGACTTGGGAGACCCAAGACTTTGAGCATGGTAGAGGTGAGGCTGTCAGATTATCACACCCAATCGGCCTTGACCAGGTGTGTTTGGGGGGTGGCTTAGGGGACATGGGGCAGGAGCAGTACAGAGAGGCTTCTGGTGTCTTGGTCATCTTTTCTAAGCTCTTAACCTCTACTGCCTCCCCTTCCCATGCTCAGGGCCAGGAAAGGGAAACCACCCCTGACTCACCGTTCCTCTTCCAGGTAGCAAAGCTTCAGGGCAGAGGGAGCTGGGGCCAGTGCACCTCACCCACCCCTTTCAAGAAGGTAAGAGTTTGGGGGAGTGGCATGGGATTGGGGTTCCAGGAGGAAATGTAGGCTCTGACCATCTCCCTTCTTGCCGGTAGTTGGCTATGCTGCACCCCCTTCCCCACCTCTGACCAGAGCTCTCCCTATGGATCACCCCGACACCTCTCAGCATAGCCCTCACTTTGAAGGACAGAGTGAAGGTAAGTCTCAGTTGCACCTCTAGGTTTCTAGTCTGACTTACTTCCTGATCTTCAGAATGGGAGGGGAAGAAGGAGTGGGCTACATACATACTCCGCTTTCTGTAGTACAGCCATCTCCATCTCAGAAAGCCAACCCTGTCCAAGAGGAGCTGCCCCCTCCCCAACTCCCTGTGGAAAAGAAAGGTGAGTGCTTGCCCTTTCCCTCACCCCCACCCACTACATCTTGCTGACATCAGCCTGAGCCTTGCTCTTTTGTGTCCTCGCCCCTATCTTGCAGGGGATCCGCCTCTCCCTCAAGAGGCCGTCCCCCTACGAGAAGAGCTGTCCCCTCCCCAGGTCCCTATTGAACAGAAGGAAGGTAAGTGACTCCTTCCCCTCTTTACCCTCCTGCCTACCCGTGGCTGACAGCATGGGCTTTGGGGCTTCTGCCACTTACTAGCTGTGTAATAACCTTGGGTAAGTTACCTCTCTAAGCCTTAGTTTCTTTATTTGTAAAATTGGGGAAATAATACCTATTTTATAAAATTATAAGATTACATGACACAAAAGTAGCATTTATTTTCACTTCTCTATTGAGTTCCTTTTTTTTTTAAAGCATATATGCTATTTCTTTTTTTTTTAATTTTATTTATTGATTGATTTTTGGGCTGCGTTGGGTCTTTGTTGCAGCACGCAGGATCTCTGTTGAGGCATGCGGGATCTTTCGTTGCGGCATGCAGGTTTCTCTCTAGTTGTGGCGTGCGGGTTTTTTTCTCTTTTCTAGTTGTGGCGCATAGGCTCCAGGGCACATGGGCTCTGTAGTTGTGGTGCGCAGGTTCCAGAATGCGTGGGCTCTCTAGTTGAGGCGTGCGAGCTCAGTAGTTGTGGCATGCAGGTTTAGTTGCCCTGTGGCATGTGGGATCTTAGTTCCCTGACCAGGGATCGAACCCGCGTCCCCTGCATTGGAAGGCAGATTCTTTACCACTGGACCACCAGGAAAGTCCCTCTATTGAGTTACTTTTTTTATTTTTTTTATTTTTTATTTATTTATTTTTTTATTTGAAGTGGGCCTCTCACTGTTGTGGCCTCTCCCATTGTGGAGCACAGGCTCCGGACGTGCAGGCTCAGCGGCCATGGCTCATGGGCCCAGCCGCTCCGCGGCATGTGGGATCTTCCCGGACTGGGGCACGAACCCGTGTCCGCTGCATCGGCAGGCAGACTCTCAACCACTGCGCCACCGGGGAAGCCCTATTGAGTTACTTTTTATGAATGGGAACTGGCCTGTCTTCTAGAGATGCCCGTCCCAACATGAATGTTGTTTTACGCATCTCCTTCTACCCCAGTAGACCCATCTTTCCTTTATCAAGAGGAGATGACCTTGCAATCTAAGCAGAGAGTGAGTGAGTGACAGCTTTAGTCTGTTCATCCCCCAGCTTTAATGCTCAGACCCTGGTCGGGGTAGTGGGGTGGGGGAGCAGGTATTCTGAGCCTTGGGAAGCAGCAAAGGGAGCAGGCGTGATTCGGGGTCAGGGAGCTATAAGGGTGACACCTTTCATGACTCAGGTCTCTTCCTTTTGGTCAGTCATTCTGAAGTTAAGAGCCACGAATTCATTTGTCCCCTTTTCCTCTATATCCTCCCAACACTTTCTCCTCAACCCCAACTTCTTTCAGTCCTCCCAACTCAATCCAGCCCTTCTCTATCCCTCTGCATGTTCCCCCTTCCCACTCTGTTCTCCCCATTCTAGAAAAGCTGGCTCCCTTCATGGACCACAGCCCCCCAGAGCCTAAGTCTTCGAATCCAGCCCAGCGCTGCCAACAGGGCCGACACCAAGGTGGCTGGGGCCACCGGCTGGATGGCTTCCCCCCTGGGCGGCCTTCTCCGGACAATCTGGACCAGATCTGCCTTCCTGATCGTCAGCATGTGGTGTACGGCCCTTGGAACCTGCCACAGACTGGCTTTTCCCACCTTGTTCGTCAGGGTGAGACCCTCAATTTGCTGGAGACTGGATATTCCCGCTGCTGCCGCTGTCACAGCTACACAAACCGCTTGGACTGTGCGAAAGTCACGGTAAGGGTTGGGCTCTTGATCCTGGGGATGTCCTTTAACCCCCAGACAGTATGTGTGTGTTTCAAGGACTAGAGGCCTAGGCCTGGGTATGCAGGAA
Organism: Stenella coeruleoalba; assembly: GCF_951394435.1. NCBI lineage: Eukaryota > Metazoa > Chordata > Mammalia > Artiodactyla > Delphinidae > Stenella > Stenella coeruleoalba. The sequence continues at coordinate 107,923,312 of NC_137169.1, forward strand.
CCTCAGGTCCCTTTCATTGGCCCTACCTTGGGCCTCCTCATTGTGCCAGAAGAGCAGAGGACAGCCTCTGCCTCTTTATTAGCTGCATACCCAGGGTCCTTTTTGGAGTCTGGGAGGAAAACAGGTATGTGGAGAGTGGGCTACCAGGCTGATCTACTCCTCTTGCTCTAGTGGGAGGACGCAATGACCCGGTTCTGTGAGGCCGAGTTTTCTGTTAAGACCCGACCCCATTGGTGCTGCAAACGTCAGGGGGAGGCTCGATTCTCCTGCTTCCAAGACGAAGCTCCCCGGCCACACTACCAGCTCCAGGCCTGCCCCAGCCACCAGCCTGGTATTTCCTCGGGTCCTGAGCTGCCTTTTCCCCCTGGGCTACCCACACTGGACAATATCAAGAACATCTGCCACCTAAGACGCTTCTGCTGTGTGCCACGCAACCTCCCAGCTACTGACCCCATCCAAAGGCAGCTGCAGGCTCTGACCCAGCTGGAGGGGGAGTTCCAGCACTGCTGCCGGCAGGGGAACAACCACACCTGTACATGGAAGGCCGTAAGTGGGCATCCCAGCATCCTGAGAGCCTGTCTGCCTGCCCTCCTGTCTCTGACCTCTGATCCCACCAGCCTATTTGTCATCCATGTACCTACCCCCTGTGAGCATGTCTGCCCATTCATCTGCTTGTGAATGTCCGTGCATCCACTGTGTTCTTTGTCTGAGTTTGTTCATCGTGCACTTTCATCCTGCACTCCTGGCCTCGTCCACCCAATACCCTACACATGTACCTGTCTGCCATCCATCTGTCCAGCTCTGGCCTCACCTGACCCTCTCTGTCTACCGTTCCAGCACATCTCCTGTGGCCAGCTCCGAACCTCATCTGTTCTTCTACCCTTCCACCTTCCCAATCCCATACATCCACAGCTGCCTCCTTGCCCTCTGGTTCTTTGCCCTTCCCTTTTGGCACCTGGGGCTGAAAGTCCCTCATCTCATAGCGTAGGGCAGTGAGGGAAGCAGTGGGTCAGGAGGGCCAAGTGTCCAGGCTTCTGATTTTCCTTTCTCTGGCCCACAGTGGAAGGATACCCTTGATGGCTACTGTGATCAGGAAAAGGCTACAAATACCCACCACTACTCGTGTTGCCACTACCCTCCTAGCCCTGCCCGAGATGAGTGCTTTGCCCGGCAGGCTCCCTATCCCAACTATGACCGGGACATCTTGACCCTGGACCTCAGCCGAATCACCCCCAACTTCATGAGTCATCTCTGTGGAAATCAAAGGGTTTTCACCAAGCAGTGAGTCTCGCCCAGTTCTTCCCCAACTCTTTTCCCTTCTCCAAAACCTCCCTTTTGGGGCACCCTCTGGGGCACTCTTGGGAAAAGCAAAATCATGGTCTGCAAGCACCATTTTGATGCCTGGAGACACCCAAAGACCCTGACCCCTACCTGTTTCCCACCAACATAGTAAGCAGATTCCTGGGCTGATCCAGAACGTGACTGCCCGCTGCTGTGACCTGCCGTTTCCAGAGCAGGCCTGCTGTGCTGAGGAGGAGGTGAGTGTGAGGGCAGGGGGTCATAGTCTCCAGAGGAACGCAGAGGAGGGGAGAGAGAGGGCTGGAACTGCAGGATACCCCTTCTTTTAGTACCTCAAACCAGCCCACAGAAATAATGAGGACTACTGGGGAGATCTTTTTTCTTGGTTCCAGGAGTCTTCACTCCTGACCTGACCTGCTCCCCATCTCTAAGTGCCTATTATGCCTTCTCTGGGCCTCTAGCTTCTGGCATTTCCAGATGTTCACATCTGTCCATCACAAGGAGTCTAGCTGTGGAAGGCAGCCTTGTACTCTCTCTGAGCCCCAGAAGGGATCTAGGGAGAGAGCAGTAGAAACTGAGGGAAGGGGGACTTCGGACATCCAAGTAACCAGGCCTGACCTCTGACAACCTTCCTCCCCTATCATGTCTGCTTTACTCCTTCATCAGAAATCAGCCTTTATTGATGACCTGTGTGGTCCCCGACGTAACTTCTGGCTAGACTCTGCCTTCTGCTGTAAACTGAGTCCTGGGGATGAACAGATCAACTGCTTCAACACTAATTATCTGAGGAATGTGGCTCTAGTGGCTGGAGACATTAGGGGTGCCAAGGACCAGAGGGAGCAGGGCCCAACTTGGGGAACAAATATCAGCCCCACCTCTGAGCCCAAGGAAGAGTGAGTCACCGCAGACAGAGCCTTGGAGGATCAGATTGGGGGACCCCATCCCACCCTCCTGGAATACTCGTTACAGTAAACACCTCTTGGATTTGGCCTCATTGTGTCTGTTGTCTCACACAAACACACCCTCCTAAGCCTGCCCGATTTTCTTCAGTGTCTGGCCCCTGAGGCCCACTGCCCCACCCCCACTAACTGAGCTGAAGTCTTTCCAACAGGCTTTGTCGGGACCAAAACTAAATGGTTTAACTTCAGTATTTGTCATCTTGAATTTATTCACACATTTAAAAGGAATGTCACTTTGTTAGCTGGCTATCAGGATTCAGAAGGGAAAAAGATATGATTCATGTCTTTGGTGAGCCCCCGAAATGCACAGTCCTGCCTGACACTTTTTAATCTTCACTCTGATCCGTGGAGTCCATGTGTTTATTCATTCAGTGTACATTGATTGAACCGTCGACGTGCACCGTGCTAGACTGCGGGATACACATTCGGAAACCATACAGTTCCTTCCTTCAGGTTGCTCACATTCCAGGAACCTAGCAGGTGTGATTAGTGTTGTGGTACAGGGCTGCCAGAGCGCCAGTATGCTCAGAGCACTTGATAACCGGGCCAGAGCTGGGAGTAGGGCTGGGGGCAGTAGGGGTGCACCAGGGAAGGCCTCTGCAGGGGTGAGGTCGGAGCTTCTCCAGGAGAAGTAGAAGGTACAAGAGGCAGGTACGGACCAGGCGAAGGGGCAACTCATGCAGAAGCACAAAGGCTGAAAGGACCTGACGGTGGTTGTTCCTCCCAGATGAGTCTGGAAAGATGAGCAGGAGCTCATCACGAATGACTCATCTGCCCGGCTTAAAGGGCCTCTTGGCACCTCTGCCCGCTAGGCACCGGCCCGCTAGGGCACTGGTGGTTTCAAGCAGAATATGTGTTCACATTTGCCTTCTAGTCGGCAGCCAGCCAGGCAGGAACCTGGGAGGCCAGTTCGGACAGTGTCGTGCCAATGCCTGAGGGGAGGGCGCTGTAGCACCCAGACCGGAGCTAGACCACAGGGTGGCGGGACCCTGCGGTCCTTCGAGGTTGACCACAGGAAACCGGAGCCTCCAGGCTGGAGCTGAAAGAACTGGAATGAAGGCTTAGTCCCGTGGGACCCGTCCTCTGTGATTCTGCTGCCTGGACAACTTTACAGAAAGCAGGACGTCCCCGGCCCAGCTTATGGAGGAAGAGGGTGAAACAGGGACTGCCGTCCTTCCCCAGCCGGGGACTAGATAAGCCCCAGCAGCTCTAAAACTGACACCCGCCATTCCCTCCGCTCCTCCACCGCCTTTTATTTATTTACTTACACTTTGCCCGCATAGCAGTTCTTAACCCATCAGCGTCTTAGCAGCTCCTTCGCCTGTCCGTCAGCACGAGGGCCAATGAGCGGGCGAGAGACACTCCGTGCCCCGCCCCTGCGACTGCAACCCGGCCAGCGCGGGCCTGCTCGACCCCGGCCGCGCGCTCGCGTAGCGCTCTCGTAGGGCGTCAGCTTCTATGCGCGGACGTCTGGGCCCATTCTTTTTTTTTTTCTCGGTAGGCGGGCCTCTCACTGTTGTGGCCTCTCCCGTTGCGTTGCGGAGCACAGGCTCCGGACGCGCAGGCTCAGCGGCCATGGCTCACGGGCCTAGCCGCTCCGCGGCACGTGGGATCCTTCCGGACCGGGGCACGAACCTGTGTCCCCTGCATCGGCAGGCGGACTCTCAACCACTGTGCCACCAGGGAAGCCCTGGGCCCATTCTGATCGCCTCTGGGCGTCAGAGACCGGGCTGGCAGAGGCAGGGTCGTCCGCCCTCGGTGTACTGGTCCAAACCAGCTCGCGGGGCGGAGCCCCGGCCGGTGGACGGACGGGCGGGCAGCTCCGCCGGCAGAGGCACCACTAACGGGCTCTGTCCCTCCAGGAGCTTCCCGGAGATGCATTCTTACTGCATTTGCAAAGCGCCCCGCCAAGTCTGGAGAGGGAGTCCGAGACGAGTTGGACCACAGTCCCAGCCCCGAGGAGTTGACAGTCTACCGGGGAGGAGAGGAAGGAAACCAGGAAAGCAATAGTAAGCAGCTATCATGAAAGAACATCAAGTGCTAAATAGATATAAGCATCAAGAACTGAGTTAAAAGAAGTAATTATCTGTAGGAATCGGGGTACTGTTAAATGGAGGAGGTGGCTTTCCACAGAGCCCCGAAGCATGGATAGGATTGCTGTTAGTTACCATATGGTGAACCTGTTAACACTTATGGCAGTTCGTTGTATAGAAAAACTTAAAATATATTAAATTCAATACAGTGTTGTATGTCAATTATATCTCAATAAAACTGGAGGAAAAAAATAAGTAAAATAAAATGTACTAAGTTCAGATAAAGGAGTCAGAGACCCTAACTACTTGGAGGGGCCGGGGAAAGCTTTATGGAGGGATGCAAGCTTGAGTAGGATTTTGCTGGAAGGGAAAGGGAGGATGAACAAAGCACTGGGTGTATGCAAAGTTCAGCTAAAGTAAACAGTGTATGTTTGTGTTAAACAGAGTGCTAAGTATTCTGGCTATAAAGAATATTAAAAAATCGTCCTCAAGGATTTTTAGCTCTATGGAGACCTGAATATCTAATGATAGATATTCTCAGGATTCTTCGGGAGCCACCTAGCCTGGCTTTCAGGTAGGTCTTCTGGAGGAGGAAATAAAGCAGGAAGTGTGGTTGGTATATTTGAAGAGCCACTAAGTAGTAAAAATACTGTGGGGGAGTAGCTAGGCATGAGGTTGGAAATTTCAGGCTTTCTGGAAGATCTTGAAGCACTATAGAAGTCACGCCAACTTGGGGATAAGCACCTATAAAGGGTTGTAAAAGAAAAGTGATGTGAACAAATTTATTTTTAAAAAAGATACATTAGATGGACAGACAAGTGGATAGGAGTAGATGAGCTGGAGAGAGGGTAGAGACCCGAACCTGTTCAGAGGTTGAAATTGTAATTCTTCAATATCAATAAAACTGAGAAACTCTGATATCCAGAACTTTGTTAATGGTAGAGAGGATGAAAAGGGAAGGGACATCTTTTAAAGACATTTAGGAGATGGGATTGACAGAAGCTGTTCGCTACAGGAGATGTCTAGGAAGACTCCCAAGTTTGAGGTTTGGGTAAGGATATGCAGGGTGAGGAGCAAGTTTTACAGGACGATGATGAGTGTTCAGTTTTGGAGTCCTCAGTAGTCAGTGTCCTTAGTGAAAAGCACCTTCAGGAGGAAGATGTCAAAAGCCAAATTCTAGGGAATTGATTGTGAATGGGAGGTGAAAAAGAGGAGGCAGCATGTGTAGCCTGCTCTTTGAATGTCCTTCTAAACACGACACTTGGAAGTCCCTTAGGTAGCACAGGTTCAGCTTGTTCAAAAATGAATTCCTCTGGATATATGGGGAGATGTGAAAAAGAAAATGTAGCAATAAGTGACCTGTAGAATCTGGGTGGTGGGCATATGGGTGTTCACTATTCAATCTGTCAACCTTTTTCTTCATTTTTGACATGAGCTTATCATCTCTACCCTCCAACTATCCCTACCCCTGTGAACCCCATCTCAATAAACAGAACCACCATCTACTCAGTTATTTAGGCAACAGACCTGGGAGTGTCATTTAATTAGTCCCTCTCCTTCTCCCTTCTATTCCAATCAGTCACCAAATCTCCTAAATATCTCTTACATCCAGCAACAATGGAGTTGCACCTTATACCAAGGTTAGGTTCTAAAGTCAGTACATAAGGCAAAAGTTACATAGTCAACATAACTTTTGGAAATCCCTTAAATCACTCATAAAATACAGCAGTCATGGGACTTCCCTGGCGGTCCAGTGGTTAAGACTTGGCACTTCCACTGCAGGGGGCACAGGTTGAATCCCTGGTTGGGGAACTAAGATTCCTCATGCCGCACCGTGGGGCCAAAAGTTAAAAAAAAAAAAAAATACAGCAGCCATGGTTTTGTGTGCACAGCTCTGTAAACAAAATGTATGTGCAAGTATGTATGTATAAGCCAGTGTATAGTAATGTACAGTATATAATAGGTTATACAATATAACATTAAAGTATTTTCAACTACATACAAAAATGAGATAGCGCTCTCTCCAGCTGCAGGACATGTGGAAGCACAGAGCCTGAGGCCAACACTGCCAGGACCTCAGCGGGAGAGGAGGGTCTCTGCTCTTGTATTTCAATAAACCTGTTGATGTTAAAAAAAAAAAAAAAAAAAAAGTTAAATGTACACAGGGCACAAGGATGCTGCATTTCTCACCTCTTCACTGCCTCTACCCTAGTCCAAGCTTCCATCAACCCCCAGGATTATTGAAACAGCTTCCCAACTAGTCTCCTGGCTCCTTCCCCAGAGCCTGTCCAATCCATGCCCTACACTCCAGGCAGATTGACCTGCTGACTGATTTGAGCAGGTCACTTTGCTGCTTTAAAACCCCTCAATGACATCCCTCTGGTCCCTTAGGACAACGTTTAAAACACCCCCATATGGCTGCCCCAGCCTTCTGCCATCTGGCCATCTGGCCTTCTGCCATCTGGCCTCTGCCCAGTCTCTGGACTTCATGTCACACACACCTCTTTCCTCTTGTTCTCTAAGCCCTGTCAGAATTGGGCTTTCTGTTCCTCAGGTTCACCATACTCTTTTGTGCTTCAGGGACTTTCCCATGCTGCTCTGTCCGCATAGAACTCTCTTACCCCCTCTGCTCAACTGGTTAACAAACACTTCTTATCTACTCAACGAACCATCCACCTCAACCCCCCAATACTTTGTTCTTGCTAAATTTTATTATTTTAAACTTTTTAATTTATCTTTATTTTTTGGCCACGCAGCATGCGGGATCCCCGACCAGGGATCAGACTCGTGTCCCCTGCATTGGAAGCATGGAGTCTTAAATGCTGGACTGCCAGGGAAATCCCCTTGCTGAATTTTAAATTTAGAAAAAAAACATTGTGAAAAATAATCCACATATTTAAAATGCACTAAACATAAATGTATATTTCAATGGATTATTATAAAATGAAACCCCCCTGCAACAGCAACCCAGTTCAAGAAAAAGGACATTGCATTCACCCCAGAAATCCCCCATAATACTGCTTGCTGGTCATAGACTCCTTCAACCCTCCCAAAGTAACCACTGTCCTACTGTCCTGATATTTATCGTAACCACTTACTTGCTTTTTCTTTATTGTTTTACCACCTAAATATGAATCCTAAAAACAATCATTTAGGTTTTCAAAAAACCTTTACTGGGATATAATTCACATACCATACAATTCACCCAATTAAAGTACAATGCAATGGTTTTCAATATATTCCATTATTAACTTTTTAAGATTGTGGTAAAATATATAAACATGAAATTTGTCATTTTAACCATTTTTGAGTGTACAATTCAGTGCCATTAATTACATTCACAATGTTGTGCAAACATCACTACCATATAATTTCCAAAACATTTTTATCACCCCAAATAGAAACTCTGTGACCATTAAGCAATTACGCCCCATTTCCACCTCTCTGCAGCCCCTGGTAACTTTTTTTTTTAATTAATTAATTAATTTGTGGCTGCGTTGGGTCTTCATTGCTGTGCGCGGGCTTCCTCTAGTTGTGGTGAGTGGGGGCTACTCTTCATTGCACTGCACGGGCTTCTCATTGCGGTGACTTCTCTTGTTGTGGAGCATGGGCTCTAGGTGTGCAGGCTTCAGTAGTTGTGGCATGCAGGCTCAGTAGTTGTGGCGCATGGGCTTAGTTGCTCCACGGCATGTGGGATCTTCACGGACCAGGGCTCGAACCCGTGTCACCTGCATTGGCAGGCAGATTCTTTACCAGTGCACCACCAGGGAAGTCCCCCTGGTAACTTCTAATCCATTTTCTGTCTCTATGAATTTGCCTATTCTAGGAATCTCATGTACAATATTTGTAGGTACTTCTTTTTTTGGCTGCATTGGGTCTTCGTTGCTGTGCACACCCTTTCTCTAGTTGCAGCGAGCAGGGGCTACTCTTCGTTGCGGTGCACGGGCTCTAGGCGCACAGCCTTCAGTAGTTGCAGCACATGAGCTCAGTAGCTGTGGCTCGCGGGCTCTAGAACGCAGGCTCAGTAGTTGTGGCGCACGGGCTTAGTTGCACCGCGGCATGTGGGATCTTCCCAGGCCAGGGCTTGAACCCGTGTCCCCTGCATTGGCAGGCGGATTCTTAACCACTGCCCCACCAGGGAAGTCCCCCATACATCTGTTGATGGACACTTCAGTTGTTTCCATCTTTTGGCTGTTGTGAATAAGGCACAATCATTTAATTTTGCCCATTTTTTAATTTTATGAGAATGGAACAGGACAGAATATATTCTTTGTTATGTCTGGCTTTTAAAGCATGCATTCGGGGCTTCCCTGGTGGCACAGTGGTTGAGAATCGCCTGCCAAAGCAGGGGACACGGGTTCGATCCCTGGTCCGGGAAGATCCCACATGTCGCGGAGCAACTAAGCCTGAGCACCACAACTACTGAGCCTGCTCTCTAGAGCCCGCGTGCCACGACTACTGAAGCCCCTGCGCCTAGAGGCCGTGATCCGCAGCAACAGAAGCCACCGCGATGAGAAGCCACCGCACGGGCTTAGTTGCTCTGCGACCCCCCAGCCTGCTGCCAGCCGCCCCGAGAGCACGATGGTGGCGGCCCACCTGTTCCAGAAGTGTTGCCTGGTCCAGAGGATCCTGGAGGCCTGGGAAGCCAGTGACCACACACAGGCAGTGGGTGGCATGAGGCACGGGAACATGGGGCACCTCACCTGATTGCCAACACGGTGGTGCAGAACCTGGAGGGGGGCCCCATGCAGACCCAGCTCAGCGAGGTCATCCGAGGGCTCCCCTGGGACTGCCGCGGGCGCTGGGAGAGCTTTGTGGAGGAGACGCTGGTGGAGGCCAACCGCAGGAACGCGGTGGACCTGGTTAGCACCCGCCATCTTCACCCCTCAAGTGAGGAAGAGGACGTGGGGGGCATTTTCCCTAATGAGCTGGCCCTTCAGCAGGCTTTCTCCGGGTACCAGGTCCAGCAGATGACAGCCACCTTCGTGGACCAGTTTGGCTTCAGCAACGAGGAGTTTGCTGAGCAGGACAACAGCGTCAACGCCCCATTTGACAGGATCGTGGAGATCAACTTCAGCGTCGACAGCCCCGGTGCCGCTCTGTTTGAGGCCTGCTGCAGTGACCACATCCAGCCCTTCGACAAGGACGACGACCTCTGGGAGGACGTCCGTGTGGCCCAAGTGACCAGAGCCAGGTTCGGGGGCCCTCATGCTTCAGAGAGCTGCCGGAAGGACGGCCCGGAGCTCCGAGGCCAGGGCAGGGAGGAGAGCTCGAGAGCAGATGGGGACACGGCTCGGGCGGGCGGGCGCCCCTTGGGCTGCCGCCCAGAAGGAAGGTCCTCGTGTTAGGGTGGCTCAGAAGCAGGTGCCCCGTGGACGGTGTTTGATGAGCCGGAGAATTCCATGGCCTCGGGCCCGGCCCCGGCAGTGGCGATGGGCGTGGGTTCCAGTGTGTGGGTGGCCAGCTCCTCCAGTGCCTTGGCTCCAGAGGAGAAAGGCTGGGCCAAGTTCGCTGGCTTCCAGCCTTTCTGCTGCTCTGAGTCAGGGCCCAGGTGCAGCTCCCCAGTGGAGAGAGGTCATGGCGATGCCCAGGGTGGCCTGAACCAGGGCCCAGAGAGAACCCTTGGCCCGGCCACTCCGGGTGCCTGGAACACATGTGTTACCAGGAAGGCGCCCCTGGTGGCCTCCAGGAGCCGTGAGGACAAGCTGATGGCGGCTGTTGCCTCGGAGGCTGTTAGTGTGGGTCCTGGTCAGGAGGCCGCCCCCCGCCGCCCGTGTCAGTCCCCAGGTGTGGGCGGGAGTGTTGTGGACAGACGTGGCCTGCAAGGTGTCCAGGGAAGGGCCCTGGGCCCGTGTGGCCCACAGAGTGGGCTGAGTGTGCCACCAGCACGCCTCCAGACCTGGCCTCCCTTGCACCTGTGGAAGTGACCTCTGCCCCAGTCGTGGCCGTCCTTCCCGAGGCTGCCATGGCGGCCACCACAGTACTGAGCAACACCGGCCCCTCCCTGGCCACCCTGGCAGTCTCTCCTATGCTGGCTGTGGCCGTCACCACTGCAGCCCCAGCTGGCCCAGCTGTCTCCATGGCGGCCGCCCTAGGGATAGTGACAAAGGACAGGCAGACAGACGGGCCGCTGCCTGCAGGAGCTGCCTTAAGTGGCCTCATGTGATGCTGCTGCTGCCACCCAGCTTTGGCGCCCCAGCCAAGAAAACTACCTGGTGACGCATTTCGTGTTTTTAAATTTAATTTAATTTAATTTAAAAATAAATGCTGCATTGGTAAAGCTGGCAGTTGGAACCAGTCGGACAGCCCAGCCTGCATTTCTCCTGCCTGACTCCGGGTGGGCCTCGAGGGTCCAGCCCCACGCACAGCAATAAGGCCTCAGACAGGGGCTCTGCCTGCGGGGGCCGTGACTCCAGACGACGCAAGGACCGAGGTCTGGGCTGGGCGCCACAGGCTCTGAGCCTGTTTTTATCCATTATTTAACAAACGCAGATAGAGCCACATGTTTGCACTTTTTATCCAGCGCAGGAGAGGGTCTCCGAGGCTCTGGGGACAAGTGTGGGTCTGGAGCTGGGTTGGCCAGACAGGGTTTTAGCTGCCTGGTGGCCCTGGGAGCTGGCCTTGAGCCAGGCTGCAAACTTGACTGACTTAAAAATAAAACGAGCCCCCCGCAGCCTGGCAGGGTGTCCCAGGCTTCCCGCCGCAGTGGGCAGTGGGGCGCCTGGCAGGAGCTGGCCACGGGCTGCAGGACGGGGTGCGGAGGGCCCAGCAGTGCCCAGGGGTGGGGGGCTAACCCTGCAACTGCTGTGGAGGGTGGGGACGAGCTGTCCTGGGGGTGTGCAGAGTTATCTCATGTTACTCTTCTGATAATCTGACAGGGCACCCAGATCCCACAACTCCCAATAAAAGTTGTTATTCTCACCGAAAAAGATATTAATTAAAAAAAAAAAAAAAGAACAGCATGGTGTATATCCAGAAGAGAATAGCCAAACTCTTACAGCTCAGTACTAAGAAAATAAACAATCCAATAAAACTATGGGCAAAAGATTTGAATAGACATTTCGCATAGGAAGATACAAAAATTGTTAATAAGCATATGACAAGATGCTCAATATCATTCGTGATTAGGGACATGCAAATCAGAACCACAGTGAGGTACCATTTCACACCCACTAAAATGGCTATAATCAAAAAGAGACTTCCCTGGTGGTGCAGTGGTTAAGAATCTGCCTGCAGGGGCTTCCCTGGTGGCGCAGTGGTTGAGAGTCCGCCTGCCAATGCGGGGGACATGGGTTCGTGCCCCGGTCCGGGAGGATCCCACATGCCGCGGAGCGGCTGGGCCTGTGAGCCATGGCTGCTGAGCCTGCGTGTCTGGAGCCTGTGCTTTGCAACGGGAGAGGCCACAACAGTGAGAGGCCCGCGTACCGCAAAAAAAAAAAAAAAAAGAATCTGCCTGCCATTGTAGGGGACACTGGTTCGATCCCTGGTCCAGGAATATCCCACATGCCACGGAGCAACTAAGCCCGTGTGCCACAACTACTGAGCCTGCACTCTAGAGCCCGCAAGCCACAACTACTGAAGCCCTTGTGCCTAGCGCCCGTGCTCTGCAACAAGAGAAGCCACCGCAATGAGAAGCCCTTGCACCGCAACGAAGAGTAACCCCTGCTTGCTGCACCTAGAGAAAGCCGACACGCAGCAACGAAGGCCCAACACAGCCATAAATAAATAAATAATAAATAAATAAATTCATTAAAAAAAAAAAAAGACAGAAGGACTTCCCTGGTGGTCCAGTGGTTAAGACTCTGCGCTTCCACTGCAGGGGGCGGGGTTTGATCCCTGGTAGGGGAACTAAGATCCCTCGTGCCCGCGTCGGCCAAAGAAAACAAATACCAAAACAAAAGACAGATAAAAACAAATGTTGGCAAGGTTGTGGTAAAACAGGAAGCCTTAGACATTCCTGATGGGAATAAAAAATGGTACAGTCACTTCAGAAAACTGGAAGTTTCTCAAAAGGTTGAAATATATTTACCATATGACCCAGCAATTCCACTCTTTGGTGTCTTCCCAAGAGCTATGAAAACATATATATCCACATAAGAACTTGCACACAAATGTTCCTAGCAATATTATTCCATAATATAATAGCCAAAAAGGAAACCAAATTGGAAACATCCTAAATGTCCATCAACTGGAGAATGGATAGATAAAATCTGGTATGTCCATACAATGGAATACAATTCAACAATTAAAAGGAACAAAATACATGTTATGGCTTGGATGAACATCAAAGAGCATGCTCAGTGAAAGAAGTCAAACACAGGAGACCTCATATTGTATGATTCTATGTATGGGAGCTATCCAGAGAAGGCAAAGCTATAGAGACAAAGAGTAGATTAGTGGTTGCCTGGGGAAGGAGCGGGAGAACAGGATTAAGAGTAAATGTGCCATGAGGGATCCTATTAGAGTGATGAAAAAAAAATTTTTTTTGGCCACACCACATGGCTTGTGGAATCTTAGTTCCCCAGCCAGGGGTTGAACCCAGGCCCTCAGCAGTGAAAGCACACAGTCCTAAGCACTGGACCACCAGGGAATTCCCGAAAATATTTTTAAACTGATTTATGGTGGTGGTTACCCAACTTAGTAAACTTTTAAAAATGTCATTGAATTGTACACTTGAAAAAGGTGAATTAAATGATATGCAGAATAGGCTTTAATAAAGTTATTTTTTTAATTTATTATTTAGTTGGGCTGCATTGGGTCTTCGTTGCGGTGCGTGGGCTTCTCATTGTGGTGGCTTCTCGTTCTGGAGCACAGGCTCTAGGCACAGGGGCTTCAGTAGTTGCAGCACGCCGGCTCAGCAACTGTGGCATGCAGGCCCTAGAGAGCGCGGGCTTCAGTAGTTGTGGCTCGCGGGCTCTCGAGCGCAGGCTCAATAGTTGTGGCACACGGGCTTAGTTCCTCCGCGGCCTGTGGGATCTTCCCGGGCCAGGGCTCGAACCTGTGTCCCCTGCATTGACAGGTGGATTCTTAACCATTGCACCACCAAGGAAGTCCCTAAAGTTATTTTTTTAAACATGGGTATAGAAGATAGACCATTTAAAATACTTAAGACATGTTAAATACATAATTATGATTCCAAATTGCCATTGATTTATGCTTTGTATTTCACCAACATGTATTTATCCACTATAGAAACTACTCCCCTTCCCTGCCTATGGAATGTTAAGTTTGCACTCAAAGTGATATGTCTCCCTTAATTTGATATGCCACTAATTTATGGTTGTGCAGAAATATCAACAGCCTCATTTAAAACACACACACATGCATTTACATTTACCTAAATTTGTAAAAAATAATGAGGTGAGGTAGAATTTCCTCCCTCCTGAAAATTTGTTTTTAGCTACTAAAAAACCTAATGTTTCCAGGGCTACTGAAAATATACATTTACAAAGTCATTTACAAACTATTTTGAGGGTTAGTATTGATACAAGGACCACTGATAAACCTGATGTAAAATGTCCCAGACGTGACTTCCTATCTCCTGTGCACCCAAGGCTGCACCAAAACCCTCCTCGTTTTCTCTAGTAAGTCTTCCTCTCTTCCTCCTCCTCCTCCCTTTTCTTTAAGGTATTCTTTACATACCATTCTTGTTTTTTTTTTTGAAATATCATATACAGCTTTATTATTACCATGTCATTTTTTTGTATCTTTATTGGACTATAATTGCTTTACAATGGTGTGTTAGTTTCTGCTTTATAACAAAGTGAATCAGTTATACATATACATATGTTCCCATATTTCTTCCCTCTTGTGTCTCCCTCCCCCCCACCCTCTCTATCCCACCCCTCTAGGTGGTCACAAACCACCGAGCTGATCTCCCTGTGCTATGCGGCTGCTTCCCACTAGCTATCTATTTTACGTTTGGTAGTGTATATATGTCCATGCCACTCTCTCACTTTGTCACAGCTTACCCTTCCCCCTCCCTCTGTCCTCAAGTCCATTCTCTAGTAGGTCTGTGTCTTTATTCCTGTCTTACCCCTAGGTTCTTCATAACATTTTTTTTTCTTAAATTCCATATATATGTGTTAGCATACGGTATTTGTCTTTCTCTTTCTGACTTACTTCACTCTGTAGTTTTTTTTTCTTATTTAACTCTCTCTTTTGCTTTTCCTCATTTTTTATATTGTTTAGACTTTTAAAAAAAAGAAATCTGGAGATTTATCCTTTCCTGTCTCTTTTGATTGGCTTCAACTTTTTCAGGTCAACCTTGTACATCTGCTGTGGATTCTAACTCCCCTTCAGTGGAACTGGCAGTGGAACTGGCTTGTGAACTGCAGGATGTGGTCTTAGGCGCTGGCATCCCAGAGGTGACCGTGGGAGGGAAAGAAGATGTGCCTTAACTGTAGAGTCTTTGGGATTTTCTATGCACGCAATCACAACCACTATGAGTATCAATAGTTTTGTTTCTTCCTTCTAATCCTCTTGTCTTTTATTTCTTTTTCTTTTTTACTCCCCTGGATAGACTTCGAAAGAACACTGATGGGAAGCAGAGATTGAGGACATCCTGACCTTGTGTGGTTCTTGATTGTGGCAGGCAGCCTCCAGGATGGTTCCCACTGACCCTTGCCTACTGGTGTTCACACCCTAGTGTAGTCCCTCTCTCATGTTGTTTATGTGACCAATCAAACATGGCAGAAGTGATGGTATGTCACTTCTGAGGCTAGGAAGTGAAAGATGTAGTGGCATCTGCCTCTCTATTATCTATGGTACCTATTGTTCTATTTTTTTTTTTTTAGATTTTATTTACTATTTATTTATTTTATTTATTTTTGGCTGTGTCAGGTCTTAGTTGCAGTGCACGGGCTCTTCATTGTGACGCGCGGGCTTCTCTCTAGTTATGGCATGCGGGTTTTTCTCTTCTTTAGTTGTGGCACACAGGTTCCAGGCGTTGTGGCGTGTGGGCTCTGTAGTTTGCGGCACACGGGCTCTAGTGGTGGCGCGTGAGCTCAATAGTTGCGGCACGCAGGCTTAGTTGCCCCACGGCATGTGGAATCTTAGTTCCCTAGCCAGGGATGGAACCCACGTCCCCTGCATTGTAAGGCAGATTCTTTACCACTGGACAACCAGGGAAGCCCCCCTGTTGTTCTTATTTATGCTGTTTTATACCCTTGGGTTATATCTGTGTGCTGGACACTGTTTTTGATAAATTATTTATAGAAATTCCTTGAGGCTCAAGATAATATCTCCACTAAACAGAACTTATTTTGCCAGCTCCTGAGGGCACTAGCAATCTGGAGCCACATAAGTCTGAAATTTTCACCCTAGCCCCTTGAGGCTGCCAGTATTGCAGCTCAGCCTTTTCCAAAACAAGAACCCCAAGGCATAAGCAGCCTTTAGGGAAGGTTTCATTTCACTTTCTCATGCTCTTCAGTATCTCAGCATCCCAATTCAGCAATTCTTCAAATCTCCTTATTTCTCCGATGCTTTTAAGATGACTTTTTAAAGTTTTTGTTTTGGTTTGGTTTGGTTTTATTGGTATGAGGGTTTGTCTGAACTATCTAGGCTTCCATGTCCAGAACTGTTGGTCCCTTTGACCCTCATTTGAGGGATCCAATAGGCAGCAATATCTTCACTGTGCTGTAGGATGAATCATAATTGGGCTAGGTCCATCATGGTAACCCCCTTCTGTGCCTGAGGTGGGCATAGGACACACTTCTGAGGGAAAAAAAAGACACAAGAGGAAAATTCCTGAGAACTTGTGGATGAATTTTTGTGCCCTTTTAAAAGAGAGCTGATCGGGAACCAGAGCCTTTTCTCTTTATTGTGCTTTGGGGTGACGTTATGGAAGGAAGTCACACTTGAGTCTGTGGCACCCCTCTTTTTTTTTTTTTTTTTTTTTGGTCAAATGATTTTTGTTTTAACATCTTTATTGGAGTATAATTGCTTTACAATGGTGTGTTAGTTTCTGCTTTATAACAAAGTGAATCAGTTATACATATACATATGTTCCCATATCTCTTCCCTCTTGCGTCTCCCTCCCGCCCACCCTCCCTATCCCACCCCTCCAGGCTGTCACAAAGCACCGAGCCAATATCCCTGTGCCATGCGGCTGCTTCCCACTAGCTATCTACCTTACTACGTTTGTTAGTATGTATATGTCCATGACTCTCTCTCGTGGCACCCCTCTTATAACTGAGGGAAAAGCCAAGAAAATTGCAGAAGTGTCAACTCATGGTGTTTTATATTGTGGAGCCACTTAAAAATCCTGGAACCCTTTGCTTCCAAGCTTCTGAAATATTCTTATGGTTTCACTGTTAGTCAGGTTTTCCGTTATGTGCAGTCCAAAGTGTTCCTAATTGACATATCATCCTTCAAGACTCAGCTTTAAATAACATTTCCTCAGGGAAGTCTTTCTGAAACCTCCAGATCAATACATTGAACAATACACTCTACTTTCCCTTTAGTGCCCCTCATCATATTTCTAATATCTGTTGAATGATAGTCTCTCTCTGGGCTGTAAGCTCTATGAGAACAGAGACCATGGTAGGTATCCTAGAGTCCAGCCCAGTGCCAGGCATGGCAGCCTCTTATAAATAAATAACTATCCAAATAGACAAATAAAAGCATCAAGAGCACAAGTGGAGGGAGAAACTAGATAAAAACCCTGGAGGGGCCTTCCCTGGTGGTGCAGTGGTTGAGAGTCCGCCTGCCGATGCAGGCAACACGGGTTCGTGCCCCGGTCCGGGAAGATCCCACATACCGTGGAGCGGCTGGGCCCGTGAGCCATGGTTGCTGAGCCTGCGCGTCCGGAGCCTGTGCTCCGCAACGTGAGAGGCCTGCGTATCGCAAAAAAAAAAAAAAAAAAAAAAAACCCTGGAGGATGTGAATTTAAATTTGTGCAACTGTTCTTCTTCTAACAGACGAAAACTCTTAAAGCTCAAAGAATCAATACAGGGCTTCCCTGGTGGCGCAGTGGTTAAGAATCCGCCTGCCAATGCAGGGGACACGGGTTCAAGCCCTGGCCCGGGAAGATCCCACATGCCGCAGAGCAACTAAGCCCGTGCGCCACAACTACTGAGCCTGCGCTCTAGAGCCTGCAAGCCACAACTACTGAGCCCGCATCCTGCAACTACTGAAGCCCGCATGCCTACAGCCTGTGCTCCGCAACAAGAGAAGCCACCGCAATGAGAAGCCCGCACACTGCCATGAAGAGTAGCCCCTGCTCACCGCAACTAGAGAAAGCCCGTGACACAGCCAGGAATAAAAAAAAAAAAAAAAAGAAAAAGAAAAAATCATTACACAAGGGTTGGAATGACCATCGTGAGAACTGGGTATGACTGTTCATCTGGGAAAAGTAAGAGTTGCCAAGTAGTGTTAAAGACCCAGCTGGGATTAGAAACCGTGTATGTGCATTGGCATCACTCGGCAGAATTATGAGATTTCTTCCAGCAGTGGTCAGCTGTCTGGGTGTGGGAAAGAAGTTGGGTAATTAGATTGATCCAAAGATGGGGGCTCTCAGGACAGGCTGCCTCCTGTTCTGGTCTCTGGTAAAGTAAGTAAAAGTAGATATGGAATTTTATTGAATTTATTTAATCTCTCAATAGATTAAACCTTGTAGAACTCAAAAGGCCTGCCCTTTCATTCCAGACTGGAGAATATCCCTTGGCTGAAGCACTCACTGCAGAGGTCTGCCCCCATCTCCCACTTGCCATGGAAAGGCTTATGAGGGGGATGTGTGAATTTCCTAAAGTGTGTGTGTGTGTGTGCTTGTGCATTTTTCTGGGGTGAGTGTCTATAGTTTCCACCAGATTCTCAAAAGGGTCTGTGATCCAGAAAGGCAAGAAGCACTGGCTTGGGGTTAGCTCCTAGCCGTGAGCCACTGTGTGGATCCACTGTGACAATCAGGGCTTGACTATGGGTGGTCACAGCCTTGCTTATTAACGAGAGGTGGCATGGCACAGTGGTAGATGTGTAGACTCCAGGGTCAGAGGCCTGGGCTATGCCACTTAGCTCCTCAGTTTCTTATCAAATGGGAATGATAATCACAGTTCCTTATCTCAGAGAGCTGTTGCAAAGATTAAATGAGTTAGTACATGTAAGTGCTTAGGACCATGCCTGGCACTTAGTAAGAGTTGGTTTTTTTTTTTTTTTTTTTTTGCGGTACGCGGGCCTCTCACTGTTGTGGCCTCTCCCGTTGAGGAGCACAGGCTCCGGACGCGCAGGCTCAGCGGCCATGGCTCATGGGCCCAGCCGTCCCGCGGCACGTGGGATCTTCCCGGACCAGGGCACGAACCCGTGTCCCCTGCATCGGCAGGCGGACTCTCAACCACTGCGCCACCAGGGAAGCCCCAAGAGCTGGTTTTTATTATACCTAATGGTTAGTGATGCGTCAGGACCCACATTCAGGACAAAGAGGTTGAATCAGGAGGCATCATTTGGGGGAGCAGTCTCTTCTCCCTGATACTTACTGTGTGATCTGGGGCAAGTTCCTTAACTGGTCTGTGCCTCAGTTGTCTTATCTGTAATATGGAGTTAGTAATAGTAACTACCTCATAAGATTGTTGTAGGTCTTCTATATGGGCTCAGAGCAGTGAGTCCAACTCACTAAATGTTGGTATTATTATTATTATTAATATTATTATTACTGCCTTGGTATATTCAGGCTCCTCATTTTGATGAGAGCAGCTCTTTGCAGCTGGCTCCCAAGCCTTCCCTCACACTGAAACCTTCACAACTCACAAAGCACCTCACACGTACCGTGTCTACCTCACAGCAGCTCATTGAGGTGAAGACTCGAGACCCAAAGAGAGTAAGGGACTAAACCTAAGGCCCCTCTACCTGCCCCCTTCCTCATGGCATCCCTTCCTCTCCCTGGTTTCCATCTACAGCAATCCCACTTGTGAAATCCCACACCGACTACAAAGCCTTTCTGGTTCCCCTAATCAGAATCCCTGTTTGGAACCAACTTCATGGCCTGCTCACAGTTCTGCACTGACCTCACGGCTCGCCTCCCCACTAAGCTGCAGACTCCCAGGCCCTGTCCTACTCCTTTTATTGCACCTATCACCGCTCTTTGGACAGAAAATGCCTTCTCTAGAGAGCTGCTGAGTGAAGGAAATTAAATCTTGATGATTCTACTATTCCAAGGTATTCACATGTCTAAGGGAAGGGAGGAAGAGACACTGAAATGCTGATCTTCCCTGTAGACCAAGAGACTGAGCACATAAACAGTGGCCAGATCGTATGGAAAAAGAGAACTCACCCACAACCTTCTGAAAGCTGCCCAGTTAACCAACCCCTTATCTACAGTAAACCAACCAGGAAGTCTATAAATCAGATTTGTAGGAAGTTAGACTATCTCTAGCAACAATCTGGGAAGATAAACAATAACTTCTAGGGACTTCCCTGGTGGCGCAGTGGTAAAGAATCTGCCTTACAGTGCAGGGGACACGGGTTCCATCCCTGGTCAAGGGAACTAAGATCCCACATGCCACGGGGCAACTAAGCCTGCCTGTGTACCACAACTATTGAGCTCGCACGCCTCAATGAGAGAGAAGGCCATGCCCTGCAACTAGAGAGAAACCTGAACAGACAGCGCGCCCTAACGAAAAAGATCCCGCATACCTCAACAAAGATCCCATGTGCCTCAACTAAGACCCGATGCAGCCAAAAACAAACAAACAAAAAACCCAATAACTTCTATAACAATTGGATCAAAAAGGCCAGGACTTGATTAATAACTGACAACTTGCCTAAATTTGGTCCCCACTTCCAATGTGGGAGCAACCATAGAAAGCCAAATATGTACCCCTAAGCAGTCATGCCCCAGGATGCCCCATTTCTAGTTAGCCCGCCTACAAGCTTCCCCATGCCAAAAGCCTCAATCAGGGCACACCTGAAACCTTCCCTTTTATCCGCTATGAAGCTTTCCCATTCCTCTGCCTGCCTTTGATTCTCTCCTAAAACACAAGTGACCTTGGCTGACTCCCTTGCTATAGCAAGGACAGAATACATAGCCCACCTGTGCTTTTCTCATTTGGCTGGTTATTTCCATGAGACCCCGGAATGAAAGCACAGGGAGCAGAGACCCAGACCTCTGTCAGTTCCCTGGTTTCCCCTGGGGTGGAGCTCTGAGCCCTCAAACAGCAGAGCTGCTGGCTGATCCACTGGAAATGCTGAGCAGACCTTTGGACTCAACTGAGGGAGAGCTGGGGAGGCCAAATTGACTCAGATTAAATCCCCCAGGCATAAAAATCACAAAAGAGTTTTTGTTAGATGCTGATTGGGAGGGAGAGGCTCCAAAGATCTGGGAAAAGGATAGGACAACTGGGAATAGAGAAATGAGGGAAAGGCAGGAATCTTGCCTAGAACCAGAGCAGGGATTGCCTGGAACTGCTTGGGTGGGATGGAGAGTTGAGTCAAAATTCTTTTCTAACCTCCACCAAAATCCTTTATCCAAAACACAGATATTTGCTGAGTGCGTAGTGTGTGCCAGGCATGGCCACTGACTTCATGGAGCTCACACGCTAGTGGGGGAAGACAGACAATAAATGACTAAAAAAAAAATATATATATATATATATATATAATTTTAAAATATATATATAATTTCAGAAGTGGTAAGTGCCCTGAGGAAAATAAAATAGGATGTTGGACAGAGAGAAGGGGTGCTGGGGTTGGCAGCGCAGCGTACGGAAATGTGGTTGGGGAAGACCTCTCTGAGAAATGACATTTGCACTGACACCAGAAGGAACCAGCAGTAATTCTCCCAGAGGAAGTTGTTTTCCAGGCAGAGGGAGCAGCTTAAGCAAAGGCCCTGAAGTGGGACTGGGTTTGATAAGTTCAATATGGAACAGAAAGAAGGTGGAACAGAAGGAAGGTGGGTTTGGCTAGAGCAGCGTGAGGGAGGGTACTAGTGGTGGGATGAGACCAGGAAAGGAAGCTCAAGTCAGACCAGGCATGAAAGGAGGGCTTTCGAGGCCATGTTAAGAGTTTAGATTTTATTTTATTCTAAATATAATAGGAAACTATTGAGAGAAGGCACTAAACTCCTTGCCTGCCTCAGCCGTTTTGTCAAAGCCTTAAAAGAGCTCCCTTGTTGAGATTTTGTCAAGATCCTGGTAGTCGGGGGATGTGTGTATGTGGGGGGATGGCACTGAGGAGATAGGAGGTGGCTCAGGCCCAGTTGCTTTACATCACAACCAGAATCTCTTGTTCAGGAGGACAAAATGGTCCACAGAGAGTGTGTGAACCCCTGAAGTTGTACGCTAATTTTGTGCATGTGTGTACCCTATTTTAGGGAAGAACCCAGGCTTTGTCAGATTCTCAGAGGAGTCTCTGTAACCAAAAGAAGATAGAAAAGGAGGCTACTGACTTGTATGCTTGCGTACGCGTATGCCATCTTAGTAAGGACCCACGGATGTGGCCAGCGAGGGGCAGGGGTAGGGGGGGAAAGCAGGGAGATGCGTTGTACTGTGCACCATGTGCTTTACCTATTTTTATTTTTTTTTAAGTGAAGTATAATTGACTTAAAACGTTATATTAGTTTCAGGCGTACAACATAGTGATTCAATATTTTTATACATTACAAAATGATCACCAACTGCTTTACCTATGTTTAAAAATCCACTTCAGTGTGAAGGACTGAAGCCAGAGGAGAATGGATAGGGTGAGGAGGAAGGTGCAAAAGTCTTGGTTGTGGCCAGGGCAGGGCGGTGACGTACCTGCTGGTCCTAACTTGGCCCACCCCACCGCTAACCTGTGCTCACAGCCCTCAACTCTGAAGAGCTTGTCCCAGAGATGTGGGTCTGTGGAGGAGGGCTCGGCTGCCCAGCGAGCACCCACTGCACTGCTTTGGGAGAGTGGTCGTGGTCTCGGGTGGCCTCGGCCTGCAGCGGCTTGAAGCAGGATTTCGGTTCCCGGCCAGTGATTGAGGTCGGGTCGCGGCGGTGAGAGCACCGAATCCTAGGCACTAGATCAGTGGTCAGTGACAAGGCCCGGGCCCTATGGCTTTGCAGAAAAGAATTCCCACAGAGATGGAAAGTGGTGAAACAAGTATTTATTAGGAGAAAAAAGTACAGTACGTGTGGATAGACACACAGGCGGGCGCAGAAAGAGTCGCGCCCTCGTGACAGTTTGAATCACTTATATGGGGCAATTTTTCCAGGTTTCCTTTGGCCAATCATTTTGATTTGCCTGGTTCAAAGTCTGAATTTGGTATAGCTCAGGATTTTCCCATGTATGCACTCACATCTCTTAGCCAAGATGGATTCTACCGAAGAGGCCTATGGGTAAGTGAGCATTAGTTGGCATCACACCCCTTTTGACCTCCAAGGAGCCTTTCTGTGCATGTGTAGTCGGGGAGGTCTCCTGACTTCGAGAATGAGGAATATGTGCTCTCTTATCTTCTATCTGGGCAGGGCCCAGCCTCCTCTCTCAACTGTCCTGTTATTCCCGTCTCCACGGAGTATCGGTCCACAAGGAACGAACTCAAACTGTTTGCCCCGGGGGCCCATCTGTCTCCTGCCTCAGTCAGAATAGATCCCCTTGAGATGCCCTTGCTCAGGACCTGAGGCCAATGTCCTCTGCCTGAGCCCCAGGCTCCTCTGAGCCCTGCAACTTCACCAAGAGAAGCCGGGGCTTCCGGAGCACGGCACACTGCCGACCCCACCAGGAGCCTTGGGCTCAGATCTGAATGCATCTCTCAGCTGCTTTTATGAGGGATCCATCCCCAACAAATGATCTTTGTTGGTCATTTTGCTTTGAGTAAAAGTTCCCTTGCTCTGCCTGACATCCATGCCAGCCCTAGCCAGGCAGATGGAGGCTGAGACGGGAGTGTTTTCTCTTAATTCTCTCCAGAACCTCGTGCTTTGCCTCCCCACAAATAGGTCTGGCCCGACCTTCAGCACCCACCTGTTCTCAGTGATCAGTAAGTGGGCAGGGACTTGCCTCCCTAGGGTGTTCAGATCCGCAGCAATCCCGGTCCACGAGCTGGGGAGTGGAATCAGCTGCTGATGACAGGTTCCTGGCAGGGTGCAGAGCAGGCCAGGGCCTCCTTGTCCGCACTGGGGGAGGGGATCAGGGTGGCTTTGTGCAGGCCAATTAAACCGCAGAGCTGCTCTCCTGCTGGGGAAAAATTCAGACCTTTCAATAGCTTCCTCCTGGGGCCACCTCTGTGGTGTCAGCACAGGCATTTATAATTGTGTAGCCTAATAGAATTTTACCACTAGGTCTTCTAACTCTAAATTAAATAATAATACCATCCAATATTTACTTACTTAGTTACTATGGATCAGGTGCTATTTAGTTAAAGACTACATGTATCATCCCATTTAAACCCCACTGAGGGACTTCCCTGGTGGTGCAGTGGTTAAGAATCCGCCTACCAGTTCAGGGGACACGGGTTTGAGCCCTGCTCCGGGAAGATCCCACATGCCGCGGAGCAACTAAGCCCGTGCGCCACAAGTACTGAGCCTGCGCTCTGGAGCTCGCGAGCCACAACTACTGAAGCCCAAGTGCCTAGAGCCTAAGCCACCACAATGAGAAGCTAACGCACCGCAACAAAGAGTACCCCCGCTCACCACAACTAGAGAAAGCCCGTGCACAGCAATGAAGGCCCAACGCAGCCAAAAATTTAAAAACACACACACACAAAAAAACCCACTGAGCCCCGAGGTAGTGGCATGGTCACGTCCCCCTGTCACGCAGCCAGTTGGTCAAGGAGGTGGCATGTGAACCCAGGCAGCCTGGGAACACTGTGCCTATAGCTGCATCAATAAAAATAAAGCGGTTCGCAGAAGGGCCCCACAGTCTTGCATCAAATGGGATGCAATCCGGGCCCAGTAATCAGAGAACAAACTTGAGGGTCCTGACTGTTGCACACAAGCACGCAGTGGGGATACCGGCTGCTGGCCTGGAGTCAGGGGCCCCAGGCTGCCGTTTCCTCTGTAAAATAAGGGGACAGCCTGTACTGCTCCAGCGCTCCCAGCTCTGAAAGGCTGCACATTACTTCCCAGAAAAGTGTGAGCTCCTCCTGCTGGGAAAACCACTACCAGGCCTGCCAACACTTCTCCTTGCCCCAGCGGCTCAGAACGGTGCCGGGAAGCTGCTGGGCCGGGGGTGGGGGGACCTGGGTTCTGGCTCCAGTTCTGCTTCCTAAGTCAAGCACTTGGCATCCTCTCCTGCCTCATTTTTCTCATCTGATAAATGGAAGTAATGTCCACAGGCCCACCCCCACTTTATAAGGTTTGGGGAGAAGATAAAATGAGATGATGAATCTAAAAAAGCCCTTGGAGGGAATTCCCTGGTGGTCCAGTGGTTAGGACTCTGTGCTTCCACTGCAGGGGACACGGGTTTGATCCCTGGTCAGGAACTAAGATCTCGAAAACTGCATGGCATGGCCAAAAAAGAAAAAGGAAAAAAAATAAAAAGCCCTTGGAGACTGGAGGTTCTGTGCACAGTGAAGAATTGGGGCCAAGGCAGGTCTCTTACCCTCTGCATCCTGGAGTTTCCGAGATGAGGACAGGCCCTGAAGTGAGAGACAGGCAGGCAGTGCTGGGTATAACTGCCCCTCACCCTCCACCAAGGTCGCCCTGCCTTCCAGGCGCCCTCTCCTGGGGCAGCAGCCCCTCCCCATGGTGAGAGGACAGCCAGACAGCAGGGGGCTGAGGTGAGGAGAAGACACAAGGACTCAGAAACAGGGATTTTCTTTCTGATGCTGACCCTGGGCTGACCGTCAGGGCTTCAAAGGGGAGGCTCAGGGAGCTGAACCCCAGAATGATGAGTCACTCGTTAATCAATGTAATTGAGCACCTACCAGGTACCAGACACTGGAAAACAGTGAGCTCCCAAGTGCCCCAGGTGGATGCCCGGCGGGTGAGTCTCGGAGTCTCCTGCGCACTGACTGAGCCAGCAGAGCCGAGGGACCGTGTGGGGCCTGTCCGGGAGCGTGGACTGAAGAGAATCAAGTGGGAGCAGCGGCTGAAGCCAAACTAGGGAAGCTGGGGAGCCAGGCTGCAGTCCCAGACTGAACGTGAGGCCACAGAGCAGGGACCCTTACGCTTCTCGGCCCCAGGAAGAGCAGTGGTCACCTTAGAGCCCCAGAAGTCCAGCTGGGGCCAGTGGCTCAGCCAGAGTCCAGGCACATCCGTGCATCTGGGGGCAGGTGACCCTGGACCTGCGGTCTGAGTGGCAAGCTGGTTACCTCCTGCCTCCACCTGCACCTCCCCCGCGTCCCCCCCTGCAGCAGGCCTCCACCCTCCCATTTCTGACGTCAGGTCCTTGGTATGTAGAGCCTTTCCTCTTGTCCTGGAAGAAGACGCCTGCTGGACTGTATCAGTTCTTTCCGTCACCCTCAGCCACTCTTGGAGCTTGCTTACCCCAGAAATTAAACATTTCCTTCTCAGTTTGTGTTCCCGGTTCACTTGGGCCAGCGGCTTAGTGGCCACCTCTAAGCATTTTGCTAAAGTTTCCCCTCTTAGCATACACCACACAAGCAGCAACTGCAATTTTATCATGTAGTCCTCGATGCCAGGCCCTGTAGGGGAAACCAAGAAGTGTAAGGCAAGTCCCTGCTCTTAGGAATTTCTCATCTAATTACGGAAAACTGAATAGCGTACAGGTGCAGCCTGCCTACCGTCTCACCTGCCGGGAGCCGTTGGGGCGCGGTGCTAAATGCAGCTGGAGGGGGAGAGGACACATCGGGCCAACACCTGATTTTGGAAGAGGTGGCATTTGAGCTGACCTTGGAGGATGAGTAGGATGTAAGGTATGGGAAGGAGAGAAGGCATTCCATGGACACCAGGAGCAAAGTGTCACACATTAGTATTGGGCACTGTCACCGTGATCCACGCAGGAGGTGAGGAGAGCTTTGTCGGGTGGTGGCCACAGAAGGGACGAGGACACATAACTATGTGAAGGACAGGAAGTCTCTGGGCTAAGAGGACTGGACTTCATGTCCATGACAGGATCTGGGATCTAATTCTGGGTTTGCCAGAAATTGCCACAATCTCTTCACCTGGAAAATGGAGGGACTGGGCAAAATAACCTCTAAATTTCCGTACTATTCTTGAATTAAAGGAGAGAAAGGAATAAAGATGACTCTAGGATTTTGAAAAAGAGGACCTCCTCCAAAACAGGAGGTCAGGAGAAGTGAGGAGAGGAAGCACGGTTTGGGGAAAGGATGTCAGTTTTACATGAATTTGAGTGTAACCTCTCCGTGACCCTTCCTTCCACTGGGTTCTGGTCCCCACTGCCACAGGCAGATCTGTTCTTAGTCTCGCCTGGCATCCGCTGCTTCCCTCCCCTGGGAGAGCGTGACCCTGCTGCATCAAGGTCAGAGTACGGAAGAGGACCTTGCCTTTGCTCCAGGAGGTTTGTCAGCTTCTCCTCTGTGAATAAACACCTTCTCCATCACCAACACAATCTTGCTAGGAAATGTGTGGCTGCCCAGGGCCCACAGGTGAGGCTGGGAAGCCCCTAAACTGACAATTAAGTTTCTATCCCCCCCGGGGGAAGGGGGGCTTGAATCAGAAATGTGGCTGTTATTGAGAAATGAAGTGTGGTTCCTGCATACCTGGGTTGGAGGACCCAAATGGGTACCTGGTTCACAGGCAAACTTCCCAAGGAGTGGCTTAGACCAGTGGACCTCCCCTGTAGGTGTGCACAGGACCCCCGTGGAGCTCAGGAACGAGATCACCCAGATTGGGGACCAGGCAGCTGTATTTTAATATCCTCGCAGGCAATTGTCAGACACACCTAAGTGAGAGACTCCTGGGCCTAGAGAGCTGCCAGGGCCAGGGCTTTGGGCCAAGGAGAGAGAGGGACAGAGGTGGTCCTGGGAGGTGAGGGGCTCACTGATAGAGAGAATGTGCTGGGGCATGGAAGGTTCCAACCTCAGAGGAGACAGATGGGGGTGGGCATTTCAGGCAAGGAGGCACACAGGCCCTGGCTGGGGGCTCTGCCTGTTTGGGGTGGTGAAGCCGGAGGGGCAGGCTGTGGCCAGGAGGGCAAGGCTTTGAATGCCACGCTAAGAGCTGGACTAGATCCTGAAGCTGCCAGGAGCAGGGAAGGCTGTGAGCAAGAGAAGGGAGACCTTTCCAGCACCAGGAGCAGATGTGGCCCCCTGCTTGTCCACACAGGGCCCTCAAGGTCTCTGAGATGAGCCTGGGCCTGTGGTCAGAGGGGCAAGCCCACACTACCTCCTGCCTTGACTCATTTCGTTCAGAGCAAGCTCTGAGTCTTCCATTTCTGACTTCAAGTTCTTGGTATGTACAAAATTCTTGCCTCTCCTTTGGCTGCCCTGCCCGCCTCTCTGGCTGCAGTTTTGAGTTTTGTACCCTGATTCCTACCCTTTTATGTCTGCCTTTCTTAGGCCTTCAGCACAATTTGTCAAAATTAATTTGACACCAAGCTGGCTTTCTGTAGAAAGTCAGGGAAACTTCTAGGCACGAGAGCAAGATTCATGTGGGGAGAATTACCATGGCCCTTTCCTTAGGGCAGTCCTGAGGTTAGAATCCTCTGTCTCCAGCGGCAATCCAGTAAAGAAAGAAGCCATTTCTTGAGGCTCAAGTGGTGGAAATAACTTGCTCAGATTCTGTCCCATAGAGTCCAGCACATCAGCTGATCTCCCCGCTCTGCTCTATAACTGAAAGGGGTGCCCTGTTCAAACCACAAACAGGGCCCACATCAGCCCCAGAGCCTGCCTCTCTGTATACCTCTGCTCTGCTTGGAGAAATTCTTAATTTACTTCTGGAATTAGGTGAGGGGTTGGACACTGGGCCCAGTTATCACCGGACATTTATTCTCTCTGTAGGAGCCCCTTTGGAGAGGAAAGATGGGTTTCTGCCACCTTCCTTACTTGGGACAAAACGCACTCTTTCCTGCTCTTAATTCACATCTGTAGTTGATCTTGGAATTGGTCACAGTACTATGTGTGGCCAGTACATTAAGTGCAATTCCAGACTCAAGAACAAAACAATAAGTTTCTCTGTTTTCTCAAAATGCTTGGAGGCCTCAACCCTCGCCCTACCTCCACCAAGCAGGGCCTGCCCTTTTTTCTGTGACTCTGGGACAATGTCTTCCCAGTGCATCTTTGCCCTCAGCAGCTGCTGAACCTGTGCCAGCCCAGAGCACCTCACCTTCTGGCCCACGAACCCCAAGGCACAAGGAGCCTGCCAAGCTGGGAAGACATCACAGAACTCAGTCCTGGTGGCCAATCTGCTGCCAGATTTCTTAGTAAGGAAGATCGCTTCTACCCAGACAGCAACATAACTTTTTTCCCCAACCCCTGGCACAGAGGCTGGGCCACCGTTGTCAACCTGCTGTGAGAACACATTTAATATGTGCTCTGTCACTGGCAAATCCTTGTTGAATCTTGCTGGGCTCTGAGAGAGGATTCTCAGCACAGAACGTGGGCATCGCGATGGGGCAGGTCTAAGTCTTTACACAGTGCAGAGTTTTGATCTACGCGGCACGTCAACTAAAATAAAATTTTAAATGCATCATTAATCATAACGCTGACTGACTTTTCTCTATGACTCTACAGCTTCACACACCTGCTCTTCTTTTTATTTTGGCTATTGCAATAATCCATGAAGTAGATAAACTGAGAACTGTTGTTACTCCAATTTTAGAGATGAGAAGCCTGAAGCTTAGCATGTCCAAGGTCACACAGCCCCTGAATGGCAAAGTTGGGATGGAATCTGGATCAGCACTTAATCTCTTTAGGACCCAGGGCTGGATCTTGCAGCAGCAGCAGTAGCAGCAGTGGCAGCATGGGACGGTCGACCGCTCTGGGCTCCCCAGGCCCTAGTAGCCAAGGGGAGTGTGGCTACTTGAGAATGTTCTCCAAGATCCTAAGGACAGGACTAAGTGGAGGCTTGTGTCAGAGGAATGGGTCCTGGCTAATTGTTCCCCATGCCTGGTGATGGGTACCATTTTATTAAATCTGTACATCGGTTATATTGAGACTATAACAGAGGAAGAATATCATCTGAAAATCTTCCCAATTTAGCAAACAATGAATATTCTCAAACATTCTGGAGGCCTAATCCAGAAGCTCTAGCTTATGGCCATGTTTCCCAAGCACATATGTAAGAAGATGTGCACATGAGTTCAAACCACTTAACATAGTTGTCAAAGTACTGACGATTTTGTAAACTTAATGGCTGCCAAGGTTATGTTTGATCAATTCATTCAATTCCATAAACATTTACTGAGCACTTCCTGTTTTTCGAATGCCGATGGACAGACAGACACATGGCTCAGGGCCGTACTGAGGCAAAGTCTGTCACCAAGGACCCCAGGACCTGCCTGAAAGGACCTGGAAGATTGAAATATGGTAATCAAATTTAAAAGAATCCTGGGACTTCCCTGGTGGCGCAGTGGTTAAGAATCCGCCTGCCAATGCAGGGGACACGGGTTCGAGCCCTGGTCCGGGAAGATCCCACATGCCGCAGAGCAACTAAACCCCTGTGCCACAACTACTGAGTCTGTGCTCTAGAGCCTGCGAGCCACAACTACTGAAGCCCGTGCGCCTAGAGCCTGTGCTCCGCAACAAGAGAAGCCACTGCAATGAGAAGCCCACGCACCACTCACTGCAACTAGAGAAAGCCTATGGGCAGCAACGAAGACCCAAGGCAGCCAAAAAAAAAAAGTTTCTGACCAAATTTAATGTCTCCAGAGCAGTGACTGGGAGACCAGAAAAATCCCATCCTCATCTTGCACCTCATCTTACCAAACGGGCCACTTCCTGTTTCTTCATGATTTCATCATCCTAGAACCAGCTCAGCCAAAATGGGTTGACACAACAACCAGAAAGTGCTGGAATGTGACCATAGCTGAGGCAGGGATCACCATTTCTAGTTCATGGCTTATCCCACAAGCATTTATTAAATGCCAGGCGAGGTGGAGGACACAAAGGTAAACATGGCCGGGTGGCCCCCACCCTCCAGGTTCCTTGCAGAGAACAGGTCACAGAGGCTGTTCTCATAACTGTTGTGGGGAGTAAGCTAACTAGGCCAATGGTCAGCAGAATGGCATCAGTGACAGAAAGTGCGGAACAACGTGACAGGACACTGAGAATCAACGGCTGGAGACCAGGCTGGTGCGTAGCAACTGGGAATAGAGTGGCTCTTCTGGAACAAAGGAGCTGAGCACGATTCCCATAGGCAGGAAGGCAAACACTGGGCTTTCTGAAAATGGGTGCTATGGCCACAAACCAAAAGACACACAGTTTCACACTAGTTTCTGGGCCCCACCTGTGCACACTGGTATCGGCATCAGCATTATGTTGGAGTAGGGACAACGTCTCACAGGAAACATGAGTTTAAAATGTTATTCGGTTCAACACAAATAAAACTTCCTTATTCTACTACCAGAAAAAAGAATTATTAAGTGAACTTAGCTAAATTTCTCAAACATTTCATTTGCACCCAACATACACAGGTAATAGCTTCTCACTGTGAGGTTTGGGGCAAATTACCGAATTTTTCTTTGTGTCTTTCTTTTTTTTTTGGCCACCCCGTGAGGCTTGCTGGATCTTAGTTTCCTGACCAGGGATCAAACCCAGACCCCTGGAATTCCCTGTGTCTGTTTCCAAATCCGTTAAAATGAGGTCTGCACACAGAGTAAGTGCTATATACATGTTAGCTATATTATTATTATTATTAAATCACTATGTTAAGCTCAAAGTCAGACGAATACTTAGCCTGTTCCCTTTTTGTCCTTCATTTGTCCTAGCCCTACAGGTACTTTTGGGTGAACATCTACTTACTGCATAATCTTTTAAGAAATTTCTTTTTATCCTTGAGACAGTGTCCACAAATTTCATCTGGCCTTTTGCACACTGCCGAGGCATAGGAAATTCCTTTCCTTATACAATCTTTTCAGACCACCAAGTCATGGGAGGTGATAGCTGTAATAAATCTCGTGAGCTCTTTGGCTCACAGCCACTTCTTAATGGAAAGGACTATATCTGACCCTCAGTTCACAGCATGACAAATGTCAAAGGCGGACCTTTCCCTCGGGCCAGGCTTCCTTCCCACTCTGCTGTCTTCGGTCACACCTTCTGGTCCTGAAGCTTGCCTCCTGGTAGATAAGTGAATGCTGCTGGGGTGTGACTTGGGGGCACTGAAAGGCCCCTGACCTAAAATATCTTCCTCTGTCCCTGTGGACTGGGCATCTCATCGTCAGCATTGTACTCTGAGGTCTGAGCAAAGGGGCTTCCCACTCCAAATCCAGAACTATAAATATGCCTCTGGGTTAGGACTGCATGTCACCAACAGTCCCAAGATAAACCACCCCTACCGGGAGGGGGCCTTAACCCATTATCTTCCCAAGCTCTTTAGGAGTATGAGACCAAGACTGAGGACATTTTCAGAAGAGGCACAGACTTAAGGCCTGCAGACAAGTCTGAGCAACAGTCATGTTTTGGAGGTTGTACTTGATGTCTTAAAGTTGTTTTTTTAGTGACTTGTCAATATTTTAAAACTAGGATGCTTTATAATGTCTCTTAAAAAATAAAAACTTAATAACAAAGCTCTAGCAACATTGTCCTGCACCCGCACAAAGTAACAGGGGTCTTAGGGGTTCCCAGCCAGCTTACCCACCATCCTGTGGGCCTGAGCTTGGGTAAAAAAGTTGGAAAGCAGGCCTGGGCACCTGGGACTCATTTGTCTGTTGTATATCATTCCAATTAAAATATTTCTTTTAACTCAAAAAAAAAAAAAAAAAAAAAAACCATAAAAAAATATGAAAAAATACAGATGACACAAAGTAGCCTAAAGTTCTTTCCTTGTGTTGAAAAAACTTAGGGATTTACTGAGAAAACAAAATATGGATGTTAAACTTCAAATAAGGGTATACCTGTTACACGTCAAAGCATTTTAGGGCTTCCCTGGTGGCGCAGTGGTTAAGAATCCGCCTGCTAACGCAGGGGACACGGGTTCAAGCCCTGGTCCGGGAAGATCCCATATACCGCGGAGCAACTAAGCCCGGGAGCCTCGAGCCCGTGCTCCGCAGCAAGAGAAGCCACCGCGATGAGAAGCCCGTGCACCACAACGAAGGGCAGCCCCCGCCTGCAGCAACTAGAGAAAGCCTGCGCGCAGCAACGAAGACACAACACAGCCAAATATTAAATAAATTTATATTAAAAAAATATATTGACAAGGGACTTCCCTGGTGGTCCAGTGGTTAAGACTCTGCACTTCCACGGCACGGAGCGTGGCTTGGATCCCTGGTTGGGGAACTAAGATCCTGCATGCCGGGCGGTGCCGCCAAAAAGTTAAAATAAAAAAAAAAATAATAAAATATTGACAAGTTACTGAAAAAAAGCCAAAACCTTTCAAATACTGAGTAGACCCAGCAATACAGGACCGTGGTTCATGAATAAATGGCAAATAAAACTTTAAAAATAGTAGTGACCATTTATTATCTACTTTGTCATACACTTTCATGTATATTATTTATTTCTTTAACATAACTAAAAACATAGATAACGCTTGTGGTTAAAAATTCAACAACATATAAGCATGTAGAGCAAAAAGTGAAAGCTGTATTTTTTTTCCTCTCCCAACCCCACAGCCCCTGCCCAGGTGTTGCCCCCAATTCCGAGTTTGGGGTATATTCTTCCAGATATAAATGAATAGACAGACATATCTCCAAGCTTATTCGTATATATCAGATTAGCTCCATTTTACAGATGAGGAAAGTGCAGCACAGAAAAGTTGTAGTATTCATCCAAGACCACAGAGCTGATAAGTACTCGAGCTGAGATTCAAACCCAGCTCGTCTGATTCCTAAATCAGCGCATTCCTTCCGCTATGCCCCGTGTGTAAAATTTTATGGATGAAGAAACCGAGGCTCACAGAGGTCCCTGTGCAGTCAGAACCACATGGTTCACAGCCCACCTCGGGAGAGGCAGGGGTGACTGGGCTTGCACGGGAGGCTGCGTGGAGGAGAGGGCCTTGACCAACGCGGATCTGGGGTCGGGTGGGACCATCTCGGTCCAGCAACGCCCAGATCTGGGGCCCGGGGCTTGTCCACGCCACTCGGGTACAGGCACCACCCAGCCCCTTGGCGCCACTCGCGGCCGCCTGGCCTGGGCAGGCGCAGCGCTCGCACCGCCCACTCGGAGCCGGTCTGGAGGCCGGGGTCCGGGAGTCCCGAGCCCCAGCCGGGCCTTGGGACAGCCCGGGAGCGATGGCTCCCTCCGAACCGGGCTGGGACCCCCTCGGCTTCGCCCCCTCGAGCCGTTGGCGGGTGCCGGGCTGGG
Source organism: Stenella coeruleoalba (assembly GCF_951394435.1). NCBI lineage: Eukaryota > Metazoa > Chordata > Mammalia > Artiodactyla > Delphinidae > Stenella > Stenella coeruleoalba. The sequence goes on from NC_137169.1 coordinate 107,956,875, forward strand.
GTGGCCAAGGCCCAAAGCCCGGGGTGGGTGGCCCCGGCGGGCAAGGGGTTCGGGGTGGGCCGCCGGGACCCGGAGGCCGGCTCGGGACGCGGGCTGGGCGCGTGGCGGGCGGGCGGGCGGAGCGGGAGGCGGGGCGAGGGCGGAGCCGCGGCCGGAGGCGGCAGTGTCCGGAGCCGGGCTCAGGGGCAGCCGTGGCCGCCGCGGAGCAAGGCTGCCTGGAGAGAGCGCCCGGGCGCAGAGGGGTTAACGGGCCGCCGGGGCCGAGCAGAGCAGGTACAGATCTTCCCTGGGACCCCCGGCCCCGGCCGCCCTCTCTCCCCGGTCCCGTTAGACCCCCCGCCCTGCGCGCACGCGCCGTCCCATTTCCCTGCGCCCCGCGGTCGCGCCCCAGCCACGACCCCAGCCCCAGCTCTTATAGCCTCGAAAGTCCCTGGGGTCGAATTCCTGGGGAGGGGGTTCTGATTCCTTGGAACTCTGGCCCCCATCACTCGGGCGGAGAATCAGCCAAAATTCCTACGAAGTCACAGAGTAAAATTGGAAAACGTAGCCAGGACCTCCCGGCACACGCCCGGCGCCTCCTGCCCTCCTCTAGATGGGTGCTCCTGGAGGATGTGTTTCCCTCATCCCCCAACCCCGCCACTCTCTTCTGTCCTGGAGTTGGGGGACAGGGACACTATGAGGGACGCATGTGGGTGCCCTTGATCCAGCTCAGCCTGACGACTAGAAAGGAAAGATGCCTGTTGGGATGGGCCTCCAGGATCCAGGAGTGGAGGGCACAAGGAGGACCAAGGAGTTCTCATCCAAGATAGGGACTCTCCAGCCAGCCCTGGAGCCTGCTGTGGGGCGCCCTGCCCCGCAGCACCACCCATTTCCCAGAGGTGGGTCCCCTGGGGGTGAAGGGGTTAGTTCTGCCCAGGTCTCTCTTCCTTGATCTTCACTGGCCAGTGTGGAGGTGTGGCCGGGAGGAGCCCAGGTTTGTCTAGACCAGAGTCAGCCTGGCCCAAGAGTGACCACTTCTGACCTCTCCTTTCTTCATCCTGGGCAGTGAGACACACCAGATGAGGAACATGAGAAGGGGTGAAAACCACAAATGTGTATCTGTTTCTGTAGGGGTGGAGGGGGAGTGTCGGCCCCCTGCCCAGCTATGCAGGGGGTGGGGTAGGACTTTTCCAGAGAGGGAGCCAGGCCTGGCCCTGGCCCCAAGAGCTCACGCCACCCCACCCCTTACTTCTCCAGGGAACTGCCAAAGCCAAACCCAGCTCAGGACAGGATTATGTGTACTGGGTAGACCCATGGAGAAAGAGGTAGCAGAGAGAAGCAGAGGCAGAGAGGGAGTAGAGAGGGGACCCGGACCCGGCAGCAAGAAGTGGCAGTGATCATCACCCCATCTCTCCTTTCCTTCAACCTCCAGTAACAGAGTCAGGCAGAGAGCTGAAGTTTTGGGTGGAACGTTGGCCCTTCTCTGGAGCCCCTACCCGCCCCCCCCATCAGGGTGGAGTTGCTGACCTCAGTGGTCAGCCCAGCCAAGGGAAGGAGCTGCCATCAGCAACCCCCTTCCCAACCCCAAGCAGCTGAGGAGACCCTGCAGCTCAGGCTCAACCACTGTGATCCCTCCCTTAACTTCGCAAGTCCTGGGGTTTCAGGGAGGGAAGTGGGGCTGAGAGTTGCTACCCCCAAGCACATTCCTGCCCTTCTCTCTGTCATTTTCCTGCCCCTGAGCTGGCCCACCTCGGCATTAGCTCCTTGGATTCCTCTCCCGGGTGCCTTTCAGATCCAACAGAAACATTTTTTTTTTTTCCTGGAAAGCAGAACTCCGAGCAGCATGAGGAGTGGGGGTGGGAAGGGCTCATTGTGAGCAGGAAGGGGCTGGAGGGCAAGGGGAGCGATGGGAGAGTCAGGCTTAGACCAAGGGAGGGTTCCAAGCTCCACTTCCCCAAGGATCAAGTTTAGCCTTCAGGAGGACTTACTGGCTCTTCAGAAGATAGACCGTGCATGATTGGGGAGTAACGGCATCTCTAGCTGCATATCCCCTTCCCAGGTTTCCCTAGCCCATCAGAGTCTTGCCTGAAGTAAGGCCTCATTGATCTAATGCTGGACGCTGGCCCCTAGAGAGAGGTTAAATCTCAGTGGGAAAAATCACCTGCTTCTCTAGAGATTAAACCATCAGCCCATTTAGTTTATCCCTTGACTGGGAAGTGTTTGAGGCAGGCAGAGATGTGCCTGAGTGTTCCAGAAGGAGCTTTATTAGCTAAGAGGGGAAGAAAAAGCTGGGAGTCAGGTAGGAAACGGAAAGCCCAAGGGGCTTCCAGTCAGCAGCTCAGAGGGGGTGTCTGGTAAGTCCTCACTGAGCCTCCCTCCTCAGCTTTCCAGGACCTCTGGGAGGGCAGGAGGGAGAGCCAGATGAAAACCATCTTAAGAAAGATGCGTGTGCCTGAGCTGGCCTAGAGACAGTTCCTAGTTAGGACAGGGAGCTGAGAAGTTCCTGCAGTTGAGGAGGGGGACTGAGCCTGAGTTGGGAGGCTGAAGGCAGACCACCACCCCTCCAGCCTGGGCGGATGGACAAGGGCAGTGTGCCTTCTCCCTCCCTCCCTCAGGATCATAAAGGGGTGGGCCTGTCTTCACCCATCCATTCTCACTCTGAGATGTCCTTCTGAGGAGTCATCCCTCCCAACCCCCAGCTTTCTGGAGACTGGACCAGGCTTCGGTCCCTGCAGAGCGCATCCCCCACCCCACGCCCAGATGCCGGAGTAGAGTTGACTTCCGGTCCCCTCCTCCCTGGCCCTGGGGGCCATCAAGGGAGGAGAGATGGAGAAGTGGGCGGGCAGGTAAGAGGTGGGGCGGCCCTGGAGGAGGGATGGCTGGGTCTCCGGTCTCTGGAAGGGAGAGAAAGGAGCTCTGGGGGAGGCTGGGGGAAGTGATGAGTTACTTCTGATCTCTGAGCAGCTGGCATCAGGATGTGCAGAGCCTCCTTGGGGTGAGGGCTGTGTCGTAACACCTCCTCCAGCTCCTGTCTGACACCTTCACTCCTGCCTTTGGTTTGCAGGCCCCGGATGTGTCTGATGCTGCTTCTGTTCCTCCCTCAGCTCTGCCTGGATCAGGAGGTGAGCCAGGGACTAGAGACTACGATCCTTTCCTCTCCCTGCCTCCCGGCTTCCCACAATCTCCAGGCCGCGTCTGCATTTTCCACAGCCTCTGATAAGCCGCAGCTCCTTTCTCTCACACTTGGCCCTCCCAGCCTCCCTAACTCCCTAACTCCTCGCCAAATCACTTCAAGTCCCACCTCTGCTACGGAATGGGACCTTGGGCCAGTCACTACTGCCCCAAGCCTCCAGCGTTGGACTAGATATTCTGTACAGTTCCGTCGAAAATCATTCTAATTTTGGCTGAACTTTTTGTCTACACAGGTGTTGTCTGGGCACTCTCTTCAGACACCTCCCGAGGAGAACCAGGGCCCTGAGGGTGTCTGGGGTCCTTGGGACCAGTGGGCCTCTTGCTCCCAGCCCTGCGGGGTTGGGGTGCAGCGCAGGAGCCGGGCGTGTCAGCTCCCTACAGCTCAACTCCACCAGGGCCTGCCCCTCCCACCCCGGCCCCCAAGACATCCAGAAGCCCTGCTCCCCCGGGGTCAAGGCACCAGACCTCATACTTCCCGAGAAACCCTTCCCCTGTACAGGCCACCACCTCGGGGAAGAGGTGGCCCCCTTCGAGGTCCTGCTTCTCATTTAGGGAGAGAGGAGGCCCAGGAGATTCAAGGAGCCAGGAGGTGAGGGGTGGGGCTTTGAGGGAAGAGGCGGGGCCTTGGGCAAGGGGCAGAGCTAGGGATGAAGGAAAGGGGAGCAAAGGATCCAGGGTTTATAAAGGCTTATCTTTGGTGCTAGGGAGTCGCCTGGGGAGCCAGGCTCCGAGGTAGCCAGCACTGTGACCCCACGTCTGCTACACTTTCTCAGGTCCCGGGTTCGAGACCCCATCAAGCCAGGAATGTTTGGTTATGGGAGAGTGCCCTTTGCTTTGCCGCTCCATCGGAACCGCAGGCACCCCAGGAGACCACCCAGCTCTGAGCTCTCGCAGACCTCAGATCTTCCATCCCTGACTCCAAGAACAGAGCCATCTTCTGCAAACCACACCCCGCAAACTGAACTCCCTCCTACTGAACCGTCTGCCCACACCCCGTCCCCCCCAGGAGAACCCCCAAGCCCCGAAGCTGCTCAGACAGAGGTGCCCTCTAGAACCAGGCCTGCCCTCACATGGCCCCACCCCAGAGCCCAGGCCTCTGGCACAGAGCCCTCCTTGTTCCCTCCATCCCCAGGAGAAGGTAGCTCCTTTCACATGTCCCCTCAGCCAAGAAGGCCAAGTTCCCAGGGTTGGGCCGGTCCCCGGCTGGCAGAGAGACACCCTAATCCTTTCCTTTCTGTCCCTCGGAGCCGAGGCCAGCAGAGCCAGGAGCACTGGAGACCTGGGGGGAATCTTCACGGGTCCCTCACGGAGTCTGCCCCTCACTACCCAGATGGCTGGTTGCCTCTGCTGAGTGCTGGCCCCCATTCCAGCCCCCTCTGGAGCCTCTTTGCTCCCAGTAGCCCTGTCCCAAGATGTTCTGGGGAGAGTGAGCAGCTGAGAGCCTGCAGCCAAGCGGTGAGTTCCTTCTTGGACCCCTCCCCAGACTTCCAATTCTGCTTCCCTGACCCTGAGCCTGGGTCCTCAGCCTGTCAGATCTGGACCTGAGGGAGAAGGGCCTTGGCATCTGACCTCTTCAGGGTAGGGACCTTGGAGCTCTTCCATAGACCTGACCTGCCTCCTTATCCCCCCAATCCAGCCCTGACCCACACCCCCATTTTCCTCCCCAGCTTTGACTCCTCTGTATCCCCCACCTCAGCCCTGCCCCCCTGAGCAGCCAGACCCCCGGGCCCTGCAGTGTGCAGCCTTTGACTCCCAGGAGTTCATGGGTCAACTGTACCAGTGGGAGCCCTTCACAGAAGGTGAGGTTTCTAGCCCACTCCCTGGACAGGGTGGCTGGAGATTGGGGGATGATGGGGAGGGAGACACTCAGCCCCTCTTTTTCTTCTCTGTAGGCTCTTGTATTTCTTCTGTGTCATATTGTCTTCCTTATTTCCCAGGGCTGGGGAGAGAGACAGAACAGGCCCAGAAAGGGCTGGGGGTTTCGGACAGAGCCCTAGCTGTCAGATGGCGGTGTATGGTCAGCAGAGGGGTCAGGCTAGGAGAAGGGATGTGTCCAGAGGTGCCCTTTGGCTGGTCTTCTCTGGGAAGAAGCCCAACCCAGGAGGTGGGATGGATGTGACATGAGCAGGGCATGGTCAGAGAGATCCTGCCCAGTGGTGACAGCTCAGTGGAGGTGCCCCATGGATCCTGGACAGTGTTGTATCACTTTCTCCCAAGTTACCATCCGTTTGATTTTCAGCCTGTGTCACCTTGATACCAAGACAAGCCCTCATGAGCTCTGAACTCACATAATCATAGTTTCAAGTATCTGTCCTCTCTCAGAGCTCACAACCCCTTTTCTGGTCTTAGTGACCTCAATTGATCTGACCCAACTTTTGTGTGACCCTCAAACTGACCTTTCAGAGTACAGAATTGTCATGTTCCCTTCATCCACAGTGACCTCGGCAACCTCAGGATGCCCTATTGCTAATATAAGGCAAGCCAAGCCGCTCTCAGGGCCCTGGGTTCTTTCTCAGTTAACCTCCTGCCCGGGACCCCAGCTAACCACCCTTCTACCCTGTCTCTTAGTTCAGGGTTCCCAGCGCTGTGAACTGAACTGCCGTCCCCGTGGCTTCCGCTTCTATGTCCGTCACACCGAAAAGGTCCAGGACGGGACCCTGTGTCAGCCTGGAGCCCCAGACATCTGTGTGGCCGGACGCTGTCTGGTGAGGGAGGACGGGGTGTGCACATGGGGAGAGAGGCGATGTTAATAACTGCCACAGGCACACACACAGAGTCTCCTTGCTCATCATCACAATGGCAAAACACCAGACTCAGGTTGCAGAGAGGAAAGTTCTTACCTGCCAAGCAGGGCTGAGCAGAGTCTAGAGTCGAACTCCTTAAGCCCATCCAAGCTTCCCAGAGGCTGGCTGGGAATGGTGGGGCTGACAGAGAAACTACAAGTCTCACTTGTAGTGCAAAGGTCAAGACACGTGGTGAGCCGAAGACTCCAAGACGACCAGGCCAGGGTTGCAGGTGGTGTCTGGCTTCTGGCAGCCCCTGCCTCACTCCGCTTTCCCCTAGAGCCCTGGCTGTGATGGGATCCTCGGCTCGGGCAGGCGTCCAGATGGCTGTGGAGTCTGTGGGGGTGATGATTCTACCTGTCGCCTCATCTCGGGGAACCTCACTGACCGGGGGGGCCCTCTGGGCTATCAGAAAATCCTGTTGATTCCTGCTGGAGCCTCCCGGCTCTGGATCGCCCAGCTCCGGCCCAGCTCCAACTACCTTGGTGAGTCCCTGGATTCCCCGAGTCTTGGTCCCCTGTTCCATTCCTGGCCTATTGGTTCTGCCCTTCACGCCCCCATTCAGCACGGCAACTGACCCACCCGGGAAGTCAGGGCTCCCTTCCTCCCTCCCGCGTGGGCACGGGCTATGTGGGGTTCTGTGCTGTCGGGGAAGTGGTGGGAGAGGGGGACAGTATGACTAACCTCGCATGTCCTGATCTGCCACCTCCAGCACTTCGTGGCCCTGGGGGCCGGTCCATCATTAATGGAAACTGGGCTGTGGATCCCCCTGGGTCCTACGCTGCCGGCGGGACTGTCTTCCGGTACAGCCGTCCTCCTCGAGAGGAGGGCGTGGGGGAGAGTCTGTCTGCGGAAGGCCCCACGACCCAGCCTGTGGATGTCTACGTGAGTGAGGGGCCTGCACCTGGGCCAGAGGTGGAGGCCGCCCCGCTGCCTCTCCTCTGAGGGGAAAGCTGTGGGTCTCAAGATGGGCAGAAGGCTAGTGGATGCCGCCCCTGGCCACCCCCAAACATTCATTACCTTCTCTTTTTCTTCCCAGATGATATTTCAGGAGGAAAACCCAGGTGTTTTCTACCAGTATGTCATCTCTTCACCTCCCCCCAACCTTGAGAACCCCACCCCAGAGCCCCGGCTCCCCCAACTCCAACCTGGTAAGACTTTGATCTCCAGACCTAAAAGGAGGTGGGGAGAGGCTGAGGGGAGCTCGAGGCAATGGGGATGCATCTAATTTGTCTACCCGACTCTCCCTGCGCAGAGGTTTTGAGGGGAGAGCCCCCACCTGCTTCAGTACCCCGCCCTGCCCGCACCCCAGGCACCCTCCAGCGTCAGGTGCGGATCCCCCAGATGCCTGCCCCGCCCCATCCCAGGACACCCCTGGGGTCTCCAGCCGGATACTGGAAACGGGTGGGACACTCTGAGTGCTCGGCATCCTGTGGAAAAGGTGAGACTTCACCCACCAGCCTGTATTCCTGGCACCCTCAGCCCAGATGCCCAGCTTGGCACTCCTGACCCCATACCCTGGATTGTGGGTCCACACCTTGAATCTGTGCCGAATCGGACTTCAGTGCCTGGGACCCCACTGACACTGGATGCCGAGCTATCCTGCCTCCCCTGGCTTCCCTTTTATCCCTTTCAGGTGTCTGGCGCCCTGTCTTCCTCTGCATTTCTCGTGAGTCAGGAGAGGAACTGGATGAACGCAGCTGTGCCGTGGGCACCAGGCCCCCGGCCTCCCAGGAACCCTGCCACGGCCCCCCGTGCCCACCGTAGTGAGTGCGCCCCACGGGAGGGTTAGGGTCCTGGGGACACGACGGTTGCCCCGGGGAAACACATCCTCGCCCCCATAGGATCTCACCTGGACTCTGCACTCAACACAAGATCTCCTGGCTTCAGAGAGACGTTATTCAGTGAGAAAGGCTGACATTCCATAGACAACAAGGAAACCCTGAGCCCCACAAGGGATCCCAGACTCCAAATATGCCCACTCTCCTCTGAGGGGTCCCCACCCCCAGTCTGTCGTCCCCTTCCCCAAACATGGCAGTCCCACACATCTCTGTTTTTGCCCTCTGTGTCTCTGTCCCTTCCCCTCCCTGCCCACGCCCATAGCTGGGAGGCCGGCGAGTGGACGTCCTGCAGCCGCTCCTGTGGCCCCGGCACCCAGCACCGTCAGCTGCGCTGCCGGCAGGAGTTTGGGGGCGGCGGCTCGTCGGTGCCCCTGGAGCGCTGCGGACATCTGCCCCGGCCCAACATCACCCAGCCATGCCAGCTGCGCCTCTGCGGCCGCTGGGAGGTCCGCTCCCCCTGGAGCCAGGTGAGTGGTCCCAGGCAAGGAAGCTCTTGGAGCGGGAAGACCCTGGAGGCGTGGGCACCAGTGAGCTAGAGCAGTGGTTTTTCAACTCCGTTCTAATCAGCAGAAACTTTTACAAATGAGATCTCATGTAGAACCTCCATCTGTAAGTCTGCGAAGAGACGGAACCGGGGCTTGGGGGCCCAGAGCCCCATACTCAGCCTGCTCCTCAGCCCACGAAGCCCCGTAACCGCTGAGCCAGGCATCAAAGGCACATCCTGGTTCAGAGGCCCCAGAGCTGGAGGCTGGTGAGGCAGCGGGGGAAGCCCAGGCCTGAATGCCCCTCGTCCCCTCAGTGCTCTGTGCGGTGCGGGCGCGGCCAGAGGAGCCGACAGGTCCGCTGCGTCGGCAGCAACGGTGATGAAGTGAGCGAGCAGGAGTGCGTCTCAGGCCCCCCGCGGCCCCCCAGCAGAGAGGCCTGTGACATGGGGCCCTGCACCACAGCCTGGTTCCACAGCGACTGGAGCTCCAAGGTGGGCCCCACACCCCCTCAGCCGAGCCCCACGCCCCTGGTACCCCCCACCCAGGACACCCTCCCGGGGCCTTTCCAGCACAGTTGCATAACGTTGATTGAGCAAGCACCTGCCGTCTGCTAGACACTGCTGATGCTGGGGACTCAGAGAAAAACTTACGCTGACATCCTGACCCCTGCCTGGCAAAGTTTCCCCATATCTGGCTGGTTCCCCTGGGGCATTCCCTAACTCCCGGATCCGGGATGTGTCTGTCCTCAGCCCCCTCCCCTTCCTCTACTTGTCACTCCAGCCTCCCTTCACACTCTGCTTCCCAACAGTGCTCAGCTGAGTGTGGGACGGGAATCCAGCGACGTTCTGTCATCTGCCTCGGGAGTGGGGAGACCCATGGGGAGGGCCAGGAGGAAGCAGGGGCAGGAGCCACTGAGCAGACCTGTGCTCCAGGAAGCCGTCCCCCTGACATGCGTGCCTGCAGCTTGGGGCCCTGTGAGGTGACGTGGTGCTGGTACACGGGGCCCTGGGCAGAGGTGAGCTGAGAGCCTGGGAGGGGGCCCGTCGGTGGGATTCCCTGGGGGGAGGTCAGAGTAATCCTGCTCTCCCTTCCCATCTTCTCCATCAGTGCTCCTCAGAATGTGGCTCTGGCACGCAGCGTAGAGACATCATCTGTGTGTCCAAACTGGGGACTGAGTTCAATGTGACTTCTCCTAGCAACTGTTCCCACCTGCCCAGGCCCCCTGCCCTGCAGCCCTGTCAGGGGCAGGACTGCCAAGACCGATGGTTTTCTACACCCTGGAGTCCGGTGAGTGCCTGGCACCCTTGCCCGCTCAGCATGGACTTCCAGGGGAGGGGAGGCGTCCCTCCTTGTACCTCCCTCTGTGCCCCAGGCTAAAGCCAGCGGCAGTTTAACTTGTCTCATTTCCTAGACCAGGAGGACAGGTGGGCCCCCTCCACGTGGGGTTTCATAATGCTCCAGGATAGCCCCCCAATTCTTTTCAGAGGAGGAGGAGGCCTGGGGTTCAGGAGGAGCCTGGGGCACAGCAAAGGTCTGATTTGATAGCTGGGGTCTCCCCAGTGTTCTCGCTCCTGCCAGGGGGGCATGCAGACAAGGGAGGTCCAGTGCCTGACTGCCAACCAGACCCTCAGCATCCGATGTCCTCCTCACCTGCGGCCCTCCAGGAAACGATCCTGTAACAGCCAACCCTGCAGCCAACGCCCCGGTAAAGAGCTCCCTCTCCCCAGTCCCCAGCAGAGCGGGGTCAGCTGAAGTGTGGGTGGAGATTAGGAAGGACGAGTGGGAGTGGGCAACACACCTCCAGCGGGATGGATCTTGGTGACTTCTTGTGCCCAATGGCCTCCTCTGTCTCCAGATGATCAATGCAAGGACAGCTCTCCACATTGCCCCCTGGTGGTGCAGGCCCGGCTCTGCGTCTATCCCTACTACACAGCTACCTGTTGCCGCTCTTGCGCCCATGTCTTGGAGCGGTCTCCCCCGGAGCCCGCCTGAAATGGGTCCAGGAGACCCTCTCCTCGTGGTTTTTTCATGCCACCATCAGTCACCTGTCAATCAGCCCACTCTGTACCCTCTGGCTCTCTAGCCTGTCCTGGTCTCACTAGGGACGTCCCCCAGGGTGGTCGAAGGTGGCAAGATGACGGACAGTAACTGTCAAGACGTGTGGTTGGGTCTGTGCGGTGGTGTGATGGTGTGTGTGCACATATGCCCCCAGATGTGTATATGGGCCTGTGGATGTGTGTGCGCCCATAAACCTGTATCACTTCTCAAAAAGAAGTTACACAGACTGAGAAGGAACCGGGAGAGGGGACGATGCCTGTTTCTGTCAGAGTTTTCTAGGCTGAAAGGAAAGCAAGTTTGCAACTCTTTGGGAATCCGAGCTACTTAGAGTCTGGCCTTCCCATTAATCCCAACTTTGTGTCCTCAACCTCATTTCTTCTGTTCAGGCCACACATCATCTAAACCATCCTTTTGTCCTCTGACCCTTTCTCCCCTTACTTAGTCTCTCTATCCCTCCCTCTCATAGTTAGCTAGGGATGGGGTGAGCCATTGCCAATCCTGCTTTTCCCCAGGAAGAGAGACTATCTCCCCAGAGCAGGGACCAGCTGGGCAGAAGATGGCAAAGAGAAAGGTTAGAATAAGACAACCGAGCCCCTGCTCCCGCTCCCCACCTCCTAAAACAGTTCCCACCCCAGAACTAATTTATTTTTTATTAAAGATGATTATGACAAATGAGAAACAGGCTCTTCATTGTCCTCGTGGGAACCCAGCCATACAGGCCACCTAAGCAAGCAGTGTGAGATCAGAATGAAGGGTGGGAAGGGGACTAGTACTTGGAGCCCAGGTGGAGAGAGTTTGGGCCCAGAAAGGCTAATGAATGAGCCCCAGTCAGCTGAGACCAGGAGCCTTGGTCAGAGAGGGAGAGGATCCTGGCCGACCTCAGGCCCTGCAGGTTGGTCATTGACCACTAGAGGTCACCACTTCTCCCAGTTTAGGTATGGAGTTGGGCACTTGGGTCCAGAGCTGAAGAAGAAACTGCTTGGCCTATGGTGGGTTTCTTGGTAGGCTGAGTCTTTCTGTAAAGTCTCTTGTAATCTAGTAGCACTTTTTTCCCATCTGGGGCTGAGCTGAATGGCGGCTGCCTTTTCAGGGGTCTTTTTTCCTGTTCCCTTTCTTTGGCCCTGCCTTCCTGCCCCTCTCATCCTTTCTGCTATTACCCATTTCCCTATTAAGCTCTTGGTTTATTGCTTTTTATAGGGTGGGAGGAAAGGAAATGATTCACACCCCACACCCCACACCCCTCTCCCTCAGCAGAAACGGCCGGAGGAGGAGCCTGGCCCAGCTCTAGGGGACTTGGGGGTGGAGTCGAGGGTGGAGTCAAGGAAGTACTGGATGTCCTGCCAAAGACACATTCTTCAGAGATGTCTCACCCTAGTCTCCTCCCTCCTCCCTCCCCCACCCATGTCCACTCTCAAGGTAAATAGCTTGCTAGAGGTGGTGTGAGAGTGGGCAGCCTTTTCCATAACACAGATCCTCTCCCTGACCCCTACAGTTCTGAGGTCTGAGTCCAGATCTCCACTTGTGGAAGCCAGACTTCCCAGGGGTCCCCATGCCTAGGAAGAGGGGAAGTGCAATAGAATTGAGCTTCTCTCCCTATTAGAAGCATCCCTCTCCCATCCCTGCACCTCTACAAGTCTGGCCGGGTAAGACCGTAAATAAAGGCCTGCAGAAACAGCTGAACTCAGTGACTACTGTTTCCTGAGCATGCACACCCAGACACCCAGACACTGGGGAGGACCCCAGAGTTGCCTGAGGAGACAGGCCGTCTCTGCTCTGGCAACTCCCTCACATCATACTGTTGCCTTGGGAAGCAGGCTTTCCCTGGGTTGGAAGTGGCTGAGAAGGAAGACTCCGGACAACATCTTGGGAGGACAGTGCATGAGGAAGGAGGCAAAAGAAAATGGGGGTAAAGGAAAGAAACTGACTTTAGTCCAGGGCGAGGAGTGAGGAAGGGGGTACAAAGAAAGCCCAGTCTTAGTGTCTCTGCTCAGTGTAAAGAGAAGGCGTCAGATGTGTTCCTCTCTTTGGTGAACCCCTAAGGGGATCAAAGACGCGGGGGGGATCAGGGAAGTGGGACCTGACCCCGCCCTGTAGATACTGAGGGCTGAAGGCGGAGCCCTGAGACCGAGGGAGGGGTGTGGTGAATAGCTGGGGCCCTCCCAGTGATTCCTGGAAGCTGAAGGCTGGGCGGTGGCCCCAGCTCAGCTGACTTCCCCGAAGTTCCTCCTCCCTCTTTGGGCCTCTGGGCTGTTGCCGGGCAGGTTTGGAGTTTGGCCTGAGCCTGAGAACCAATCACAGGTGGGGAATGCAGCCACAGCCCCTCTAAGGGCTCCCCCAGCTTCAGTAACTCCCTTCTCTTTCTTTTTTTTTTTAGGATACATTTTAACATTTTATTTTTTATTTTTTTAACATCTTTATTGGAGTATAATTGCTTTACAATGGTCTGTTAGTTTCTGCTTCACAACAAACCCTTCCCTTTCTGATAGCCCCCAGCTCCCTCATAGCCTCCAGCCTCTGACTGCTCAGGATGTGGGCTTTCATCTGGGGGGTTGCCCCCTTTCACCTCATTTTAAAGCGAGGATTCAGTGCAGCCCCTAAGGATTCTTTTCTCTGGTCACTGAAGTCAGTATTGGGGAGGGGGGTGTCAATGTGAAAGTCTTCAGGAAGGGAAACCTGACCCCAAGCACCCCTTTTCCTGGCCCCTTAGAGGGGAGTAGTGTGGCCAGATGCCTCTTTGATGACCTCCGAAACCCTCTGGAGGGCTGGGAGAGAGGAAGCTGCAACCCAAGGTCAGGGAGATGTGCTGGAGGGGCCCTTAGGTTTGGCGCCCTGGGTGGAATTTAGGGAAGAACTCAGAGGAACTGGACCCCTGAGAATTGAGGTGGGGGTGGGGTGGTGATAGGAACAATCTTGATGTGCACAAGAGAGATCAAGCGTGCAGAAGGCCAGCAAATTGCTAGGGCTTCTCGTTTCTCGGTGTTTGTTGGGGGAAGGCGATTGTGGTTCTGTGTCAGTGGACTTAGGGGTGAACTTGTGAGGTCTCAGTTCAGCTGGGTCAGAATTCCTCTCCCCTCCCCCCTCCCAGTTTCCCCAGGGTGATCACCACCCAATTAAGCTTCAGCCTTCAGACTAAATTTAGCTTCTATACTTCCCCAACCAGGGGCCTCCCTGCAAGCAGGTGCTCACAGCTGCAGGGGTGAGTCTGAGGAGACCAGACCCACACTCTTCACTCATCCAGATTCAACCTCTGTGGTTAACTTAACTAGGAGTGAAGCAGAGCACAGGGCCCCAGGTGCTGACCTACAGCATGAGTGTCTCAACCTGAAGATACCCTCCCTCAGGAGCCCTTTAGGGGAGGATCTAGATAGACCTGGAGGGCGGCAGGAGGGCAGAGGGATGAGAGAACAAAATGCAAGGAGGTCCCTTCCAGATTCTCTCCAACCAGATCCTCTTTCATTTCCTGTTTCCCCTTCTCCCCAGTTTTACAGAGACTTCATTTGAACTTAACACCCTTCCCCCACCAGAGTAAACTGAATCAGAGACCTCTCCTCTCCTTGAAGCATGGGGAATCATGCTAAAGAGTACCTCAATAGTTTGGAGGTGGAGTGGGGGCGTGGGTTCCTGCATTCCCACCCTCTCTCCGACCAGCATCCCTCAAATCCATCATCTCTGGTTCTGGGAGTCAGGTGGGTGGGGAAGTTAGAGCGGAGGGGGCTTATCTGTCACAGGCAGATGATGAAGAGATGTCTGCTTTAAAGGGTGAGAGGCACCTTCTACAGGAAGTAGAAAGCCTCTGGAAAGTACCTAAGACTAAGTCAGTCAACAAGAGAGAGAAACAATTTGGGTTAACCAAACTAGACAGTGCAAATCTTCAATCTGACTTTGGGCTCCTTGACCCTGGAGATTGGGGGAAGCTCTAGAGGGGGGTGTTTCATGGCTGAGGTCAGAAGGTAGAAAGGATTGGAGGGAGGAATGTGCAAAATTAGTCCAAAACAAGGTATGCATGAGCCATAGCAGTCAGATGCTAGGAAACCAATCAGCCACACCAGCTGAAGGGGAGGCGCAGGGATGGCTAGAAACCAGATCAGAGCACTTTCTCAGCGAGCACCAGACAGCTGTCTTTGAATGTCCTGGGAAAGAACTTCAGTATTAGAGGAGAGATGGGTTCAATTTCAGCAATGTCCCAGCTTGGGGTTAGGATGTATGTGTATGTGTTTGTACCCCTCTGAGCCTTGCCTGAATCTTTTTAAGAGACAGCTCTACAGAACTTTGAGTGAGGAGGAAAAGAAACTAGGGGTGAGAGGGTGGGGTTGCTCATAAAAAGAAGACTGTGTGTGTCCCTGGGATCCCTAGGCTAAAAGGCAAGAGGCCCTGCCCTTGATGGGAGGGGCAGAGTTAATCTGCTCTGGAACCAGACCCCCTCTTTCATCTCTTCCTCCCTCCCCTCACCTACTACTGATTCTTGGTTGCCTGCCTCTTTCATGACATCATAAGACGCCTTTTTAGCTCTAGCAGAGGAGTGCGCAACCTTTTTCTCTTAAGGACCAGCCGTAAATATTTTCGGCTTTGCAGGGCATAGAATCTCTGTTGCAGCTACTTGACTACTGCTGTAGCACAGAAGCAGCCCTACACAATTTGTAAACAAATGGGCATGGCTGTGTTCCAACCAAACTTTATTTATGACACTGAAATCTTAATTTCACATAACTTTAAGGTGTCACCAAATATCTTTTTTCAACCATTTAAAAATGCAAAAACCATTCTTAGCTTTTGAGCCATACAGAAACAGGCAATAGGGCAGATTTGGCTGGCAGGGAGTTTACTTACCCCTGGGATTTCTTCCATCTGGTTGAACTCCCACAATGCCCAGCTGTGGAAAGTCCTGTTTGTGTCCCCTCTGCTTCAAAATACAGCTGTAGACCCTTTTAATTTAACATCCTATCTATTGACATCGGCTTCTTAGTGGTTTCTCCCTGGGAATTCAATGACTTGGACATGGCTGATAGAGTAAATCCTTAAGGGACGTTTCCCGAAATTCCTTAAAGCACTTTGTTTAGTGCTTTAAGGTAAAGCATTTGTATATATTCTCTCTTTGAATCTTCTCAATAATAAGATGGGGGAAGACAATTAAATCCAGTTTACAGGGGAGAAAATTAAGTCTAGTCTTTTAACTTTTTAAATTCTAATTCCTTTGATCTGCTATTCAATTTCATTCCCACAGAGCACCCTTTATCAAAATACTGAGTTCTTTGGGCCACAGTGATCTGGAAGTTGGATGGGATCAAGTGTTTTTGTTGTTTTCAAACGTCTTTCGTGACTTCTCTGCATTTTAGGAAAATCCTGTCTAAATTTCATTTTTCAACTCACAGTTTCAAGGAATTAAAAATCCTTTCAAACATATTCAGTGTTTAGGCCCCAGGAAATAATTAAAATAAATATACATGGTCTTTGTGTAAGGTACACACACTGTCATACAAACATAAGCTTATATATTACTAATTGAGTCACAGTTTTTTTCCCTAGAACAAACTTTATCAAAGTTGTGTATTAATATGTTCTGGACTTAAAAGCAATGCAGCTGCATTTCTTTTTAAAATAACCTATTTCTGGGATTGCTTACCAAGTCCTTCTTTTGTATTAGAGGTTTTCTTTCACTCAATAGTACCATGATGGATTGACATATCTATCCATCATGCTTCATGAGGGGGGAAAGGAAGATACAGAACCTCTATCCTGTTTCAGACCTGACCCCAACTATCAAACTTTGAAGTGAGAGAAAGAGGCAAAAAAGCAGGTAACCAACCACTCCCCCACCATTACCAAGCTCCTCTGTACAGCTGTTGTTCCTTAAAGCTGAAAACAAGCCACCTCATTTCAAAACACACACAGACAACCTCATTTCATTTCGACACGAAGTTGTTTCCCTCTTTCTGTTTCTCTACTTTGCCTCACGGAGGATTTCTCAGAAATGAAAAAATCACCTCCCACAGTCACAGTCTGCAGTTTTGTTTTTGGGTTTTTTTTTTTTTTTTTGGTATGATGAAGAGGAGAGACAGGAAAGGCGTACACTGGGCATACAGTATTAACCCAAAGCTTTACAAAGTAAGCAAAATGCCCTTCCCATAGCGCTTCGGCCAAAGTGGGCCCCACCTTACCTTAGATCTGGGCGTTCAGGGTCTAGAGATGGGTGGGAACCACTCCAGGCAACCTCAGGAATAGAGGTGTGAACTGAGGATGGAATGCATGAAAGATCTGGGCATAGAGATTCAGGAATAAAATGTTTATGAAACCAATGTTTCTTAGGGAAAACCCCTACCTCCCCCCCGACCCCAAATCTGAACACCTGAGTCATACCAGCCCTGTAGGGGTGTCTACGAAATGTGTAGGAAAATTTCTGCAACCAGCTCCTCCTATTAGACTAGAAAACGAACTGTTTTTAGGGGCACGGAATTGAAGGCGTTTCTTAATCAAAATAAAGTAGAAAACTCATCTAATTCAGGTAGAAACCCAACAGTTAAATACTCTTTTCCTTGTCTGCTTCCTTGGCTCTTTCCCCCGCACACCTTGTTCCAGAATAACGTCAATAAACATACACATGTGACCACAGAGGGTGGGGGGAGGGGAGACCAAGTGGGGGTGGTGAAATTCTGAATGGAATGCAGCCCCAGCTAGCTAGGGGGCTGGGACTGAGACTTCGGACACTGTCTGTGGACTTATACAGGCAGAGAAGCCAAAACAATGAGCTCATGGGCAAGAATGCAGCCTGTGGGGAAGTCTGGGCAGTCAGAGCAAACTAGTTTTTTGAACCAGGATGCGAATAGCTGTAATTGAGTCTCCCACGGGAACAGGATTAGGGAGAGTGGAGCCATCATTCAGTATCTTAGGGTCCAGTTAAATAACTTTTGGGGGCTGTTCTTTATTAAATTCTGTTCTGCAGAGAGCATAGCAGTCTCGGGTCCATGTTCAAAAACCTGGTTCCTTTCCCTGACTATGTGAACTTGGGTGGGTGAAGATGGTTGGTGAGATGTGTGAGCGAACTTAGGTGATGCTCTTAAGACATCTTTATTCAAAGCAGGTCTGCCAATGCCAGCTCCTACACCAGGATCCAGTGATGGCTATGATCCTTAAGTTGTGTGTGTTCAGGGCTACCACTTTAACAAGACAGAGGAAACGGCCAATACAGTCTATCTTCTTTACTTCCCAAATAAACAGTCCACCCAGCTGTATTTATACCAAATTCAGACTTCTACGACCAAAGAGACATCTTTTTTTTCCTACCAGTGTTTTCCAATACTTTTATATAAGGCCCTAAATGGAAGAAACTGAAGAGATACTACCTTCACTGGCCATGTATGGTGAAGGGGAAGGAAGGCAGGGAGGGAAGATGAAATGAGAAGAAAAAAGATTATCTACACATCTCCCCCTTCTCCTACCCCCCCACCAGAGGTTCCTTCTCAGCTCCATGCTTTTGTGCATGTTTCCTACTCATGTTAAGGTCCAACCTCAAATGTTTATTTTGAAGCCTTCTTGACCACCTTCTACTTCCAGAAGTTGTCCCACCCCTTGTCCTATAATATCTTTATTATAGTATTTTGTGTACTGTATCCTAATTATTTTTGTCTGTTATCACTCCTATTAGACTGTGAGCTTTAACTTTGTGCTACAATTGCTTTCTTTCCATGGATTTGTTATGCATAAATTCTTCAGATGTATTTCCTAAAAACGAGGACATTTTCTTATATAACCACAATATAATTAACACACTCAAGAAATTTAACATTGATACAGTACTAACATATTGCCCATATTAAAATTTTCCCAATTGTTCCCAAGTCCTTTATAGCTTTTTTCATCCAGGATCCAATCAAAGATCACCCTGCATTTAGTTGTCATGTTTCTTTGAGCGTTCCCTGGTTGTTGTTTTTTTCCATTCTATACATAAAAGCTTACATCTGCTAACCCCAACCTCCCACTCCACCCTAGTCTTTTTTGATTGCGTTGAGGGTAAGAATTAGTCTTTTCATAACTCCAGCATCCAGAAGTGCATGGTGCATAGTAAGCAGTCCCCCGCCAGGTAATGGACAAATGAAGAAACTCAACAAACATTTGGCTGCCTTGAGCTCATTAAATGTCCCAGTTCATTGAAGTATTGAAACACTCTTAATAAACTAAAGTAACCCCTGAACAGGGGAAGAGGAGAGAAGGCAAAGTGGGTAAGAATACAGAAACCCAATGGCAGAGACAAGCCATGGAAATGGATACTTGGAAGGGGTAAAATCCAGAGTAGTATTCTTGGCCCAAACACATTTCCCAACAGTCAAGAACTATTATTCTATGCAGGTAAAGAAAGGAACTGCAAAAGAAAGACCAGGTATAGCGTGGGAACAAAAGCCTGCCCTATTTTTTTTTTTTTTTTTTTTAACCTCACAAGAATCATTAGTAAAGAACACAGAATTCCCTGAGAGGTCTGTTACATCCGCCTGCAGGCAGATTCCCAACTCCCAACTTTCCACATGCTTCACATAACTAAGATAACACTGTAACAACTTTGAAACTAAAGAAGAGGGACAGAGTTAAGCTTTCAAATCTTGAAACTGAGAAGCCTTTAGAGTGTGGGAGGGTTCCAGAAGACAAAGCTCTGTAATCATTGAAAAAGTGGGGCCAAAAAGAACTAGGATAAATTAAGACAGACTCAGCTGATCATCTTGAACTCCAGGAATTAATGGCCTGTGCTCTGGGCATCTGGCTGGAGCCGTGCTACACACCAGTTGTACAAATTATTTCACTTTAACTTTGGTAAAACCCTCCAGCTGTCACAACTGCTTTAAGAAAAATGTTCTGAAACAGTCTGAAGCAAGAGCTGGCACTAAAGTAGCAAAACAGGAACTGAAAGAAAAAGTCTGGTTGTGTCAAATGAGGGGAAGTGTTGATTATTTTGACTCCCTCAGTGACTCATGTTACTGGTTACCATTTGACCCAAGTTTTTAAGGTGTTAAACTGAGGAATATTGCCACAGAAATAGCTTCACATCACAACAGAGCAATGGGAGCAATAGTATTTGCACAGCAGAACTTGACTCTGACCACGATTTGGGCGCTCCTGTCCTGTGCTACTCTCCCTCCACACCTGTTTGGGAGTTAATTTGTACAAAACAGCTTTCTTTGTAATGAGAAAAAACTGCCATCTTCTGGTAGTTAGGCTCCAGAAAAAGAGGGGCTGCCAAACAGAAATGCACAAAACCTGAAGGGGGAAAAGCGCAGAATCCTGTTTGCATGATTAGCATTTGGTGCTCAGGGCTTAAAACCAATATGCAAACCTCATATTTGCACATTTCCATGGTGATTCCCCTCCCTTTCAAGGTAGCTGAAAATAAAGACAGGATAGGGCTTCTGAAATTGACTTGCTTATTCTCACCTCCTTTTTGGGAGGAAAGGGGAAAGGCACTTAAAGATTAGTACCAACAACCTTATGGAAACTTAACTTCGGGTGTTAATTCTTCTAGCTCCTTTACTCACCTCAAAAGGTTGAGTGAGATAGGGAGATACAATAACTGTTGTAGTGAACCCTCTTACCCCCAAGTTATACCAACATTTGGTGACTAAAAGAAATGGGGATGGGGATTATGATTTTTGTATTAAAATATACTGCTGTACTTTTGAACTACTACAAAGTACAACAGTAATACATGTAATTAAAAGCCCGGGACTTCCCTGCTGGTCCAGTGGTGAAGACTGCGCTTCCAATGCAGGGGGTGCAGGTTTGATTCCTGGTCAGGGAACTAAGATCCCACATGCTGTGTGGCGTGGCCAAAAAAATATTTTAAAAAAAGCCCAACAGCTCTAATTTGAATGAAAGAAGGGGTTATTCTGAATGGAACTGACCTTTGCTCTAAGGCAAATCAGTTTTATGGGGCTTTTGCTGGTTAATTCACCTATACCTGTTTGTTCAGCTAACTTCCCTCAGATGCTTGCCTAAGAGGGGGAAGGAAAACAGGCATTGATTAGAAAACACCCGTACCACACCTTGCATTTGAATAAAAGATTTATTATTTTCGTCTCAGGAAAAACAGGAAGTTAGGGAAACACACTACATTTTACAGCCCACATTAGTTTGTAGTTGGTCCTAACCCTTCCTGGCACAGATGTCAACAGCATTAGCTGTTTTAACCAGAACCAAGATGTTCACCCCCAACAGAATGTACATAGACGACACTAGAGGACTGCAGGGTTTTCCCTGAGAGAAGCATCAGACAGACAGAAGTTGCTGAGAGAGCCATCTTTCCAGGCAGCCCCTCTCTTTCTATTTTGGAAGATTTGCCTGAACTATGCAGCTAGTCAGCACTTAAAACATGTGCCTCTTCTCCCTACAGAATCACCCACCCTGCCCCGAAGCACTTGGGCTCCCTAAGCCCTCACAGCCTCTGACCCAAAATAGCAACTGAAGATTCTCATCTACATTTCAGCAGTCACACCTAGTAAATTGGGAAGTGGGGCCCCTAAACTCCATCAAGCTACAGCTCTGTGCTTATTTCCATAACTGGTTATGGGGAGACAGGCCTTTTTAGTCACCTTAACTAGATCTTAAGATTAATTAACTATATAAAGTGCTTTTAGGTCCTTAGAGATAGACATGATATAAATAAGTGGTTTATGATCAAGAATGATAAATACACAGATAAAAATAGCTCTAGCTAGATGACCTTAAGGCTTGGAGATGGGCGGGCAGGGCAATTGTTCCCTAATTACATTCTTAGTCATTTTATTCATGCCTATTTTTGTCTGGAGTCCACATACTAAAGGTCACATTCAGAAGCTAAAGGTTTCAAAATGACCCTGGTTCCACTATAAAAGTTTTCTCCAGTTTACTAGTAGCTTTTATATAACTCTGAGGTTTAACAGAGCCCATCAATTTCTATAATTTTAAGTGAGCATATTCAAATGCAAAAGAACCTAGAGAAAGTCACCTAAGATATCATCCCCTCCTCTGAAAATCCCTAAGGGGATTTTGAAAATTTCTCCCCAAAGACAGGATTAAGCAACAACCAATAAGATACTAGTCCAAGGAAAAGGGACTCTTCTCACCTCGTCACTGTTACTGTCAGCACCCATTGTACTGCCACCTCCTAAGGATAAAATTCAAGAAGGATGAAGGTCTGTGGACTCCTTGGGCGGTCACTTAGGTTCCTAGTGCCAAAAACTAAAAGGGCTAGTAAGAGTTCAGGGATGGCAAGGTAAATTTGTAGGAACTATAAATATCTGTAGAGGGAGCCGAACAAGCAGCAAATATTTCAAGGAAGGATAGGAAATAAACAGTAAGTTTGATAAAACATCAAGTCTGAAGTCCATAGAGATGCCAATGCAAAAATCTGAAACAAAGTTTGAGAATCATTAATAGAAATGAAATAAGTATTCGTTTTATTAACTCACTAGGCTTAGACCTGTGTTTAACAAGCAAGCCTAGTAATAGCACCATGGTTAGACTATAGCCTGCTTTTCCAAGCCATCATTGTACAGTTTATTAACAAGGGATCAAATGTCTCTCATCCACCGAATGTGCTCTTTTTATACATACTCCTAATAAGTCCCATTTGGAACAGCTGAAAATCTTTCAGCAAAAGCTTTGAAGATGAGCTCATGAACTCAGTTAAAATTTCACCGGTTAAATTAAGACAAATGGAAGGAACTCAAATGAGTAGTTGCCCAATCAGAGCCCATTATTTCTAAGTCATCAGCCTATGTGCCCCGCCCCCCCAATAAATCCTTAAAACCTTGACTCAATTATTGAAAACCCACATGTAACAAAGTGAAAGGATTAATTTCCATTCCTCAATTTCTCAGCCCCAGGTTAAAAACAAAAAACAAAAAACCCCCAAACAGGTATTTAAGAAATACTTACCAAAATCAGATAGGAAAATTAAAGCCTGCATAGTTATGAATCAGAATTGTTGTACTACAACCAGGTTGCATACAATTACATCAGTTGGTTCTGTATACAATCTAGAACTGACTAGCACAAAATTTAGAATAGAAAAAGCTATAAGAAACAGGTTCCTAACTACAGAAGTTGTAAATTTCAAAAGGGTATGAAAAAACTAATGTAATTTCAGAGTTTTCTCCCTTTACATTTCAAACAGATGTTCTGTAAAAATATATACAATTTTTACAGACGATTACAAGTTTTTGTCTTAAAAACAGGATATTCCAGATTTGTAATTGAGCCTTAAGTCAAGTATTCTTGGCCATGACACTAGGCTAATAAACTAGGAATCACTCAAACCAAGCCAAAGTAGAACAGGTATAAACATCCTGAGCATTGGACTTTCTATTCAAGAAGCACATCTAGGAAAGCTAATTATAGAGGATAAAGCTTCCCTTCACACTCTGTTGTACAGTGTTGAGGCTTCTAGTCATAGGTTCTATTGCTTGTAGCTTAAAATCCATTTTACACATGATGCTGGCATTGTTAGTGCTTCTATTTTAACACTATAGAAGTTAATGGATTCAGTGAGCATATTTAATGAACTCTATGACTAGCCTGGCTACTGGCCACTTTCCTGTTCTAGGCAAGGTAATTAAAGTCTCTCCACCCTACCGTCTTCACTAAATCTAAAAGTCCTCCTCCGTGGCCTCCCAAAGTTTGCCTGTTGCTGAAACAGAATTCTGCTTCTTTCAGACAGTGACTCTTCAAGAGGGACTACTTTTCCCATGTATTTATTCCTGTTAGCCATAAGCCTCCTGCCGCTTGCTTTTCTCCGTTGCTGGAGTAGAACTCCTGGAGGTTATGGCCTGCACAGCTTGAAGTCCAACTTCATAAATACATCTGATTTCACAGCAGGCATATGTGGTTTTGGTGGCTGGAGTTGGTTAAGAGTCAATTATTGCACTTAAAAGGCTATCTTATTAGATACGCCAAACCAGCTCCTACTCCGGCAACACCTGCAAAAGCCAGCAGCACATTTCTGATGCCGCCTTCTAGGTCCTCTACATGGAAGAAGTCCACAAACCCATCCTAGAAAACAAACAAAAAGCACAGTTTCAAGTATGGGCTTCCACTGGCTTAAAAACACTATTTACAAAGAAAAGATGAATTAAAATATCTAAGGTTCCCCCCCCCAAACGCAATGACGAACCAATTATTATTTATCCCCAGACTGCAAAGGAGACACATTATGCAATTAAAAGGGAGGTGGGGCACGCTCAAAAATGTATTTGCTATCACGCCCAGGTGATTCTTATTTCTTAACCAGTAAAACAGCTTACAGAAAACCAAGATTTTTTTTTTTTTTTGCAGCACACGGGCCTCTCACTGTTGTGGCCTCTCCCGTTGCGCAGCACAGGCTCCGGACGCGCAGGCTCAGCGGCCATGGCTCACGGGCCCAGCCGCTCCGTGGCATGTGGATCTTCCCGGACCGGGGCACGAACCCGCGGCCCCTGCATCGGCAGGCGGACTCTCAACCACTGCGCCACCAGGGAAGCCCCAAACCCAGGATTTTTGATACAACAATTCAAGACAGTCATACCATCTCTAAGGACCAACTACTTAAATCAACATCAAGCAACCAGAGGTCCAAAGTTAGAGCCTTGAAAACCAAGTTGTGCATCTTAAAAACCTTTAGCTATCCCCTCTTTCTCTATAAAATCCTCCATTTCATTTCCACTCCAAGTCCCCTCCTCAACCTTAAAGCAAACTTACCCAGCCTCTTTGTTTGACTAGCCAGTCTCGTTTTGTCCTTACGAGAACATCTGTGATGCTTTCTGCTAATGGTTCGATGCAGCTTTCTTGGTTTATACTCTTCAAGTGTTTGGCCACAAAGGCACCAAAAGAAATGAGAGTCACAATCCTGCCCCAGTTTGTTACTCCGTCACTGAAAACATGGACCATCACTCGAGACAAAGATTTGACATCGTCTTCGTTTTTGATGTCCAGTTTCCGAAGCATGCCTGAGAGGAAGAAAAGCATGCAGGTTTTCACGGCCTCTTTGTCTAAACCAGGGCACGATTCGCCTGCCCACCCACGGCGGGGGAAATCGCTATTCGGGCTCTATAGAACTCAGGCTGATCCCACTTGAAAATTGACATCCCACCCTTTCCGGGCTTTGAGCAGAGCTGCCATTTCCAAAAGAATCAAGTGGGTGGAAACAATGACTCACGGCCAGAATATTCTGGTTTCAGAAATAGGATGAGAGTCGTTTCAACACTGACTCGTTTCGGTTTCCACCCAGCAAAGGTGGGTGAGTCCAGAGAGCTGAAAAAAGGCAGCGCGGCCTTCGCGAATAACCCCCTTACCTTGGAAGGCCGTCTCGTGGTTCCGTTGCACACCGTCCCCGACCCGTCGCAGGGTCTCTAACGCTTTCCGGCTGGCGGCCCCAGACCCGCCCAGTGGCTTCGCGTCCTTGGTGCCGGTTGCCTGCTCCCGGAGGTATCGAGAGATAATCTCCAGGGACTGCCGGTACAACTCGTCCTCCTCCTCCTCTGCTGGGGGCGGCGTCGAGGGGAGTGAGCCGTCCTTGCCCGGGCTGTTACTGGCCTCGCCGACCAATTCCAGCAAAGGCAGGACGGACGGCCGCTTCCCTAGAGGCTCCGGCTCGCACCCGTCCAGCTCCTCTTCGGGCGACATGATGGCGTCGGAGACCGAGGATTCCATCTCTTCGGGCGGCGAGGCGCGGCGGGTGGGCGCGAAGAACAGCAGCCTGGCGCGGGTCGCGGTGACGTCGGGGCCCTCGGCGCCAATGGGCGAGGGCCGCGCGACCCTCCGGGCGTCGGGCGCGAGAGTGGCCGGGGGGCTCGGGCCGGCGCTTCCGCCAATCACCTCGCCGGCTTCCCCTCCCCCTACCTCTCGCCCGGCCGTGGCCTCCTTTCCTGCAGCCAAAAGCCGCCTTCCCGGAGCGGAGGCGCCGCTGCCGCTATCCGGTCCCAATCCGGCCCCCCCACAGTAGAGGTTGAGTCCGATCACTGCGTTTCTCTTGAGGCCGAACATCTCAAACCGCCGCCGCCGCCTACTGAGAAAAATGGGGGAGACCCCTGCAGCTATCTTGAAGAGCGGAAGTAACGACTGAGAGAGGCGCTCCTAGATCACGGTTTTAGGGCCCAGTCCTACGCAATGGCGTCAGCAACTCTTAAAAAAAATCATATCCTTAGTTGGTGAAAAGGGCGGAATCTTCCGGAGGGTTGCGCACGACACCTAACCAGTGGGTTAGGGCAGGGGCGGGGCCTGGGGCAGGGCGGGGCTTCCGGCTCTCCGGAGCCTCTCGCGGCCGGTTACGTAACGGCGGCTCAGGCGCTTGGGCTGGTGGGTACGCTCTCTTGCCGCGCGCTCACCTGGGCCTGCTATTAATGGATGTCTCTGGGCTTCCCTGAACCCTGATTTGCGAGCCCCTGCTGTTGTTTTTGTGCCAGAGGTTTTTTTCCCACACCAAAGTCTTAACCATCTAGTCTCTCAGACTTTGAGGAAAGGGAATGAGTAAATTCTGTCACGGATGGGGAACAACAGTCTTAGATAATACGGATAAATAAGAGGGCACTGTTTGGAACCTGTAGTTATTTTGCACATCTTCAGCTCTTTGGAAATGGGGACGCTCCATGGACTGCCCTATAGAATCATTTTATGTAAGTTGAAAAAACGAAATTGTTCTGCTCCACCTAAATTTTATTCCTGTCTCCCTGTTTGCTTTCTCCCATTCCCCATCTCTACCCTCTGGTGCTATTTACATACAAGCCTTGCTCTGTCAGCACCTCTTCTGAGACATTTGACTCTAGCGGTCAACCCCTTGAGGACAAGGATCTTGGTATATACCGTATGTATGAATTAACATTAATTGAAGCAACCTCTTTTTGTTAAAAGACCTGTAAAAATAATAATAGCTAAAATTCAAGAGCAAAATATTTGAGGGACATAAGCAGGAAAGGTGAGCAAGGTTCCTATTCCTGAAAATATCAATTTAGTAAGGAAATAGGGCATCCATACCACACAATTATGTATTTGGGCAAGACCTAGAACCATGGAGATTTATATGTGGCAGAGAGGATGGAGAGAAACATCTTGTGGCTGTAGTGAATAAGAAATTGTTTCTCTATTTAAGGAACTTCCAGTCTTGCACAGCAACTAACCATAATGTGAGATGGAATTTATGCTCTATAGGAGGCATCAACAACTTAATATTGGAGTTGAGAGGTTGGAAAATTCACTTTGGGCTAGGAGAGCTAGAGGAAGAAGACTTTATGGAAGAGGTAGCTTCTTCTGCTTTGCTTTCTAGAATGCGATTTTATCAAGGGGAGAGAGGTTGAGCAAATTTGCATGCAAAAGCATTTTCTTCTTCAGAGGCTGAAAAAAGAAATGCATTGCAGGTTTCACCTTAATTATAGCCAGAAATCTCAAGTGCTCAGTAATCCTATTGCATTTCCTTAATCAACTCACTCTCCTGTGATCCAAGGTGACTAGTGCACATCATCTCTTCTATCCTTAAGCCTCCATAATTCCCTCCTCCCTTCCTCACTCTCAGCTGTTAACTTACTTCACTGAGAAAATGGAAGCAATCAGAAGAGAAAAACTTCATTTCTCACCACCAAATCTACTAATTTACTCCTTCTGTTTCCATCCTTTCTGCTATTCCTGCAGTTAAAATGATTGAACCTTCTCTGCTATCTCAGATCAACCTCTTGTGCACTGGATCCCATCTTCTTTGCCTACTCAAGTACTTGCAGTTATCCCTTGCATCATCACTTTCTCTCTCCCTATGGAATCATTTCATCAATCAGCATACAAACTTGATATTCTCTCTCACATCTTTAGAAAGCCTTCCCTAGAACCTAAATTCTTTTTTTCTTGCCGCACTGCACGGCATGCGGGACCTTAGTTCCCCAACCAGGGATCGAACCTGTGCCCCCTGCAGTGGAAGCGCAGATTCTTAACCCCTGGACCTCCAGGAAAGTCCCTAGAACCTAAATTCTTGATGTTCCCCTTTGTAGCAAAAATCTTCAGCCTCCTTACTTTCTCTTCTCTCTTGAACCCACCCCAATCGAGCTTTCATTCCCCCCACTCCACTGAAACCATTCTTGTCAGTGTCAGCAATGACCTCCACATGACTAAACTCCAGTGGTTAATTTGCAGTCCTCGTTTTACTTGACCTCTCAGCAGTATTTAACATGTATTTAATCATTCCCTTCTTGAAACACTTTCTTCATGTGCCTTTTAGGGAACAATACTCTCCTGGTTTTCCTTCTTCCACGTGGGCTTCTCTTCAGTTTTATTCTTTTCCACTGGCTGTCCACTTGATGAGGACACTTATTGTGTTTCCCTTTGTAACCCTAGCTATGCCTGACCCATGGCAAACACTCCATTGTTGAATGGATAAATCTGAATGTTTACTAATATGGGATATACAAAAGCTAGAAAAGCGGGATGGGGTCATATTTTTGAGGGCTTTGAAAGCCAGTTGAAGAGCTTAGAACTTTTCTAGGCAGTTGGGAACCTCTAAGAACTAGAGTACCATGATATATGCTCTAATTTAGGTTCATTACTCTAATTGTTTTAGAATGGATCGAGAGAGAAAGGATTGGAAGTAAATAAATTAGGAGGCTACTGCAATGTGATAGGCAAGAATTAGGGACTTCCCTGGTGGCGCAGTGGATAAGACTCCACTCCCAATGCAGGGGGCCTGGGTTCATCCCTGGTCAGGGAACTAGATCCCACATGCATGCCGCAACTAAGAGTTAGCATGCCACAACTAAGGAACCCGCCTGCTGCAACTAAGATCTGGTGCAACCAAATAAATAAATATTTTTAAAAAAAGAATTGGTGACCTGAACTCAGGTGGTGGTAGTGGAAATGGAAAAAATAACATGACACTGTGGAGGCAGAGTCTACAGGGCTTGATGACTAAGAGGATGAAAGAACAAAGTGTGACATTATCATAAAACAGGCATCCATATTATACACGATCAACAGGTAGACCACCTTCTAGACTACGATGGACTGCCCTAGAAAGCCACTACTCTTACCAGTGGGGGAAAGGATATATGCAGCTTAGAGGCAAGGAGTCAGCATGTTTCCAGGATGTCTGGGAGGTCCTGTCCTCAGCAAATTTTACTTCACTTAGAAGGTCTTCTGATCCGTAACATTATTCAGAGTCACAGGAGCCTCTGGATTTGTACACACTGCATATCAAGAATGGCTCTTGTTCTTAGGATAACTATATTGGCCACAATCCTGAACCGGAAAAGAAAAGCATTGTTGACATCTTGATTATGTCATTCTTTTTTGTAGGCATGAATCCTTTGAAATGTCCCCAAATTGTGAGCACATTTCCTCCTTAAAATGTGCCTTTGTTTCAGAGAATTCATTTACATAATTTCTTTCAAAATAGACAAAGAAAAGGTCTTAATATAGGATCTAAGATGTACTCCAATAGTCTTTTTTTTTTGCCGCACCATGAGGTATGTGGAATCGATTATTTATTTATTTATGTATGTATTTTTGGCTGCGTTGGGTCTTCGTTGCTGCACATGGGCTCTCTCTAACTGTGGCAAGTGGGGGGCTACTCTTTGTTGCAGTGCGCGGGCTTCTCATTGCAGTGGCTTCTCTTGTTGCGGAGCACGGGCTTAGTTGCTCTGTGGCATGTGGGATCTTCCGGGACCAGGGATCCAACCTGTGTCCCCTGCATTGGCAGGCGGATTCTTAACCACTGTGCCACCAGGGAAGTCCCGGCATGTGAGATCTTAGTTCTCTGATCAGGGATCAAACCTGCCCCCTGCAGTGGAAGCACGGAGTCTTAACCACTGGACAGCCAGGGAAGTCCACTCTAATAGTCTTGTTCTCCACTCTTTGGGGCCTGAAATTGGGCATACTTAATATCTCATGTTGCCTTCCCTCCTAATTAAAAATCTCTTGCTCTTGGGCTTCCCTGGTGGTACAGTGGTTAAGAATCTGCTTGCCAATGCAGGGCACACGGGTTCGAGCCCTGGTCCCGGAAGATCCCACATGCCGTGGAGCAACTAAGCCTGCGAGCCACAACTACTGAGCCCATGTGCCACAACTAGTGAAGCCCACGCGCTTACAGCCTGTGCTCTGCAATAAGAGAAGCCACTGCAATGAGAAGCCTGTGCACTGCAACGAAGAGTAGCCCCTGCTCACTGCAGCTAGAGAAAGACCACGCCTGGCAACGAAGACCCAATGCAGCCAAAAATAAATGATAATAAATAAAATAAATATTTAAAAATCTTAAAAAAAAATCTCTTGCTCTTATCCTTACCGTCTCTCTTAATTACTCAACCCTTTTATTCCTCAGCCTAATAAAGCAGCGTTTTTGTTTTTCTTTTGTTTTGTTTTGAGGCCCTATATGTAACCCAAGTTTGGGGAGACTCTCTACTCGACTGATAGAAATTTCCAGAACTACTGGAGCACCTTGTTCTCTTTCTCTAAATTGAGGCTAATCTTTTGCTTATAAACTATTTCTAAGGCTTCTTCATACCATACTCAATCACATTATCCTCTAATTTTTGAGGGTTGTAAAACTCCTGGTGCTAATCAAATAAAATCACATTCACCAAGGTAATCTAGTAACCCTCAGGTGGACTTATTTGAAAATGCTCTAACATGATATTAAAAGATCATGTAGTCATCTTTTTGCCTTATTTCTAAAATGTACGTAATTTTTTCCCAAACATTCCTCCCTGTGACCATAAATAATTTCTAAAGATTATTCTTGATCACACACTAAAAAGTTGATCTCATGTTTTAATGTCAAAATCATTAATTGAACTTCTTGCTTAGTTGGACATTTCTTACACTTCTTACTGAATACCATACTCTTTCATACTGTGCCTTCAGTATCAGTATCTTCCTACCTTGTCATCACAACACTGTAATCTATCATCTTTGTCTATAAGATGATAATTTCGGGCCCTAGTCTCCACAGGTAACACTAGCATAAAACTAGGGTTCAGTAGCCTTTCATAAGGTGTGACAGACATTGCTAGTTGCCTTATCCAATATTCATTCTTATTCCTTTCTGACAAACCCAGAGTTGGCATAGTGGTTCCATAATGATCGGGAACTCATACTTCCTTCTGTTGTGTTGTTCTGCTATCCTCATACATACTTTTCTACCTCATGGTCCAAGACGGCTAGCTTTACCCATGGTCCAAGACGGCTAGCTTTACGGCTGCATTCCAACAATCAGGAAATACAATAGAAAAGGGAAGGCAAAGGGTATCTAGCTTTCTTTCTTTATTTTTATTTTTTTTGCGGTACGCGGGCCTCTCACTGTTGTGGCCTCTCCCGTTGCGGAGCACAGGCTCCAGACGCGCAGGCTCAGTGGCCATGATTCACAGGCCCAGCCGCTCCGCGGCATGTGGGATCTTCCCGAACCGGGTGCACGAACCCGTGTCCCCTGCATCAGCAGGCGGACTCTCAACCACTGCACCACCAGGGAAGCCCTAGCTTTCTTTATTGACACTCCCCTGAAGTTGCATACCTTTTTTTGTTAATATCCTGTGAGCTAGAAATTAGTTACATGGTCTTCTACCTGCAAGGGAGTCTTTATTCTAAGAATACAGTCTTTATTCTGAGTGTCTGTGTGCCCAGCTAAAAACTGAGGATTCTGTTACTATAGAAGAAAGGAAGCATAACCAGCAGTCTCTACCACTATGTGTAAAGATATATGGGGAATGTTATAAAATTCTATTGAAATACATTAAGCAAAACCCAATAGAGACACAAACCATATTCACATATAGGAAGACTCATAATTGTAAAAATGTCAGTTCTCCTTCAAAATGATGTATAGACTAAATGCAGTTCTAGATAAGGAAATTGATAAGTTGATCCTAAAACTTACATGTAAGACCAAAGGGCCAAGACTAGCCAAGAGGCTCTTGAAAGAAAGAAAAAAAAAAAAAAAAGGAACAACAATGAGGGGACTAGCCATGAAAGGGGTAGTAAACTTGGTTTACTACTCAATTTTAATTTTTCTCCTCTTGGCCTGGGATATGTAACTCAGACTTCTCCTCTGTGAAGTCTGACAGTGGAGCCTGCAATTGTTCAATTCAATTTTCTGTGAAACATTGTAATAGCAAAAAACTGGAAACAATCTATATGTCCAACAACAGAATGGTTAGATAAACTGTGATACATTCATACTATGGGATCCTTACTATAGCAGCTACAAAGAGTGAGATAGCTTTATATGTGCAGATATGAAAAGGTCTCTGAATCATGTTAAGTGAAAAAAGAAGACGTAGAATAACACAAACCATCTGATACCATTTATGTTTTTAAAATCCTGTACAACTACGTATTTCTACATGTAACTGTATATCCATGTAAATACATAGAAAAAAGTCTGGAAGGATACATAACTAGAGGACCAGGATTTGGGGTAATGATCAAGGAAGACTTTGCCTTTGTCTGTAGTTTTTTTGAATGAAGATTTTAATCTCTATTATTTACAAGTTTTATAAAGGAATTGTATTCATATATTATTTATAAAATCAAAATAAATCAAAACAACCTTATCTCATCCCCAAAATTACGTCTCTAGGTTTTAGTTAGTTTTAATGAGTCAATAGTGTGATAGGGTTAGTACTGAAGAAAATCTAAGGGGACCTGAGGCTCTCCCACAGTCCAAGTCTACAACCAGGAGGTGATGATTTATTTCTACTTGATTCAGGTCACATCTGGACCAGACTTAGAGAGGTACATTGACACAATTTGAGCTCATCTAGAAAATAGTCAGGGAGATGCCAGGAGTCCATACCATGTCAAGGAGCAATAACTGAAGGAAGGAAGAATGTTTAGACTAGTGAAATGAGATGTAGAGAGAAGTGGTCCTCAAATGAAGAGTGTTTTTTTTTTTTTTTTTTTTTTTGCCAGGGTGGGGCTTTCTCTAGTTGCTGCTGCTTTCTAGTGGGGGCTACTCTTCGTTGCAGTGCATGGGCGTCTCATTGCGATGGCTTCTCTTGTTGCAGAGCATGGGCTCTAGGCGCACGGGCCTCAGTAGTTGCAGCACACGGGCCCTAGAACGTGCGGGCTTCAGTAGTTGTGGAGCGCAGGCTCAGTAGTTGTGGCGCACGGGCTTAGATGCTCCACAGCATGTGGGCTCTTCCCGGACCAGGGCTCGAACTCGTGTCCCCTGCATTGGCAGGCAGATTCTTAACCACTGCGCCACCAGGGAAGTCCCTGTTTTGTTTTTTATAATGAGGGTTGATTGATGTATTCTTTTATTTTTTTAAATTATTTGGCTGTGCTGGGTCTTAGTTGTGGCATGTGGGATCTTCGTTGTGGCATGTGGGATCTAGTTCCCTGACCAAGGATGGAACCTCGGGCCCCTGCATTGGAAGCGCGGAGCCTTAGCCACTGGACCACCAGGGAAGTCCCTCGAAGAGTTTTAATGAGGGTGAAGATAGTAGTAAATTCTAAGACACTGGAGTTATTCAAGAAAAAACTAAATGATCCCTTGTCAGGGATGCTCTGGAAAAGATTAATTCAGGAGGAATTAGAACTAGATGATCTTCAAGGTTCCAACTAACTCTAAGAGTCTACTTTAAATTCTCTTGGTCTCAGCCAGATTTACCAAACCCCAAATCCCTAAAACTCCCTTGTTTTGAGTTGTTTTATGGTGGAGAGCATCTTAGCCTTTCAAAGGCTCTTTGGACTACAAACTGGAAATCTCATTCCATGAGTGCCAATTAAATGCCTCAGAGAATATAAAGATGATAGTTGGAATGTTTAACAAGTACCAATTGAAGGGATGTAGTAAAAATTAAAGTTTAATTTTGTCTCCTGCCACTGAAAAATTTATTTCAGTAGGAGATGTTTCCCTCTGATCTGGACGAAAATTCCAGCATCCCCCCCTAACATTTCTTCACCTTTGGGTAACAGTCTTGCGATCACTTTAAGTAGCAGAACAGACTCTTCACCCCACAGCTAGAATCGGTATAGCCTGCAAGCTTGCCTTTGTGGAATAGTGGTAGTTGGCTTCTCCTCTACTTCCTAGATGCTGACACTGACACCTAGAATGGGGCAGAAGGAAGAGGGAGAAATATTCTTGGTGGCTTCATGCTCTCCTCATGCTGATGTTGAAAGCTGACTGTCTCATGGGCATTTGTGTGGATCCATCAGAGGCTTCCCTGCTGGGCCTTTCAATGGCAATATCAGCTTCCCCTAAGTGACATGATGCATTGTATTTCTATGGCCACCACTACCCCCTCATCTTTCTGTTTTCCAGAGGTCCATTCTACATGGAATCTTTTGTAAAGAGTCCCACTATGTGTCCAGGAAGTTCTCTTGAGCAGGATTTACCCTGGCTTCATACTTGGCTCCCAGGATTCATGTATATTTGACCCTTTGTCAGAAGGAAGTGCAGTTGATTCCAAGATGTAGCTGTCCCATAAGGCCCCTCCTTCTAGGCTTGAGAAGAGGGAGGTACTCCCCACACCCTCTCCTCCAGATTGGATGTGGATCACAACACAGTAGTAGCTCTCTCCAAAGAAATCTCATTTGTAAACCCTGTCCCCACTTTTTATACTCTTGAAATGAGGATTCAAGACTTGTGGAACTGGTCCTTGTTAATTTCCTTTAAACCTTTGCATTTCTGTCTGGTATCTCCCTTTGGAATTTCATATCTATTATATCTTGGTACCCCAGCTGAAACATCCAGTTAAAATCTTAAGTGTAAAACATAATCTCCTTTATCAACCTGCTTTACATCCTTCCCCATTCCCTACCTTCGAGTCTATGTGATTTAGTCATACTTCACAGGCCAAGTCACAGGGTAGTCATCAAGCTGGTCAGACATGGTTTGGTTACGCCTCCCTTTAGTGATAAAGCTAATGTCTAGGGCCCACTACAATGATCCCACTGCCCATGAGAGGGAAAGCTCAGGACTCCCTCTTGGCTCCAAACCTGGTTCTCCATGAGGGTGTACCTAGGACATTGTTGTTTGGGGGGGCAGCCATGGACCCTGGAGTCTGTCAATTACCAAATGACCTTAGATAAATTACCTTTTCTGAGCTTCATTAAACGTCTGTAAAATAGTCTTACCTTCTAATTCAAAATTTAATTTTAATCACATAATTAATGCATAAATACTCTCCTTATAAAAAAAGCAAACCATTAAGATGAGACTAACTTTCCTTTGGTTATCACCTTCAATCCCATTCCCCTAACTCCCTTCCAGATGTAACCACAATCCTTAGTTTAGAAATTATCTTTCCTTTTTCAATCAAATCTGTTTTAACCTGTAAAAATAGGATAGTGATATCTATTCTGTGAAATAGGACAGAGGTGAAAATGCAAGGCGCATAATGTTTTCTCCTATTTTCTCAGTGTGTTGGGAGGAACTGAGACCTCCTGCAGGAACATAGCTGTACACTAAATTCAAGCTGAAGAAGAGAAATCTTACCTATTTTCAGGGTTGGAAATACCTGCCCTTTATCTGATATTAGAAAGTTCCAGGTTTTTTTGTTTATTTTTTTTTTCGAAAAAAATTCAATAGACATCATGCACAGAATCTACAGTAGGAATAAGCCCCAGCCTGTTACACCAACACAGGCAGCCTGTTCTTGGATAGGGGTCTTCTGGAGAAGGGTAGCCAGGGCCAAAGGCCCAGAGAGCACTCTGCCTCCATTATACTCTTCCATTTCAGCCAGGCAATGACTTTGTGTAGTGTGTCTTTTCTTTCATTTCAAACTACAGAAAGGAAGAGATCATATACCCAGATTTTCCTTCCCAAAACAGCTTTCCATCTGAGTACAACAAAGGCAAAACACAAAGCAATCTTCCCACACAATTCTGCTCTTCCATCATTCTACAGGACAAGGGACACTCCCACAATAGCTTTTTTCTACTATCAGAGAGGACACACAAGCCAAGATTTCCAAAGGCACCTGTGGTTGGTTCCCAGGTGCCCCCGAGCAGGCTTTTATTTTAGCATAAGAACAAATTCCATTTATTGAGCACGTACTTTGCCAGCCATGATACAAGTTTCTTTACACATATCCAATTTAATTCTAACAAAATCCATATAAGGTTTGTATTATAATTATCCTCATATTACAGATTAAGGGACTGAAGTTCAAAAAGGTTAAGTAATTCTGTTTTTAAACTGTGACTTCCTGAGGCAAGGGAGATGTTTAAGAACAGTACTCGTCCGTGGGAAGTGTCATCTGGGAGCAGGAATGAGAAGCATGAAAATGTGGGGAGAAAAGAAGAGGTAGGACAATAGCAAATTAAGAGAAAGAAAAACTGCATGTCCCAGTAAGAAGTGCCATTCATCTCCACTGCTCAGCCTGGGCCGTACCCTAGGGTGTGTGTTTGTGTGTAAACCTTCATAGCAACCAGCTGGTTTATGTCTCTCTATGACAACATAGGTTTGCAGTGTGTAAATATGGGCACTGGTGAGGACGAGTGTGGGCTGGGGAGGGGAAGTAGGACCGCTGAGTCAAGGGGAAATAGTGCAGAAAGGGCAGATTCCTTTACGCCCTCATCTCTCCCTCCCAGCCCACCCTCAAGATAGGAAAGGGGCTTAAAGCCCTGCTCTCTCCTTGATTCACAGCAGTTACAGGTAAGAGCTAAGCCTTGCATACATGTTGTCTTATTTTAACCAATTATGTAAATTCCTATCCAGCAAGGGGGATCCCCTTGGTGCAAGAGGGGAAGGGTAGAAACTTTTGTTTCCCATTTTCACCCCAGGTGCCACTTTCAGGGCCACTGAGGGTAGAGAGAGGTCAGAGGATCCCATCTGATGAAGGCATGGTGGCCCCAGAGGGAAAGGTGAGGGAGAGAAACCAGGCAAAAGGGTGTAGGAATAAGAATAGGCACTGCTGAGAGGATTACATAGCGCCAGGCTTGAGTTACAAGAACCTCTTCCTTTAGTCAGAACAGTGGTTCCCAACCATGGGATCCCAGGGAACATGTGGCAATGTCTGGGGACTTTTTTGATTGTCCTGACTGAGCATCTAGTGGGTAGAGCACAGAGATGCTGTTAACATCCTAAAATACACAGGACAGCTCCCATAACAAAATATCTAGTTCAAAATGTCAATAGTCCCAAGGTTGAAAGTTAGAATATTCTGGTCCTACATCAGTCCTCTCCTCGGTCCATGGCAGGAGCACCAGTGATAGGTCAAATTACTTGAAGGGAATACCATGGGATGCCAGCTTGTTACCCTGGGCCCTGAGTTCCTCTCAAACTTCCAACTCAAGTATTTTGTTTGTTTACTCCTAACAAAAACAAATTTAGGCTGGAGTCCCAAATTTGCTGTAAAGTCAGCTTCTAGAGAAGAGGGCCTTGGGTATCGGAAAAGCTGCCTGACAGAGGCTGTGCAACTGGACAAAAGGCATGATCTCTTGGCCAGTGTTTCACTGAACTCAATGATCTCAAATGTTTCTTTAGTTCTAAACTTGGTACTTTTGGATAATTCTTGCATGTAGCTGTACACAATTTGGGTCAATGGACAAGGAAATGACTCAGAAATGCAATGGACGGAAGTCTGAGGGTGTTCTCAGACTTTCCTAATCATAAAAGTTGCTTCAGACATGGACTTTACCAGTTTTTTTTTTTTTAATCTATTTTTGGCTGCGTTGGGTCTTCGTTGCTGCACACGGGCTTTCTCTAGTTGCTGGGAGCGGGGGCTACTCTTCGTTGCAGTGCGCGGGCCTCTCATTGCAGTGGCTTCTCTTGTTGCAGAGCACGGGCTCTAGGCACGCAGGCTTCAGTAGTTGCAGCATGCGGGCTCAGTAGTTGTGGCTTGCGGGCTCTAGAGCGCATGCTTAGTAGTTGTGGTGCATGGGCTTAGTTGCTCTGTGGCATGTGGGATCTTCCCGGACCAGGACTTGAACCCATGTCCCCTGCATTGGCAGGTGGATTCTTAACCACTGCACCACTGGGGAAGTCCCAGACCTGGACTTTAGTGTCAAACCAGGACTCATGATCGCTGAATGATTCCAGGTCTTTCCTTTGCATATTTGAGTAGGTGGTGTCTACGTGGGGTGATTAATGGTGCTGGTGAAAGACAGTTCAAGGAATCCACCTGATTCAGACTGGGTAAGAAGATAGATTAAGTTGTCTCTACCCGCCCCCCAACCCCCCCCCCCCAAATTTCCCCCATAGGTCTGCTTATGTTCAAATTTCTACCATGAGAGTTTTATATGCAGTTAAAAATGTAAATATTTTAGCGTAAGTATCAGTTTGACGTTACTAATTGGGTTTGGGACTGTAAGGTAGGTAGGTGGCTGGCACTTGATCAAGAATGATGCGTCTTGATGGGTATGTAGCTCTAGCAGTTAATATGAATAACTTGAGAAAAGTTCTTGTACTGTGTAAATTCTATTCAGTTCAATCTTTTCAATCTAATAATAAAGATTTAATAACTAAGAGTTCATATTTTGCATTAATCTCTAATATCCACCCATGATAAATATATGTCAAAAGAAGGTTCAAAAAAAGTCCATCTAAAAACACTAAGTGCCTCTGTCACTAAACTTCCGTTTATACCAGAACTTTTCTTTTACCTGAAGAGGCCACTTTACCACAATGTGGTTATCAGTATTTAGTGCTCTCTTCCTGTCATAAGTTAGTGTTTTACAGAAAAGCTATCCTTGGTTGACCTTCTGAGCACTCGGCCTTTACCTGTTCTTTCTTAGTCATGTGGCTCATCTAGAAGTTTTCCAAAAGAGAGACCCAGCTTTGTGTGGGGAGTACCCTTCCAGCATTGTTCTCTCAGTTACAAGTCTCATTTCCCTGCTTATCCACTACTGCTGCCATTCAGAGACTGTTGAAAGAGGTCAAACTCTTTTTATTGTTTTCTGAATACTTATAGATTAATCTGAACATGTTAGTGAACAATTTATTCCTTCAACAAATACTTATTGAACACATATGTGCCAAACACTTGATGCTGGGGATATAGCAATGAACAAGACAAAGCCCTGGTAGGAGTTCAATAAATACTTGATAAAGGTGTAAATGAAGGACCCTCCTCCAGTTGTTTGCTTTAGTCTAGCTTACTTGTTCCTCTTTGTAATCATTGTTCAAGCTACTGTTCCATTCTCTTTCTCCTAGAATGTCTTCTCAGAGGTGGAATGCTTAATCTTCCCCTCAGAACCCTGAGAGGGAGGCCTGAGGAGACTGGATTCCATAGCCCTGTGGGGCCTTCAGTCAAGACTGGTACCAAACAACTTTTGAACCAAAGTTGGGAACCTTAGGCTAATTCACTGCACAAGTGGTTCCCATCTCTATAATCTTTGGACCCTGCCCCAAATACAGATCTCTCCTACTTATACTTTCATCCCTGGTCCCCTCATTTCTCTGATGCCTCACACAGAAACTCCTCTTTAGAGAATTTCCCTCAACCCACTCATTCAAATTACACTGAGGTTATCCCCAAACACAGCTTTATTTGCAGACCTAGAGGGTTTTTCCCTCCTATATCAGAAAGTGGGGGAACAGAGATACTCCTGGTTCCCTAATGTCATTTTCAGGCCCTTATTTTTCCAAGATTATTTGCATGCTACCCCTCCTGCTTTGGAGTTCATCCCATCAAGCTAAACTCTCCTTCATATTCTCTGCTATTCCTGGTCACTCCTACACCAGGACTGGCAGCTGGCTTCATCTTCTCCTCCCCAGGCTTGCATAATTCTGGATTCATTTAAACACCTTGATTTACTGACCCAACACTCTAAGCCCATAATTCTTTTATTGTTGCTGTTGTCATTTACTAAACTAGACACTTCCATTTTCCTTTTATTAAGAAAAAAATACAGTTGGGTCTAATAAGAGATAACAGTACAAAATCTCAAACACATGAGCCACCTACCCTGGCAGTTGGATATGGAAACTCCCTTAGTTCTTTAACTCTCCAATGATCTTTATCTTTACTCCACTTAAAACACCCATTCCTATTGCCCTTGCATTATATGGAAGAGTTCCAACTCTGAAATCTTAAACTCCAACATCATTCTGACACCATGTCCTGCCTGGGCTTCCAGTTTTACCACTTTCACTTCTAAATCGTCTGCTCTTTGACCTTATCAAGACTTCTCTTGACCAGAGTTTAACGTACCTCGCCAGTCTGAATTGGGTGGCTTCCATCTTTCACCAGCACCTTCAATCCCCTTGTTCCTTTGTCAATCCTCTTCATCTGTCTACAAATCATGATCCAGGATCTATACAGTAATATGTCTTCTCTGCTCTTGTACCCAGGCAGCTGGGTGTTGCTAGAGAAGACAGCAGAAATATATGGATTGATACCATTCCAATGGATGATGCATTCCAAGGATGACACATTCATGGTTTCTGTTATACCCTCAACATTGTTTCCTAACTCTTATAGTTTTTTCTTTTTTTAATTATTTTATTTTTGGCTGTGTTGTATCTTCGTTACTGCATGCAGGCTTTTCTCTGGATGCGGTGAGCGGGGTCTACTGTTCGTTGTGGTGCGCGGGCTTCTCATAATACGAAATACTTAGTATTTTTTATCATCGCTCTTTCATCCTCCTCCCTTTCATCCTCTCTCCAACACTATGGCCACTCTTCTTAAGCCCCCTAACTCCCACTTCCCTCTCAAGTATCAACCTCACATCCTATTCCACAAAGAACAAGGAAGCTGTCAGACGAGGACTCCCATCAATTACCTACCCCTATTCACAAACAGCTGTGAGTTTACCCTTTGTTACATCTTCACCTTGAGTCTCATGCAGGATGAGGTATATATCCTCCTGCTTTAGATCAATTCCTAACTCAGCTGACTTGCTAACTCAGCACCTCACCTTGTACAGTGGCTGGCACATAGTAAGTGATCAATAAATGTTTGCTGAACTATTGTTTAATTAACCACATCCACCTGAGCTCCTTCTTGCCCCCCAACTCCCCGTTTCTTTTTGGAACCCTGCTTTTTGGTTATCATCATTCTCTATTGAGCTTCTACTTTTACGTGTTCCTTTCACTTGGTAAATATACATGCCTATCATTACCATCCTAAAACAACAACAGCAAGCAACAAAACCTTCGCACACCACTCAGTTTTACAAGCAAGATTCTACCTCTACCAATCCATGGAAACTGGTTTCAAAAAGGTTACTAACTGGCAAATCAAATGGACACCGTTTAGTTGATTTTTTTTTTTTTTTGGCTGTGTTGGGTCTTCGTTGCTGCGCGCAGGTTTCTCATTGCGGTGGATTCTCTTGTTGCAGAGCATGGGCTCTAGGCGTGCGGGCTTCAGTAGTTGCGGCACACGGGCTCAGTAGTTGTGGCGTACGGGCTTAGTTGCTCCGTGGCATGTGGGATCCTGCCGGACCAGGGCTCGAACCCGTGTCCCCTGCATTGGCAGGCGGATTCTTAACCACGGCACCACCAGGGAAGCCCCTTTTAGTCCATTTAAAAGAAACATTTTGTGATTTTATTCTTGTGATTTTATTTTTATTCTAGAATTAAATTAGAATTAAAATTACCTCTAGTGATCAACTACATGCTCACTGCCAAAACCCTGAAAAGTACAGATAGTGGACACGCACACACCTTAGACCATAATCCTGGCAAACAGTTATTCACGATTTTGGCACACTGCTTTCCTGAAATTTGGGGGCACTTTTTATTACATAGGTGAGATAGTCTCGTTTTTAAACTTAACTTCTAATAGCATTTTACACTATTGACTGATTGAGTTTCTCCATTAAACTCTGTCCTTGGGCACGACATCTTCCTGATTCTCCTATTTTGCTGGGCCCTTTTCTCTATTCCTTTCAGATGTCAGCCTTCATCAGGATCAGTTCTTCAGTCTTTCTGCTCTCTGTATTTTCACGGCCATGGCTTTACTAGTACATCTTAAAGTCTACAGAATCTGTATCTCCTATTCTGACTTTTTATCCAACCTCTAGACTCATAAATCCAGTAACTTTCTAGTCATCTACTCTCGGATGTTCTATAGGCACCTCATATCAACTCTTCGGCAAAACTGAACTCATTGTCTTCCTTGCTAAACTTGCTCTTCCAGCTGTATTCTCTCTCTGGATTATGGCATCATCATTTACCCAGCAACTCAGGCCAGAAAACTCGGAATTTTTTATTGGAGTCCTGTCTCTTCCCGAGTCCCACCGCCATGAAGTTCTGTTGATTGTACTTCTCATATATCTCTTGAATCTGTTCATTCTTCTTCATCCTCACTATCATTACCTTCTTTATTTCCCAGTCATATCTAACCTACAGTACTGTAGCAACATACAGTCTGTCTCACTCATAACTCAACTAACCCATGGTAACAGTTTACTAAGTGTAGTACAGAATTCTCCACTTAGATGTTTCATTGTTACTTTAAACTTATTATGTCTCAAATTGAATTCATCATCTTCCTCTTCACAATAGCCTTAACCCTTCCCAACTTTTCCATCCCATTAATAGCGTCTCTAACACATCCATTATACCCTCTCCGATCTCTTCCTGACACTGCAATCAGAAAGATTATTCTAAGGAGCCAATCTGATCATGTCATTTCCTTGCTCAAAACCTTTATTCAGCAGCTTCACATTGCCTCCAGAATAAAGCCTAAAGGGCCCTTTGTGATCTAACCCTTGCTTCCCTCCACCGACATCTGGCCTCATTCCTTGCATGCTATGCTACAGCTACTCTCAATTATTTTAAGTTTCCAGAATGTAATACCTCTACATCTTTTCACATACTGTTTCTTCCACCTGGAAGACCTTTCCCAATCTAATCCCTTTACCTAAGTCCTACTACTCCCTCATATTTCAGCTTAGAAGCTACCTTCTGTGAAGGGATTTTTCCTGACTGTTCTTCTCCCACCTGCCCAAATTAGGTGTGTATTCTGTGCTTCCAGAGCATTTTGTGCTTATCCCTATCTTAGCACCGAATCCTTGTATTCTAATAATTGTCAGTCTACCTGTCTTTATTATATCCCCCAGTAGTCTTTAAGCTCCCTGGGGGCAGGAACCATATTTTAGGCACTGTTGTAGTCCCTGAAGTAAGGGCTTTTCGTGCCTTATCTTGTTTAATCATCACAACAGTCATTTGTGGTGGGTACTACATCATTCCTATTTTACAAAATAAGTAAACTGAAGCAAAGAGTTTAAGAAACTTGTCCCAAATTATCAAAACCAGGAAACCTGACACTAGAACCAGTCCATCACTAAATCTATTACCTTTAAATCCCTTCTCCACACAATTTTGCAGTGACCTGTCTAAAACATAGGACAAGATTTCTTCTTTGTAATCCCCTCAGTGGTTCCTATAGCTGCCTGCAAGCCATATCCTTGTCTACCTTCCTGGCCTGGTCTCCAGTGACTCCCCAGGACTCACTTGATACTGCTACTGCAGAATCACCACAGATTCCACAGTTTCATCCTTCTCTAAGTGTTGGTCCCTGTACAAAAATGCGCTTTCTCACCTTACCTTTCTGGAGAAATCCTGTTCCTCCTTCAGAATTTGCTCCATGAAATCTTTCCTGATCACTTTTTCTTTAAAAAGATTTATTAATTCATTTATTTATTTTTGGCTGCATCGGGTCTTCGTTGTGGTGTGCGGGCTCTTCGTTGTGGTGCGACGGCTTCTCTCTAGTTGTGGCATGCAAGCTCAGTGGTTGTGGCACACAGGCTTAGTTGCTCCGCAGCATATGGGATCTTAGTTCCCTGACCAGGGATCGAACCCATGTCCCCTGCATCCACTGGACCACCAGGGAAGTCCCCAGATCACTCTTTTTTTGTTTGTTTTTATGGCTGCACTATGCAGCTTGTGAGATCTTAGTTCCCCGACCAGGGATTGAACCGGCCCGGCAGTGGAAGTGCTTCCTGATCACTCTTTTCCCCATCCCACTGCAGGCAGTGGAATCCTGCCTCCACTCTCGGAAGCTATGTGACTTGGCCAAGTTACTGATTTAGTTTTCTCATTTGTATAATGGCAAGACTAAGACTACCTACTTTGTAGAATTGTTGTGAGGACTA
The DNA here is from genome assembly GCF_951394435.1 of Stenella coeruleoalba. NCBI lineage: Eukaryota > Metazoa > Chordata > Mammalia > Artiodactyla > Delphinidae > Stenella > Stenella coeruleoalba. The sequence goes on from NC_137169.1 coordinate 108,000,159, forward strand.
AATGAGATGATGTCAATTGAGTACTTAGCAATGGGCTAGGTGCAATTACTATTAAATACTTGTTCCTATTCCTCTATGTAGCTGGGCTTCTACTGCTGCAAGTTTAACACTGCATATGATTTCCTCATGTGTAGTTCCCCCACCAGAGTGGAATCGCCTTGAAAGAAGCACCCACATATCATTTATATTTTAGCACAATGCCTGGCATATTACAGGCACTTATTAACTGATAATTGAACTAGACAATTTAATACTACCCATCTTTCAAGGCCCAGTTCAATCTCCATTTCTTCCACTAATATTTATCTAATGATTCCAGCCCTCTGAATTTCCCCTTCTCAGAATTCTTTTACCACTGACATGTATTATATGTAGAAGTGTTGTCTCAATGAGGCTTCAAGTTCTTTCAGGGCAGACACCATTTCTTATACTGTTTATCTGCCCAACAACTGCTAATATTTCCAATCGCAAAGTTAGAGTTCAACAATTATTGGGGTTGGCCAAAAAGTTCGTTTGGGTTTTTCCAAAAGAGCTTATGGGAAAACCCGAACGAACTTTTTGGCCAATCCAATACTTGTGAATTAAAATATTGCTGCCCAAGCATGAGCAGCCTCATCTTATCTTTATTAGTAAGTCACCCATCTCTAAGAAAATTCAGCTAACAACTCATCTCCTGACCCTCCTTCTCTTAGCTTGTGGGAATTCTGCTTAGAACTGCATTAATTTGGAGACTTCCCTGGAGGTCCAGTGGTTAAGACTCTGCTTCCGCTGCAGGGGACATGGGTTCAACCCTTGGTCAGGGAACTAAGATGCCGCATGCCACACGGGATCTTATTTATTTAGTTGCACCTGGTCTTAGTTGCCAGAGGCAGGCTCCTTAGTTGTGGCTCGCCGGCTCCTTAGTTGCGGCAATGCAAACTCTTATTGTGGGCATGTAAGTTGCGGCATGCAATGTGGGATCTAGTTTCCTGACCAGGGATCGAACCTGGGCCCCCTGCCTTGGGAGCATGGAGTCTCATCCACTGCGCCACCAGGGAAACTCCCGCCACTCGGGATCTTACATTAATTTGCTTTTATTTGTATGCCACTGTCAGGTCTTAGCTTCCAAGGGAAGAGATCTTCCCTTTCCTTGTTAACCTCCCTCAAGGCCCAGTAGAGGGCACTATACACACAAGGGCTGCTAGTGTGGGTGCCACTGGCTGACTGTAGATATCGTCAATGGCAATTCTCCGGGCTATTTTTCTTTTGCCTGTGTTTTCCATGCTAGGGCCACAACAGCTTAAAATAAATGCTGCTGGACAATAAAAATGGTGACTTCATCCCTGCCACCCTGCATATCAGATGGCTCAACTGAGAGGCTTGTCAGCACAATTATCACTCAACCATGTTGGAGGAGTAGAAGAACCCTTGAATCCACTCTCTGGAATAAAGATTTTAGAAAAGCTAAAATAATGGGCAGGAACAGCTATTTGAAGCACTGCAGAATCAGTCTTCCTTGACCGCCTAGCCCTATAGTATGGGAGTGAAGGGGAAAAAATGGCACGTTTTAAACTGAAACAGAAATAGGAACAAACATTTCTTGGCACCCCAGGATCCCTAATGCTATGCTTAAACCTAAGGGCCAGGGGAGCCAAGAATAATGGAAAAATCATAGAAAAGCCTAGATATTAACTCAAGCTCTTCAGTAAACTAGCACTGCCACCTTGTAAGTAACTTATTTCTGTATGTCAACTTCCGTTACCTGTATATTAACTTCCGTTACCGGTATATTAACTTCCGTTACCTATATATTAAATGAAACTGCACTAACTAGATGATTCCACATCTTGAGACTTGCTGGCCTCATTCCCCAGCTGTAGCCACCTGGCAAACATAAAACTAGGGACAACATGCTCAAAAAGAAGTCATGGGACTGGTTTAAGGGGAATAAGGATGAGAAGGCTCAGAAACCCCACCACAATAAACATTCATATATCTCCTAGCTTTAAGATATAAAGTTTAGGGAAGTCCCTGGCAGTCCAGTGGTTAAGACTCCGTGTTTCCAATGCAGGGGGCGTGGGTTTGATCCCTGGTCGGGGAACTAAGATCCCATGTGCCGCGTGACCAAAAAAAAAAAAAAGAAAGAAATGAAGAAGTATCTAAAAACAACCCCAAAACGTGGAGACCAGAGAAAAATGGCTCTAATTGCTAAGTAAAAATTTTAAATGTTCTCTGTATAAAAAAAAAGATATAAAGTTTATACCTTTTGAAGTATATGAACTTTTTCATATATTTTCTTCCAGTTAGACAATAAACCCCACAAAGGTAGGGAATGCCTTTAATATATTTCTCCAAACCACCTGGCTCACTTAGTGTCTAGCCTGCTGTTCAGAAAGGCTGATGGTTAGGAGGCATCACAATCCGCTGGCTAAATCACGAGAGAGCAAGTCAGTATAACATCCCGAGTAGCTGAAAACTTATTTGGAAAGTTTCTGATTAAGAAGAATGGGTTAGATACTGAGAACAACATTCCTTCTCTAGTTTAGAAGTACTCCTCCCCCTCAATATGATAGAGATTTCTCTGGAATATCTATGCCTCCTGGACCCTGTTTATCTTCCTTGATGCACACTCATTTGAGAAGCCAATCACATTTGGGAAAATACCATGATAAATTCTCCTAATCAAACTTGGGCAAATGGGCAAGTTTCAATCTTCACACATGGTAGATTGGTGTGAGAGGAGACAAGTGAGTTTGTTTCTCCTTGGGTAACATTTCTTTTGTATATTACACTCACAAGTAGTTTTAAACTTTTTTCAGTGGCAGGATTCCAGTGGTTAGGACATCATGAGGAAAGAAGTGACTCTGCCCCCTACTGGCCACTAGCAGAAAGGCTTGCGTTCCTTTTGGCTTATTACTAGAGGTCACATTTCTCCTTCACAGACATGAGAGCTTGTGAAGGAATGGAAGACTGAAAGAGAAAAGGAAAAGCAGGCTTCCTTTTTTGCTTAGCCTGTACTGAGCTTTAGGTGTCAATAAACCATTTAGATCAAATACCGCAAACCCCTTATTTTGTGAGTCAAAACCTGAGGTGGCTGCATCTTCTGCATTAGCTACGGAAACAGTAGCTTGGACAGGAGTCAGGAAAAGTCCTGGTCTAATGCCAACGTCCCTGCTCCCTCTCCGTAAATTAGGGAAACGGGGAACCCAGACACATCCCACATGAAGGGCCCCTGTTCCTTAGAAACTTAGGCCCCACACTGGCTTCTCCCCTTGAATGGTGTCTTCAGTATTGTTTTCTTCCCTTTCCCCAAACCCCAATAAAACACACCAACTGCTTCAGAGTATTTCTGGGTTGGGTTTTTTTGGTGGGTCTTCTTTTGTTTTTTATTTCAAACTGAAAAAGTTCCCTGGGCTCTGTGGGGCTCCCCACGCTCATGGCCCCCTTCTCCCACGCTCACTGCCCTTCTTCCCGCAGCAAATCTATTTCAAGGACAGCACTTTTTTTTTTTTTAATGCATAATTGAGTTCTCAGCTTGTTCTGCAGAACCAGAGGAGCTGTCTGCATCTTTCATATTTAGACGGTCAGTTTCTTTTATCTGACACCAGGTCCCCAGCCACATCCAAGCAAGCAAGGCATTCTTCTACAGAGCTGAATTAGAGCCTCTCATCTTTTGTCCATTTTACTTCCTCCTCCTCACACCCACCCACCAGCCACATGGTTAAGGAGGATAGCCAAGAATGTTTTTATCAACTCCAAGCCCTAATTCATATTCCCCCAAATCTCCCACTCCACCCTCCCAACCCCCCACCCCACCCCCAGGATTTCACTGAGATGTCTCCCAACAATTATTTGGAGAAAAAGGAAAAACAAAAAAGGTTCAAGGTCTTGGTGCTCAGCCCAAGGGGCTCCATGCGCTGGGACACCGACGGGCAGGGGCTTCTGCCTCTCCAGCCCGCGCCCGAGCCACCTCCTGACCCCTGGCTGCAAAAGCAGGGAGGGGCAGGAGCCAGCACAGGACCCAGGGGGGCAGCGTCTCAGGATCTGGCGGAGCCCCGGGCAGCATCATTCAACTTGGCCACTGCGGACGAACACAGAAGAAAAAGAAAACACTGTCAAGCAGTAAGGGAAAGAACCCTAAGTCCCACCCCAGTCTCTACCCCATCACTCTTCCACACTTAACAATCATTAGGGCTACCTGGCACATGTCTCAATCCTATCCAGCGAGTTGTTTAAAAAAAAAAAAAAGAATTTCAGTCTTTTCCTGTCTTCAAAACACAATGTTCTCTGTCTTTTTGGAGATACCCATGAAAACAAAAACAAAAACAAATTCTTTAGACAAGATCAAAACAACTGGAGGTTTTCAGGGGTGTAAGCTGCCTGGCTCAGAGCAGGCTTGGTTTCAGAGGCATGGCCAGAGCCACTTGCAGCAGCGGAGACGGACTGGGGGCACACAGTGATCAGGTGATAACTGCACAGAGGTCAGGGCCAGACAGCACACATGTTGTTCTGAGTGGACTTAATAATCTAGGTTTAATCAAAGCAATTTGGATTTGGATTTTGAAATGACCCTTCTTTGCCATGGAAGCTATGTACTTCACGCTGTGGAAACAGGTGGCATATACAGAACGTAGCTTGCTTCTTTGTTTTCTTAGCCTTGAAGATGACCAGGTGGAGAGAGAGACCAACAGTTTTTCTGATTTCCCTATTTCTTCTATTCCTTCCTAAAAACCAGACTCACTGTGGCCTCAGTCTTGAGGAGTCATACTGACCGACAGAGAAAGCAGCTCAGACAGAAAATACAAAATTTGAGAAGATCGGAGGTGAAGAAAACGTACAAAATTATATATATATTTATATATATAATAACATGACATATCTATGTACAACATGTCTGGGACAGTTGAGGAAACTATACAAAGATGTTCAGCATTTTCCCCTTCCCACATGGACTTTAGACTAAGGAAGACAGCATGAGGAAATGGAGCAAGAAACACAAAAATTATATACAATTACAAGTGACAGCCAAGGAGTTTGGGGGCCAGGGAATCACAGGATTCTGCTCTCTCCATTCCCTCCTCACCAACTTTTTCCTATCCAATCTGAATGATGGCCTGAAAAGTGAATGGCTGGTCAGGAAAGAAGTAAAGACACACCCTAACCGCCCCCCCACGTGCATTAGCAAGTTCATCAGTCGTCCTCATCAGGCCAGATGTGTGGTACATCAGAACTGGTGAGCTGAGAGGGCAAGAGAGGATTATAGAATCTTCCCCTCCTGAACGGCTAGTTCGCACCCTGCTCTCTCTGTGATAACTAGCAGGCTGCATTCAGTAACATTCAGGCCAAGCCAGTGATAACTAGACTGATGATGCTGGCCACCTGCAGCCCCTTTCCCCCACCTGGTTCACGATCAGCATTGCTACTTCTCAGAGCACGGGAGCTGGGTTACTGGGCTCTAGGAAGGCAGAGATTTCTCAGTGCTCCTTCTCCCTAACCACCTTCCCCAGCTTCCTCCAAGGTGATTCATCTCCTGAGAACCTGCTGCTCCAGCCCTGCAGTAGCACTAAGCCCTGGAGGCTCGCTCAGTTCATCCCTTTTCTTCTTGTCTCCCTAACAATACACCTGGCAGCTGATAACATCTGAAATATGGGACTCCAAATGTGCATGACTGAGCATGTTTCTTTAGGCCCACAGCTTGGCTGCCAGAGCAGCTTTTTAGCAGCAAGGGCCCAGATTGTAGGAAAGCAGGTGAGGGCAGAGGCAAGAGCTTTCATGGCTAGCTTCTTAGAATTTTTTCTCTTGACCCTCAAGACCATGATACTTATGAGGCCCTCTTGCCTGAATTTATAACCCCCAAACCTCAACTTCTCTCCCTGTGTAGTCTTCAAATAGTTCCCCTCTGTAGGCTCACCTATGGGCCTTCCTCACTTTTGGCTTTACAATGAACAGCAGTTTTTTTCAGGATTTTAGAATCAGAATCAATCTTATCTATATTCAACTGTTTTACAGAGGCGGAAATAGAAATCCAGAGAGGTTAAATGCCTTGACCAAGGTTACATGTCAATTCTGCCTAGACTGAGTGGGACTAGAACCCAGATACCTTGACTCTTAACCCAGTGTTCTTTCCACTATCCCACGATACTTTCAAAAAGCAACATGCTGGAAGAGAGAGAGAAGGTGCCCATTTTATGTGAATTATATCCTCCAATCTTTACATTATTTAAGAACCAGGGCAAACTGTAAAAGATACTGACTGAGTAAAGGAGGTTAAGTGGGCATTATAGTTTTAGGCAAGCAAATCAGTTTTTCCTTTTGAGGCTTCTCTACACCTGCCATAATGGAAACATGAAGCAGTAGCAGCCCAAGGGACAAAACATTTAAAGCACAGAAAACAGATCCCATTCAATCTATCTTTCCCAACCATGTCAGGTTAGCCTTGGGATGTTAAACCTGTCATATTATTCCCAAGGCCTAGCCTAACCAATTTTGGGATATTCTCTTCCAAAAGTAGAAGTCACATCTCCCCAGTTTTTTGTACAAAAGAAAAAGAGTTTGCAGCATTATCCAATCCTAGTCTCCTATTTCTGAGCCCCTATCTGGGCTACATGAGGGTGTGGAAATCTCAACTTATCCAAAGAAATGAACTCAGAGCCTCTCTTCAGCCCACATTACCTTCTCAGCAGCCCCCAGGAGAATCACAGTCATTTCTGGCTAGCAAGCTGAGAAGATATAACTAGGTGCCCATTCCATCCCTGCCTATGATATACAAAAGTCCAGTGGGTGAGGAAGGGGAGCAGAAGGGGGCCCCGGTTACCCCGCAAGCTTGCTGGTGACGAGTGAGGACTTTCTCTGGGGCAGATCCTGTGGGGTGGGGATGTGGTCACCAGTCACCAGGTTCTTGTCTGGTCCTGCACTTGGCAGCTGCTTATTCTTCATCTTGGCTTTGGCCATGTTGTAGTCTCCTGAGTCAAAGTACTTTTGCTAAGAGATAAGAGGGAGGTTTAGGTGAGTGAGGAGCTCTGGTCTTCCTCAAAAACAAGGAGACTCACATCCACTATAAACCTGCATCCACGCTCAGACCTTTCAAGTCTCTTTTGGATTAGTCTCCTGCATACAGAGCTTAGCATTAATTATATTTACTTACGTCTTCTCCCCAGTGTGTTCTGACTTTTTCAGGTATGGAAGCAGTTTCCCAACTAGGGTGTTATTTTTGGAGTTAAGAGGTAGCTCCTACATCCTCTGTACCCACATCTTTTGTAGCCCCATGAGTACAGGATGGTTCAACCAAATTACTGACTTTATTCACTAAGGCTTATAAGGACCTATTAGCCTCCAATGGGCTTGGTGCTGGGGAAACAGAAATGAATAAGATACATAGAAGGGTCGATCTGGGGCTATCAGCAGGAGATCAACCTCAAGCTAACAACCTCAAAATTAAAAATTATTCTCTCAGACTATGAATAGAAACTGGGCTTGTTCATGAGAATGTACTTTCCTCTGACTGCAAGCACTCCCACACACGTTCCATGGTTCTGACAGCCTGCCCACGCCTGCCTTGCTTACAGCAAGGTAAACTGCAAATCAGCATCACATCATCATCTGTGACTAAGACTCAGTAACCGGGATTCTCCACAGGAATCTGCTTCCCTCTCCATTTCATCCACATAGAGAAACACACTCCAGGTTAATGACATACAATCCCTCAGTCAGCTTTCAGTACCTCTGAGGACTGAGAAACCTGATCAGGAGCTAGATGGCTATGAAGGTAAGACTCTGCCTTGGGAGAAGGACCATTCTGGACAGGAAAAATAAGTCTCTTCAGGGAGCATAGTTAGTAGTTGGTGCTAACTTCAAGGGTCTAAAGACACCTACTATTCATTTCAAGTTGAGGAAATCTGTAGGACAGATGGGCTGATCTTTTTCTGAAATGACACACCCCAAAATTTAGCTCTAATCCTAAATGTGCAATCCTAAAACTCCCACCATCCAAACAGGCAAATGTCTGGAGGCTGTCAGCATTCCAGACTCTAACATCCTTCCCTCACTCCCCCAACCCCATACCCAAATGCCCCTACATTAAGCCTTAATATCCTACGTGGGAAATCAGAAGATAACCGATACCATTTCAGGGATTTACAATATTTGCCTTGCTTTTTACAAGTTTCTAATTTCTCTCTACTACTGCCCCACAACAAAACCTTCATATTGGTGTTCAGTAGAACTTCCACAGATCTCATCCCTAAGGCCCCCTTTGGCTCCGAAGTAAGAGGGTAAGAGATTGTGCCCCGTACCCCTTTCTGGAGTCTCTTCATGAGGAAGTCGGAGCCTCCAGGCTTTTGTCCTAGGCTTGGATATTTGGCCTTTAGCTTTGCCTCCTCGGCTCTCTCAGGGAGCATACCTTCTTTCTCCTGTGTGTCCTGGAGGAAACAAACGGGCCAACAAAATTAAACACTAAGAAGCAACTGCTTCTAATATCTGATAACTTTTATACTATTACCTTTTCCTGGAGGTCTACCCATTAGTAAACATGCTATTTCCACTCTGTTCTTAAATAAAGCTAGACCTTTGTTCAGATCCCTAAAGCTCAAGATGACTGTACTGTGAGAAGAAAAGATAACTTGCTTCTCACACGAAACCCAGGGAACCACCCCAGTGACCTGTGAGTGACCTATACCTAAACCTAAACACAATACTTCACTCAAAGAGCAAGCGATATCTCACTCAGAACAGAAGCTAGGAAAGACAGAGAAAAGAGCCAACAGGGCTTCTGGTGATACAAAATTAGTATGAAAGTTTCCTAGCTGTCCCTAAAACACAGTACAGGTCAAATGGGAAATCAAGGGGGATAACTGCTGAGATGTTCCCTCCTAAGCTAGTCAGCAGATAAGTCTCTCTACGGAGGAGGCTAGCTATGTAGCCATCTCCAGACATCTCCACCTTAGTAATGGGACAGCATTGCTTCCATAAACACTGTAGTAGGAAGGTGACAGGTAAACAGAGATTAAAATGACACTTTTTAACCTCAAGAAAATTAAGGTACAGTAGGTTCACTAGTATTTACCTACCAGCTTTGCCAAAAAATCAACACCTTCCCTAGTGACGGAAGTTTGGGGAACATGCCAAGAGCTCAATTAGCTTGCGGGGGCTCTTACTGTTGCTGTTACTCCCTGCCTGCTTTTTGTAGGCCGTGCTGCACTTTTCTTTACTGACTTTTTAAAAAAGGACATGAAGCCAATTTGTGGCTCTTTTTAGTGGAATTACATTGCCTTCCCTTGAAAACCTGGCACAGACATAACACCGGGTGTATTTCATGAACCCGAATCCAGTACTAAATGTTATAAGTCAAATACAAACCCCCAAAGAGGGTGGCGTGTTTTCATCACAGAATTGCAGGTTAACTAAGTCCCACTACCTTGGAAGTCTGGGGGGAATATGGTGGCGTCTTTCTTGTCACGACTCTGTCGGCGTCTTTTCTAGGTTTAACCTCCATTATTCTGTTTGGAACTCTAGTCCTCTTCAATTTTGTAAGGTCCTCTTTGAAGGTGGGCAACAGACCATCTCCAGTGGTCAAAACAGGTCTCTTTGAGAAAGTTGCCGCCTTAAACTAGCCATGGTAATAATTACTCTTCTCCCTTCCCCCAGTGCTGGTCCTTTTTAAACGTCTTTTCCTCTACTTGTATCTTTCTGGGGATTTAGAATGCAAGCCCCAGCCTAGCGGTTGGGTCATTTTACCCCTACTAACCAGTAACACACATCTCATCCCGGGACCACCAACCCCTTTCATTCACCCAGTCTTTCTAAACACCCGCCCCGCGCCCAGGCTCGGCCAATTATAGCACAACTTCAATGAGTTGAGCGGTAGGTCTACTGGCCAATCAAGAAGAGAACCGCATTGATTGACAATCCATCCAGCTAACCAGCGCCAAAGCAGCAATCCGTACTGAAGCTCACCCTGCATGACGCAAGAAGTGGCCAACCCCTGCAGAGCCCGAGACCATGGCGACCAATCCGCACTGGTGGGAGACCGTCTCCCGCCCCATCACGGTCGCCCCCAGCTCGCCCACCGCACCCCCTCCATTTCACCTGCTTCTCCTCGCCAGTCTCCTCCGCAGGGTTCTCGTCCTCTTGTTTCTGGGACATGGCGGGACCGGGACTGTGGAGTGTAGGGGACCCAGGAACTCACCCGGAGAAGGGAAGGGGGAGGGGAAACGGGACAACCTGCGCTGCTTCTTCAGCTCCTGTCACTAGGGTTGCTCAGTCAAAATGGCGGCTCTTGCCTGTGACGTTGCGGCCGCCCCTTCCTATGGGAGCCAATGGGAGCGGGGTAGATAGGGCAATGACGTAACGACCTACCAATAGTTGCTGGCTAAATGTGGGTTCTATGGAGGCGACGGGCAAGCTGGAAGGCCAACCCGGAAAGAGAGTGACCCACAAGGACCAATTGGAAGCCCTTGGGGGATGTGAGGGGGTGGTGCTGGTAGCTCTGGCATTTTTGCTCCTTTGATGGGGTCAGACTTCCTTCGGCTCCACCGCCCCGCGCCCAGGAGGCTTTGCTGAGCTTCAAATTGGAGAGCGAAATGATGGAAACCTTTTATTTCCAGGTGAAGAGGATTAAGCTTTGCGCAGTGTTAGCAGAAAATTATCAATCACCAGAAAATAATTAAGAGGTCAGACACACTATTCCAATGTGTCACTTGGGGTCTGGAATGGAGAGACTGAGTCATCTTGCGGAACACAAATGGCTTACGTTTCATGATTTAACTCATGTACAGTTTTTTACTTGTTCACAGTCATCCCATGGAGACTTGATCACTTTGAAACAGTACAGGTCTAGGTACCTGGTAAACATTTAGTAAATACTTGCTAACGTATCCTGAGTCACAGTTCAACAATATTTTTTGAGCGTCTATTTGAAGACGGTACTGTTTTAGTTTTACAGGGGATACATATGTAGTAAGGCAGTCTCTGCCATAGAAAGTTTAGTGGGCTTGTAAAGTTTAGTGGGCTTGTGGGGAGGGTTTTCACAGTGTGCCAGGTGTACCTTAAATCCTCAAGATTAAATAGACACGTCTTCCTAGAGTGTTAGTCAAAAAGCACTACATTTTTATATTAAAACAGTCTAATACTAATAACACTGAAAAATTCATATTAAATTTTAATTTTCCAGGCAGCCTGTTGTGACAGATAGCCTTGGGGCTGTTCATTTTCCTGTATAATTAGGTACACTTCTAATGGAAAAGTTTGAGAAGCATAGAATACACAGATTATTATCATACGAGGCAAAATCTGGTCAGCATTGAAGTAAAAGTGTTAATAAAGTGGTATAGGGGTTCAAATGAAGGTTCATATTCAGTTTAGGGTCCCCCCCACAAAAATAGACTTTGTGATGGAGGTGGGTATTTGAAATCAGCTTTAAAGAATTTAGGAGTTTGCCAGGTAAAGGTGAAGGAAGGGTATTCTAGGTGATGGGGTCAGCATGAAGGCTAGAAAAATAGAACTGAGTCCAGAACATGGAGGACTCTGAATGCCAGGATAAGGAACTAGTGAATAATTTAGTTATCCAGGGGAGACATTTAAGGGTTTTAGGCCAGAGAGTGGCAGATCAGAACTGTTCATTAGGAAGATTAATCTAGTGGTAATGAATAAAAATCATTCAGAATTCCAAGCAGAAAGATAGTGGGGGTGGACAGTCTAGCCAGGAGTCCACTGCAATACTCTGGGTAGGAGATAATTAGGATTTAAACTAGAAACATGATAGTTTAGAATGGAAAACAGTGAACGTAATTGAGTCTGTGGCAATGTAATCTACTAGATTAGCAGCTGACTGAATATAGGGAATGAGGAGACCATGTGCCTCAAGGTGACTACTTGTAGAAACAAATTCAAGAAGAGGAGTTGATTTGGAAATGGAATTGGAAGCAGACAGAAAATGAGGTGTTCAGTTTTGAAATCATTGACTTTTTAAAAGCCAGTGAGCCATTTGGTGGAGATATCCAGGCAATGAAGACTTAGGTTAAATGACCTCTGAGATCTCCATAGCTGAAATTTTAGCGTTCTAGGAAATATAGATCTGGAGTTTGGAATAAAAGTAGTAGCCAAATATGAATGAAATTTGGACTTCTTCACATAATTATAAGTAAAGTTGTGGAATTAGATGGGATCAACAAAGGAGAAAGTAGAAAAAAAAAAGAAGTCCCAAGACAGAAACCTGGGGAAAAGTTGGCAAGGGACACAGAGACAAATGATCAGAGTGATAAGAAGAGAGAAGTAACAGAGAAGTTAAAGTTGAAGGGGGCAAAAGCTAATTGCAAGTGGTTAAAGAGTGAAGAGGTGGTAGCAATATTCAACAATAAAGCAAAGAAAGGAATGAGGACAATGAACAGAAGAGGAAGCAGCAGAGAACTTTCTTTTTTTGGAGAGTAGGAAAGATTTAAGCAAGTTTTAGAAAAGGGGAAGGGCTAATTGAGAGAAAAACTAAAAATATAATTAACTACTTTAAAGAAGAGATAAATAATTAAAGTCTCATAGAAAACAAACTTACGGTTACCAAAGAGGAAAGAGGGGGGAGGGATAAATTAGGAGTTTGGGACTAACATATACACACTACTATGTACAAAATAGATAACCAACAAGGACCTACTGTATAGCACAGGGAACTATACTCAATAGTTTGTAATAACCTATAAGGGAAAAGAATCTGAAAAAGAATATATATATATATATATATATATATATATACACACACACACACACACACACACCACACACATATGCATAACTGAATCACTGCTGTATACCTGAAACTAACACAACATGGTAAATCAACTATACTTCAATTTAAAAAAAAGTTAAAGTCTCAGAGGAGATCATTAGATCAGGAGAGAGAGAGAGGCAGACAGGTTGGCTTTGGCCACTGAAAAGGAAGAATGGGAAGGGAAATGTACAGAGAGATTCTGAGGTGGCTAAACATTTAGAGAAGTCATATTGAATGGACTTGCTTTTCTGAGGTTAATCTTTTGAGAATAAAAAGGATGATGCATGGGATAGAGGATCTAGGAAAAATGGGGTAGAAACTGTGCCATAGAAAATGGCAATGATGCAAAACAGCAAGAAAGATCTACCTGAGATTAGATAAGAGTGAATGTGTAGTAGTCCTAATCAGCATGGCTTTGTGACTTTGGTCAGTAATTCCTGGCTGCCTTGGGATGGAGAAAACAGACAGCCTGAGTTAATTAACCAGGACGAAGGACTGGTAAAGAAGGAACAGTGGAGGGAGGACAATGAGGAAGTCTAGAATGGTTTGCCAGTTTGTTGAAATAGCTGACTGTGGCATCTAGGCTCTTTAGGAAAGACAGAATGAGATTGATGAACTGGGAGGAGTAGAAAAGAGTTGAAGAACTGGTTATGAGACAGATGAAGCTCAGATTTGGTGGGAATGACTGAGAGGCAGATGAATAGGAAGTTGCAGTGAGAGGGAAATTTCAGTTTGTATCTGGGAAGGTGGAGACATTGTAGGTTATGGTGAGCTCTAGCCTATAATAATTATAATTGGTGCCAGATATGGCTATAGTAGTCACTGTTGATACAATCAAGCAAATGTGAAGTCACAAAATTTGAAGTTCCAGAGCATGATAGGGAAGGTGGTTAGGACAGGGTGTCTGTGACCCATATGTTGGAATGAGCTATAGGTCACCAACACGTGTATTTAAGTATATAAGGTACCACACTCTGTGGAAGTAACTATAATATTAGGTAATGTATGACACTTACCAAATGAGTTGTATTTATAAGTGTTTCAAAGATCATTTCTGGCTGAGCTGGTCAAGGAATGTTTTAGATGTTAGAGAACCTAAACTGGGACTATGAGGATGAGTAGGAAAATTGGAGATTAGCAGGAGGGAGGAGGAAAGGAAGACAGTTTAGAGGACCACCCTATCTTATAAAAGTTTAGAGGGTGACTGACCCCTGACTGAGGAGAAAGTATCTATAGCAAGAGTTTCTAGAGGGAGTGAGATCCTGCTAGCCCAGCAAGACTCCTCTTTCATCCAACAAATTTCATTGAGCACTCATTACGTGTTATGTATTGTGCTGGGCATGTTACCGAACAAAACTTGGGTCTGCTGTGCTTGGGATGCACAGCAAAGCCTATATACTGACACTGGGTTGTGATGAAGAAAAGTACAGTGTTTACTGCAGGGCACCACACAGGAGAATGTGTAGTTAGTGTTCAAAGGACCCAAACCTCCCTACCCCCCATGGCTTTCAGAGAAGAGTTTTAATGCCAGTGTGAGGGAGAGGGTCATAGGTTGTGTGATCAGCTCCTACACAATTCTCTAATTGGTGATGGTGAGGTAACATGGTGATGTTTTGTGAATCTCAGTCATCAACCTTCTGGTTCCAACTGGTCTGGGGTCTGTGTGCTGGTGGTCAGCATGCAGTTAACTTTCTCTGCCTGGTGGGGATTTTAATATCTGAAAAAGAACTCAAGGATATGGCTCAGGATATTATCTACAGCCCTTGAGGAGGAACTAAAGGTCCTTGACTTTATGGCTAAACTATTATTTTGTCTTGCTTGACTGATTTCCTTTGTTTCTGCATTTCTCACTTTTCTTGATTAAATTTGCTCTTTGGAACTTGGGGAAGGCCTAGGAGGCTAAAGCTTTTCTATAAACAAGAGGTGAGGGACACAGTGAGATCTGTCCCTGAGAAGGCCCTGCAAGTTCCTGCTCGATTTCAGGCACCATGGATGGATGCAAAGATAAAGGTCAGTCCCTGCCTTCAAGCTGTTCACAGATGACTAAGAAGATAAGAGATGAAGACGGTTTACACCGGCAAAGACTATTAAAAGCAGTTTCTTGGAGGAGATGACATTTAAGGAAGTATAGGAATACTCAAGGTAAAAAAAAAGAGAGTGTGGAGAAGACCTTTTCAAGCAGAAGGAGCCTCATGTGAAAAGACATAGAGCCATAAGAAACTCCATGTTCTGGATCCTTGGTTCTCAGACTCGGTTGATTAGAAGTTCCCAGAGAACTTTATAAAAATACAGATTTCCTCAGCCCTCTTTCACCCCAGTTGAATCAGCATCTCTGGGCTGGGGCCTGGAAATCTATACTTTTAAAAAGCTCCCTAAGGAGAGACTGCAAATAAGGCTGATTTGGAACCCCTGTGGAGCAGCAAGACATGACACTGTTCAGGTTGCTGGGGTCCTGGGGAGACTTGTAAGTCATGCTAAAGTGTTGGGGTTTCATGAAGCCAAAGGGGGAACCTCTGATTTCAAGCAGGGAAATGGTATTGTTAGACTTGGGGTTTGGAAAGATATAACTGTGGTAGTGTTGCAGCAAGAAGAGAAATGAGACTTTTCTGATAAACAAAGAAAACAAGAGGGGACTTTCCTGGTGGTCCAGTGGTTGAGAATCTGCCTTCCAGTGCAGGGGACGCGGGTTCGATCCCTGGCCCAGGAACTAAGATCCCACATGCCGCGGAGCAACTAACCCTGTGTGCTGCAACTACTGAGCCTGCTTGCTCTGGGGCCTGCGTGCCACAACAAAGAGCCCGTGCGCCGTAACTAAGACCCGATGCAGCCAGATTAATTAATTAATTAATTAAAAAAAAGAAAACAAGGGAACAGTGAACAGGCTAGAGAAGAAACAAACTGGCCTGAGTCAATCACTCCTAGTTTTATTTTAACTGTTACTAATCTATAGTGTCTGTAACTAGATTTGTACTTCATGAAGCTAACCTATCACTCCTTAACACTATGTGAATTACACCCTGCACTCCCCTGTAGCAAATCACTCCTTGTAGCAATTGCATTTCAGAAAGAAGGTTGCAGGCAGATAACCCAGAGACAAACGGACCCAATTACCGGGCTTGCCTGAGCCAGCTGTGACTGTTTTGAACTAACTCAGGAAGAAGTATACAAGAGCTTCATTACTAGAGTCTTATCACCTACCATAGACTATGAGCCCTGCCTATATAACCTCTCTCAGTTCCCCAGGGAGGGGGGCACAGTTCTTGAGGCGCTAGCCTGATCTGTCTTCCCTTTGCATGGCAGAGGAATAAAGCCTTCAAAGCCTTATCCTTCAAAATCTCTATCTCCGTATTTCTGTTCAGCATCGGTGCACAGAGAGCCAAGGTTTTTTGACAACAGTAGCCATGTGGAGATTGGACTGAAATGGAGAGGGAGACTCCAGGATTGCAGTAATCCAGGCAAGACTTGAAAGGCCTGATGAAAGGCAGGGCCGTGTGAATGAAGAGAAGCTGAAGAGACAAATGATATTGGATGTAGGGAATGAAGGTGACGGAGAATTAAGGATGAATCCCAAATTGCTGAGTAAATGGTGGTGCCATTTACCAAAAAGCAAATACAGGGAGAAGAGCAGATTGGAGGGGGGAAAGTGAGGAGAGAAGAGGACCTGAACTTCTTGTTTATTCCTAGTCTGTTGGTCTTTTTTCTTGTTTATGTTTGAATTTTTCAGGGGAAGACCTAAATCTTTTCAGAGTATGAGAGATGAGATATCTTGGAATAACACTGTAAAATTCATCAGTGCTTAAGCAAGGTTCTACAGAAGAATGGAATATAAAAAGAATATAGAAAGTGAAACTGGGGACTTCCCTGGTGGTCCACTGGATAAGACTCCATGCTTCCAATGCAGGGGCATGGGTTCCATCCCTCGTCGATCCCTGGTTGGGGAACTAAGATCCCACATGCCGCACAGCGTGGCCAGAAAACTGCAGAAATATCTGGGTTTAAGACACATGCCATTAGCACTCTCTGATGGGCCAGACTTAGAATACCAGGGAATTAACCAAGCTCAATCCTCTCCTTGTCTCTTTTAGAAATGTATACTCTTAGGGCTGGCCTTAAGTGTAGCCTAAGAAAAGTAGCTAAATGATCAGAATAACACAGTGTTAAAGATAATTTTCAAAAAAGTAAAATCATAACTCATACAAATGAGGGAACTAGTAAGATGTTAAACTGGTTCAAAAGAGAATCTGAAGACAGACACATATATAGGCAATTAAGAATGCTGAAATTGCTAATAGATATAAAATTGGCCAATATCTACAGGGCATAAAATATTATGTTTGGAGTTATCTTTTTCACAGGGTGGAAATTGTATCTCACTGGCCAAAATTCATTTGTCTCTCTATGTATAAGAATCAT
Source organism: Stenella coeruleoalba (assembly GCF_951394435.1). NCBI lineage: Eukaryota > Metazoa > Chordata > Mammalia > Artiodactyla > Delphinidae > Stenella > Stenella coeruleoalba. Next base: position 108,017,305 of record NC_137169.1, read on the forward strand.
TTGCACTGCCATCAGTTTTCTCAATTTACAAATTGTAAAGTAGTTCAAAGACAATGAAAGCCATAGATCGATTATGCCAAAGACTCCTCTAGACAATACCCAATAATGTTTTTTCCCATTTCAAAGTTTTAAAAATGATTTCCCCCCTGAGAACAGAAAAGCCTCTCATCATAAATATCTTACCTCTGCCGTACACTGCATTGAAGTGGAAGCAGCAGCAGGACACCAATTAGGAGAGATGACAGTGGTTTGGACTAGGAGGTAGTAGCTACAGAGAAGGTTGAAAATGGCTGGATGTGGAGTTTTGAAGGTACAACCAACAGAATTTGCTGTTATGAGAATCCAGGATAACTTCAAAGCTTTTGGCCTGAGCAGCTAGGTGAATGATGGCACCATTTACTAATATGGGGAAATATGAAAGGAGGAGGTTTAGGAGAAGAAATATAGATTTTGTTTTGGACACATTATATTCTCTAAAGACATCATTTAAAATATGGTATTTCTTTTTTTTTAAGAGTTTTTTTTTTTTTAATATCCACATTGCTTTATTTATTTATTTTTTGACACACTGGTGAGGAGAGCACTTTTGTTTTGGAGGCATCACACGGACTGTGGAACTTCCCCGACCAGGGATTGAACCCATGCCCCCTGCAGTGGAAGCATGGAGTCTCAACCACTGGACCACCAGGGAAGTCCAAAAATGTGGTATTTCTATACAGTGTAATATTATTTGCCAATAAAAATAAATGAAGCACTGATACATACTACAACATGGATGAACCTTGAAAACATTATGCTAAGTGAAAGAAGCAGTCACAAAAGACACATATTGTATGATTCCATTTATATGAAATGTCCAGAATAGGCAAATCTGCAGAGACAGAAAGTACATTAGTGTTTGCCTAGGACTGAGGGAAATGGGGAATGACTGCTAATGGGTATGTGTTTTTTTCTAGGGTGATGACATGTTCTAAAATTGTGGTGATAGCATGATGCTGTGAATATACTAAAAAACCATCAAATTATTCACTTTAAGTAGGTATGTTATATGGTATGTGCATTTTATATCAATAAAGCTGTTATAAAAATAGTTATCAGGGGCTTCCCTGGTGGCACAGTGGTTGAGAGTCCGCCTGCCGACGCAGGGGACACGGGTTCGTGCCCCGGTCCGGGAAGATCCCACATGCCGCGGAGCTGCTGGGCCCGTGAGCCATGGCCACTGAGCCTGCGCGTCCGGGGCCTGTGCTCCGCAATGGGAGAGGCCGCAACAGTAAGAGGCCCAAGTACCGCAAAAAAAAAAAAAAAAAAAAAAACTTTTCAAAATATGTAGTTATCAAAACATTATGAAGCTATTTTAATAAAGGATTTTAACCTGCTAAAAATAAAAGGAAAATTAAGTGGTCAAGGGTGCTAATCCTTCTCTGTTAACCACAGGAAACCTGCCTATTCAGACTGTCTATGTCAATGCACCATAACCAACGTAGAACAGTTTGCTAATAGCAAGCAAATAGCTTCTTCTTTTTTTTTTGCGGTACGCGGGCCTCTCACTGTTGTGGCCTCTCCCGTTGCGGAGCACAGGCTCCGGACGCGCAGGCTCAGCGGCCATGGCTCACGGGCCCAGCCGCTCCACGGCATGTGGGATCTTCCCGGACCGGGGCACGAACCCCTGTCCCCTGCATCGGCAGGCGGACTCTCAACCACTGCGCCACTAGGGAAGCCCGCAAATAGCTTCTTGATTGCTGGGCTCCCATAAAGCAATCATTCTTAACGTGTGTGTGTGTGTGTGTGTGTGTGTGTGAAGGACTGGATTATGATTAGCTTTAGTATACACAGCCACCAGTTTTCCAAAGTATGGAAAATCTGATCTTTGAGAATCTAATACAAGCTGTGTTTCTTCTCTCCTCAAAGTGCATGTATAGACACATGCATACATGCAAAAATATTGTACATATTTTCAGGGTGTACAGAGACCCACTGAAGCCCACCAGAGAAGTTGTTTCCATAAATTAAAGCATTGTCACAGGAATTTACAGTGATTTTCATTTATTCAGATTTGTGTTCAGTTATGTGCCCCAAATTTATGATTTGACAATTTAAAAGCTCTGTAGTATGGTTGGTGGGAGTGTAAATTGGTACAACCATACTTGGGAAAACTGGTGGCACTATATACTAAAGCTAAATGTAATTGAAACCCTATAGTCCAACAATTCCACTCCTAGGTACATATATCCAACTGAAATGCATTCTCATGTTCACCAAAACAAGTATTCACAGCAGCTCTATTTATAATTGCTCCAAACTAGAACCACCCAAATGTTCAAAATAAAATAATCAACCGTCACAAAAAATACATATTGGATGATTTCATTTATATAACGTTCAAAAGCAAAACCAATCTATTGTATTAAAAGTCAGGATTGTAGTTAGCTTGAAGGAGGGATATAGTGACTGGGAGAGGGCATGAAGGGGGCTTTTGGCGAGCTGGTAATGTTTTGTTTCTTGACTTGGGTGCTAGTTACATAGGAATGCTCACTATTCATTACTGAGTCATTCATACATTTTTATTTATTTTGATTTAAGCAATTTTCTCTGGTTATGATTCCATAAAAAGTTTTAAAAGGTATCTAAATGTGAAGAGTAAGATGGAGGAGAGAAATGAAAGACTGAATTAGGTCATCTAATTTTTAAAACATGAACATTTTAAAATAAAAAGTGTTTGTTCAGTCTTTTAAATGTTCATAATGTTAAGAATCTAGTCAACTATTCTGTTACCTTCTCTAGTCTTCCCCTCTTTGATCATAAACATCTCTTCCTCCCTGCTCTCAAATGATAGGAATCCAATTTAGTTTAATATAAATCAGTTTAAACTAAGTTATCTAAGACCCTTCTGGCCTCCACTTAGGAGTTCAAGAAAGGCTGGGGTGACAGAGCTAGGGGAAAAAGTTTTTTTGAAAAATTATTATTAAGGCTAACCCATAAGTATTTTGAGGTGTTGTATTATGGCTTTAAATGTCCAGAAATCTTTGAAGAAGTACTCATCTTTAGATTGGGAGTGGGATCTCAGCATCTCTGAAATATATGAGAAAAACTTTGGCTTTGAATTTTTTCCCATCAAATCAGGAGAATAACATACATCTATTGGGCTTGCATATGGGGCAGAAACATGGCGATTTGGTCAAGCAGTCCTTCTGATGGGGCAGAAGCCTCTAGATTCCTAGCTGAGTTTCTAAAGTAAGTTCAGATAAAATATGCTATTATTCTTGGGAATGTTCACTTAGTTGAGAAAAACAAAGTGGTGGGCAGAGTACTGATATTCAGGGAACAAAAATCTACACAAAACACATCTATTTGAAGAGTTCTTATGGAGTATTTGTTCCCCACCTTCCACCCAAATTGAATCTACTTTTTTACAATCTGGAATGTAAAGAAAAACTAACAGCAGTGAGTGGGGCTGCTAGAAAAAGATTTCTGCCAGGAAGTGACCCTTGCTTTTCTGACTTGCATTCCGTAGAATTTTATTGCTTTCTGGGAGGGATGGCTCCCTTTCTCACTTATCAATAAGAAGTCATGTCTAGTCTGTCTCTTTCCAAATTATGTACACACCTGGAACTCACTGAGGAGAAAAGGAAGGCAGACCAAGGCCTTGAGAAGAACTGGGGACACAGGAACAAAGATTCATGTACACATGTAATAGGTAATAGGAAAATATAAAAAATCCATTCTACTTAACTTATTTCAGCATTAAAGCAATTATTTTTATTCTTTAGGGAGTAAAACACATTCTTAGAAATTATATGAATATATAATCTGTGCATTTTAGCTGTATGGAAAAGGTAAAGAACATTTAAAACATCTTTCAATTAGAATTCTCTTTATAGTTTTGTTAAAAATTTTTAAAATTAATTTATTTTTGGCTGTGTTGGGTCTTCGTTTCTGTGCGAGGGCTTTCTCTAGTTGGGGCAAACGGGGGCCACTCTTCATTGCGGTGTGCGGGCCTCTCACTATCGCAGCCTCTCTTGTTGCAGAGCACAGGCTCCAGATGCGCAGGCTCAGTAGTTGTTGCTCACAGGCCTAGTTGCTCCGCGGCATGTGGGATCTTCCAAGACCAGGGCTCGAACCCGTGTCCCCTGCATTGGCAGGCAGATTCTCAACCACTGCGCCACCAGGGAAGCCCAGTTTTGTTAAAATTTGATATCAGAAAACACTCATGCAAGAAGTGAGTACAGTGAAATATTTAAAGTGTTGGGGACTTCCCTGGTGGTCCAGTGGTTAAGATTCTGCTCTCCCAATGCAGGAGGCCTGGGTTCGATCCCTGGTCAGGGAACTAGATTCTGCATGCCGCAACTAAAAATCCCTCATCTGGCATGCTACAATGAACACCCGGCAGAGCCAAATAAATAAATACATATTTAAAAAAATAAAATAGTATTGTAAAACAAAAACAAAAAAACACCCAGCAATCTAGAATTCTATATCCAGTAAAATTATCCTTCAAAATCGAAGGATAAATACTTTCTCAGATAAAAACTGAGGGAATTTATGTCCAGCACACTTGCCCTGTAAGAAGTGTTAAAAGAAGTTAAGGGAGAAGGAAAATGATATGCCAGAAAAGTTTTATGTAAGAAAAGCATCAGAGAAGGAATAAATGAAGGTAAACAAAAACAGATAATTTGCTAGTTCCAAAAACCCTTCTTTAGTCTACAACTTGAATATACTCTCTTAGAACAATCTCTTTTGAGAGATAGATATGTGAAAAGCACACACATTCATGAAATTCTAGCGCATAACAAATTACTTTGTACATTCTGTATTTTGTTTCCCTAGCCCAGCATAGCCTTGGCTCTTCCTTTTCAACCTGAGAAGATTCTTCAAGATTGAGCTTAAATGAAGGCAGGAGAGAGTAGCGGTTAAAAGCCTGTGTTTGAACTCAAGCTCTGCACAGTGTCCTTAGGCAAGCCTCACTACCTCTCTGAATTTTCTTTAAAATAATCTTCTATGGTTTTTTAGTGTTGAGGACTAAATGAGAAAATATATGAAGTGGTTAGAATAGTACCTCACAAGAAAAGTACTCAATACATGAAAGCCACTATAATAAATAACCTCTTCTAAGTCTTTCCTAGTGTTCCCAGGAAGAATGCTACTTCTTTGTGCTTCTAAAAGTTAAGTTTGGGCTTCCCTGGTGGCGCAGTGGTTGAGAGTCCGCCTGCTGATGCAGGGGACACAGGTTCGTGCCCCAGTCTGGGAAGATCCCACATGCCGTGGAGTGGCTGGGCCCGTGAGCCATGGCCGCTGAGCCTGTGCGTCCGGAGCATGTGCTCCGCAACGGGAGAGGCCACAACAGTGAGAGGCCTGCGTACCGCAAAAAAAAAAAAAAAAAAAAAAAAATTAAGTTTCTACTTCCACATGAGCATTTATCACAAAGTATCTTATTTGCCCACTTAAATGTGAGTTCTTGGGGGCCGAAATTGTGTCCTACACAATTTTTTATTGTCACACCTAGCAAGTGCCATTTAATTTGTAAGTACTCAATATTTTTTTGGATGAATGAATTATAGGCAATAAAATATAAAGCAGTGTTCCCAAATTTTAACGTGTAAGCTTATTTTAACGTGTAAGACTATGTTTAAAATGCAGCTTCCTAAGCCCCCAACCCCAGAGACTGATTTACTAGGAACCTGTATTTTGGCAAAGTACTCACTCCCACAAAGGTTATTTTGATGCACCACATTTTGAGAAACATTGTTACAAAGGATGACTTATGGGAAAACAATATACTTTTTCTGAAATAAAAATAACAAGTATAAACAATCCTAGTAAATACATTTCTTATTGTCCTTTATGCTGTAGACATTATAAAAGTGAAGAACAAGAAGCCAATTACAAGCTCAATTATCTTTCTTTTCACACATTGTTAACTCTGTTATAGTTAGGTATGTTACCTACACTTGCAACCTAAGGCTTTCAGCTCTTCAGTAAGTTCACGTGTCACGTGCAAGTAGTTATTAATAGGATAGAATATACTCATTATTTTCATGGTAATAATGGTGTAATTGGGTAACTTATTTTGCTTGAGATGGAGACACTATTCAGACTTTACATTAGCTGGTGTTCGGGTTAGACTTAACATGCCCTGCCCTCCAGTATATATATGTTACAATTGTAATATTTGTGTATGCCTAATTTTCCACACAGGATGAAACAGAGGCTAGTATCCTAGTGTAAACCGGGAGTGTTACTGGCATTGTGTGAAAACTTCTCATTTCCAGTTAAAATAACTGAAGTTGTAAAACTGCACAGAGATACCAGAGACAATAATCTTTATTATACAGAAATGTGAAGGCCATATGCATTAAATGAAAAGGTGTTTTGCAGTGAACATTATGCAGATTCAAACTGAAGACATCTTCATCTTATCGAGATACAATATAAAAATAAACACTGACCAAGAGTTGCTAGAAAGAACTCAACTTCTACTCTCCCAATCAAGCTGAAACTTTCCACAGGAAAACCTGGTTTCAATTCATGCTGAATTGTTTTCATATGGAAAGAAAAAACTAAGTCAGGTAGAGGCAACCAGGGACTGGTTTTTATACTTTTAGAGAGCCAGACTGAAGCTCTACTCAGCTTCACATTTAAGAATTTGTTTCACTTTAAAATTTATATCTCCAGTCACCTAAGTGATACCTAAAAGTGAAAAAAGAAAGTTAATTGAGTTGGGAATTTTGTGGAGCTAGACAGGTTTAGGGGAGAAGATGAAAGTTACAATCATTCATTTAATTACTTCTGATCAGGAAGATTTGATGTCAGGTCTGGATCATCTGTATTAGCCCTTTGATAGCCCGTTTCTCTGTAGCTGTCAAGAGGCAAGATCCATTAAAAGTATCAGCATAACAAATGCTTGACATTAGCACAGTCTGGTGCCTGTCCTCTTTATATTCCCAAATACTGGACTTTATATCAGGATGCTTTTAAGAACAAATTGCCCTTCTAAACAGGATTTTTCTTAATAAGCTTCTGTTTGCATTCACTACTGAATTAAAAAATGTTTTAGCGATTTGGTTAGACAGATGGTTGTGTTGAGACAAGACTAATGACTAGAAGGGTATCTGTGGATTAAATATAGATAAAAGTACCTCCAGAACCCTTAAATATAGACAGAATCTATCAATTTATGTAGGAAGCCAAAATAGGGAACAAGAAGATCTAGAGTTTAGATATATTGTCTGGACTCAGGATGCTGCTTTCTGCAATTGAAATTTACAACTCCCTAAATTCAATCAGAGCAGGGACATTTAAAGTAGTCAGGAGGAATCAGGATAGTCATGTGCTAAAGAGAGGAAATTCTGATGCCACCTCCCTTTGCAAATTGTATTGCTGACTGCTTGAAGAAGGTGGTTGAGAGATACATTTTTTTCATTTAGACTTCTGTTCTAATGAATGATGGAGTAGGATAATGCTGAGAGAGAGTAGAGAATATATTTCTGGTTCTAGGACTGTGAGAACCAGGTAATCACATTTGGAATATTCTCATTAGGTTAGAAAAGGAAAAATGAGAAAACCACTAGCGGGACACACATTTATATCCCAGAGACCATATGCTCCGAAAATTAGTTTTGTTTCCATTGCCCCTTATTCAAAGAGATGGTTACTTCAACAAGCTACATTACTTAGCAGAGCCTGAGAGACAGACTGAAAACATATACTTAAAATGGAAAATAAAATTTTAAAAATATGATAAATGGTTTGCTCTACATCTCATTCACATTCTGTGGCTAGAGAAATCCAAATCTCACTTAGATATTCCTGCTAATGCAAAAGCACACTAGATGGAAGTAAACCAAGAAATGAGAGAAAATGTTTATTTATTGGGTGTGTGTTGGTTCACCCAGTTTATTCACCTCTGGAGTGGAAGTATAGGGAAAAATAAAGTCTGCTTATAATAGTCAAGGTCTATACAGGAGCCTTGAAGTTGCTCTCCCCAAATAACGAGTTTGATTCAAGAGAAGGAAAAAACATGATGGAAAACATCTCATCACACAAAGCTTGCTGATGGTGTCTCTGACAGTCACTGGCCAGTAAGGGAAAAGGAGAAACCCACCTGCTGGCTTTAGGATTTATTGAAGGCTGCCAGCACAGCCCAGATCATCTCTGTGGCACTGTGCTTTGTCCCCTCCACCTCAGGGTCCAGTTCCACTAGGTCCTTGGCCCGATTCATTGCCACATCATACTTGTCATCTGTCAGAGAGGAGAAGACATTCTCTAGCACGTCAGAGGAGTGGGCTAGCACCAGTAGTGCTAGTGTTCGCTTGTCCATACGCTGAGGGTCATTTACCCACCGCTCTAGGACACTGTCTTGAAGCTTTTTCACTAGTCGCTGCTTCTCTGTTGTATTGGTCACTGGGTGAGTAGTCATGTCAAATAGGAGGAAATTCTGCTTCTCAGTGGTTAGAATACCCTTCTCTACTAGGTTCTTTGCAATTCTCTCTCTTACATTTCTCAGCTGGTACTGTAATTTGAAAGGGTTCCAGGTCTCACCTATGGGAAAAATAAATAGAAGGCTTGAACAACATTATAAACCAACTAGACCTAAGAAGACATCTATAGAATATTCTACCCTATAACAGTAGAATGTACATTCTTCTTAAGTGCACATGAAACATTCTCCAGGATAGACCATATGCCAGGCCATAAAACAAACCTTAATAAATTTAAAAGGACTGAAAACATACAAAGTATGCTATCCAATCACAATGGAATTAAACTAGAAATTAATAACAGAAGGAAATCTGGGAAATTAAAAAATATGTGGAAATTACACAACACAATCTGAAATAACCAATGAGTCAAAGAAGAAATCACAAGGAAAATTTAAAAAATACTTTTGAGTTGAATGAAAGAAACCCCACAACATACCAAAACTTATGGGATGCAGCTTAAAGCAGTACGAAGAGGGAAATTTATGATCCAAATGCTATATTAGAAAAGGAGATGTCAAATCAATAACCTAACATTCTATCTTAAAAAACTAGAAAAAGAAGATCATACTAAACCCAAAGCAAGCAGGAGAAAGGAAATAATAAAGATTAGAGAGGAAACAGAGAAAATCAAATCAAAACTTGGTTCAATGAAAAGATAAAAAAAAGGACAAACCTAGAGTGACCAAGGAAAAAAGAGAGAAGACTCAAAATTACTAAAATTAGGAATGAAAGAGGAGACATCACTACTGACCTTACAAAAATAAAAAGAATTATAAGGAAATACTATGAAAAACAGGATGCCAACAAATTAGACAACCTAGAAGAATGGACAAATTCTTTGAAATACAGAAATTACCTAAACCAACTCAACAAGAAAGAGAGAGTTTGAATATATAACAAGTAAATAGATTGAATAGTAACTTTAAAACTTCCCACAAAGAAAAGTGTGGTCAAGATGGCTTTACTGGTAATTCTACCAAACATTAATGAAGAATTAATGCCAATCCTTCACAAATGCTTAAAAAAAAAGAAGAGGAAGAGGAGGGAACACTTCCTTAGTCTACACAGTATTACTCTGATAAGGAAATCAGAGTAATTTCTGATTACTCTCACTTAGATATTCCTGCTAATGCAAAAGCACACTAGATGGAAGTAAACCAAGAAATGAGAGAAAATGTTTATTTATTGGGTGTGTGTTGGTTCACCCAGTTTATTCACTGGAGACAGACTTCACAAGAAAACTATAGACCAATACCCCTTATGAATATAGGTACAAAAATGCTCAACAAAATACTAGCAAACAAATCTAGCAACATATAATAAACACTATGTAGGGAATTTCCTGGTGTTCCAGTGGTTAGGACTCTGTGCTTTCACTGCCAAGGGTGTGGGTTCAATCCCTGGTCAGGGAACTAAGATCCTGAAAGCTGTGTGGCGAGGCTGAAGGAAAAAACAAACAAAAAACAAAAAAAAAGGGACTTCCCTGGTGGTGCAGTGGTTAAGAATCCGCCTGCCAATGCAGGGGACACAGGTTCATGCCCTGGTCTGGGAAAATCCCACATGCTGTGGAGCAACTAAGCCCGTGTGCCGCAACTACTGAGCCTGCACTCTACAGCCTGCGAGCCACAACTACTGAGCCCGTGTGCCACAACTATTGAAGCCCGTGGGCCTAGAGCCCATGCTCCACAAGAGAAGCCACTGCAATGAGAAGCTCGTGTGCCACAACGAAGAGTAGCCCCCACTCCACAACTAAAGAAAGCCTGTGTGCAGCAATGAAGACCAAATGCAGCCAAAAATAAAATAAATAAAAAAATTAATTAAAAATTTTTTTTAATTTAAAAAAGAAAACAAACAGCAAAATGGCAGAATTGACTGTCTCCTTATCAGTAATTACTTTAAATATAAATGGATTAAACTACTTAATAGTACGAAAAAATTGGCAGAATGGGTTAAAAAACATAATCCAATTATATGCTGTCTATGAGAGATTCACTTTAGATCAAAGGACACAGATAGGCTGAAAGTGAATGGATAGAAAAAGATATTCCATTCAAATAGTAACCAAAAGACAGCAGGGGTGGCTATACTAATTTTGGACAAAATAGATTTAAAATTATGTAAGGTAAGACAGACAGAGAAAGACATTATATATTAATAAAACGTTCAGTACAACAAGAAGATATAACAAGTATAAATATTTACACTCCTAAGAACAGGCTCAAAATATATGAAGCAAAATGGGCAGAACAGTCAGAAGTAGACAGTTTTATAACACCCCATTTTCAATGAGACTTAGATCAAGTAGACTGAAAATAATTAAAAAATAGAAGATTCAACAACATAATAAACTCATTAAGCCTAACAGACATATACAGAACACTCCACCTAACAGCAGAATACACATTCTTCTCAAGTGTACATGGCACATTCTCCAGGACACACCACTTGTTAGGCCATAAAATAAATCTCAACAGATTTCAAAAGATACATACAAAGTACCTTCTCTGACAACAATGGGATGAAATTAGAAATAAGTAAAAGAAGGAAAATGAAAATTTGCCTATATGTGTAAATTAAACAAGCTTAAACAACCAATGGGTCAAAGAAGAAATTACAAGGGAAATTAGAAAATACTTAGAAATGGATGAAAACACAATGCACTAAAATGTATGGGATATAGTGAAAGCAGTGCTCAGAGGGAAATTTATAGCTGTAAATGCCTAAATTAAAAAAGTAAGTCTCAAATCAATCACCTAACTTTACACTTTAATGGACTAGAAAAAGAAGAGCAAAGTAAACCCAAAGCTAACAGAAGGAATGAAATAAAGATTAGAGAAGAGATGAACAAAAAGAGAGATCAGAAAAACAACAAAGAAGACCAAAGAAACAAAGAGTTGGTTTTTTGAAAAGATCAACAAAATTCACAAACTTTTAGGTAGACTGCCAAAGAAAAAGAGAAAAGATACAAACAACTAAAATGAGAAATTAAAGTGGGGACATTACAACTAACCTTGCAAAGATTAAAAAAAGGATTATAAGAGAATACTATGAATAATGGTAAGCCAATAAATTATATAACCTAGAAGAAATGGACAAAGTCCCTGAAACACTCAAATTATCTAAACTGACTGATGAAGAAATAGAAAATTTCAACAGATTTATAGCAAGTAAAAAGATGAAATCAGGGCTTCCCTGGTGGCGCAGTGGTTGGGAGTCCGCCTGCCGATGAAGGGGACACGGGTTCGTGCCCCGGTCCGGGAGGGTCCCACATGCCACAGAGCGGCTGGGCCCGTGAGCCATGGCCGCTGAGCCTGCGCGTCCGAAGCCTGTGCTCCGTAACGGGAGAGGCCACAACAGTGAGAGGCCCACGTACCGCAAAAAAAAAAAAAAAAAAAGATGAAATCAGTAATCAAAAACCTCCCCAAAAAGAAAAGTCCTGGACCAGATGGCTTCATCAGTGAATTCTACCTAACATTTAAACAAGAATTAACACAAATCCTTCTCAAAGTCTTCCAAAAAACTGAAGAGGGAATGCCTCCTAACTCATTCTGTGAGGCAAGGATTATCCTGATACTAAAGCCAGATAAAGACATCACAAGAGGACTTCACTGGTGGCACAGTGGTTAGGAATCTGCCTGTCAATGCAGGGGGACATGGGTTTGAGTCCTGGTCTGGGAAGATTCCACATGAGGTGGAGCAACTAAGCCTAGCTCGTGAGCCACAACTACCGAGTCTGTGTGCCACAACTACTGAAGCCTGTGCGCCTAGAGCCTGTGCTCCACAACAAGAGAAGCCACCGCAATGAGAAGCCTGTGAATCGTAATGAAGAGTAGCCCCCACTCGACATAACTAGAGAAAGCCCGCGCGCAGCAACAAAGACCCAATGCAGCCAAAAAATAATAATAAATTAATAAATTAAAAAAATACATCACAAGAAAAGAAAGTTACAGACTAATAAGTCCTATGAATATAGATGCAAAATTCTTAATAAAATATTAGCAAACTGAATCCAACAGCGTAATAAAATGATTATTCACCTTGATCAAGTAAAATTTATCCCAGGAATGTAACAGAAAATCAAATGGGCTGAGGACCTGAATAGACATTTTTCTAAAGAAGACATACAAATGGCCAAAAGACACATGAAAATGCGCTCAACATCACTAATCATCAAGGAAATGCAAATCAAAACCATAGTGTGATATCATTCCACATTTGTTAAGATGGCTAATATTAAAAAGACCAAGAATAACAACTGTTGGTGAGGATATAGAGAAAAGGGAACCCTTGTGTACTGTTAGTGAACATGTAAGTTGGCCCAGTCACTACAGAAAACAGTATAGGACTTCCCCGGTGGTGCAGTGGTTGAGAATCCACCTGCCAATGCAGGGGACATGGTTTAATCCCTGGTCTGGGAAAATCCCACATGCCGCGGAGCACCTAAGCCCGTGCGCCACAACTACTGAGCCTGTGCTCTACAGCCCATGAGCCACAATTACTGAGCCCGCGTGCCACAACTACTGAAGCCTGCGCGCCTAGAGCCCATGCTCCACAAGAGAAGCCACTGCAATGAGAAGTCCACGCACTGCAATGAAAAGTAGCCCCCACTCACCGCAACTAGAGAAAGCCCACGTGCAGCAATGAAGACCCAATGTAGCCAAAAAAATAAATAAAATTAAAAAAAATTTTTTTAATTACAAAAAAAGAAAACAGTATAGAGGTTTCTCAAAAACTTAAAATTACAACTACCATATAATCTAGTAATTCTACTTCTGAGTAGAATTGAAAAGATATATGCACCCCATGTTCACTGCAGCATTATTTATAATAGCCAAGACATGGAAGCAACTTAAATATCAATTATGGATGAATGGATAAAGAAAATGTGGTATATGTATATACACACACCACACACATACATATATGAACACATATACATATAACAGAATATTATTCAACCATAAAAAACAGGAAATCTTGCCATTCATGACAACCTGGATGGACCTTGAGGGCATTATGCTAAGTGAAGTAAGTCAGACAGAGGGACTTCCCTGGTGGTACAGTGGTGAAGACTCCGTGCTCCCAATGCAGGGGGCCTGGGTTCAATCCCTGGTCAGGGAACTAGATCCCACATGCATGCCACAACTAAGAGTTACATGCTGCAACTAAGGAGCCCTTGAGCTGCAACTAAGGAGCCTGCCTGCCGCAACTAATGAGCCTGCGAGCCGCAACTAAGGAGTCCTCCTGCTGCAACTAAGGAGGCTGCGAGCTGCAACTAAGGAGCCTGCCTGCTGCAACAAAGACCCAGCACAACCAAATAAATAAATAAATATTTTTTAAAAAATAAAATAAAATAAAATAAATAAGTGAGGCTGAATGCCCACATAAATCTATAAAAAAAAAAAAGTCAGACAGAGAAAGACAAATACTATTATGATCTCACTTGTATGTGGAATGTAAAACAAAAACAAAAAATTCCAAAATCATAGATACAGAGAACAGATTGGTAGTTGCTAGGGGCAGGGAGGGGGAGAATGACAGAATGGGTGAAGGAGATCAAAAGATACAAAATTCTAGTTTTAAAATAAATAAATCCTGGGGATGTAATGTACAGCATGGTGATTATAGTTAATAACACTGTATTATATATTTGAAAGTTCCAAGAAAACAGATCTTAAAAGTTCTCAGGACTTCCCTGGTGGTCCAGTGGTTAAGACTCCATGCTTCCAACACAGGGGGCCCACGTTCGATCCCTGGTTGGAGAACTAGATCCCACATGACACAACGAAGAGCTCACATGCCACAACTAAAGATCCTACTTGCCACAACTAAAAGGTCCCGTATGCCGCAATGAAGATCCTGCATGCAGCAATGAAGATCCCATGTGCTGCAACTAAGACCCAGTGCAGCCAAAGAAATAAATATTTTTTTTAAAAAGTTCTCACACAAGAAAAAAAAACTACCTATGTGTGATGATGGATACTAACTAGAATTATTGTGGTGATCATTTCATAATATGTACAAATATTGAATCAATATGATGTACACCTGAAATTAATATAATGTTTATGCCAATTTTAACTCAATAAAAAGTCAAACAATGTAATACATCATTTAACAGAATGAAAAAAAACCCCACATGATCATCTCACTTGACTCAGAAAAGCAACTTGAGAAAAACAAACACCATTTCATGATAAAAACTTCTAGGAAACTAGGAGTAAAAGAAAAATTCCTCAACATGATAAAGAGTATTTATGAAAACCTCAAAGCTAATTGTAAAAGATCCCCCAAAGGTCAAGGAACAAGAAAGACAAGGATGCCTGCTTTTACCACTGCTATTCAACAATTTACTGGAAGTTCTGGCCAGAGCTAGTAGACAAGAAAGAAAAAATTAAAGGCGTCTAAATTGTAAAGGAAAAACTAAAACTATCTCTGTTTGCAGATAGAAAATCCCCCAAAGTACACAAAAAGCTACTAGAGCTAATAAACACAGCTAAGTTGCAGGGTACAAGATGAACACACAAAAAATCAGTTGTTTCTATATATCAGAAATGAATAATCTGAAAATGAAATTAAGAAAGCAATCTCATTTATAATAGTGTCTAAGAAAATTAAATATTTAGGAATAAGTCTAACCAGGGAGGTGGAAGATTTGTACACTGAAAACTATAAAACACTGCTTAAAGAAATTAAAGAACACATAAATAATGGAAAGACAGACTGAGCTTCTTTTAATGGACAGGAAGACTTAACACTGTTAAAATGGCAATACCACCCGAAGAGATCTACAGGTTCAACACAATCCCTATCAAATTCTAACAGCCTTTTCCACAGAAGTGGAAAAGCTGATCCTCAAATTCATATGGAATTGCAAGGGACCCAGAACAGCCAAAATAACTTGAAAAAGAAGAATAAAGTTAGTGGACTCATACTTTCCCAACTTCAAAACTTACTACCAAGCTACAGTAAGTAAAACAGTATGGTACTGGCATAAGGACAAACATACAGATTAATGCAATAGAATAGAGAGCCCAGAAATAAACCCTCACAGATATGGTCAACTGATTTTTCAACAAGGCTGCCAACACCATTCAAGGGGGAAAGAATAGTATTTTTAACAAATGGTTCTGAGAAACTTCATATCCACATGCAAAAGAATGAAGCTGAACCTTTACCTTATATCATATACAAAAATTAAGTAAAAATGGATCAAAGAACCAAATTTAAGAACTAAAACTATAAAACTCTTAGAATAAAGCACTGGGGAAAATCTTTATGACATTAGATTTGGCAAAGATTTCATGGATATGACACCAAAAGTACAGGCAACAAGTAGATAAGTTGGACTTCATCAAAATTAAGAACTTTTGTACATCAAGAGTTATTATCAATAAAATGAAGAAATAACAGAATGAGAGAAAATATTTGCAAATCATATATCTGATAAGGGATTACTATCTAGAATATAGAAAGAGCTTCTAAAACTCAACAACAACAACAGAAGCCAATTCAAAAATGGGCAAAGTACCTGAATAGACATTTCTCCAAAGAAGATATATAAATGGTCCATGAAAAGATGCTCAACATCATTAATCATTAGGGAAATGCAAATCAAAACCACAGTGAAATACCACTTCACACCTACTAGGATGGCTATAATTAAAAACAAAACAAAACAAAACAAAAATTAGAATATAAAAAGTGCTGATGAGGATGTGGAGAAACTGCAACCTTCACACTTGGCTGGTAAGAATGTAAAAGAGTGCAGCCTCTGTAGAAAACAGTTTGGTGGTTTCTCAAAACATTGAACTATCACATACCCAGTAATTCTACTCCAAGATATACATCCAAAAGAATGGAAAGCAGTGACTTGAACAGATATATGTACAAAAATGTTCCCAGGAGCATTATCCACAATAGCCAAAAGATGGAAACACCCAAGTGTACATCAACAGATGAAATGAACAAAATGTGGTATACACATACAGTAGAATATTATTCAACCATAAAAAGGAATGAGATTTTGATGTATGCTACAAAATGAATGGATCTTGAAAACATGCTTAGTGAAATAAGCCAGACATAGAAGGAGAATATTATATGATTCCACTTATATGAGTTACTTAGTACAGGCAAATTCATAGAGACAGAAAGTAGATGGAATGAGGGGAGGGAGGAAGAGGGGTGTTTGCAATGATGTGAAAGCTTTGAGTGTAGAGAGAAGTGATGGTTATATAACACTGTGCCTGTATTTAATGTCACTGAATTGTACACTTATGATTAAGATAATAAATATGTATATTTTACCACAATAAAAAGTTAACTATATACCCCCCCAAAGTTAAAACATGTCCACACAAAAACTTGTCTATGAATGTTCATAGCAGCACTATTCATAATAGCCAAAAAGTGGAAATAACTCAAATGTCCATCAACTGATGAATAAGTAATTAAAGTTGTATAACCATACAATGAAATATTATTTGGCAATAAAAAGGAGTCAAATTAAAACGGGAAATTCTTGGGACTTCCCTGGTGGTCCAGTGGTTAAGACTCTGCACTTCCATTGCAGGGGGCACAAGTTTGATCCTTGGTTGGGGAACTAAGATTCTGCATGCTATGCAGTGTGGCCAAAAAAAAAAAGCGGGGGAAATTCTAATAAGATTGGTGGATTGTATCAATTTCAGTATCCTGGTTGTCATATTTTAAAATTTTGAGAAATGTTACCAATGGGGGATTCTGGACAAAGCATATAAAGGGATCTTTCTGTATTATTTCTTGCAACTGCATGTGAATATACAAATGTCTCAATAAAACCTTCAGTTAAAAAAATTGTTCCAGGTCTTCCCTGGTGGCGCAGTGGTTGAGAGTCCGCCTGCTGATGCAGGGGACACGGGTTCGTGCCCCAGTCCGGGAAGATCCCACATGCCGCGGAGCTGCTGGGCCTGTGAGCCATGGCCACTGAGCCTGCGCGTCTGGAGCCTGTGCTCTGCAACGGGAGAGGCCGTGGCAGTGAGAGGCCCGCAAAAAAAAAAAAAAAAAATTGTTCCAGAAGGTGACACTGGCTGGGATCTCAAAGTGCCCTGTGGAATATTCTCCTAAAATATTATGCCTTAGGCTTGATTATTCATATTAAAGTTTTTGAACTTGCCCTTGAGAAAAAAAGGAATGAAGTGCTAATACATGCCACAACATGGATGAACCTTGAAAATATTATCCTCAGAAGTTAGTCACAAAAAACCATAAGTTGTATGATTTCATTTATATGGAATATCCAGAATAGGCAAATCTACAGAGATAGAACGTAGATTAGTGGTTGCCTGTAGCTGGGCAGGAGGGTTGGAGAAATGTGGGGAAAACTGCTAATGAGTATGGGGTTTATTTTGGGGATGATGAAAATGTTCTAAACTTAGGTTGTGATGATGGTTGCACAATTGTGTGAATATACTAAAATCCATTTAATTGTATACTTTAAATGGGTCATCTGTATGGGATGTGAATTATACATCAACATGGTTGTTAAAAAATTTCTTGTGAGCTTATGAGGTGGAAAGAGGTAAGATGAAGCTCTGGAAAACTTTATGTACTGATTAATCATGTCTTTTTTGTCCCTCATTAGTACAGTTAAACAGTGAACCATATATATCTTACGCAGCACCCTGACCTTCTATACTTCTTCTCCCAACCTTAAGAGTAGGATAAAAATTATAAAATGTGGGATTTTTAAATCATTCTGAGTCATCTTACCAGTGAGTAGCTCTATCCATGTTTGGACAGTTTCTGTGGGTTCAGTTGCTTTGATGTGTTTGAGAGTTTCATCCAGTAAAACATCACCCGTTGGGCTGTCTGACTTTAGTAGTACCTTTCAGAAAAGAAGAAACAAGAGACCCTGGTTGATATACTTCATTCAAATTAAAGTTATTCAATATGCTATACATATATTATTGGTTAAGTCAAAGGAAATGCAAAGCAGCATAACATATTTTCTCTGTCCTCAGAAATTTAAAATCTAGTATGGGGTGATAATAGGGAGATAAAAAAACATTTGAAGTGGGCCCCAATGACAAACTGGATATAAATGATAATGGAGAAAAGATTCAATAACTCTTTGAGCCTGGAAAACCAACTTGTGAAACAATTAGTAAAGATAGGAAAGTCAGGAAAAGTTGATGAAGTTTGGTTTTAACTGATATGGGAAAGCCAAGTTGAAATGTCTGGACAATACTTAACTATGTTCCTGGGGGTGGAAAAAGAAGACAGGCCTAGAAATTTGGGAGTTAATATATCATGGGGGTGATAGATGAAGCTGTAAAAGTAAATGATATCTCCAAAAGTTATACAAAGTGATACAAACTGAGACTTAGATGTTAAGGAATGGAAAAGTAAAGGAAATAGGGTACAGCCAGAGAAGCAAGAAGATGTAATATAACAAAGGTCAAAAACAGATGGGACTTTCCTAGCGGTCCAGTGGTTAAGAATCTACCTTCCAATGCAGGGGATGCAGGTTTGATCCCTGGTCGTGGAACTAAGATCCCACATGCTGTGGGGCAATTAAGCCCGTGCACTGCAACTACTGAGCCCACATGCCACAACTAGAGAGAAGCCCAGGCACCACAACTAGAGAAGCCCGCATGGTGCAATGAGGATCCCGCATGCTGCAACTAAGACCCGACGCAGCCAAATAAAAACAAACAAATAAATAAATAAATAATTTTTTAAAAGAACAGAAAGTTTCAAGTAAGAGGTAGTCAAAAGTGTTGAACACCACATATAGGTTAAAAGAGAAAAATAAATGGAAGCCTGAAAATTAGCTGGTGACACCTAAGAATGTAGTTTCAGTAGACTGCTGAGTATGACAGTGAAGTTGTGAGTGGAAAAATGAGTAGTAAGAAAATGGAGAGAGCGGTATACCTCATAGGCTAGAGAGAACTTGCAAAATACTTGGAAGGAGGGAAATTGAATGGTTATCTGAGGATGATCAGAGTTAAGTAAAGACTGCACTTGACCCACGTTTGCCTCTTCATATACAATACTCTATTTCATAATATTATAGGTACAGATATATAGAGAAAAATAATCAACACCATCCTAATGTGATTTTTCTGCATAAAAATGGAAGACAAAATCATGAATTTCTTATAACTCTTTTGACCATGGATACTTGGATTTCTTTCCCTGCTACAGGATAATTAAACCTGCTAGACAATGGGACAACTGAATAAGTAATATTTATATTGTCTCACTACTCAAATCTTCCTATTCATCCAAAATGGACTGTTGATATCTGCCCTTTCATAAGAGGATGTTCGCAGAGGACGCTCTACCTTTCTGTCTAGTAGTCGCTTCTTACGCATGGTGGGGGGTTCTAGATAGATTCGACCTCGCATGGCCAGCTCTATCAGGATGCCCCCTCGCAGGCCAGATGATATGCAGTCATTCCAGAAAGATGTGTAACCCTAGGAAAGGGGAAAAGAGAAGAGAAAGAATGTTCTGAAAGGGATATGGACTTGCGGTAAGCACCCAAAGAATGGTCCACTTTGTTGTGTGATTCATTTCACTTCACATTACATGAACTCAAGGCAACGTATAAAATAAATGAAAAAAATCTCTTTAAGTCCCTTAATCTAACCCCCCTACCCCAAAGTATGACTTTCTGTCTAACTTCAAGGTCTTTGTGAATTCCTGTGGTTTGGCTGTTAGTTAACAATTGGCATGCCAAATTTTAATTTTTGAGAAGACTTTTGGTTTCTTTGATATCTGTTTCCATGACACTCTAAATTTCAGAGTGGAATACAAATAGGTCAAGTAGAAAAATGTATAAATCATTTGAGCCTTTTACGCCTCCAAGACATGTATTATTTGCAAGCTATTTTGATGGGTGGTGTAGTCAGCTCTGCCACTGACTAGTTAAATGCCGTGGGTATGTTACTTAGCCTTTCTCAAGTGCAATGTCCTCATCTGTAAAATGGGGGCACTGATATCTATCCTTATAAGTTTATTGTGAGGAATAAGTGAGATATATACAAGAAACCATTTAGTATGGTACCTGGCATATCATGGGCACTTAAATGTTAGTTTCTCTTCCCTAGGAACTATAGGGAATACAAAGGTATATAGTTAATAGCCACTGTCTTAAGGAGCTGAAAATGTAGCTGGAAAGACCATACAAACTCCAGGAAAATTTTCTGTGATAATATAAAATTTAAATAAAAGCTCAACCGAAAATGGAGTAGAAGAGACAGGCATAAATCACTATAGGAAATTTGGCTTGTTTGTTTATTTATTTTTAATTAATCAATCTATTTATTTATTTATTTATTGGTGGCATTTGGTCTTTGTTGTTGCGCAGGCTTTCTCTAGTTGCAGCGAGCGGGGGCTGCTCTTCGTTGTGGTGTGTGGGCTTCTCATTGCAGTGGCTTCTCTTGCTGTGAAGCACGGGCTCTAGGCATGTGGGCTTCAGTAGTTGCGGCACGCAGGCTCAGTAGTTGTGGCTTGTGGGCTCTAGAATGCAGACTCAGTAGTTGTGGCTTGCAGGCTCTAGAGTGCAGACTCAGTAGTTGTGGCGCACGGGTTTAGTTGCTCCAAAGCATGTGGAATCTTCCCTGACCAGGGCTCGAACCCGTGTCCCCTGCACTGGCAGGTGGATTCTTAACCGCTGCACCACCAGGGAAGTCCCGGAAGTTTGGTTTAGATGATAGTTTTTCAAATTATAAATCACTTTTGGGCTAGAGTAGTCAGAAACTCTTATGGGACTTGAGCTGGGGTTTGAAGAATAGGTTGAATTTAGCAGAGAAGGTGGATTTTCCAGATGAAGGAAGTCATCCAAATTTTACCTATTCTTCAAAAGGGCGTTCCAAGTAAAAGTGTCAAGGAAGGAGACCTCAAATATGTTTACAGATTTAACTCAAGAATTTAAAGAGAACTCATGAGATCAAGTTGGTTGGGCTAGGCTGTGGAAAGCCTTGATGCTCTGAACTTTTTATAGAAAGGCAATATTAAATTCTGAAGGTTCTGAACAAGGAGCTATGATTAACACAAGGAAGACCCATCAGTGTTATCAGAACTGTTTAACACTCTTTAGCTATCTTTGTGTGTAGCGTTCCCTCTCACTGGAGAGAAGGTGGGTGTGATGTTGGCAGATTCTAGCATGGCTTTAAAGCATCACCAAGACTAAGTCACTAGTAATAACAGTAATGTCTAATATTTATTGAACACTTATTATGCAGTAGATTTGTGCTAAGCTTTTCTGCATGCATTATATGATTACATCTTCACAACAATCTTATAAGGGAGGTTATTACTATTATCCACATTTTAAAGATGAGGAAATTAAGGCTTATGGAGGTCATGTAATATGATAGAGGTCACAAAGCTAAGTGGTGGCAAAGAATTAAAAAACATCTTTTAAAAATTCCAGTTTTCCACTTTATTGATTTGGAAGTTGTACATTCACTTTTCTTTAGGAAGTTATTTTTGAAATTTTAACATGCATGATCATTTAAAATTCATACAAGATCGAATTTATTTTTAAAACAAATCAATATATTAATCACTCTCCTAGTTTGCCAATATTTTATCTTTTTTTTAACCTCACAAATTAGACATCATTATTAGCATCATCGTTATTTTATACAGGTAGCCCTTGTTTAGATTTACTCGGTTGCTTACCAAATTCTTTGCTGACCATTCCTTCATGCATCTCAGACCTCCTTTCTGGTACCATTTTCCTTCCTCCTAAAGTAGAATTTCCTTAAATGAAAGTCTGTTGGAGGCAAACTCTATTTTGTTTATATGAAATGTCTTTATTTTACCATTGTTTTTAAAATACTGCTTCTCCGGACATAAAATTCTAGGTTGATAGTTTTCTCTTTATCACATTGAAGATATTATGCCCTCCTAACTTCCACTGTTACAGTGAGAAATCTATCACTCTTATTGATTGTGGTAGGCGATTTGACTTTTTTCTTTGGTCCTTTAAGGTCTTCTCTCTTGGTGTTTTGCAGTTTGACTACAACAAGACTCTGTGTGAACTTACGCATCCTATTTGGTAACATGCTTCCTGTGTCTGTACGTTCATTTTTTTTTTTTGCGGTACGCGGGCCTCTCACTGTTGTGGCCTCTCCCGTTGCGGAGCACAGGCTCCGGACGCGCAGGCCTAGCGGCCATGGCTCACGGGCCCAGCCGCTCCGCGGCATGTGGGATCCTCCCGGACGGGGGCACGAACCCGTGTCCCCTGCATCGGCAGGCGGACTCTCAACCACTGCGCCACCAGGGAAGCCCTCTACGTTCATTTTTTACTTCTCAAAAATTCTCAATTCTTATCTCTAAGAATTTTGGCTTTCCTTCATTTCCTTTTTTCTTTCTTTCAATCTTTCTTATTCTAACCTCCATGTCTTTTAATCTCTCCTTTATATTTTCCATTTCCTTTGTCTCTAAATTGATTTCACAAGAGTTAGTTCATATCTGGCTTCCAATTTACTCTCTCCATTTATATTTAATATGTTAAACTATCCCTGAGATTTTGATTTCAACTATTTTTCATCTCTAAAAGTTTTATTTAGTTATTTTTCACATTTGCCTGGTCATTTGTGATCATTTCTTCTTGTTCATTTTGTGATTCTTATATTTCTTTAAAAATATCATAGATACTTCATATTGGTTGATCATTTTAATATCTAAGGTCCTTGAATGACCTATTATTTGTTATTTCTGCTGATTCTTTCTCACGTGTATTTTTCTTTGTATGTTTGATGATATTTGATTAAGAGGTCCATATTTAATTTTTTTTGAATCTACGAGATTCTGGAGGCCTAAATTGAGGATATTTTCCTCTAGAGAGGAAGATCTGCACTTGCTTCTGCTGAGAGTAAGGCATGGTGGACTGGGAGACTGCCACACAACAGGGACCACATTTAAACCTATCTTCTACATTTTATTTCAACCCAAAAGTTTATTCCTGAATCTCTGTACTGATCTGGTAATTTGCCCCAGAGCAATCTGGTTTTCATGTTTGTTTTTTGCTCAAGTCTAGGATTTTAATTTTGGTGTTTGTTTGGGGGCTCTGAAGATTTCCTTTCCATTCCAAAGGCCCAACAATACATTAAAAATTAAGTCTTACCACTATACTGCCAGAAGTAGAGGTCTTCTAATTCCATTTTTCCCACAGCCAGGATGATCTTTAAGCTCAAAGCTAATCATATAACTCCCTTCCCTTCTGCTTAAAAATCTTTCAAATGCTCCTCCCAGTCAAATCCAAATTTTTTAGTAATAGCTCTTAAATCAGGAGGCTGCTTACTAGTCTCTCTCTGGCTTCTTTCCCCTAGAACACTATGCCCCAGCTTTCTGGAACCATTTTAAGTACTCTTAATGCATCATTTTTGCCTACTGGCCTTTGCACACACAGTTCTCTCTGTCTAGAAGAACCAATACTCTTCTTTACTCAACTCCTCCTTGTTCTTAAGGATTGAGTACAAGGGTCACATCTTCCACGTCACCTTCTCCAACATTATCTTTCCCTCCACTCCATCCTTTGGGTTAGATTCCTCACCTGGGTGTATGTGTGTGTGTGTCTACTTCTCCCCTATCATTTATTATATCACACTGCAACCAACTGCTTGTCCTCAGTAGACTATAAATTCCTTAGGGAGAGAGTATATGACTGATATACAGTATTTCTCAATAAATGTTTTTTGAAAGCATAAATTTATGATTGAGAGTAAATATGTTAACCTGGCAAAAGGTCAGCTTGAATCATAAGCATCCCTAGACATATCCAAATTTCCTGAGGGCCTGATCTTAGACTAAAACCTGGGATTAATTCTCTCCACTGCCCGCCTCGTGGCTACTTCAGGAGTAATACTTGTAACTCCTCTTTAAGGAGGGAGTAAGCCTTTTATTTCCCAATTAATACTTGGTTTATACAAGTTAGCTGCCTCGTTAAGGTTAAACTATAACTTTACTTTATAATATATAACATACTTAGGCATAACTTTTATATAATCCTGATGACTTTATGAATCTCAACAGGTGTGCAAACATTTCAGCCAGTATTAAAGCAATTAGAGGAAAGTTTTTCTTGTTTTTTCCTTTCTGCCTGACCATATAACTTCTGTTTCAGTAACAGTGATGTCAGATTGTCAACAGAACCATAAATGAGAATCCCTGAGCCTGCGTGCCACAACTACTGAAGCCCGCAGGCCTAGAGCCTGTGCTCTGCAACAAGAGAAGCCACCACAATGAGAAGCCGGCGCACTGCTAGGAAGAGTAGCCCCCACCTGCTGCAACTAGAGAAAGCCCGTGCGCAGCAGTGAAGACCCAAGGCAGCCAAAAATGAATTAAAAAAAAAAAAAAAGCAGCAATGGAGACCAGGATGTATAAACTGTATGTTTTTCAATAACACCCTTTCCCATAATAGTATCTCATATTATATAAAACTCTTCAAATGTTTTTTAACTTTTTATTGAATCATATGCCATAATAGAAAAAAGTATAAAAATACACATGAAGAGTTTTAAAAATGATTATAACTGTAAGTCCATTTTGCTCTAAATACATGGAGCTGTCTTGGTAAATTCTCAAACCATCTATAATAAAGATGCTGTGTTAAAGGGCCACTGCTTTAGTATACAGGATGATCTAGCACATGTATACTGAAATTCACCATTCAGTCATTAGATTTAATTACCAAAGGCTATATACATGAGGGAAAAGAGAAAAAGAAAAATTTTAGGATCTACTAAAAATACCAAAATTGCACACTACTTCATGACCAACAGAGACTATTGGAGGATTGGCAGAATGAGATCTTTGGATAGTAGATTTTTTGTCTTGATTATAAACGTAATAGATGATTGTCAAAAAAAAAAAAAGAAAAGATCATATTTTAGAAATGTATAATTTAGAAAGTAAAAGTCTCCTATAATCTTATCACCTCCACATAACAGTTTAGTGGATATCTTCTAGATTTTACATACATAGTCTATTATATATTTGTTAATATTACATACAGAAATAAGATCATATTGAGTGGCAACTTTTCCACTTAGCCATTATTTTGGATATCTTTCCACATCACTAAACACAGAGCTACCTCAATCATTGTTATGACTGCACAGTATTGCATTTTAATTTTTATTTTTTTTAACTTAAATTGTTTTTGCGGTACGCGGGCCTCTCACTGTTGTGGCCTCTCCCGCTGCGGAGCACAGGCTCCGGACGCGCAGGCTCATCGGCCATGGCTCACGGGCCCAGCCGCTCCGCGGCGTGTGGGATCTTCCCAGACCAGGGCACGAACCTATGTCCCCTGCATCGGCAGGCGGACTCTCTCACTGCGCCACCAGGGAAGCCCAGTACTGCATTTTAGATGCACTATAGTTTTTTGTTTTTGTTAGTAAATTTATTTATTTATTTTTGGCTGCGTTGGGTCTTTGTTGCTGCCTCTGGGCTTTCTCTAGTTGCGGTGAGCGGGGGCTACTCTTCGTTGCAGTGCGTGGGCTTCTCATTGTGGTGGCTTCTCCTGTTGCGGAGCACGGGCTCAAGGCGCACGGACTTCAGCAGTTGTGGCCCGCAGGCTCTAGAGCGCAGGCTCAGCAGTTGTGGCGCACGGGCTTAGTTGCTCCATGGTATGTGGGATCTTCCTGGACCATGGCTCGAAACTGTGTCCCCTGCATTGGCAGGCAGATTCTCAAAAACTGCTCCACGAGGGAAGCCCCTAAATGCACTATAGTTTATCTGCCCAAGTCCTTACTGATGTATGTATCGGTTGTTTACAATTTTTTGCCATTATAAAAAAATGCTATAAAGAAATTCATTTGTATGTATATTTCTGTTGAATAAATTCCTAGAAGAAATTTTTGAGTCAAAGATTATACACATAGAAATTTTTGATAATGCTATTTTATTCTTGTAAAAGGTTGGACAATAAGATTTCAATAAATTCAGACAGTCAACACTTTGCACTGAATTTCTGCCTAGTGAAGTATTCAAACCTCTTTATAGACACACCTTAAAACAACAATGAAGGTTAAAGATCTTAAAATTGCCTGCTTGGGGTAAAAAGAGGAAAGAAAGCAAAGAAACTTAAAGCATCATTAAAAGGAGTTTTTAAAAATATAGTTCGAAAATCCTTACGATAAATTTGAATGAAAAACAGGCAAATACATAATTGTATATTCAGGATTATCATAATTATGTAAAATAATGTCTACAAACCAACCAAAAAAGTGGTTTTCTAATTTTTCCAAATTATCTACACTGAAAAAAAACTCTTTCTCCCCGACCAAATCTGAAGATTCAACATAAAAATTGCTTCACTTTCCATGAGAGAAAGAATTTTACTGTGTCTTCTTGAAGCCTTTTCTATATGCCCAGTTCCACAGCCCAATGTCTGCATGATGATCTCCAGTGTTATCAAAAATTATACACGAAAAAAAGTTTTACAAGCAAAACAAATTTTATTTCATTTTTTTCCTCTAAAAAATTCCTTTAAGAAGAGTTAATTTACTATTTTCCTTTGATGTGCTCTATAAAAAGAGTGGCTTCCAGGATTTGATCTAAATTCCTCTTTTATAAATTAATGTGATTCATTCTAACTCCAATTAATATTTCTATGTCCACAGAGCCAAAAGAGACATTTTATTTATTTATTTTTATTGGAGTATAGTTGCTTTGCAATATTGTATTAGCTTATACTGTTCAGCAAAGTGAATCAGCTATACGTATACATATATCCCCTCTTTTTTTTTGGATTTCCTTCTCATTTAGGTCACCACAGAGCACTGAGTAGAGTTCCCTGTGCTACACTATATGTCAATCCCAATCTCCCAATTCATCCCCCCACCTTCCACCTTGGTATCCATACATTTGTTCTCTAGGTCTGTGTCTCTATTTCTGCTTTGTAAATAAGATCATCTATACCAATTTTTTCAGATTCCAAATACATGCATTAATATATGATATTTGTTTTTCTCTTTCTGCCTTACTTCACTGTGTATGACAGTCACTAGGTCCATCCATGTCAAAAGAGACATTTTAGAAAAGAGATTAAGCATTAATAAAAGCTCACTCTGCTTAATCATAATGGGGAATAAGGAACTGTGACCTGGATGTTATTCTGGTTTAACAGATCATTTCAGCATGATTGGGAAGAATGGATTATAAACCTAGACAAATGGATGCAATTTCTCAAGCCGCGAAAGCCAGGAATCCTAATCACTAGGCCATCAGGGAACTCTCCCTGCACCCTTTTTAAAATAAAAACCACTATCAAAAGTTCAGAAAATAAAAACAACATGGAAATGCCTTGTCAGTGAAAAGGAAATACAAAATAAAGGAAAGCAACTGGTAATCTTCGAATATTCCTACATAAGCTTTAAATCTCATTTTGGCCAGTAAAACTGTCCTCAATTTTTTATTCTAAAAAATGTTTAAATGATTGTTAGCACCAAAAACAGTAACAGTAACTTACATGCCTTTCTTTTCCCACAATCTGTTACTTATGAGAAAATGGAATTTTCATTGCTACACACCATCCAAAGAAAGTTGAAAAGGGGGAGTAAAAAATCTGAAAATGTGTCTAAGGTGCTAAATCTACTTCCCTACAACTCCTCAAATGATTTAAAATAGATTTAGAAACACATAAAGGCATTTATGGTATGTTCAAACCTCAGAAGAGCCAAGCTAGGTAAATGCAGATATATCTTTTGTCTTCAAATAGATCTTTTCTCCCTGATTAAAAAGTAATATACATATATTTTAGAAAATATGGAAAGAAAAAAAGAATCATAAAAAATAAAATAAAAATTGCTCATAATTCTATCATCCTATTATCATTTTGGTGTATGTAAAACCAGATTTTTCTTTATATATGCAATACACATATCTTCTCTCATACCCACCAATTTTCCCATCTGCTTCTCCCCCCACCCCAGTTGTGGGGCTTCCCTTCATAGAACAGCTTTGTGTAAATTATGGAACAGAACATATACATTATAAATTTTCATAAAATATTGGGAAGTAGAAGTAAAAGAAACTGTGAGAGAGGTAATTTCTTAATCTTTCATAACAGGGAATCAATAGGATATTGCCTAAATTGGAATCATGTGGTTTAAGAAAACATGACCCCAACACCATTTTCTAAACACATTTTTGGTTTAACATTTCCAAACATACACAAACTATAGAGATTATTAACCTCTATGTATCCATCATCTAGCTTCAATAGCTACCAGTACAATCTTTCATCTATACCTCTCACCCCAACTCCAGATTATTTCAGTGCAAATCCCAGCTGCTGTAACATATCATCCATAAAATATTACAATACTTTCCCCAAGAGATGAAGGAAAAAAAATGCAATACTTCACACCTAAAAAAAATTAATAGGGCCTTCCCTGGTGGCGCAGTGGTTGAGAGTCCGCCTGCCGATGCAGGGGACACGGGTTTGTGCCCCGGTCCGGGAAGATCCCACATGCCGCGGAGCGGCTGGGCCCGTGAGCCATGGCCGCTGAGCCTGCGCGTCTGGGGCCTGTGCTCCGCAATGGGAGAGGCCACAACAGTGAGAGGCCCATGTACCGCCAAAAAAAAAAAAAAAAAAAAAAAAAAAATTCCTTAATATTATCAAGTATTCAGTAAGCATTCAAATTCCATCAATTATTTCATGCATTTTTAGAATACCTGGTTTGTTTGAACTAGGAGCCAAACAAGGTCCACACATAGTCTTATTTTTTTCATAAGCTCTTTTTTAACCTTAGTGGGGCCTTTTAGTAAATGATATCTTGTTTTGAAGAAAAGCAATATTCAGTTTAACCTCAATTTCCCTTTTATGTCAAATTCAAGTAACATTACACTCAACATTTTTTAAAAATGGAGTAAATCATACTACATGTGCTATTTTTTTTTTTTTTTTTTTTTTTGCGGTACGCAGGCATCTCACTGTTGTGGCTTCTCCCGTTGCAGAGCACAGGCTCCAGACACACAGGCTCAGCGGCCATGGCTCACGGGCCCAGCCACTCCGAGGCACGTGGGATCCTCCCGCACCGGGGCACGAACGCGCGTCCCCTGCATCGGCAGGCGGACTCCCTACCACTGCGCCACCAGGGAAGCCCTACATGTGCTATTTTTAAAGTAAAATGTAATAAATATAATTTTACTTAAATTTAACATAAAAAGAAAATGAACTGAAACTGAAGGAATTACTGAACTTCAAACATTTCCTTATTACATGAGATTTTCCTAAAAGACTCATTTCTAAGGTTAAGAAAATAGATTTAAGAGGTTGAGTTTTTTGTTTAAAGTAAATGTTTCAATATTAGACACATCTAATTGACTTCTCACTATAAAAAATAAAAGTTAATATTTCTCCTATGCTTTCTCCGATCTTTATTCCTTTACTTCCCAATTTTTAAATTATAAATTTATATGGCTATTATTATTTTTTATTGATATAATTGACATATAACTTTATATTAGTTTCAGGTGTACAACATGATTCTATATATGTATATATTGTGAAATGATCCTCACAATAAATCTACTTAACATCCATCATCAAACATAGTTAATTACAAATTTTTTCTTGTGATGAGAACTTTTAATATCTACTCTCTCAGCAACTTTAATATATACAATACAGTATTATTAACTATAGGTATCATGCCAAAGATTACATCTCCAGGACTTATTTATTTTATAACTGGAAGTTTGTACCTTTTTGATTACCTTCACTCATTTCACCTACCCACCCCCAATCCCTACCTCTGGCAACCATCAATCTGTGCTATGTGTCTATGTGTTTTTTTTTTTAATTCTTCATATAAGTGAGATCATACAGTATCTTTTGACTGACTTATTTCAATTCAGTTTGGTTATTATTTATTGAGTATTTATATGTGTCAGGCTGATTTAAACATTTTATAGAAGTCATTTAATTCTTACAATAGCACTATGAAGTCAATATTATTATCTCTATAAAATGAGTATAAGGAAATAATGTGGAAACCGAGGCCAAGTCAAATATTTAGTAAGTGGTAGACTTTGCATTTTAATGTAGCTATGTCTGCTTCCAAAGCCTGTGTGTTTGTTTTTTTTTTTTAATAAATTTATTTATTTATTTTTGGCCACATTGGGTCTTCGTTGCTGCATGCAGGC
Source organism: Stenella coeruleoalba (assembly GCF_951394435.1). NCBI lineage: Eukaryota > Metazoa > Chordata > Mammalia > Artiodactyla > Delphinidae > Stenella > Stenella coeruleoalba. Next base: position 108,047,931 of record NC_137169.1, read on the forward strand.
TTTCTCTAGTTGCAGCGAGTGGGGGCTACTACTCTTCGTTGTGGTGCGTGGGCTTCTCATTGCAGTTGCTTCTCTTGTTGTGGAGCACGGGCTCCAGGCATGCGGGCTCAGTAGTTGTGGTGTGTGGGCTCAGTAGTTGTGGCTCGTGGGCTCTAGAGCACAGGCTCAGTAGTTGTAGCGCATGGGTTTAGTTGCCCCACGGCATGTGGGATCTTCCCGGACCAGGGCTCGAACCCATGTCCCCTGCACTGGCAGGCGGATTCTTAACCACTGCACCACCAGGGAAGCCCCCAAAGCCTGTGTCTTTAAACACTGCCTATAAGAAAATTAGAAAATGCAGTAACTAAGCACATTGAGATGTATGATAAATGCAAGGGAATTTAGAGAATGCAAAGATCACTGTTTGATTTGTGATAGGCTTTGAAAGGAAATGTAGAATTTAAATTAAAACAAATTATGGGGACGGTAACATGGTAGGAATATATAAAAAACAAATGTGGGGATTCTGGGAAGTTGCAGAGTAGGAAGCACCAGAAATTTGTCTTCCCACCTAGACAACAACTGTATCAGTAGAATCTGTCTGACATAATTATTTCGGAACTCTGGAGGCTATTGAAGGCTTGCAACTTCCAGGGGAAGACGTGGATCATAAATTACAGTTAATTCCAGTCAATTTCAAATCTTAGTTTAGCAGAGGCTACCCATCTCCCATTCCCTCACCCCATGGCAGGCAGCCATGCATGTGTTCTTAGAGCAGCTTACATGCCCCTTACTAGGAGCTAGGGTGGGCAATAAGGACCCTGTCCTCCAAATATCAGATATCAGGGATCTGCATTCTGATCATGGAGGTGCAGACACAGAGGCCATTATTATAACCTCCCTGGTTTGCTGCAAGCCTTTCCCCTTCTGGTGACTTCCAGGTGATTTAAAGGGCTTATGTCTTTTCCCTCCTCTTCATTTTCCTTTCCCCTCTTTTTGGAGCCAGATACCAAAGACTAGGACATTCAAAAGTAACTACATACACAGGGGAAATTAGAAGGTTATTGTAAATGCCCAAGGAAAGGCACAGGCTCAGAAAAGACTTGAGAAGACCTTAGTTTTACACTTTAGGCTGATCCTCAGCACAAAAATAGCCTACAACAATTAAAAAAAAAAAGCATTACACCATACACAAAAATCAACTCAAAATGGATTAAAGACTTGACCGTAACTTCTGAAACAGTAAAACTACAAGAAGAAAACAGAGGGTAAGCTCCTTGACATTGGTCTTGGCAATGTTTTTTTTGGACTTGACACCAAAAGTACAAGCAACAAAAGCAAAAAAATCAACAAGTAGAACTACATCAAACTAAAAAGCTTCTGCACAGCAAAGGAAACCATCAATAAAATGAAAAAGCAACACATGGAATGGGAGAAAATATTTACAAACCACATATCCAATAAGTGATTAATATCTAAAATACACAAGGAACACACATATTAATAACTCAACAGCAAAAAACCAAATACCCAATTTAAAAATGGGCAAAGGACCGGAACAGACATTTTTCCAAAGAAAACATATAAGTGACCAACAGGTATAGGACAAGGTGCTCAACATCACTAATCATCAGGGAAATACAAATCAAAACCACAATAAGATAATGCTTCATACCTGTTAGGATGGTATTATCAAAAAGATAAGAGATAACAAATGCTAGCAAGAATGTGGATAAAAGGGAAACTTTGTACACTTGGTGGGAATGTAAAGTGGTATAGCCACTATGGAAAACAATATGGAGGTTTCTCAAGAAATTAAAAATAGAACTACCATATGATCTAACAACCCCGTTTCTGGGTGTACATCCAAAGGAAAAAAATCATTATTTCAAAGAGATATCTGTATTGTCATGTTTATGGCAGCATTTTTCACAGTAGCCAAAGTATAGAAACAATATAAGTATCCATCAATAGATAAATGGATCAAGGAAAAAAAATGTTACTCAGTCTTTTTAAGACAGAAATCCTGTCATTTGTGACAACATGGAAGAATCTGGAGGGCATTATGCACTGGAGATATTTCACCTGGAGGTGAAATAAGTCAGAAAGAAAGACAAACATTGCATAGTATCACTTAATGTAAAATCTAAAAAAACTGAGCTCCTAGAAACAGAAAGTAGAAAAATGTTTGCCAGGGACTGGGGGGTGGGGGGAAATAGGGAGAGGTTGGTAAAAGGGTACAAACTTTCAGTTACACGATGAATAAGGTTTGAGGGTCTAATGTACAACGTGGTGACTATAGTTGATAACACTGTATTGCTACCTACTTTTTTTTTTTTTAAGTAGAGTTGATTTACAATATTGTGTTAGTTTCAGGTATACAACAAAGTGATTCAGTTAGATAGATAGATTGATATAGATATAGATAGATATATTCTTTTTTTCTGATTCTTTCCTATTATAGGTTATTACAGATGCTGAATATAGTTCCCTGCACTGTTACAGTAAATACTTGTTTATTTTATATATGGTGATGTGTATCTGATAACACTGTATTGTACAATTGAAATCTGCTAAGAGAATAGATCATAAATGTTCTCTCTCACACACACACAAAGGTAAATATATGTTAGGTGATGGATGTGTTAATTAACATGATGGGGGGAATCTTATCGCAGTGTACACATATATCAAATCATCATGTTGTATACTTTAAATATTTTATAATTTTGTCAGTTATACCTAAATAAATCTGAAAAAAAAAAACCCCAGCAAACTCTGGGTAAGGGACATAATCTGATTTCCAGAGTTACCATATCATTAGATTCAAATGTCTAATTTTCAGTCCAGAAAATCATAAGACGGGCTTCCCTGGTGGCGCAGTGGTTGAGAGCCCCCCTGCCGATGCAGAGGACGCGGGTTTGTGCCCTGGTTCGGGAGGATCCTGCATGCCACGGAGCGGCTGGGCCTGTGAGCCACGGCCACTGGGCCTGCGTGTCCGGGGCCTGTGCTCCGCAACAGGAGAGGCCACAGTGGTGAGAGGCCCGTGTACCGCAAAAAAAAAAAAAATCATAAGACATATAAACAGTTCAGTATGCTGACTCAAAGGAAAAAAAAAAAGACAGAAACTGTCCCAGAAAGACCAGATGGCAGACCTAGTAGACAAAGACTTTAAAACAACTATCTTAAAGATTCCCAAAGAACTAAAGGAAGATGTGGAGAAAGTCAGGAAAATGATGTATGAACAAAATGGAAATATCAGTAAAGAGGTTGAAAACTTAGAAATCAAAAAGGAATTCTAGAGCTGAAAGTATAATAACTGAAATTAAAAAATTTACTAGAGGGATTCAAAGGCAGATTTGAGCAGACAAAAGAATTAACAAACTTGGAGACAGGACAAATTGAAATTATTGAGTCTGAGGAACAGAAAGAAAAAAGATTGAAGAATGATGAACAGATCCTAGGGAACTGTGGGATATCAACAAAAGTGAACCAACGTATACATTTTGGGCCTTCCAGAAGAGAAAGCAAAAGGGGCAGAGAGATTATTTGAAGAAATAATGGCCAAAAACTTCCCAAGTTTGATGAAAGATATACATATAAATATCCAAAAGCTCAATGAACTCCAAATAGGATGAACTCAAAGAGACACACACTGAGTCACATTAAAATCAAACTGTTGAAAGTCAAAGACAAAGAGAGACCTTGAAAGCAACAGAAGATAAGCCACTTGTCCCATACAAGAGATGCTCAATAAGATTATCAACAAATTTCTCATCAGAAACGTTGGAGGCCAGAAGACAATGAGCTGATATATTCAAAGTGCTAAAAGAAAAAAAAACAACAAACCTGTCAACCAATAATTCTATATCTGGCAAAACTATCTTTCAAAAGTGAAGGAGAAATTAAGACATTCCCAGATAAACAAAAGCTCAGGGAGTCTTTACCACTAGGCCTGTCCTGCAAGAAACGCTAAATAGAGTCCTACAGGCAGAAATGAAAGGACACTGGACAGTAACCCAAAGAAGTATGAAGAAATAAAGATGTCAGTAAAGATAAACATATGGGCAATTACAAAAGCTAGTATTATAGTAAAAATGGTTTGTAACTCCATTTTTTGTTTTCTACATGATTTAAGAGACTAATACACTTTATTATTTTTTTTCCCAATGAGGTATATACTTTCTTTTTTTTGAGACTAATACACTTTAAAACATTAGTCTAAAAATGAGTATTAGTATAACTTTGGTTTGTTACTCTACATTCTGTTTTGTACATAATTTAAGAGACTAATGCATCATAATTAGTTTAACTTTCGGGGCACAAAATGTATAAAGATGTAATTCTGTAACATCAAGAACTAAAAGGGGTGGGATAGAGCTATACAGAAGCAGAGTTTTCCTATTTTATTCAAGTTAAGTTGGTATAAATTCAAATTAAAGTGTTATAACTTTAGGATGTTAAATGTAGTCCCCATGGCAACAACAAAGAAAATAGTTACAGAATATATAGAAAAGGAAATGAGAAGAGAATTAAAACATTTCAGTATATTTATGTTTGGTTTGAACATAAATTCCACAATTTGTTGACCAGTTTAACTTTGACTCCCATAAAGAGAGGATAATATTTGCCTTACAGGATCAAGCAAGAGAAAGTGCAAAATGTTTTGAAAACTTTATGTTATACCAATAAAATATGAAGAGGGAGACAAAAGAGATGAAATGGCTCCCATCAAGTTTACAGAGTCAGTGGTTACTGCCAGAAGTCCAAATTTAAGTGGGTGGGTTTTGTCTTAATATCAATACCAGATATTTTAGAAGACAACAGTGTGCCACTGGTGGTTGGGGGAGCATACAGAGAGGCAGGCTCTCAATGAAAACAGCTTAAACTATATTTTCCTACTGTTAAAATAGGACATTGGTCTCCCAGTTTATTTCCTTTTGTACCAATAGTAAATAATTCTTTGTGGTTATATGACTAGATATAATTTTTAAAAAGCAAAACAAAAGTTTTTCTTTTTTAATAACAGCCTGTGTTAATAAAAACCACAAAACCTGACAAACGAGTCTTTCTGATACACTTGCCCTATTCACAATGGCAATACTAGTGACAAGAGATTTACTGTTCATTTTGTGCTATCAGGAAACTAAAAGACCAGGTCGTGACCTAAATTATAAATTACACTTTTAATCTTTTGATTTTAATAAAATGTTTTAGAACTGAGCAACTTTCAAAGAGGAGCAATTTTCTCCCTCTATAGCCATTCATCCACAAGTTGTTTACTGACTTATTGTGACTGATTTTTTTTAACTTACTGATTGTTCACTGAGATTTTTTTACCAGCTTTAAAAATGTTTGCACTTCCAATCTCCCATCGCTAATAAATTACAATGAGTAAATTATAACTGATGAAGGATCATTAGTAAGCTTGAAAAGCTTAGCATTAACATATTTTATAATTTAAAATGAAAGTTTTATTCAGTTTGATTTATCATTTTTATATACGTATGAAGAGTGACATTGTTTGAAAGAACATAATTAGTAAGTACAAGAATATTGTTAGCAGCACTATTCATAATGGACTCCTGAATGTCCATCTACCAGTAGAATGAATGGTCATATATCCATATAATGAAATACTATCTTGCAATAAACTGAATTAAATTATATGCAACAACATGGATGAATTTCAAACATATTGGACAAAAGACTACATGACAGTATTAATCTCAAAACATAAAGTTTAAAAACAGGCAAAACTAAAATATATTGTTTAGGGATATATACACATGTTAAAACTACAGGGAGGTAGGACAGCATGTGATTAGGGAAGGGCACAAGATGATGCCTCCAGGATTCTGATAATGTTCTATTGATGGTGGTTACATGAGTGTTTGCTTTAAAATTGCTTGTTAAATTTTACATATGTATTTTATACACTTTTTGGAATGTGCTATATTTCACAATTTTTGAAAAGTTAAACAATAAAACACACAACTGGATGTCCAGCTCTGGTACTTGTTTCAAAACATCTGAGTTCATTTAAAGGAGATGGGATTTTTTCAAATATTTGTGATTTTTCTAGCTGCAAATCACTGAAATTATTACAAACATCCAGCTCATGTTCTTTTTTCCTAGAAACTGTCTCTCTTCACAGACTAACTCTTGCTTATCTTCAGAATTCAGGTTAAGAGTTATCCCCTCCCAGAAGTCTTTCCCAGTATATCTTCTCCTTCCCTCTCCCACCTACTACTTTCCACAGTACTCAGAACATAGTTATGCATATATCGCACTGTACTCCAACAGTCCACTGACTTTCCTGACCCCCTCCTAACTTCTCCAGCCATTCCCAGGCCACTAGACTATAAGTAATCTCAAAAGCAGGGACTATTGTTTTTGTTCTCTTCTAATATTCAGCACTTGACATATATGAGGCATTCAATAAATTTTTGGTGACTAAACAAATGAATGAAAATATATTTCCCTAATACCAATGAACAATACTTCTTGTCGATTTTTACTCCAGTGACATGAGAAATATGGTGAAAAGCTTTTATGTCACAGTGCTTAGTAAGCACTCAATAAATGGCATTATTAAGCAAGAGCTTTGCAAGGAAGGGAAGAGGGCTAAAAAACACTATCCAAATTTAAAAGATTATGGCCAAAAGTCAAAAGCATTAGTAGGTTCACTCCTCTTACAGGTAACTTAATTATAAAGATTTTCATAAAGAAGTTTTAAATATATTAGTAATTTAATTAAAGCATTAACTGTCCGTGAATCAATACAAATATCTATATCAAAACTCTTAACAAAGGCAATAATGACAAATAAACAGGATCTTGATTTCAACAGGAAATAAATCTATTTTATTTTGGTCAGGCTGGTGCTCAAGTTTAATTTTCTCAGTTGAGGTCAGTGTTACTGAACTGAGGTAACATCTAATTTTAAACATATTTGAAAGGTTAGACTCTTCAACATAAAAATTTCTTGATTATTTCACAAGACAATGAAGCTTAATATTTTAAACTAGTCTGTCTGTGGCAGCTACTACTCAGAAGACTCTTAAGAAAGGATGACAGTAATATTTCACGAGCAATCTGACTATATGACCTGCTGTCATTTTTTTCTAGGCCTACAATTCTTGAAATATTAGTCTCATTATGTTATTTTCTACATATAGGCTTTTTAAAACATAATTTAAAAAATTATAGCATTAGGTTCTATACTTTAAACTTTATGAAACTCTTCAGCAAAAGTGAACTTTGAGACATTGGGATGCAAAGTTTAACATTTGGCAATTTTTTTTTGACATGTCACAAATAAACCATGAAAAAACAAGAAATTACATATATACCAAAACATATACTCACAAAGAACACAGAGCAAAAATATCCTTCAATTGTATACAAAAATGAAATGGACGTTGCTGTTTTCATCAGGCTGATCCTCTTTTACTTAAAGGAAAGAGTCTAAGTCTCGCCTGGCATTTAAAATCATTCCTACTCTGATCTGAGTCTAATTTGTCAATTCTGAATCTCATGTTTTTCTAAAAACACCATCTACTTCAGTCATACTGGTACTCAATTATCTCCCAAATTCATCAAGCTCATGAAACCTCTGCTCACTCATCCAGAATGTGTTCCCTTCCCTTCTTCCATTTATGTAAATCCTATCCATTCTTACAGGCCCAGCTGGTTTTACTGCCTTCTGTTCTTCCCCAGATTATTTCCACTTATGATGATCTCTCCTTCCTCCAACTTCCTCTGCTCTTACTGTTCTAACTTGGAAACACTTGCTGTTTTTTAATTGTCGTTTACTTCTTTAAAAATCTTTTGAATTGTGAAATGTAATGCACACACAGAAGAGTACACAAAAGTGAAAAGCTCAATGATTTATCCCCAAGTGCATATCCATGAAACGTTCCCCAAGTAGAGAAATAGAAAACTGTTAGCACCCAGAAACCCCTTCATGCTCTTGTCTAATCACTAAAACTCCCCTCCTCCCCTGCTCCTCACTACCCTAACAACTATGGTAATCCCCTTCTTGCTTTTCTGCCTAAATATGCAATCCCAGATACCACAGTTTAGTTTTTTGAATTTTATATACACATAATCATACAATATGTATTCTTTTGTGTCTGGCTTCCTTTGTTGAACATATATGAGAATCATACATGTTTTGTAACAATGTTCATTTTCATTCTATATAAAAATATATTTATACTCATTTAAATAAATGAACGATTCATTTTTATCCACTCTTCTGTTGATGGAGCTTTGGGTTACTTAATTTTTTTTTTTTGGGTTACTTAATTTTTAAAAAGACGTATTATTTGTTTTATAGTATATATAGACATATTATTTGTTTTATAGTATAAAATATTATACTATTTTATATTTACCTTAGTATTTGTATAATGCTAAGCACATTAAACATTGATTAAATAAATCAACAAGTGGTTTGAGAGATAAGAAGAAAATAAGTTGAGCTGGAAATCAATGTAGTATTTTTTAGAGAAAGTTATGTAACTGGCATTTTGGAACAACTATTACTACTTTAATAAATCAGAAGGTTTGACCTCTCCTATTTATGTACGCCTAAGGATTTATCATTTCTCATTCTTTCTGAGCCAACTGAAAGCTAAAAACTTAATTTATCAGCTATCTCCAAAAATAAAATTCAAACAATTCAAAAGGTGGATATTATCTGCCCATCTTTATACAGTATTTCACCAATATGTTGAATACGCACTACGATCATAGCTCTAAACAAGCTCCTTTATTTTTTTATCTTATTTCCTTAAGTTTATATTAACTATTATAAATTTAGGAACACAAAGACAAGTCCAAAGGCAGTTTTGCTACAGAACAGAAGCAAAAATTCTAGTACCTAGGTTCAGCAGGAAATTAATCATTCCTATTCAAAACTGAAACAAACAAAACAGCATTTTAGATCTAATATGCTCTTCTGTTTTAGTGATTGAATGTTTCCTAGGCACCGTGTAAACATCTCAAAATAGTATTTATACCACCTAATCTTCAGACCTACTCTGACTTTCTCTTAGAGAGTCAGTTTTGCTTTTTCATTTATTTGACTTTTATAAAACTAGACTCTCACCAACTTTCTCAGCAAACAGGAATATATTCTTCCGGGTAAGATTTTATGATATATTTGCATCTTGGCCAAGTACACATGGGAATGTCTCTAACGTTAGTTTTAATAATACACAGGCTATAACAAGTCTTTTAATTTCTGTTCAAGTTGGTAATTTAACATGACAAAAATCAGAGAAGGGAAAAATGGTAAAGAAAAACTAAACTAAACTAAAATAAGGGTATTCTCAAGTTGAGGAGTCAATGTAGAAAAGAACAGATATTACTGGATGTATGTAACCAATTCATTTCTAAGAACAACAATCAAAGCCACATTTAGTATTTTTTTAATATAAAGTAACATTTTAATTTGATAAGTTTTCAAAACTGAGGCCAATAATAAATATGCCTCTTTTTGTACTCACCAAAGTCTTCTTAACAAGGAAGTAGATTATTTAAAATATTATTTGTATATCCTTTTTTTTTTGGCTGCACTGCACAGCATGTGAGATCTTAGTTCCCCAACCAGGGATCAAACCTTCGCCCCCTACTTTGGAAGCGCGGAGTCTTAACCACTGGACCACCAGGGAAGCCCCTATTTGTATATTTTTATAACCTCTTCATTAGCGAAGAAAGTGATGGGAAAACACAATAAAAAGTTAAATTACAAGTGAAGGATAATGTATACTACTAATAGAAAAGCCAAGAAAATATTTGGTTGTATCACAAGATTTGCTATCTCGACTAATTTCATTATAAAATAGATGTTCTGTTAATAAGGGAAAAATTAGAAAAAAGGGAAAGCTGTAATTAATTTTAAAACATTTTCTAAAATAATCCTCATCAATTGTTGATATTTAACTTCTAAAAATCCACAGAATAGAGGGACTTCCCTGGTGGTCCAGTGGTTAAGACTCCTCGCTCCCAGTGCAAGGGGTCCAGGTTCCTGGTCAGGGAACTAGATCCCACAGGCCACAACTAAGGTTTTCATGCTGCAATTAAAGATCCCACGTGCCATCAACTAAAGATCCTGCACGCGGCAACAAAGATCCCACATGCTGCAGCTAAGACCCGGCGCAGCCAAATAAATAAATAAAATTTTTTTAAAAAATAGCTGCTCTGCTTGTCCAAAACCACTAATAAAAATAAAGATACACAGAATAGAATACGAGTTATTCTTCTGTATTATAAGAAACCAACCCCTGTTTATTTTTGTAAGACAGCTAATCATACATGTTCCTTGTCTTCTCATTTAAAAGACTTTTCTCCCCAAAGCTCAAGAAGACTTCAATGTGTGAGCCCTCTTTCTTAGTTTAATAAGAGGTTATTTCACCATCAATCTCACTTGGGAAACTACAAGTACAAACACTTTATACTGTGTTACATCTTCTAAAATTCTGGAGTAATTTTGTAATTAAATTATACTTCAAGAATTATACTTCTGGATTTTACCCTCCAAGTATCAACCATCCTCCCAAACTCCCCCATCCCCCAGATGGCTGAAGCACAATTCTAAGGCCAATTTAGTATTAATGAAAATATTTTATCAGATTACTTCCTAAAAACATTCCAATATTTAAGTCTTTGAGACAGCATAGCAAATCCAATTGCATTACCTCTTTATCTTTTAGTCCCAGGAGCAATACTTCTTCCATAAGCGTGAGGCGGATATCCTTAGAGTCTTCAGTGTCCTCATTGTCTTGACTTCTGTCTTGATTAGTGTCTTCCTCACTTTCCACCTTCTTTTCAGAGTTCTTCCCTCCTTCTGTACGACGGGCCCGGTGAGTTAAAGTGGTCATTCTTACCTGTCTCTGGAGGGGGTGATGAAAAAATATCTATATGTGTGCTTATGTAAATAAACATCTAGATATTCATAAATGCATACTAAAAATACATATAGGTAAGAAATATTTACAAACTTAAATAAAGAAAGGAAAGAGTAATGACCAGAAAAAATTAGGTGGATAACAATATCTTTTCCAAAGTAAAATAGGTTGAACTCCACTGGAGGCATTGACAAGAAATCAAATCATTAATTCTAAAGACCAGTAGAAAGGACCGACTTTTTTTTTTTCTTTTTTTGTGGTACGCGGGCCTCTCACTGTTGTGGCCTCTCCCATTGCGGAGCACAGGCTCCGGACGCACAGGCTCAGCGGCCATGGCTCACGGGCCCAGCCGCTCCGCGGCATGTGGGATCTTCCCGGACCGGGGCACGAACCCGTGTCCCCTGCATCGGCAAGTGGACTCTCAACCACTGCGCCACAAGGGAAGCCCAGGACCGACTTTTAAGTGTGCTGATTTCTTGTGCATAACCTAATCACATAATCATTGTGATTCCTTTCACAAAATGGATTCTCCCCAAGTTAAATAATATGGAACAGCAAAAAATTGTGAGCATCCAGCTCCGAAGAGCATACAGTAATTTATGTGCAATTTCTATAAATATTCAACAGTTCATTATAAAACATACAAAAAAATAGTGAAAAAAATTAAGAAAAACTAAATAGAAATATATGTTCTAATATTTCCTTCCCAAACCCTAATGACTCATTTCATGCATTCACTTTGGAGATTACCAGTCTACAGAATAACACTCAGAAGATCATGTGTAGTAACTTTCATCTCTATCCCTAGGCTAGCCACCTTGCAAATACACAAACAGCTGACAACAGAAAGCACTGGCAAGAGAATGTTAAAAGATTAGCAGATTCTTTCTCAAGTACAAAAAAAATCAGAGCACAAGCCCTTTTATACCATGCACTATAGTTTTTTTAAAATCTACAGTCAAGAGAAATTACACTACCATGTGTGATAAAGTTTAAAGTTAGCATACTTTAGATATATCTAAATGTCATTTTTAAGATGAAATACAATAAATATTTTAAATCAGCAATTACTGAAAATAGCTTTTTCAAGATCAAAAGAATGCATTCAAGAGACTGGATCCCATTCTATCTTCTAGTAATATCTTCCATTACTCCCAATTATGTACTGTTAAACCATTTCTCAAACATGTCCATGCCTTCCACCTCTCTCCTTTGTACAGGCTGGAGTTCTCTCCCTTTTCCCTTCCTTTCTAAATTCTACACATTCTTCAAAGTCCTATTGAGGACCCACTGTAAAGCCTTCAGTGAATCTGCTTCTCCATTACCCCTATGTCCCATAGCCAGAATAGGTCTCTCCTCAGCTGTACGTTCACACAACTTTATTTATACTTACTTCCTTTAAAGTATTTATTATAGTCTTTCTTTTGGTATGGCTGTCTCTCAACTGTAAACTTCTTGAGGGCAGGGATATTGTCTTCTTGGGTTTTTATATTCTCCATAGCAACTAGCACAATGTCTTTAACGTTGTAACTGCTCGATAAATATATACTGATTAAAATGAATACTCAGAAATACATGTAAACGTTTAAAAAAGAAATACAAATGAAGTGACTTACAAAAGATTCTTTGTACAAGGCTATATTTCAAATAATTCTTGGCGGGAGGTGGGAAGAAGAGTGAAAGAGGAAGAGAAGCATGAAATAAATGCTTAAAGGCACTAACCCTATCTGGCACGGTGAATAGAGCTCATATCCTAACCCAATCCAAGAAACTTTAAATCTTCAGGGCAAAAAAATAATGGGGCATCTTCTTTGAAAAATTAATCGCCCTTGGACATTTACTAGTTAAAGACCCTATTTGGAAAAAAAAACCCAAGGGCCCCAAAATTAAATAAATAAAAACCTCCCTCTCCCCACAAAATGAAAAATTTGGAGGTTTTTTTTTTTCGACGTTAGAAAATGTATTGATATTTCCCCCGTTGCTTACCTGACGTTATTTCCTGGGTTACGGCCAAACTCAGGCTGCAGCTTGCGCTCTATTTCAGGGGGACACCTGTCCCCACCCCCACCCCCCCACCCCCGACCGAGTAGGTGAAAAACTTCTCAGCCACGCAGAGAGAACAAACTTCCTGATCCTTCGATGCACAGAAGGAATAACACATCAGCTTCCTCAGGATCACTAAGCAACCTACCTTGGTTTCTTCATTGGACCAATCAGAAACCTCCAAGGTTGAGTTCAGCCAATCGGAGCTTACGAGGGGAGGCTCTCCCCCCGCCCGGCTACTGCGTTGCGATCCAGACAAACACCACCAAAAGGAGGCAGGTTTGGGCTCAACCTGACAGCTGGTCAATCCAATGAAGGAACCTTGGTAGAGAAAGGAAAGAGGGCTGCGCTCCCCACCCTCCATTAAACCGGCCAATCAAAGCGTTCGGTGAGCTATCACCAGCTGCCGATCTACAAAGGTTTCTGTTGGTCAACCTCAGTGTAGCAGGTGTGTTACTGTAGCAGTGTATACTGTACTGTGACAATTAGGTGAGATGGGTTGGGATCCAATAAAGCTAAGAATACATAAACATTTAAAAATTGGTTGTTTTCGACAGTTAGCCTATCCCTAACTTTCCTGTTCCAGAAAAAACCGATCTGGGTCAGTTTGTGGACGTTTACTTGGTTTACATTAAACAGAATAGGCACATTTCTACCATAGCATTCATTCTAACATTCGCTATTAGTGCTTGTTACTGGCAAGCCCACGGATAATAATATGTTTTTAGAATATGGCTGCTGAAAATGCAAGAGGCAAACAGACCAAGTTTTAAGCTTTTCTTTTCTAGAGCACAGAAAACAGTCAAGTCTGGAACCGGGTCCCAGGTTTCTCACTAAAAGCACAGTATCTTTCACTACCACTCAAAAGTTCTAGAAAGCGTGCTCAACTCTTGCAAAGTAACATCTACTGAAATGATCTCAAAATTAGTGCCTAAAAATTTTCTGCTATTTAAATAAAAATTAGAAGCCATGAAAGAGTCTAGATGCTGAACATTTTATTTATGCTGCCAAAAATGGCAGACTTTAAAATCATTTTCTCTTGTAGTAAAAAATGTTAAAAGTTAAAGCACCGATTTTTAATTGTACATTATATATTATCATGTTAATACACTATATCAAAGTACTGAAGAACATTGTTTTAATAACATGACAGACATAGCCAGTTAAATTGTATAGTTTTAATACAAGTAAAAAGTGAATTACTATCAAAATTTAATACCAAAATAAACATTATTTACTTCAAAAATGGCTTTAGAGGACCTTAAACGTTAATATATGTTAAAAGAAAGTGTCCACCAAAATGGAAGATAGATCAATATTGAGTAGATAATTAACATAACAAATTATGACACTGGTACTTTTAATTCAAAAGTTCTCCTGAGTTTGTCTCAGATAAGATTAAGGATCACAATATGATAGTCAGCTAAGGATTAATTTTAGTGTACTAACTTCTTAAGACTACATGTAAGTTTTCAGAGGTAGGGCAAACACACCTTAAAACAGTAATATAATGTCCTTTAAATGTTGTGAAGAACTTTGCAAACATGCAGAAATAAATTTTTTTTTTTTTTTTTGCTGTGCGTGGGCCTCTCACTGCCGTGGCCTCTCCCGTTGCGGAGCACAGGCTCCGGACGCGCAGGCTCAGCGGCCATGGCTCACGGGCCCAGCCGCTCTGCGGCATGTGGGATCCTCCAGGACCGGGGCACGAACCCGTGTCCCCTGCATCGGCAGGCGGACTCTCAACCACTGTGCCACCAGGGAAGCCCAGAAATAAATTTTTTTATGTATTTTTCTTTGGTTCACTAAGCTTTCTTCTTTTTGGCACTGACTCTTGACTAGAAGAATCAAGGTGATGAAGGACCTGTCAAAAGAAAACAACTACTAAGAATAGATACTTTCCAGTTTAAATGTCTTTAAGTTTTGAGCTTTTTCATGTCTCTGAGGTCCCTTCCTTCCTTCCTTCTTTCCTTTCTTCTTTTAAAAAATTGTAACTAACATACCATTTCCTAAGATAGGATAGCTGGGTTCTCTAAAAGTAGGTAAATTTTATTATTGACATATTTATATATCCTGATGGCCGCTGAAAGTATAGCCTTACAAAGTATAAGGTTTTCATTAGGGATGTTGGAGTAGTTAGAAAGATAGATTTGACATTATGTTCTCAAAATAGTAAAATATTTTGAGGGGAATGAGGGGGGAGAGATTAAAAAATGAGCTGCAAATAGAGAAACATTCCACTTTGGCAACATGTAAGATTTAAATCATGTTTTGTTTTTGTATATGGTGCTTAGCAGTGCCCGATAGATTTTAGAAATTCATTGCACCCTTGAATGAATGGGAGGGTGAATTAGGAAAATTGCTAACAAGATTCTGAGTTATCAAACTTTTATTTTTCTGGTAAAACTCACTAATGATACAAATTGGATTATGATTTTGCAGAAAAAAATCAAGGCTTAATACACTGGGGAAAAAATTAAAGAACCTAATATATCAGGTTATTCCATTCCCTTCTTAAGATATATAAATTGAAAACAGTATTAACCAACTAGTATATTTTTGAGATTACCCCTTTAACACTTGATTTCTAAAAAGAATCTTAAGTTTTCAGTTATCTAATTTTAACCTACTACTAATAATAAAAATTCTGGTTGAAAAAGTATAAATATTTATCTCAGAAATGACAAATACATTATCTGATTTGGTAAAATAAGGTTCCAAATATAAGACAACTGTTACAAGATTTAGGTCAGGAAAATTTTCCTTCTTCTAAGGTACTAGGAGGAGATGCTATATTTTTAGAGAACATGTGGATTTGGTAACTTACCTTGTTTCTACTTTCTCTAGAAAGCTCAGATCAAACCTGTGGCCCAATTCTAATTCTATATAAATAAAATGGCCTGAATATTCTTGTACTCTCATTTTCTCATTCTATTCATATTTTTCCTGACATAGATCTTTTAAATTTTTATTTTATTTTTATTTATTTTTGGCTGCATTGGGTCTTTGTTGCTGCGCGTAGGCTTTCTCTAGTTGCGGTGTGCGGGCTTCTCACTGCAGTGGCTTCTCTTGTTGCAGAGCATGGGCTCTAGGCGCGCGGGCTTCAGTAGTTGTGGCACGCGGGCTCTAGAGTGCAGGCTCAGTAGTTGTGGTGCACGGACCTAGTTGGTCCGCGGCATGTGGGATCTTCCTGGACCAGTGATCAAACCTGTGTCCCCTGCATTGGCAGGCGGATTCTTAACCACTGCGCACCAGGGAAGTTCCCTGATGTTGATTTTTATTTTATAAATTCCTCCAACTATTTCAGATCATTCATGGAATAAGACAGTAAATGTTTACATGGAAAAATTAATAAACCACATAGCATATTTTATTTTAAAATCACCCCATTTTTTAGAATCAAATATATTTAAACAAGATTTAGATATCAGAGCTCTGAGGTATATCCAGGAATATAATCATATTTATCATTAAATTTAATCTATAGTAATGATATTCTGATACTTGCTATTTTATTCAGCCTATATATAAGACTCACTGTTTTCGCAGATTCAAGCTGACTTCTCTTCCGATTTTCCTTAGAAGATTTTACTTGTTGATTTCCATTAGCCTCCACAAAGATAGAATAATTACTAATTGGTTATTTCTTAAAGAACAACAAACATGCTTTTTCAACCGCAGGCAGCTATATGCGGTTTTTAAAAGAACAACTTTACTGCGATATAATTCAGATACCATACAATTCATCCATTTAAAAGTGTACAAAATTAAGTGATTTTAAGTATATTCACAGAGTTGTGCAACCATCACCACAGTCAATTTTACAGCACTTTCATCCTCCAAAAAGAAATCCTGTACCCTTATAGCTATCACTCCCCTATTCCCCCATCCTCCCGCCAGCATTAAGACTTTCTGTTTCTATACAAATCCCTATTCTGGGCTTTCATATAAAGGGAACCATATAATATATATATATATATATATATAGTGTGTGTGTGTGTGTGTGTGACTGGGTTCTTTCACTTAAAGAAACGTACTGGTACTTCATTCCTTTTTATGGCTGAATAATAGTCTGCTGTATGAATACCACATTTTGGGGCTTCCCTGGTGGCGCAGTGGTTGAGAGTCCGCCTGCCGATGCAGGGGACACGGGTTCGTGCCCCGGTCTGGGAAGATCCCACATGCCACGGAGCGGCTGGGCCCGTGAGCCATGGCCACAGAGCCTGTGCGTCTGGAGCCTGTGCTCCGCAACGGGAGAGGCCACAACAGTGAGAGGCCCGCGTACAGAAAAAAAAAAAAAAAAAGAATACCACATTTTGTTTATCCATTCATCTGTTACATTTAGGTTTTTTTCCCCACCTTTTGCCTATTGTGAATAATGCTACATATGCGGTTTTTAAAATGAATATTGGATGGTGACAAATTATTAGCTGCTATAGTATTATTCTCTAAAAGTACATACTTATTTTCTGATGCTTGCAATGTCCTTTTCAATGATAACTTCCTTAGTGTATATATTATTAAATATTTTCATTTCCTGCCCTTTTCTAACCATAATTCAGTCATTATTCTCAAATACAGGAGTACTTTGGTGGAGTAAAGGATAGTAAAGGATACTCATCCTAAACAGAAGCTGCCTAGGAAGAACATTTTGCTGCTAGAGGTAGTAATTTTTGAAATTCTTTTATCTCTTGCTTTTCTCAGCACACTAGTTTGAACGCTGCCTTCTACCAGTTCTTAACTTCCCATCGAGAATGTGGAAAAAAAGGATGCCTAAAAATGGCACTATCATCAATGGTGTTCTGGTAAATGTTTAACAACCAGTTCTCTGGGAGAAAGAAATCCTGAGATGAGGCATTTGCTGATTTCCATGCTATGAATACTCTCATCATGTCCAGTTTCAAGCTGTCAACATGATGTCACTGAATAAAGAGTTGGAAACAAATGCTCCAGCGTACCACTGTTAGAGTGTGCTATTTGTTTCCTTACGTTTTACAGAATGCTTTTTCTTCACCTCTGAACCTTTGAGAGTAACTTAAGGGTCTAAATAAAATACAAATTTCTATTCAGTACAACTCATAAAACAGTCATTTTTAATGTCTTATTAACACGATAGTCCATTTACAAGATAGAACATGGGAACAGTTTGGTGTTCTAGGAAATTTCCTTGGGAGTCTGGATGATAGCATCACTTCTCAAAGCCTTTCCTGGATTCCCCTTTCTATTTTTTTAAAATAAATTTATTTATTTTTGGCTGTGTTGGGTCTTCATTGCTGCACGCGGGCTTTCTCTAGTTGGGGCAAGAGGGGGCTACTCTTCGTTGCGACACGCAGGCTTTTCATTAGGGTGGCTTCTCTTGTTGCAGAGCACGGGTTCTAGGCGCGCGGGCTTCAGTAGTTGTGGCACGTAGGCTCTGTAGTTGTGGCTCGCGGGCTGTAGAGCATAGGCTCAGTAGTTGTGGTGCACGGGCTTAGCTGCTCCAGGGCATGTGGGATCTTCCTGGACCAGGGCTTGAACCTGTGTCCCCTGCATTGGCAGGCGGATTCTTAGCCACTGCGCCACCAGGGAAGTCCCTCCCCTCTCTACTGTACCTTCAGTAAAATTAACCATTCTTTCCTTTGTGCCTCTATGTAGCCTATTCAGACTGTTATTATGGCCCTGTATCACTGCTTGTTGACCTCCAATTACTACATTTTCATCTAAGAACAAGTTATACCTCCAGCACCTAGTAAAGTACCTGAAACATAGTATGTGCTTACCAAACGTTGGTCCAATAAATGAAGTATTAAAAGCAAAATAAACTCAAATATGGGGGGAAATTACAAGGTTAGAATGGAAAACAAATCTAAAGAGATGCTTTTACCATTTTATTCTGAAAGATTTTTCCACTTCTTGTTTTGCTTTGAGACACATCAAGTTCAGATGTTTTACTGACTAACTGCTCAACCTAGAAAAGAAAATAATTACACAAAACCACATAAAATAATATAATAAAAGTTTTTCGTAACAATAATGGGGGTCAAAAATTCAATCACATAAAATTTAGGGTCTTGCTATGTTGGGTTAATGAAAACCAATAATTTTGTGTTGGTTCTGTCATAAAAAGTGCAAAGGTAAAGATAGTGAAACTGACACTGTACACAATTGACCATTCACTGAATTCAGAAAGTCCCAAATTATCACTAGGCACCACTCTTCCAGAAGATAAGAACTTCAGCCCACCCCCATTGAAGAAAGGCTGCGCGAAGGAAGGCAGACAATCATCAGTCCCATTATTTTCATGTTGATTTTATCTAAATGTTATTTCAGGATTTTACTGTGTGTAGAAAACAAAATTAAACATGTTCTGCTCCAAGGCAACAAAAATGTATTATATAGTCCATTTGTAAATACAAAGGGCTGTGGAGTTAATAATTGCTTAAGATTTTATTTAGCTCTGAAATTCTGAGATTCTCTGAACAGTATTTAGGTTCATTACTAAACAAATCAACCAATAAAATACTTAAAACTTTTCAATGTATAATTCTCGAATTTTATTAATAAGCATTCTTAATACCTAATTTTCTTCTAAAAGACCTAGAATATAAGAAAATCTGAGAAATAACTAAATAAGCATATAAGCATCTGCCTTTTGAAAAAAATAAAATTAGAAGTGAGACAGAACTGTCAAATTTATACCTGAGAATGGGAAATTGAAAGATCTGGACTTTCTTTAGACCTCATAGCTTCATCTTCTTCACAAACTACACCTGGTTCTGTTAAAAAAAAATAGTTAAAATGGTATAAAATTGAATTGGAAGTGAATTAATTTACATTTTCATTAACTCCTTACCTCCAAGTTCAGAAGATCCAGGGTTTTTTTTCTGCTCTTCCATTTTAGTTTCAATGTCAAAATCATTCTACATAATTACATGAAGGAAAAAATGGACATATTTCAAAAAGAAACTAAAACAACTGGGTAGAATATTTATGAGCAAATTTGTTTTATGTGAAGGTTAAATATAACATAACACTACAATGACCTTACACTTGCTAGAAATAAAGTGGCCCTATAATTACTATAATAAGGCAACTTATTTATCCAAAGTATAAAATCCTATTTTTTTTTTTTTACTTTGCAGGGTTGCTTTAAGGCAGATGATAAAAATATACAACTTTCTCAAAAATGTATGATGGTTCTAAGAACACTTAGATCTTACTATTGTTTGAGAACACTGAATTAGACATGGTCACACAACAAGCTACTGCTTCTGTAGCTCTGGAATTTCTGTATAGATATTAGCATAAACTCTGAATATGACCCAACCCTCTTCAGGGAGTTGGGGAAGGATAAGCACAGTTATGGTATGGTAGAAATAGCAAAGGTTTAATGTCTATAATTATTATTCCTTTTGTGACATTTGTCAAAGAGCTTTAAATATTTTAAAGAACGCTTCATAAATCCGAGCCATATTTGTTTATAAGGCAAGACTGGGATTTAGGTTTTAGGAAGAAAATTCCTTATTCTTTGACTGAAATGGTTAAAAACTGAATTTTCTACTTTAAGGATGTGGCCACAGAACCTAAATCAGAATAGTCAATCTCTATACATAAGAACTGTGGTCATAATTTAGAATAAAATGAGACAAGAGAAGACAACAAAGATGAGATTAAAGAACAATTATATTAATGATGAAAGATTTTCTGGGAGTGAGGCTATAACAAAAAAAGCTTTTTTTATACTTCAATTCATCCATTCATTCAACCAATACTGAGAATGCATTCCGTAAATCTAAGTGTTAGGGACAGGAGGATTAAAAAGATAAGACACTTTTCCTGCCTTCCAGGAACTTCCAGGCTGCTTCAGGACACTGAATTTCCAGGCCCTGAAGAAATTCAAGCATGAGCACTTAGTAGGGGTGTTGTATGGTAGAAAAGATTCCAGCATTCGTTGGGGGATTAGAGTAGTTCAGTGGACTTCTTTTCTTTCTTTTTTGGCCGCGCCGCAGGATCTTAGCTCCCCAACCAGGGACTGAACCCAGGCCCTGGCAGTGAAAGCGCTGAGTCCTAAACACTGCAGCACTAGGGAATTCCGTGATTTTCAAATTACACTCCAGACCAAGGGGTTTCCTCAGAGTCCACCATGAGGGTAGGTGAGGTGGTGAGTGGCTCGGCCTCCAGGACCATTCCCTACTTCATTCACAGTAGTTGTGCTTTTAAATTTCTGAGAATAATGTTGTTTGCATCCAGGTAAAAAGTTTTAAAACCACAAACCTTAACCTTCTTTAAGGTCCCTTCCAAACTTGAGTTTATAATTGTAATAAATATTTATAGCTATTAAAGTCCTCAGAATTGAATCAAACATTCATTACTCTTGTTCTTCATAACTCTTTGAATATACTTACACTTATGTAATGCTCCTGTTCATCTTTGAAATCATCTTTGTCCATAAGAATTTTTTGAAGTGGTGTTCTTAATTGTTTTGGTGTTAATACAGATGAATCAATATTTTCTATTCGTTCTTTGTCAGTGGTCACTTTTACTTTGAAGGTGTGAAAAGGTGTTGGGATTTCTCCCACATTTAAGTACATAGGCTCCCCTTCAAATATCACTCCTTCACAATTACCATCCTTAAAACCAGGAGGCTGGTAACCTGGGGGTGTAACTGCAGAAAAGTAAGTATAAACTGTGCTGTTCATGAAACTGAAGAAAATACATTAATTTTTATTATTATAAAATATATGCAGATTAAAGAAATTTCAAACAGTATAGAAGAACATATAATAAAAAGTAAAAATCACTCTCCTACTATCTCCAAGTTCCTATTTTATTCCTTAAGGGTAAACTTTTTTCCCTACACTTGACTGACTATGTGACCTTGAGGAAACTACTTGTCATCCTTGATTTGGTTTCCTCATCCGTCAAGTGGGGTAAATACTAGTACCTACCTCATAGGGTCACTGTGGTATTAAAGTCTGTAAAATGCTCAGAACAGAACTGGCACAGAGTTAAGTATTCAATAAATGTTAGTTATTATTGTTGATGCTTTATGTTCTTCTAGAAGATACGATGCATGTAAAGTATATATTTTATATATTTATATAATAAATATAATATATAATATTTAAATTATATAATAAATACATGTATATCTCTTTAAAAAACACAAATGAGGTCATACTCTTCTGTACCTAGCTGTTTTTAACATCACCTTTTTTTTAAAAAATTTATTTAATTTATTTTTATTTTTGGCTGAGTTGGGTCTTCGTTGCAGTGCGTGGGCTTCTCATTGCAGTGGCTTCTCTTATTGTGGAGCACGGCACGTGGGCTTCAGTAGTTGTAGCGCATGGGCTTAGTTGCTCCGCGGCATGTGGGCCAGGGCTCAAACCCGTGTCCCCTGCATTGGCAGGCGGATTCTTAACCACTGCGCCACCAGGGAAGCCCTTTAACATCACCTTTTAATCTGTTTTTAATATTTTTTGGATAACAATTTATCAGCACATTCTTTTAAATAGCTTGCACAGCACTACTATATAGATGCACCATAATTTATTTACTCAGTCCTCCAATAAACAACTCAAGGTTGTTTCCAGTTTGTTCCTGGTTTAACCAATACATTATGAAAATCCTCATAAACCTATAACCTTGCAAGGTTGTCTAAGTATATTCGCAAGATACTCTTCTAGCTACAGAATTTCTGGATTAAAGAGAATGTGCCAAATTTTGATACTGCCAAACTGTCCTCTTAAAATGTTACATGGCACCTATATACATTCCCTCAAGAGTATACAAAAGTACCTGCTTACTCCCACACCCTTGCCAACAATGATTTTACAAGTTTTACTGATCTGATAACTGAAAAATGGTATCTCATTGCTTCACTTCCTTAGTTATGAATGAGGTTGAACTTCACATGGACATGTTCAGACCACTGGAGAAGTTGTGTATATTTTTTCAAATACTGATATTAAATATAAATTTTATAATTTCAAAAAATATATAACAATTTAGGTGCTTACAAACATTTGGGATGGAAACTGTTTCGATGACAAGAAAATATACAGATATCAACTGAAACAGGATGAACTGGAAATAGTACCTTCATCGTAGTAAAAAAGTTTCATGGTCAAACAAACATCATTAGGTAAAGGTCCCAGATTTTGCATTAGAACATAAATCTTGCGAATGAGAAGAATACTTGCTTTCTTGGTGTCAGCAGATGACATACTAGATTCACTGCTTTGGTTTTTACTGGAAGAGAATCACACATTAATTTCTTTTATAGCACCCATAGCTTCTAATAACATAACTTCACATTTTACTACTTGAGATTCTTATTCCCATTAAAGCATTAAGTTGTTAAGTTAAAAATTGTGATATAATGTGTTTTAATGCCACTATTATAAAAATTAATATCACTGTTAATATTATTATTATAAACTAATTTACATATATTAAATTAATATGCATTTTATACAAGATGTTTAAAGAAAACGAATGATGGACTTTTATTGTATTTCTTTTATTTTAATTTTTAAAAATTTATTTTATTTTATTTATTTTATTTTTGGCTGCACTGGGTCTTCATTGCTGTGCATGGGCTTTTCTCTGGTTGCAGCGAGCAGGGGGCTACTCTTCGTTGCGGTGTGTGGGCTTCTCATTGCGGTGGGTTCTCTTGTGGAACACGGGCTCTAGGCATGCAGGCTTCAGTAGTTGTGGCACATGGGCTCAGTAGTTGTTGCCCACAGGCTCTAGAAAGCAGGCTCAGTAGTGTGGTGCACGGGCTTAGTTGCTCCGTGGCACGTGGGATCTTCCTGGACCAGGGATCGAACCTGTGTCCCCTGCATTGTCAGGCGGATTCTTAAGCACTGCGCCACCAGGGAAGCCCTTTACTGTATTTCTAATAACTTAAGCATACAGTGGCTTTCCTACGCTTTGGCTCTGTTTCACAATCAAAACAGTATATAATTAGCCACAGAATTCTGGCTTGCAGCCACTCCAAGAATATTTTGTATCCTTGATGGTTAATTGGGGATGTTTGAGAAGTTTCAGAATTATTCCTGAAGTTTAGCTATATAGTATTAATAAGTGGTAATCTGTAATACAAAAAGAAAACTATAGAACAATACCTTATGAAGTCCATGATTGGTCCATTACTGGTGTACTTGAATTTAAACTGGTAACATTCTGAAATTGTCTTAAATAGAAAATACTGCAGTTATGAATCTGATATACAGTACTGGTGGCCAAGTAGCTATATATAGCTTTTGTATGACTCACCATTTATTTAATAATTTCTTCTGCATGTTAATCCCTATTCATCCATTGAAACTTTCCAGTCCTAATAGTCAATTCCCAGGGTCTGGGATTTGGGGCTTCAGTGTTGGAGAGATAGTTATTCCCTCGGTCATTGCAATGTATGTTTTACATACCAGAGGGAAGGAACTCCTTAGCAGGCAGGTGAGGGAGGCAGCACATCTCTTCCTCTAACAGAATGACTAAGCACAGGGCTTCAATCCTTGGTAACCACAAGCAAGTCATTTAAGCCCACTAAGTCTCAGTTTCCCCAGCTAATAAAAGGGGTTGAAAATAGTACCTATCTCATTGGTGCCTATGAATATTTATCAAATGGGATAATTTATATAGAGCCCTTAATAAAGTATCTGGCACACTAAGCATTCAATAAATATTAGTGCATCAGCAATGTTGCTCTTTTACTGAAAGAAAAAATGTGCAACTATAAAACATCTTCAGATGTACATTTTCTGTACATTTTCTGAACAGTTAGTTTCTGAGTAATCAAATAATTCATAGCCTTTGCCCATATGATTTTGTCACCATGGGCATATATTAAGCATTAATTGTAGGCTTAATTTGTAGTATCAAAGAAAAGACATTCCTAGCTCTCTTGAAGCTCTAATACTTTTATTGCTTTCTTTATATTCCATTGCTCACTTAGGGATGGGGTTAGCTTTCTCTTTCTTTTTTAAAAATCTGCTTCTCCATGAGTGAAGGAAACATGATATTGTAACAGCTATAGTGTAATGGGTAAGCACTCAGATCATGAACTGGCCTTCTTAGGTCCAAATTCTGGTTCTGCCACTATGACCTTACACAAGAAACCTTGTGTCTAGGTTTCCTCATCTATAGAGTGGAGATGGTAATGATATATTACCTCATAATGGTTATAATGAATAAATGAGATAATGCACATGAAACCCCAAAGAACAGAGCCTAGGAATAGTAAGCACTCAGTAGATCTTTCCCCTTTGTTTCTTGTCTTCTGGTTTTCCCTTTCATTTATTATAACACTTTCTTTCCTTTAACTGTCAGATGAACAGGTAGATGTGACTGGATTGGAGTGAATATTCAAAGATTAAGGATGAGTATCTTATTTTTCTCAAACTCAAACATTTTATAATTCTAAAACAAGAATATAATTAAAAAATATTGCAAAGAACCAGAAGTCAGGAGATTTAGGTTATTTCTAGTGGTTTGTCTTTGTGGCCTAGGCTCAGTCACGTAATCTCTCTTGTAGTAAGTGTATTAATCTGTTTAAATATAACAATACAAGCCCTGTCTTACCTCAAAAAAGTCTTTATGAGGTTCAAATTTTGAAAATATATGTGAAAGTGCATTGATAAAAGCACAGTTAAAAGCACTGGATATTATTATATTTTTATGTTACTTATAGATATTAGAAGCATTATGGGGGTTTTTTGGCATTATTTTTTTTTAATAACTTAAGCATACTTACCTGAGGGTCTTCTGGATTACTATATACCTATTTAAAAATAATTTACAATTTAGTAAATTGTAGAGGCTAAGTATTCAAGGAGAACTAAATTGGATGTTTAGACTAAAATATTAAATGAATTCAGTAAAACAAAATACAAAACGACCCCCTCAAAATATTAGCTACTTTTCCATTGAATAGATCAGTAGTTTGTATCAAGTGACATGATCAATAGGTGGTTTTAATGTTATTTAATTAAGCAAGGCTGAATTTGACAGTCTTTAAAAAAGAATATACAATTTAAAAATACTTACAGCTAGAACAACCAACCTTAGCTGAAACAAAACAAAGAACAAAAATCTTACTTTTTTTAATTAATTAAATTTTTATTATCATAGTTTAAATATTATATGTTTCAGGTGTACAACATAGTGACTCACAATTTTTAAAGGTTATACTCCATTTATAGTTATTATAAAATATTGGCTATATTCCCTGTGCTGTACAATATATCCTTACAGCTTATTTATTTTATACATAGTAGTTTATAAAAATCTTATTTTTATTCTATGAAATATTTGTGCATGATGGACCATAAGAATTCTTTGTCCTTTTTCAACATTTATTCCTAATAAAAATAATCTTA
Source organism: Stenella coeruleoalba (assembly GCF_951394435.1). NCBI lineage: Eukaryota > Metazoa > Chordata > Mammalia > Artiodactyla > Delphinidae > Stenella > Stenella coeruleoalba. The sequence continues at coordinate 108,074,230 of NC_137169.1, forward strand.
CATTAAATAGACTTCATATGATGCATGTAAAGCAATACCTCAGATATCTTTCTCTATTCCCCAAAATATCTATTTCTAGTTGACTTACTGAAAGTTGAAATTCATATCGCTAACTTAAGCAAACGGGCATTACTGCCAGTTACAAGGAAAATATGTATTGTGAAATAACACATTAAATATTACCAATATGAGAACTGATTCTGAAAAGAGAAAAAGAGAGTTCAGAGCCCTGCTCATTTAGTAAAGGGAAGAGGCTTTGGAGACTATAGGAAAAGAGAATCACAGGAAATCATTCACTCAAGTAATCTGCCAAAATCTGAGTCATCCTTGATTTGGATCTTTTCCTTATATTCCAGAACCAATCGTCAACAAGTCCACTCAGTTCTGCCAGATATATCCTGAATCTTCTCATTTTTCTCCTTAGCCATCCTGGTCTAAGCCACCATTATTTTTTATCAGTACTGTAGTAATGGATTAAGTGTCATTCTCCTTAATTCCAATCTTATTCTCCTTCTACAGTACATTCTCTAAATAGCAGTTCAGAGTGATTTTTCTTTTAATTTAGAATATAAATCAAATGATGTTACATTTCTACTCAAAACCTTCAAATGGCTTTTATTTACACCTAAAATAAAATCCAAACTCTTTTTTTTTTAAAGACTTTTTTTTTCTTTTTTTGATGTGGACCATTTTTAAACTCTTTATTGAATTTGTTACAATATTGCTTCTGTTTTATGTTTTGGTTTTTTGGCCCTGAGGCACGTGGGGTCTTAGCTCCCTGATCAGGGATTGAACCCACACCCGCTGCATTGGAAAGCGAAGTCTTAACCACAACCACTGGACCTCCAGGGAAGTCCCAAAATCCAAACTCTTTACCTACACAGCTCTGAATGCTCTGGCCCTGTCCATCTCCACAGGTTCATCTCCTGCTGCTCTCTTGCACTGCTCACCACACTCTAATCATTCTGGCCTTCTGTTTGTTCCTTGAACTCTCCAAACTCCCCTCCAACTCTTTGCATTTGCTGCTCTGTCAGGAATATTCTCCCAAAATCAGTGCCTAGCTGGTTTCTTCTAATTCAAGTCTCAGCTTAAATATCACCCCCTCAGAGAAGCTCCTCAGACTACCCTATCTAAAGTTACCCCATCTCTCCATTTGCCACATACTTTTTCTTAAAATGTTAATGGCAGTTAACACTATTGGATGTTATCTAATTTCCTTGTTTTATTGACTATTTTCCCATTATAGAAGGGACCCTCTTCGTCTTGTTGACCACTGTTAGCTTACCCAGCTCCTACCTAGAATACGTGCCTAGCACAGAGGAGGCACTCAATATTTAATGAATATTAAATACATTATGTCTTAATGAGGGAGGTTGGTGACCATGGATAAAATTTTATCTTTTTCATAATTTTTTTTAGAGTTGGACTTCTTTGTATATATTGATACAAACATAAGCTAAGTAACTATACAAAAAGGCTTGTCACAATTTAACCTAGACTACATGTAAATTTATTTCTGAACTCTCATGAAGAAATAACTTATTAAATTATTAGTATAAACATGATAATAGAAGGCATGTGAAACTAATGAATAAACTATTTTAAAAAACTTTTTAATTCATTAAGTTTTTGTAAGTTAATATGTGTTATTAATACAAATGAGTGTTAACAACCAAAACTTGGCAAAATTCGTTAAGTACTAATTCTGTTTGCTTTAAATGAGTTGAAAATCAGTCTTTAAAATATTCAAATTTTCAGCTTTGGACTGGCCTATGCCCAAGTTAGTTTAAGTTAATCTTTTACTACATGTAACGGCTGTTACATTTGTAGAATATAAACTGTAGAAAAAAAGGATAAAGAGATACCGACTTACATATTTTTTCTCTAAAGCATCATAGCATCCGGACATCCTAAAAAATAATCAAGGATTCATTTTTAGACTGAATGCACTTCCAGAAAACAGTTCTTTTAATGTCTCCATATTATCTCATTACTAAATAATACACGGTTTTATTATTAAAGCTTCCTTCTTATTAACTAGCTTAAAATAATAAAACAAAACAATGTGGCAGAAATATAAAATGTCAATAGTGGATGGAAGGAAAGGAAGATAGAAAGTATCTGGCAGCTATTTGTGAGGAACAATAATAGGAAAGTGAAGCCTGCTCACATGGAGCATGAAATAAAGTAAAATTTTAATGCAAAAATCCAAAGACCTGCAAAAATGGTATACAGAGTTAAAGAGGGAATCACTAAAACTGGGTTAAACACTTAAAGGTATCCAAGGCACAAAAAAATGTGATTTAAGAAAAAATAATTTTCTTTCATTAGGTATTTCACTTACCACTTCAATAACTGTGTAGATCCTGGACAATCCTTCTGTTCTCTCAGAATTCTGACACACATATCTAAATGCAAAAATAATGATATAAATATAGAGCTACTTAAGATTAGCAAACAAATAGAAATTTAAATGAAGATTATTTTCTTCAGCTGTGTATTACAGGTTTATTATTAATGGTAATTAACTTCCAGATGATTGATGTTAATATAATTAAAGGAAGAAAGTTTACATGGAAACAAATAATCTTTTTATCCTTTTTATAAAATTGCATCATAATGATTAGGATGTATGTTGATGGGTAGAAAAATTTTTCCATTTTCAAAGCTATAGAAACTTAGATATAACACTTTCATGCCATTGTCATCCAAGAGTCTTAGCATATTTGCTATGGACTCTTATCCCAGTAAAATACTTGTAAAAGGCCAAGAAGTTAACAGGCTATCAGATAGAGCCCTGTAAGGAAGCAATAAGTAATATAGTGGAAAGGATGAGGTCTCTCAGTCTCAGGTTCCTTATCAGAAAAATAGGAGTAATATCTAACTCATAGGTCTGTAATGTGAACTAACAAGATATCATACATAACATGGTGCTTAACATATTGCCCACAGAGTTGGTGTACAATGTTAGGTATACATTATGTGCTAGGCAATAAGTTATTATTATAGTATAAACTGGCTCTATTTTACTTCTTTAAAATAACACAAGAACATACACTACCACTGTAGGAGGCTATAAATAGGATGTTTTTGCTATTTACTTCATCATTATAAGAATAATGTCAGGTGATATTATACTTGAGAGATTAAGGGAAATTTTTATGATTAAGTGCTTTCAAAGGTATTGAATATACTTTAAAAAAAATCACTTAGATGGCCACACAAAAACTTGTACAGGAATGTGGCATTATTTATAATAGCCAAAAAGTGGAAACAACCCAATGTTCATCAACTGATGAGTGGATAAATAAAATGTGGTATATTCATATAATGGAATATTATTTGGCCATAAAAAATGAAGTACTAATCCATGCTACAAAATGGATGAACCTTAAAAACATTATGCCAAGTGAAAGAAGCCAGTCACAAGGGACCACATATTGTATGATTTCATTTATTTGAAATGGCTAGAATAGGTAAATCCATAAAGACAGAAAGCAGATCAGTGGTTGCCTAGGACTGGGAAGTGGGGGAAGTGGAGAGTGACTTAATGGGTATGGGGTTTCCTTTTAAGGTGATGAAATGTTCTATAACTGACTGTGGTGAATATACCCAAAATCAGTGAATTGTGCACTTTAAATGAGTGAATTGTTAGATATGCAAATCATATCTCAATAAAGCTGTCATTATAAAAACAAAATCTCTAAGTCAAAAATTATCATTTTAGAGCAAGCCAAAATAAAAATAACATCTTTAAAGAAAGTCTTTAAATAAACATTATATTACCATATAGATATCTTGTTCCATAAGCACATTCTGGGAATATTCCTCTCAAATACGTGATGCAGGATATTGAAACTGCTAGAAGCCTCTTCACTAACACTAAAGACTGCTGCTCAGTTGATATCTTACTGGGAAGTACAAACGTACTCTAAATTCAAGGGAAATTAAAACATTTTATTTAGATTTACTAAAAATACAGTCTTCCTGAACTTAAAAGTAGATCTAATTTTTTGCACAAGCATGGTACTTTCCCAAAGAATTCTTAACCATAGCAGTTAGTAATCCCCCCCAAATCAGAGTGGCTTCTAAAATGTGAGGGTGTTTGCAGGGTAGCAGCCTAAAGGTAACATGCAAAAAGTGCTTAAGAATCGTGTTAGAAATCCCTTGCACATTAACTGTCTGTAACTGCATAATACATGGATAGATAACACTGATTTTTCTCTTTAGTCACTGACTGGGTTTAACACAGGTAACTGTAATGCAAGATCTGTGAAGGGAAGACAATTTTATCTTTGTGGGGCATAAAAATTCATTTTCTAGAAGCGGACTGCTATTAGTGATAATTTCATCAAAGGAACCTAATAGCATTCATTGATACCTAATGTGAACTGAATTTGAACCAGCAATTTAATACAATGCATCAAGCATCCAATAGAATTCTCCATTAATTCAACTTAGTTTAGCAAATATCTTCATTCTTAAAACATTGAGTTTACTGATATCACTAAACCCTCAAAGAGGTGACTCTAACTTTCTAACATAAAAATAGGTGAGACTTCAAGAAACAATAAAATTAGCTAAATTAAAATATATTAAAATACAAGATCATAAAAAAAATACAAGAAATCATACCATGGAGGTTCTGTGCAATTGTGCAGTGGCCATCCTCTGATAAAGTATTTTCTTTCATTCAACCTTGTGACACAAATACAAGCTTTAACTTCAGATCTTATTTTTATCACTAATTTGGTTTACTATATGTAAAGTCAGAAAGAATTTTATGTGACTAAATGACAGGATTTTTTTTAACTTAAAATAGAATCTTCGAAAACATATTCATTTTTCTATAGAACTCTTTTGAGTAAAGTGCTAAGTTTAAACCATTTGACTAGCAACCCTCACATAAAAGGGTTATTAATAAAGCTCTTTAGAGCTTCCCTGGTGGCACAGTGGTTGAGAGTCCGCCTGTCAATGCAAGGGCCACGGGTTCGGGTCCCGGCCCGCGAAGATCCCACATGCCGTGGAGCGGCTAGGCCCGTGAGCCATGACCACTAAGCCTGCACGTCCGGAGCCTGTGCTCCGCAACGGAGAGGCCACAACAGTGAAATGCCCGCGTACTGCAAAAAAAAAAAAAAGAAAGCTCTTTAAGAGACCTCTTTTGTGTGTGTGTGGTACGCGGGCCTCTCACCGTTGTGGCCTCTCCCGTGGGAGGTGGGAGGTGGGAGGTAACAGGAAAAGATATTAAAAAGTAAAAGAATAAAAGAAAAGGGAAAGAAAGGAAACAAAGAAAACAAAAACGAAACAAACATGTATTACGTAAGCTCTGAGGGTCCGGCGGCAGCGACCAGGAGAGAGGCACGACGTGGCATGCGCTTTGCCCGATGCGCTTGCGCCTTCCTTCTACGGTAGCCGGCAGAGGCGACTCAGTAGGCTTTTGACCTTTGGTCGGGGTCACCTTTCCCGCCAAGAGCAGCGCAAGGTGCGCTGGGAACACCAAGAGCCTGAAGGACTCCTCTCAGCCAGAAAAGCCGCACGTCAGCGGGGGAAGGTTAACAGCATGTGCGAAGAATTCCCGATATACATAGCCGTCTTACAGTGACCAAGGTGTTCTCAACGGCCATTTAATTAGTCAAATTAATTTCTGATTGTTTTCTAACTTTTGATTTTGTTATTGGATCTACCACATACTGCATTCACGCTTTACAGTTCCTGTGTCTTCAGGAAACCAGCTGCCCTAGCAGTCTCCTACCTAGATGTTTCCACTGTGCTATATCTGTGGGGACAGTGTTAGCTTTACTGTAATTAATGTCTCATTTAGAAGCAAAATAAAACTCAGAGCTGGTAGGTAGTTGGAGAATGTTTAGTAATACAAACTTCTTAGTTTGCAGATTGTTATACATGCAAATAAGTTGTGTTAGTAGTGTAGATATATATTAATTTCTCATAAACTTTGGTATGTCTGCATTACCAGTTAGAAAACAGCCACCCCAGATATGAAAAGATTTTCCCAGAGTCAATTAGGAGAGGAATGAAGACCAGAACCCTGTTTTCAGGGTCAAAAATAGTGAAAATCCCCTGGTCTATTTATTTTGCTTCATATTTCCCTTACACTTAAAGTTTTGTAAATAATTAAACAGAAACCTCAATTAAATAGAGTTGGGAGATCAGAATGGGGAGTTCTCATGCCCTGAGAGGGAGCAGAGTCCAATAGGAAGGACTCCAAAGAGTACTTCCCAGGACTTCTGCTGCCAGTGTCCTTGTCCCCATGGTGAGCCACAGCCACCCTCTGCCTCTGCAGGACAACCCCCAACACTAGCAGGTAGGTATGGTTCAGTCTCCTATGGGGTCACTGCTCCTTCCCCCTGGGTCCTGATGCACACACTACTTTGTGTGTGCCCTCCAAGAGTGGAGTCTCTGTTTCCCCCAGTCTTGTCCAAGTCCTGCAGTCAAATCCCACTAGGCTTCAAAGTCTGATTCTTTAGGAATTCCTCCTCCCGTTGCCGGACCCCCAGGTTGGGAAGCCTGACGTGGGGCTCAGAACCTTCACTCCAGTGGGTGGGCTTCTGTGGTATAATTGTTCTCCAGTTAGTGAGTCACCCACCCAGTGGTTATGGGATTTGATTTTATTGTGATTGCGTCCCTCCTACCGTTTCATTGTGGCTTCTCCTTTGTCTTTGGATGTGGGGATCTTTTTTGGTGAGTTCCAGTGTCTTCCTGTGGATGACTGTTCAGCGTTAGTTGTGATTCTGGTGTTCTCGCAAGAGGGAGTCTCATATGTTTGGTTTTTTTTTTTAATTTAATTTTATTTATTTTTTTATACAGCAGGTTTTTTAAAATTTTAATTTTATTTATTTTTTTTGTACAGCAGGTCCCTATTAGTCATTAATTTTATACACATCAGTGTATACATGTCAATCCCAATCTCCCAATTTATCACACCCCCACCCCCACGCCCCACGGCTTTCCCCCCTTGGAGTCCATACATTTGTTCTCTACATCTGTGTCTCAATTTCTGCCCTGCAAACCGGTTATCTGTACCATTTTTCTAGGTTCCACATATATGTGTTAATATATGATATTTGTTTTTCTCTTTCTGATTTACTTCACTCTGCATGACAGTCTCTACAAATGACCCAATTTCATTCCTTTTTATGGCTGAGTAATATTCTATTGTATATATGTACCACATCTTCTTTATCCATTCGTCTGTTGATGGGCATTTATGTTGCTTCCATGACCTGGCTATTGTAAATAGTGCTGCAATGAACATTGGGGTGCATGTGTCTTTTTGAATTATGGTTTTCTCTGGGCATATGCCCAGTAGTGGGATTGCTGGGTCACATGGTAGTTCTGTTTTTAGTTTTTTAAGGGACCTCCATACTGTTCTCCACAGTGGCTGTATCAATTTACATTCCCACCAACAGTGCAAGAGGGTTCCCTTTTCTCCACACCCTCTCCAGCATTTGTTGTTTGTAGATTTTCTGATGATGCCCATTCTAACTGGTGTGAGGTGATACCTCATTTAGTTCTGATTTGCATTTCTCTAATAATTACTGATGTTGAGCAGTTTTTCATGTGCTTACTGGACATCTGTATGTCTTCTTTGGAGAAATGTCTATTTAACTCTTCTGCCCATTTTTGGACTGGGTTGTCTGTTTTTTTAATATTGAGCTGCACGAACTGTTTATATATTTTGGAGATTAATCCTTTGTTTATTCGTTTGCAAATATTTTCTCCCATTCTGAGGGTTGTCTTTTCCTCTTGTTTGTAGTTTCCTTTGCTTTGCAAAAGCTTTTACGTTTCATTAGGTCCCATTTGTTTATTTTTGTTTTTATTTCCATTATTCTAGGAGGTGGATCAAAAAAGATCTTGCTGTGATTTATGTCAAAGAGTGTTCTTCCTATGTTTTCCTCTAAGAGTTTTATAGTGTCTGGTCTTACATTTACATCTTAATCCATTTTGAGTTTATTTTTGTGTATGGTGTTAGGGAGTGTCCTAATTTCATTCTTTTACATGTAGCTGTCCAGTTTCCCCAGCACCACTTATTGAAGAGACTGTCTTTTCTCCATTGTATATCCTTGCCTCCTTTGTCATAGATTAGTTGACCATAGGTGCATGGGTTTATCTCTGGGTTTTCTATCCTGTTCCATTGATCTATATTTCTGTTTTTGTGCCAGTACCATATTGCCTTGGTTACTGTAGCTTTGTAGTATAGTCTGAAGTCAGGGAGTCTGATTCCTCCAGCTCCTTTTTTTTCCCTCGAGACTGCTTTGGCTATTCGGGGTCTGAATAGCCCCAAAGAGTCATATATATTTTTAATGGCATTGTCCAGTGGACTCCTAGTTCTGGAATGTTTAAGTCCTCTTGTTTCTTTACCTTTTTTTTTATCCAGTTAAAAGTTTTGTCAACTTCTATGGTGTCTCCCAGACTTGCTCTTTGTTTTTGATTTGTTTGTAATTTTTTTCCTTTATTCACAGTTACAAATTTTGTCCAGAGTTTTAGCGCCACACATATACTTGCTGTAGTACCTTCAAGCTGGTATTCTTTTTATTTTCTTCAAATCATCCTATATACAGTTTCCAGAGTAAGACTTTTTTTAATTTCTTTTTTGATTTAACATTTTTATTTTATTTTATTTTTTGTGTAAACTATTTTATTTTTAAAAAAAAGGCTTTTTATTTCTGTAAGTTTGAAATTACTTACGGCTAAAAATTTCTCCTTATATTACACATACAATAAAGATTTTTGTTAAATATTTCATTATTCTACTTACTAGTTCAGAGGTTCTTCACCTGGGATCCACGGATTCCTAAAGGATCCATGGATAGAATTCAGAAAATCTGTGGATTTTTATGGGGAAAACAATAACATCTTTATTTTCATCAACCTCTAACTGAAAGCATTTCCTTCAATTCTGAACATAGTTCATAAAACACAGTAATATTAGCAATACTTGTAATTCTATCACCCAAAGAAAACTCAGATATTTTTGTATCACATTACAGTTTTTTCAGGTATCTTCAAATATCATTTATACTTGTCACTCTTTTAAATTTAAGATAGTTATTAACTCTTGTTATTTAATGCATTTTTAAAGAAGCATGTTTATGGTGAACTTCCTAGGATCCTTCTCAGTGATGTAAGTTGCTGAGCCAAGTGTTATTTTAGCCATGGTTGTGCCTCCGGTTTATGTAAAACATACACACGTCACTTAACCCTGTTTGTATGAAATGTCTATATCTTGAGTATATCAAGAAAAATCAAGGTGAAAGCATTCTTGAAAAAAAAAAGAAACATGTTTATTACTATAGCACAAAGTTATATTTAAAATTTTTAATAACTGTATTTCAATATAATCAGCATCCTTTGTAATTCTATGTATTTTATTTTATGGATTTAAAAACATTATTCTGAGAAGGTGTCCATAGGCTTAATGAGACTGACAAAGGTTAAGAACCTATGTTTTTGTTCCATTTACAGTGCTTGAAAAATTGTGGGCAAAATAAAAATTAAAGAATAATCAACTAAACACTTTTTATTTTAATTTTATTTATTTATTTTGTCTGCATTGGGTCTTCGCTGCAGTGCACGGGCTTTCTCTAGTTGTGGCTAGTGGGGGCTACTCTTCGTTGTGGTGTGTGGGCTTCTCATTGCAGTGGCTTCTCTTGTTGCGGGGCATGGGTTGTAGGTGCACGAGCTTCAGTAGTTGCGGCACATGGCCTCAGTAGTTGTGGCACACAGGCTTGGTTGCTCTGGGCATGTGGGATCTTCCCAGACCAGGGATCGAACCTGTGTGCTCTGCGTTGGCAGGCAGATTCTAAACCACTGTGCCACCAGGGAAGTCCAACTAAATACTTTTTAACTACAATATTTCTCTACACTTTTGATAATATTCATATATTATTACCATGTTTTTATAGTGAGCAATTCTTGTTCTTTAAAATGTACTTTGTGGAAAGGGAACCAAAGATAGTAAAATTAGTTTAAGTTCAGTTTAATATATATTAATGACATCATCCCATACATTTTTCATGTCATAGACATGAACTTATAAAATTTAAAATTCCTGCTACCTCTTCAGAACCTGTCTACTAATCTAGAGCAGCAATCTAATTACTCATAAAAATGTGAGTAATGGAATATTTTTAAAGAAATGCAGTTTGGTTATTTTTTCAGGATGACTAATAATTTGTCCCCAAAAGATACTGGCCCATTGCTAATGACTAGGTAAAAATAATTTGAATTAGTATAATTACTGTTGATCATTAAAATAATTATTACAAAACGCTTGAAAATAGATTGTCTCTTTAGCATGTGTCTACTTTGACATTATTTATTTAAAAACATTTACTGAATCCTTTTATGTGAAAAGATACAATCTCAGGACATGAAGAACCTAATAGTTTCTTCCATTAAACTTGCCATAGTGCGCAGTGGTTAAGAATCCACCTGCCAATGCAGGGGACATGGGTTCAAGCCCTGGGATGGGAAGATCCCACGTGCCATGGAGCAACTAAGCCCGTGTGCCACAACTACTGAGCCTATGTGCCTACAGCCCATGCTCCGCAACAAAGAGAAGCCACCGCAATGGGAAGCCCACGCACCGCAATGAAGAGTAGCCCCCGCTTGCCAAAACTAGAGAAAGCCCGCGTGCAGCAATGAAGACCCAATGCAGTCAAAAATAAATAAATAAATGTATTTTTTTAAAAAAGTTGCCATAGCATGTGATGTATCGCATTGATTGATTTGTATATATTGAAGAATCCTTGCATCCCTGGGATAAATCTCACTTGATCATGGTATATGATCCTTTTAATGTGTTCTTGGATTCTGTTTGCTAGTATTTTGTTCAGGATTTTTGCATCTGTGTTCATCAGTTATACTGGTCTATAATTTTCTTTTTTTGTGACGTCTTTTTCTGGTTTTGGTATCAGGGTGATGGTGGCTTTGTAGAATGACTTTGGGAGTGTTTCTCCCTCTGCAATTTTTTGGAAGAGTTTGAGAAGGATCAGTGTTAGCTCTTCTCTAAATGTTTGGTAGAATTCGCCTGTGAAGCCATCTGGTCCTGGAATTTTGTTTGTTGGAAGATTTTTAATCACAGTTTCAATTTCGTTACTTGTGATAGGTCTGTTTATATATATATATATATATTTTTTAAGATATATGTATATTTTTAATGCTTTTCTATTTTTAAAAAATTTCTTTTATTTATTTATTTGGCTGCATTGGCTCTTTGTTGTTGCGCGCAGGCCCTCCCCAGTTGTGGCGAGCGGGGGCCATTCCTCCCTGCGGTGGGTGGGCCCCCCATTGCAGTGGCCTCCCCCTTTGCGGAGCACAGGCTCCAGGCACATGGGCCTCAGTAGTTGTGTCACGCAGACTCAGTAGTTGTGGTGCACAGGCCTAGCCGCTCCGCGGCATGTGGGATCTTCCCGGACCAGGGCTCAAACCTGTGTCCCCTGCATTAGCAGGCGGACTCTTAACTACTGCACCACCAGGGAAGCCCTGTTTATATTTTCTAATTTTTCCTGGTTCAGTCTTGGAAAACTGTACCTTTCCGAGAATTTGTCCATTTCTTCATGGTTGTCCATTTTATTGGCATATAGTTGTTTGTAGTAGTCTCTTATAATCCTTCGTATTTCTGCAGTGTCAGCTGTGATTTCTTTTCTTTTTTTTTTTGCGGGGAGAGGGGTACATGGGCCTCTCACTGTTGTGGCCTCTCCCGTTGCGGAGCACAGGCTCCGGACACGCAGGCTCAGCGGCCATGGCTCACGGGCCTAGCTGCTCCGCGGCATGTGGGATCTTCCCGGACTGGGACACGAACCCATGTCCCCTGCATTGGCAGGTGGACTCTCACTGCGCCACCAGGGAAGCCCCTATCCTTGCTGCTTTTAATATTTTTTTTTGAATTTAATTTTTATTAGTTTGATTAATGTGTGTCTTGGTGTGTTTTTCCTAGGGTTTATCCTGTATGGGATTCTCTGTGCTTCCTGGACTTGGGTAACTATTTCCTTTCCCAGGTTAGGGAAGTTTTTGCCTATAATCTCTTGAAATATTTTTCAGACCCTTTCTTTTTCTCTTCTTCTTCTGGGACCTCTATAATTCAAATGTTGGTGCGTTTAGTATTGTCCCAGAGGTCTCTGAGATTGTCTTCAATTCTTTTCATTATTTTTTTCTTTATTTTGCTCCTCAGCAGTTATTTCCTCCATTTTGTCTTTCAGCTCACTTATTCATTCTTCTGCCTCAGTTATTCTATTATTGATTCCTTCTAGTGTATTTTTTGTTTCAGTTATTGTGTTGTTCATCTCAGTTTGTTTGTTCTTTAGTTCTTCTAGATGTTTGTTAAACATTTCTTGTATTTTCTCAATCTGTGCCTCCATTTTATTTCCGAGATTCTGGGTCATCTTTACTATCATTACTCTGAATTCTTTTTCAGGTAGATTGCCTATTTCCTCTTCATTTATTTGGTCTTGTAGGTTTTTACCTTGCTCCTTCATCTGTAACATATATTTTTTTTTGCTCACTCATTTTTCTTTCTTTCTTTTTTTTTTCTTTTATGAGTGGGATTGTGTTCCTTTCTTCCTGGTTGTTTGGCCTGAGGCTTCCAACATTGGAGTTTGTAAGCTGTTGGGTAGAGCTGGGTCTTGGTGCTGAGGTGAGGACCTCCATGAGACCTCACTCTGATGAATAGTCCCTGGGATCTGAAGTTCTCTGTTAGTCCAGTGTTTCGGACACAGAGCTCCCACCACAGGAGCTTCGGCCCCACCCCCAGCTCATGAACCAAGATCCTGCAAGCCATGTGGGGCAGCAAAAAAAAAAAAAAGAGAACAGTACCAAAGTAAAAAATAAAATTAGACTAGGAAACTAACAGATATGTTAGAAACAATATAAAAATAAAAATATAGATGAATCAAAAACCAGAAGGTAAAACAGTACCACAATAGTAAAAAAGAGGAGGAGGGGAAAAAAAAAAAAGGTGGGGGGAAGGCTTGGCTGTGGAGGGCAGGGCCTAAGCAAGGGTGAGGTTTGGGTGGTGGGTGGGGCCTATGCTTGGGATCCACAAGGCTGGAAAAGGCGCTGGGGGCTGTGGGGGATAGGGCATAGGCTCAACAGGAACAGAAGGGGCCCAGGTATACCCCCCACCCCTGGTCTCAGAGGGTGGAGGAACCTCACCTGGGAGCCCAGCAGCCTTCCTGGGCTCGAGTGGGCGGGGCAAACACCATCTACTCCTCTCCTGCTCCTCCCAAAGGGCCCCTTCTGCCTGCCTCTCCTGATCTCCTCAGCCTCCCTCTTATGCCCCCAGGACCCATGCGGCCTGGAGGAGGCTGTGGAGGGAAGACCGATATCACTCATGAATATAGATGCAAAAATCCTCAACAAAATACTAACAAACAGAATCCAACAACACATTAAAAGGATCATACACCATGATCAAGTGGGATTTATCCCAGGGATGCAAGGATTCTTCAATATATGCAAATCAATCAATATGATACACCACACTAACAAATTAAGGAATAGAAACCATATGATCATCTCAATAGAGGCAGAAAAAGCTTGTGACAAAATTCAACACGCATTTATGATAAAAACTCTCCAGAAAATGGGCATAGAGGGAACCTACCTCAACATAATAAAGGCCATATATGACAAACCCACAGCAAGCATCATACTCAATGGTGAAAAACTGAAAGCATTTCCACTAAGATCAGGAACAAGACAAAGATGTCCACTCTCGCCACTCTTATTCAGCAGAGTTGTGGAAGTCCTAGCCACGGCAATCAGAGAAGAAAAAGAAATAAAAGGAATACAAATTGGAAAAGAAATAAAACTGTCACTGGTTGCAGATGACATGCTACTATACGTAGAAAATCCTAAAGATGCCACCAGAAAACTACTAGAGCTAATCAATGAATTTGGTAAGGTTTCATGATACGAAATTAATGCACAGAAATCTCTTGTATTCCTATACACTAATGATGAAAAATCTGAAAGAGAAATTAAGGAAACAATCCCATTTACCATCGCAACAAAAAGAATAAAATACCTAGGAATAAACCCACCTAAGGAAGTGAAAGACTTGTTCTCAGAAAACTATAAAACACTGATGAAAGAAATCAAAGATGACCTAAACGGATGGAGAAATATACCATGTTCTTGGATTGGAAGAGTCAGTATTGTGAAAATGACTATACTACCCAATGCAATCCCTATCAAACCATGGCATGCTTCACAGAATTCTTTAGTATTCTTCATAGAATTAGAACAAAAAATTTTACAATTTGTATGGAAACACAAAAGACCCCGAATAGCCAAAGCAATCTTGAGAAAGAAAAACAGAATTGGAGGAATCAGGCTCCCCAACTTCAAACTAGACCACAAAGCTACAGTAATCAAGACAGTATGGTACTGGTACAGAAACAGAAATATAGATCAATGGTACAGGATAGAATGTCCAGAGATAAACCCATGCACATATGGTCACCTAATTTACGACAAAGGAGGCACGAACATACAATGGAGAAAAGATAGCCTCTTCAATAAGTGGTGCTGGGAAAACGGGACAGCTACATGTAAAAGAATGAAATTAGAACACTTCCTAACACCATACACAAAAATAAACTCAAAATGGATTAAAGGCCTAAATGTAAGACTGGACACTATAAAACTTAGAGGAAAACATAGAAAAAACACTCTTTGACATATATCACAGCAAGATCTTTTTTGACCCACCTCCTAGAGTAATGGAAATAAAAACAAAAAATAAACGAATGGGACCTCATGAAACTTAAAAGCTTTTGCACAGCAAAGGAAACCATAAACAAGAGGAAAAGACAACCCTCAGAATGGGAGAAAATATTTGCAAATGAAACAACAGACAAAGGATTAATCTCCAAAATATACAAACAGCTCATGGAGCTCAATATCAAAAAAACAAACAATCCAATTAAAAAATGGGTGGAAGTCCTAAATAGACATTTCACCAAGGAAGACATACAGATGGCCAAGAGGCACATGAAAAGATGCTCAGCATCACTAATTATTAGAGAAATGCAATTCAAACCTGCAATGAGGTATCACCTCACGCCGGTCAGATGGCCATTATAAAAAAATCTAGAAACAATAAATGCTGGAAAGGGTGTGGTGAAAAGGGGATCCTCCTGCACTGTTTGTGAGAATGTAAATTGATACAACTGCTATGGAAAACAGTATGGAGCTTCCTTTAAAAACTAAAAATAGAACTACCATATGACCCAGCAATCCCACTACTGGGCATATACCCAGAGAAAACCATAATTCAAAAAGAGACATGCACCCCGATGTTCATTGCAGCACTATTTACAATAGCCAGGACATGGAACTAACCTAAATGTCCATCAACAGATGAATGGATAAAGAAGATGTGGTGCATATATACAATGGAATATTACTCAGCCATAAAAAGAAATGAAATTGAGTTATTTGTAGTGAGGTGGATGGACCTAGAGTCTGTCATACAGAGTGAAGTAAGTCAGAAAGAGAAAAACAAATACCATATGCTAATGCATATATATGGAATATAAAAAAAAAAGGTACTGATGAACCTAGTTGCAGGGCAGGAATAAAGATGTAGACATTGATAATGGACTTGAGGACACGGGGTGGGAGGGGGAAGCTGGGGCGAAGTGAGAGTAGCATTGACATATATGCACTACCAAATGTAAAATAGGTAGCTAGTGGGAAGAAGCAGCATAGCACAGGGAGATCAGCTCAGTGCTTTGCAATGTCCTAGAGGAGTGGGATAGAGAGGGTGGGAGGGAGGTTCAAGAGAGTGGGAATATGGGGACATATGTATGCATATGGCTGATTCATTTTGGTGTACAACAGAAACTAACACAGTATTGTGAAGCAATTATACTCCGTTAAAGATCTATTAAAAGAAAAAAAGTTGTCATAGCATATCACCAGCATACTACAATTTATATTCTCATGATAGATTATAATAGTTACCTACGAATAAGAAAAGAATGGTATGTGGTTGATCTTGGGTGGCCTCGGCCTGCAGCAGCTTGATGCAGGGTTTTGGTTCCAGGCCTGTGATTGAGGTCGGGTCGCGGTGGTGAGAGCACTGAATCCTAGGCACTAGATCAGTGGTCAGTGAAAGGCCCGGGCCCTGCGCCGTTGCAGAAAAGGAATTCCCACAAAGATGGAAAGTAGTGAAACAAGTATTTATTTGCAGAAAAAAGTGCAGTACGTGTGGATAGACACACGAGCGGGCTCAGAAAGAGTCGTGCCCTGGTGGCAGTTTAAATCACTTACATGGGGCATTTTTTCCAGGTTTCCTTAGGCCAATCATTTTGATTTGCCTGATTCAAAGTCTGAATTTGGTATAGCTCAGGATTTTCCCATGTGTGCATGCACATCTCTTAGCCAAGATGGATTCTACCGAAGAGGCCTATGGGTAGATTTGGCCACTTGGCATCACTCTCCTTTTGACCTCCAAGGAGCCTTTCTGCGCATGTGTAGTGGGGGGGGGGGGGTTCTCCTGACTTCAGGAATGAGAAATATGTGGTCTCTTATCTTCTATCTGGGCAGGGCCCAGACTCCTCTCTCAATTGTCCTGTTATTCCCATGCCCTGGGGGCCCATCTGTCTCCTGCCTCATGGTAATGATACAAAGTTGAAAAGGCAGTTATTTATTAAGCATCTATATGCCATCGAGGTTCAGCAGGATATCAGGGACTTAAAAGGACAAATAAAATAAGACAATGAAAAACATGACAGATTATCTCAGGTTGACCAATTTTCATACAGTTATATCTATAGTACATTATTAATTTACTTAGCAAACTTTTCCCCAAGATCTGCAAAGTTAAAAAAGTAGATGAATCAAACTATATTTTCTGTTAGTACAGTAAATATACATTGATCATGACACACATTTCTACTGGTTACAGCAGGTAAAATTAAATTGTGAGAAAGTGTTTCTTCTTTCTTGAATTGTTATAAAACAAAGAGGTCCTCTAGATTTCCGGGTAAGAGGGATAACTAGCAATCCCACAGTGATTTCCACTATTTCTTGCCATCCGTATATATCCTTGGTCACCAAAGTTGAGGCCCCAGCTTTAGAAAAAGAAGTAACACAAAATTACAAATGAATATAATCAAATCACATTATCAACTTTTTATCTCTTAGATTGCTTTTCTCCTAAAGAGATTATATATGAAAAGCTGTAAAACAAAGTTAGAACAAAATAATATAATAATTTCCCCAGGGCTTTTAGGCAATTTTCAAAGGATGGTTTGGTAGGTTTTAATGCTATATTAATGAATAGATTTAATACCTAAGGAAAACAATATAAGCTCCATCCTAAACCTTTAAATCCTCCTACTTCTGCAGGGAAAGAGTTTTATTATCCTTTCCAAGACCCCATCTTTAAGTGTTTTTGCATAATAGGATCATAGGTGATGATTCTCTGTCAAACTTCAATTTCTTTAGAGAGTGTCAATTAAGAAAGATTTTTGAGAGACCACTATGGAAAAGGCGCAGGGCAGGGGATTCTCAAAAAGAGAGCTCTCAAACACCTTTTTTTTTTTTTTTTTTTTTTTTTTTTGCGGTACGCGGGCCTCTCCCTGTTGTGGCCTCTCCCACAGGCTCCGGACGCGCAAGCTCAGCGGGGCCGGGCCCAGCCGCTCTGCAGCATGTGGGATCTTCCCGGACGAGGGCACGAACCCATGTCCCCTGCATCTGCAGGCGGATTCTCAACCACTGCGCCACCAGGGAAGCCCTCAAACACCTTTTTGACCTGGAAGTGGAGCTGAGATAAGGTAAGACTTGCTCATAGTTAAAGCTGTAAAAATGGAATATGCTACCTTGGGAAAAGATGAGCTCCGTGGCACTGGAAGTGTTCAATTAGAGATGTACATAATTTGTCAGAGATGTTGCAGGGGGAATTCATGGGTCAGATAAGGGTTAGAGGAGATCAGTGGTTCCTCACTTTTTCATTTCATGGACTTTGAGAATTTCAAAAAATTTTGCAGATTGACATCAAGTTACCAGTTTTTAAGTTAGCAAGTACAGACATTAAAAAAACCAAAACCCTTTATTATCACCATCAAATTGTAAAAGAAAGGACATGTTAACACCAAAAACAAAACTTAAGAGGACATAACCTCTAATTTAAGTATAGTCCTTTGAGACAAATAAATTTAGATTTATGAAAGATTTACCAAAATATTCTTTTTTCTCCCTTTTTCACATACTAGTGAAAAAATTGACAAAATTCTTGTAAGAGAAATGACTTGTGAAGTTTTTTATGATTCTGAGATTTTATAATTGTAGGTGTACAAATAATTATAATATGAGGCAGAATTCATATTCTGTATGAATTGTGCTATAACTAGTATACAAATAAAAGCATGAAATACTGTGTTGGTATTTGGAGAGCAACAGGAAATTTAGTTGAAGGGAAAACAACATCTTTAGGGGAGTAGTGTGAAAAGAAGATAGAAAGTTGGTTTGGGGCCGTATTGTGCGGAGCTTAGAACAGCAGACTGAGGAACTTGTTTAAGTCCATAGGCAGAGGGAAGCCATTGCAAACTTTTGCTCAGGACTCAAAGGAAGGTTGTGTTTTTGCATGCAGTGGAGAAACTAAGAAATGCTGGACTATTGGAAGAAGACAAGTGGCATAATTTAAAATAACTGTGCTTCAATAGGCCTTAAATGTTCTATGTATCAGCCATTCACTGGACTCTTCTGGTCTTATTTGTCTCTCTCTTGTACCATTTAACACAGTTGTCTACTCTCACCTCACTTCTCTCTTGGCTTTAAGATACTACTGTGTCCTGATTTTCTCTTCTCTCTATGGTCACTCTTTCTTAAACTCTCTTATGGGCTCCCTTCTTTTTCTTTTTTTGGCCGCGCCAAGCGTCTTATGGGATTGACCAGCAATTGAACCAGGGCCCTCAGCAGTGAAAGTGCCAAGTCCTAACCACTGGACCTCCAGGGAATTCCCTGGGCTCCTTTTTTTGATTCCTTTCATTTATTGCCACTCCCCTGCTCAAAATCCTTTAATGCCTCACCAACACCTTGAGAATCAAATCCAAACTCTGCTGTCACCTCTCATCAATGGATGTGCAGTGCTTTTTTAGTATCCAGTTTGATAAGCAAAAGCAATAATAAATTCTGGCTAAGCTATTATTATTAATATCAATAGCCACCACTTATTGAGCACTTACTCTGTGCTAAGCAGCTTAACATATATTATCTCATTTAATCATCATCCTGTGAGGTAGGTATTATCTTCTTTTTACTAAAGAGAAAAACTGGCAGAGGTAAAGTGGCTTGCCCAAAGTCACACAGATGGTTAATTGTGAATCAAGGGTTCAAATCTAGGGTTGTTTTATTCCAAAGCCTACTCTAACTTTTATACTCTCTTCCTGTGAGAGAGGTAGTATGGGGAATGAAATTCAAACTAGAACATCCAGGATCTTATATAATTAGTATATTGCTATATCTTACTATATAGTTATTTCACTGCCTAAAAACAAGGTAAAAAATTTTAGATAAGCTGAGTTTAGACTTAAGTTCTGGTAATGAAAGTTGAATTGAGGCTCTTAGGAGTAGTAATATGAACTCAGTCAGTGAGAGCTAGGAGTCCTAGATCCCACTCTGTATCTGGACAAGATCAACTGTCCCAAACTTTGTAGATCCCAGACTTCTTTTTTGGCGGAGTACTGCTAACCCTCCTTTTAAAAATACAGCTGATTAAAAATCTCAAGCTAAAAAAATATTTGAGGACAAATTCTTGTCTTCAGAACTGTTCAAGGTCAGTTCCAAATGCTCATTCCAGTCCTTACCAAGTTGTTTATTTTTATCAACTCTATAGCCCTTTCACTCAAACTGTTCAATTCTGGGCAAGTTTCTTAACTCTCTCAGTATCAGGAGTTTCCTATTCTGTGTTATGGGGATAAAATGCTATCTCATAGATTACCTTAAAAATTAAATGAGAAAATGTATTTAAAGTGCTTGCACAGTGTCTGTAGTAAATGCTCAACAAGTAGAGGTAGCTATTTTTGTTCTTATCCGAGTATAAGTCCATCTGATTTGACTCAAGTAGAGTCCATCCCCTTTAAAAGTATGTAGTGTTTTTCTAGGGTGACCAACAGTTCCACTTTCCCTAGGATTGTCCTGGTTTTAAAAATAAAGTCCTATGGCCTGGGAAACCCCTTAGTCAGTGACAAAGCAAGACGGTTTGTCCCCCTACCTTCTCCCTGCATATTATAGACTACTAACTTATTAGATATTCCTTCTAAAATATATGCCAATTTCCTTTGTAATAAATTGCAGCCTTGAACTTCTTAGGCTGTGCCAGACACTATTCTAGGCGTTAGGATTATGGAAGTAAACAAGGTAGACAAAGTCTTTTTGAAGCCTATGCATTCTATATGGGAAACATATAATAAACAAAGAAATACATAATATGATATGATATGATATGATATGATAAGTACTATAAAGAAAAATAAAGAGTAAGGGATACAGAGTGTTGGGAATCCGGGCTACATTTTTAAAAATTTATTTATTTATTTTATTTTATTTTATTATTTGGCCAATGCCGTGTGGCTTGCAGGATCTTAGTTCCCCAACCAGGGATCGAACCAGGGCCCAGCAGTGAAAGCGCAGAGTTCAAACCACTGGACCGCCAGGGAAGTCCCCAGGGCTACATTTTAGATGATGTAGTCAGGGGATGCTTATCTGAGGAAATACTTGAGCAAAGACCTAAGTAAACTGAAGATGCAAGTGATGCAAAAATCTGGGAAAAGAGTTGGGAATCAGCTTGGTGTGTCTGGGAAACAACAACAAGGCTAGTGTACCTAGATATCAGTGAGAGAGGGGAAAGCAATTGGAGAGGTGGTTGGAGAGGCAGGCTGAAACCAGATAATGTCCCACTTTTAACACATGTGGGTCTTATTCTGAGTGTGAAGGAAAGCCATTAGAGGGTTTGGAGTAGGAGAGTAATAACATCTGCTTTCTGATTTAAAAAAGCTCATTCTGGCTACAGTGTAGAGGATTGACTACAGGCAAACAAGAGGGAAAGTGATTATCAGTTGGGAGATATACTGCAATAGACAAAGAGAGATGGACAGTGGCCTGAACTAGAGTGGTAACAGTAGAGATACTGAGAAGTGATAAGGTTTGGGATAATTTAATGATGGTAGAAATGACAGGATTTGCTGATGGTTTAGATGTAGGGTATCATATGAAGAAAGAAGAGATGGCTCCAATGTTTTTTGGCCTGGGGTAAGTACTGTTGGCATTTACTAAGATGGGGAAAATTGGGGCAGTAGCAGGGAGTCAAGAGTTCTATTTTGAACATGTTAAGTTAAAGAGACCTATAGACACACAGCTGGTAGACTGCTGGACATGGAATCTGGAGCTCAGGGGAGAGATTAGGGCTAAAGATACAAAGGTGAGAGTCATCAGCACATACCTGGTGTTTAAAACCATGAGACTAAATGAGATTACTTAAGGAGTGAGCCTAGAGAGAGGGGGAACTGAGGCCTGGGGAAGTCTAATATTTATAAGCAAGAAGTAATAAAAGGAACTAAGGAACTCAGGAGACTGAGAAGTAAGTAGAGCAGGAAGAAAACCAGGAAAATGTGGTCCCCTGAAAGTCGAATAAAGAGTGTTTCCGAAAGGAGAGAGTAATTATATATCAAATGTTAAGAGGACAGGTAAGGTGAGACTTTGAAAACTGTTTAATGAGGCAAGATGGAAGTGAGTGGCAATCTAGGCAAGAGTGATTTCAGTGAAGTGGTGTAATAAATACCTGTTCTGAGTTATAAACCAATATGCACATTCTTAATCTCTTTATAGAGAAATCTCTAAGGAAAACCACTAGGCTATAACTTTTTTCTTTTTACATCATTTTTTCAGCCTTAGATTCCATGGAGAAGAGGCAGTATGTATTAATTTAATATAAATTCCTACAATGTTTAGTATAAAACATTTACCCTAACTCTACTTTAGGATCAGGCTCAGGCTTCCCTGGTGGCACAGTGGTTAAGAATCCACCTGCCAGACTCTGGGAGGGCTCACGCCAAGGAGTACTCCCCAGAACTTCTGCTGCCAGTGTCCTTGTCCCTGCGGTGAGCCACAGCCACCCCCTGCCTCTGCAGGAGACCCTCCAACACTAGTAGACTACAGGGCGAGAAGAAGCAGAAGAACTACAATCCTGCAGCCTGTGGAACAAAAACCACATTCACAGAAAGATAGACAAGATGAAAAGGCAGAAGGCTATGTACCAGATGAAGGAACAAGATAAAACCCCAGAAAAACAACTAAATGAAGTGGAGATAGGAAACCTTCCAGAAAAAGAATTCAGAACAATGATAGTGAAGATGATCCAGGACCTTGGAAACAGAATGGAGGCAAAGATCGAGAAGATGCAAGAAATGTTTAACAAAGACCTAGAAGAATTAAAGAACAAACAAACAGAGATGAACAATGCAATAACTGAAATGAAAACTGCACTAGAAGGTATCAATAGCAGAATAACTGAGGCAGAAGAACGGATAAGTGACCTGGAAGACAGAATGGTGGAATTCACTGCTGCAGAACAGAATAAAGAAAAAAGAATGAAAAGAAATGAAGACAGCCTAAGAGACCTCTGGGACAACATTAATTGCAACAACATTCACATTATAGGGGTCCCAGAAGGAGAAGAGAGAGAGAAAGGACCCAAGAAAATATTTGAAGAGATTATAGTCAAAAACTTCCCTAACATGGGAAAGGAAATAGCCACCCAAGTCCAGGAAGCGCAGTGAGTCCCATACAGGATAAACCCAAGGAGAAACACACCGAGACACATAGTAATCAAATTAGCAAAAATTAAAGACAAAGAAAAATTATTGAAAGCAGCAAGGGAAAAATGACAAATAACATACAAGGGAACTCCCATAAGGTTAACAGCTGATTTCTCAGCAGAAACTCTACAAGCCAGAAGGGAGTGGCATGACATATTTAAAGTGATGAAAGGGAAGAAACTACAACCAAGATTACTCTACCTGTCAAGGATCTTATTCAGATTTGATGGAGAAATCAAAATCTTCACAGACAAGCAAAAGCTAAGAGAATTCAGCGCCACCAAACCAGCTCTATAACAAATGCTAAAGGAACTTCTCTAGGTGGGAAACACAAGAAAAGAAAAAGACCTACAAAAACAAACCCAAAACAATTAAGAAAATGGTCATAGGAACATACCTATCAATAATTACCTTAAACGTGAATGGATTAAATGCTCCAACCAAAAGACACAGGCTTGCTGAATGGATACAAAAACAAGACCCATCTATATGCTGTCTACAAGAGACCCACTTCAGACCTAGGGACACATACAGACTGAAAGTGAAGGGATGGAAAAAGATATTCCATGCAAATGGAAATCAAAAGAAAGCTAGAGTAGCAATACTCATATCAGATAACATAGACTTTAAAATAATGAATGTTACAAGAGACAAGGAAGGACACTACATAGTGATCAAGGGATCAATCCAAGAACAAGATATAACAATGATAAATATATATGCACCCAACATAGGAGCACCTCAATACATAAGGCAACTGCTAACAGCTCTAAAAGAGGAAATCAACAGTAACACAATAATAGTGGGGGACTTTAACACCTCACTTACACCAATGGACAGATCATCCAAAATGAAAATAAATAAGGAAACAGAAGCTTTAAATGACACAATAGACCAGGTAGATTTAATTGATATTTATAGGACATTCCATTCAAAAACAGCAGATTACACTTTCTTCTCAAGTGTGCATGGAACATTCTCCAGGAGAGATCACATCTTGGGTCACAAATCAAGCCTCAGTAAATTTAAGAAAATTGAAATCATATCAAGCATCTTTTCTGACCACAACACTATGAGATTAGACATGAATTACAGGGAGAAAAATGTAAAAAAACACAAACACATAGAGGCTAAACAATACGTTACTAAATAACCAAGAGATCACTGAAGAAATCAAAGAGGAAATCAAAAAATACCTAGAGACAACTGACAATGAAAACACGATGATCCAAAACCTATGGGATGTGGCAAGAGCAGTTCTAAGAGGAAAATTTATAGCTATACAAGCCTACCTCAAGAGACAAGAAAAACCTCAAATAAACAATCTAACCTTACACCTAAAGGAACTAGAGAGAGAAGAACAAACAAAACCCAAAGTTAGCAGAAGGAAAGAAATCATAAAGATCAGAGCAGAAATAAATGAAATAGAAACAAAGAACGCAATAGCAAAGATCAATAAAACTAAAAGCTGGTTCTTTGAAAAGATAAACAAAATTGATAAACTATTAGCCAGACTCATCAAGAAAAGAGGGAGAGGACTCAAATCAATAAAATTAGAAATGAAAAAGGAGAAATTACAACAGACACCACAGAAATACAAAGCATCCTAAGAGACTACTACAAGCAACTCTATGCCAATAAAATGGACAACCTGAAAGAAATGGACAAATTCTTAGAAAGGTATAACCTTCCTAGACTGAACCAGAAGAAACAGAAAATATGAACAGACCAATCACAAGTAATGAAATTGAAACTGTGATTAAAAATCTTCCAACAAAGAAAAGTCCAGGACTAGATGGTTTCACAGGTGAATTCTATCAAACATTTAGAGAAGAGCTAACACCCATCCTTCTCAAACTCTTCCAAAACATTGCAGAGGAAGGCACACTCCCAAACACATTCTATGAGGCCACCATCACCCTGATACCAAAAGCAGACAAAGATACTACAAAAAAAGAAAATTACAGACCAATATCAGTGATGAATATAGATGCAAAAATCCTCAACAAAATACTAGCAAACAGAATCCAACAACACATTGAAAGGATCATACACCATGATCAAGTGGGATTTATCCCAGGGATGCAAGGATTCTTCAATATACACAAATCAATCAATGTGATACCCCATATTAACAAATTGAAGAATAAAAACCATATGATCGGGCTTCCCTGGTGGTGCAGTGGTTGAGAGTCTGCCTGCTCATGCTGGGGACACGGGTTCTGCCCCGGTCCGGGAAGATCCCACATGCCGCAGAGCGGCTGGGCCCGTGAGCCATGGCCGCTGAGTCTGCGTGTCCGGAGCCTGTGCTCCGCAACAGGAGAGGCCGCAACAGTGAGAGGCCCGTGTACCGCAAAAAAAAAAAAACAACATATGATCATCTCAATAGATGCAGAAAAAGCTTTTGACAAAATTCAACACTGATTTATGAAGAAAACTCTCCAGAAAGTGGGCATAGAGGGAACCTACCCCAACATAATAAAGGGCATATATGACAAACCCACAGCAAACATCATTCTCAATGGTGAAAAACTGAAAGCATTTCCTCTAAGATCAGGAATGAGACAAGGATGTCCACTCTCACCACTATTATTCAACATAGTTTTGGAAGTCCTAGCCACAGCAATCAGAGAAGAAAAAGAAATAAAAGGAATACAACTTGGAAAAGAAGAAGTAAAACTGTCACTGTTTGCAGATGATATGATACTATACATAGAGAATCCTTAAGATGCCACCAGAAAACTACTAGAGCTAATCAATGAATTTGGTAAAGTTGCAGGATGCAAAATTAATGCACAGAAATCTCTTGCATTCCTATACACTAATGATGAAAAATCTGAAAGAGAAATTAAGGAAACACTCCTATTTACCATTGCAACAATAAGAATAAAATACCTAGGAATAAACCTACCTAGGGAGACAAAAGACCTCTATGCAGAAAACTATAAGACACTGACGAAAGAAATTAAAGATGATACCAACAGATGGAGAGATATATACCATGTTCTTGGATTGGAAGAATCAATATTGTGAAAATGACTATATTACCCAAAGCAATCTACAGATTCAATGCAATCCCTATCAAATTACCAATGGCATTTTTTACGGAACTAGAACAAAAAATCTTAAAATTTGTATGGAGACACAAAAGACCCCGAATAGCCAAAGCAATCTTGAGAAAGAAAAATGGAGCTGGAGGAATCAGACTCCCTGACTTCAGACTATACTACAAAGCTACAGTAATCAAGACAATATGGTATTGGCACAAAAACAGAAACATATATCAATGGAACAAGATAGAAAGCCCAGAGATAAACCCATGCACCTATGGTCAATTAATCTATGACAAAGGAGGCAAGGATATACAATGGAGAAAAGACAGTCTCTTCAATAAGTGGTGCTGGGAAAACTGGACAGCTACATGTAAAGAATGAAATTAGGACACTCCCTAACACCATACACAAAAATAAACTCAAAATGGATTAGAGACCTAAATGTAAGACTGGACACTATAAAACTCTTAGAGGAAAACATAGGAAGAACATTCTTTGACATAAATCACAGCAAGATCTTTTTTTGGTCCACCTCCTAGAGTAATGGAAATAAAAACAAAAATAAACAAGTGGGACCTAATGAAACTTAAAAGCTTTTGCACTGGGGCTTCCCTCGTGGCACAGTGGGTGAGAGTCTGCCTGCTAATGCAGGGGACATGGGTTCGAGCCCTGGTCTGGGAGGATCCCACATGCCGCGGAGCAACTAGGCCCGTGAGCCACAACTACTGAGCCTGCGCGTCAGGAGCCTGTGCTCTGCAACAAGAGAGGCTGCGATAGTGGGAGGCCCGCGCACCGCGATGAAGAGTGGCCCCCACTTGCCACAACTAGAGAAAGCCCTCACACAGAAATGAAGACTGAACACAGCAAATATAAATAAATAAATTAATAAACTCCTACCCACAACATCTTCTTAAAAAAAACAACAACAAAAGAAACAAAAAAACCCTGCTGTGTCCATACAGCGTGATTCACTTTAAAAAAAAAAAAAGAAAAAAAGCTTTTGCACAGCAAAGGAAACCATAAACAAGACGAAAAGACAACCCTCAGAATGGGAGAAAATATTTGCAAACGAATCAACGGACAAAGCATTTATCTCCAAAATATATAAACAGTTTGTGCAGCTCAATATTAAAAAACAAACAACCCAATCCAAAAATGGGCAGAAGAGCTAAATAGACATTTCACCAAAGAAGACATACAGATGGCCAAGAAGCACATGAAAAGCTGCTCAACATCACTAATTATTAGAGAAATTCAAATCAAAACTACAATGAGGTATCACCTCACACCAGTTAGAATGGGCATCATCAGAAAATCTACAAACAACAAATGCTGGAGAGGGTGTGGAGAAAAGGGAACCCTCTTGCACTGTTGGTGGGGATGTAAATTGATACAGCCACTCTGGAGAACAGCATGGAGGTTCCTTAAAAAACTAAAAATAGAATTATCATATGATCCAGCAATCCCACTACTGGGCATATACCCAGAGAAAACCATAATTCAAAAAGACACATGCACCCCAATGTTCATTGCAGCACTGTTTACAATAGCCAGGTCATGGAAGCAACCTAGATGCCCATCAACAGATGCATGGATAAAGAAGATGTGGTACATATATATAATGGAATACTACTCAGCCATAAAAAGGAACGAAATTGAGTCATTTGTTTAGACGTGGATGGATCTAGAGACTGTCATACAGAGTGAAGTAAGTCAGAAAGAGAAAAACAAATACCGTATATTAACGCATGTATGTGTAACCAAGGAAAATGGTACAGATGAACTGGTTTGCAGGGCAGAAGTTGAGACACAGATGTAGAGAACAAACATATGGACACCAAAGGGGAAAAGCGGCAGGGGGTGGTGGTGGTGGTGTGATGAATTGGGCGATTCGGATTGACATGTATACACTGATGTGTATAAAACTGATGACTAATAAGAACCTGCTGTATAAAAAAATAAATACAATTAAATTTAAAAATTAAGAAAAAAAAAGAATCCACCTGCCAATGCAGGGGACACAGGTTCCAGCCCTGGTCTGGGAAGATCCCACATGCCGCCGAGCAACTAAGCCCGTGCGCCACAACTACTGAGCCTGCGCTCTAGAGCCTGTGAACCACAACTACTGAGCCCACGTGCCGCAACTACTGAAGCCTGCGCACCTAGAGCCCGTGCTCCGCAACAAGAGAAGCCACTGCAATGAGAAGCCCGCTCACCCCAGCGAAGAGTAGCCCCCGCTCGCCACAACTAGAGAAAAGGCCACATGCAGCAACAAAGACCCAACACAGCCAAAAAAAAAAAAAAAAATCAGGCTCTCTTGAAAGATCATTCAACAGTTTTCAGTGAAGGAAAATGGAATATGTTCTTTCTTCTAACTTATATTTTAATAACTTAATGCCACTTATGGATGAAGAAGAGTCATTTCTGTACCCACCCCCAACTCAATCCATCAACTTACCGCATGACCTAGAGGCCCATCTATTTTGCAACTGTTTATTTTAGAGAGTTCACCAGATATTGCTTAAAGGTGTCCTGGGTGCTTACTTAGTTTTTTGGTGTGTGTGTTTGCATGCATGAATGTGTATTTGTGTTTGCATGCATGCGTGTGTGTGTGTGTGTGTGTGAGTTTAAGGTTCTAATGGGCACATAGTTAATACCTTTAATATTTTTTCCTCAGGCCAAAGTTGTCTCATGCCCAGTAACTGTGGAACCTTCATTACTCATTGATCTGTATGTTAAATTAAACTCCTCCCTTTTTTTTGCAAAGACAATCTTGGCCCATCTTGTGGGCAGTCCCTTAGACTGGGGTGGCCTTCTGACCAAGTTTAGGCTCCTAAACTTTTCTAAGTACATAGCAGTTGTATCTCTAGCTCAGCTAGCTTTCTAAATTTATAGATCTGCCCATCAGTGAAACATAGACTATCCAAATACTTAAGGATCTTCTCAGATAGTTTAACCTCAAAATCTCTACTGCCTAATATTTAGGGAGATGTCCCTGAAAAATATGTAGTTCATCGTTCCTCACTTAGATGCTCTAGTTTTATTCCTGAATTAAGTCAAACCATCAGAGGGTTGTATAATAAGGTATTTTGCATTATTTTGGTCCCCATAAAATAATTTTTACTCAGTTATGCTTGGTATTAAATCATTTGCCTATGTGCTAGACATTCTGAAAGCATTCTGTAAAACTTCTAGCTGCACTTATTGTTGGGATATTACTAAGGGCATAGTTTTCTGCATTAGATTGTATTCTCTTTATACAGCTTCAAAGGAGGAATAATAATAAAAATAATAACTATGATTTATTGGACATATTATGTGCCAGACACTATGTGCTAAGTGTTTTACATACATTATCTTGTTAAATCCTTATAGTAATATTGAAACTATTATTCCCATTTTACAAATGGGAAAATTGAAAGTTAAAGATATTAAATAACCTGCCTAAGGTCACATGGACAGTAAAGGAGCTAGGATTCTAAGCAAGTTCTGCCTGGCTTCAAAGTAAATGCTTTTACTTGCTATGCTATACTGTATTATAAAAAGAAGCTAAATACCCATGTCCAGAAAGGGAGAAAAATTCAGGGACATTGGATCATTGTTATATATATACCAAAAAGATTAAGTGTAAACAAAAGGAAGATAAAAAAGAAGAGGCCAAATAGAGGAAGACTCCACATTCTTTTACTTAAGGTTAACTTGGTAGCACTGGAATGACATAGAATCTAACCTTTTAAGAGATCATTAAGAACAAGTTTGATAATATAAGAGGGTTTTGCTTGAGTCAACCTCTGTGGAGCCTGGAATTCATGACCATATCCAATCTGTCCTTGCTGGGATTTAGTGCCAGGATCGCTGTGGTCGTTCATAATTTGTTCCCTTCCTAACCCACGTCTCTCTCTAATAGGCTTCTTATACTACTACCTTTATAAAAGAACATGCAGTTCCCTTAACTCATTTACTTTCTCTCAGTTCTAGACTTTGTCACATTTACCTTCCTCTGTTCTGATTGCCCTTTTTCGTCTGGTTATTTCTTTCTCATCCTTCAAGATTCAATCAAATAATCTGGCTAAAAGGCTCTCCCAGACTCCCCAGGCTATGCCAGGTACTCTTATTCTGTGCTTCCACTGCAATGGATGCATACCTCCATCTTAGCATTTATTACATTCTATTGCAATTGTCTGTACATGCACACACCTGTTTCCTTGACTCTACATACTAAACTGTGAGTATCTTGAAGGATGATAGGAAGGCTGTATTTTTCATTGCCTAGCACTGTGCTTGGCACATGGTAGGTACTAATATATGTTTGTTGAATCAGTGTATGAACAAAGATACAAAAGAGACTGTTCTACCTTTGAGGAGTTTATATTTTAGTGAATGGAACATGATTTATAGAAATAGCTATAACAGAAGGTACAATTTGTTAAATGCTATAATAGAATTTATGAAGCATTGCTAAAGCTTAGAAGTTAGAGAAACAATTCTGAGTAAATGAATGGGGTATGGAAGAGACAGCATTTGAGGTAGGTATTTTTTTGAAGAATGAATAGGATTTTAATGATATTTTAAGGATTTTTAAGGTTTTTTTCATTTTAAAAGTAATAAGTGGTTTGTTAAAGACAATTTTGAAAATACGTATAGGCAGACAAAGAAAACCTTTGTTTTTTTGTTTTGTTTTTTCTTGCTGTGCCGCGGGGCAGGTGGGATCCTAGATTTTTTTTTTTTTTGGCCAAGCTGTGGCATGTGGGATCTTAGTTCCCTGACCAGGGATCAAACCCATGCCCCCTGCAGTGGAAGTGCGGAGTCTTAACCACTGAACTAACAGGGAGGTCCCAAAGACAACCATTATTAACATTTGGTATAATTCCTTCTGGTCCTTTAGTATAACATATATCAGAGAAATGATGTATACTATTTTAAACTTAATACTTATACTGTATATAAATGTTGTATTTATATGTATTTTTTCATTTAAACATATATTCCAAGTATTTTATTAGGTTATTAATAATGGTCTGAATAAATACAATTTCTAACACATGGAATGATTATGTCATAATTTATTTAACACTATTTCTATTGTTAGGCATTTTTGGTTGCTTACTAGTTTTCACTATTAAAGGAGAAGAATGCTATACAATTTACATAAGTCAGGTGTGAAGATTGCCCCAAATTAGGATTATTTTCTTCATATAGATTCCAAGAAATGGAAATAATTGGATGAAGAATATGAACACTTAAAAAGTTCTTGATTCATATTATCAAACTGCTTTCAAGAAGGATTGTAAAACTTTACTCTTCCACCAGAATGTATAAGGGTGCCCATTTCATCACAGACAGTGGGGTTTCTGTAGGCAGCAATGGGCTTTAAGGGCATTTCAGAAAGATGAAACGGCACAAGTAACAAATTAGAAATAGCTAAGTAGGGCTTTCCTGGTGGTGAAATGCCTGTCAATGCAGGGGACACGGGTTCGAGCCCTGGTCTGGGAAGATCCCACATGCCTTGGAGCAACTAAGCCCGTGCGCCACAATTACTGAACCTGTGCTCTAGAGCCCACGAGCCACAACTACTGAGCCCTTGTGCCACAACTACTGAAGCCTGCACCTAGAGTCCATGCTCCACAACAAGAGAAGCCACCACAGTGAGAAGCCCGTGCACCACACAAAGAGCAGCCCCCGCTCGCCGCAACTAGAGAAAGCCCATGCACAGCAACGAAGACCCAATGCAGCCAAAAATTAATTAATTAATTAAATAAAATATCATTAGAAAAAAATAGAAGAAAAAAGAAATAGCTAAGTGTCTCTAAACTTAAAGAATGATGAGAAAGTAGTTTGCTGTGGCCAGAGTGTGAGTATGGGTACATGAGAATACAGTGGAAGAAAAGTGTAAACGGCTACGTTGGAAGCTACCTAGTGGAGACCCTTGAATGCCTGGCCAGGAGTTTGGACTTTATTTTGATGAAAATGGTAGACTGTTTAGAATTTTGACCTTGGGTTTGGATGATACATATTTTAAGAAGATACTTCCATAGCTGGGTGAGAAGAGAATCTGAATTAATGTCATTAGGAATGGAAAAGAGAAAATACATATAAAGTATGATTCAGAGGCCTAAAGGACAGGGCTGTGTGGGTTTAGGGAGAGAAGGAAGAGCCCAAGATGATACCAAGGCTTTGATGATCTGAAGATGATGATGTATTACTCAAAATAGAGAATAATTTTTCCTTGAACTTACTCTGAAATCATTTTTGTGGATGGGGGATTTAGGGCAAGTTGGGATACAGAGAGGGGGAATTTGATTTTAGATTTGTTGAGTGAGACAGAGAGAGAATGTGTGTGTGTGTGTGTGTTGTAAGTGGAAGTAGGGCAGGTGGGTGGGGAATTTTGATTTTTAAAGAAGAGCTAAAGTTGGAAGTTGGACATAGAAGTCTGTTGCTTAGTAGAAAGGTAATTTTTAGAAATTGTGAACTGGGTATAATGCACATAATGGTGATAGATGAAGCTCAAGGATCAGAGGAGTTTGCTTTGGCATGGCTAGAGCTAGAGTGTAAGGGACAGGTGGAAGAAAATAACCTAAGAAATGAGGCTAAAGCTGATATAGCAAAACAAGCCAGGAAAGTGATATGTCATAGATATCATAGAACTAAATGCAATAGAGAGTTTATAAAGCAGAGAAGTCTCTCACATTTCTGTGCCATTGCATATCCTTTTTGGGTCATTGGGCAACTTACTTCCCTCCTCCAACACATGAGCAGTTCCATTCATCTGAAAACTTGGTGCAAGTAGTGCCTTCTCTCTGGAGCTTTAGGCAGTTAGGCATCTCCTCTATGGCCCCATAGCCATTTAGACATATTATACCATGATGTGTTGTATTTTATTGCTTAAAGATATCTAATTCCCAAGTAGACTGTGAGCCCTTACAGGATAGGATGATTTCTCATTAATTTTTGTATTTCCAAGGACTAGATAATGTCTGTCACATTGTAGATGCTTAGAAAATGCTTGTTAAATTAGTAAGTGCTAAGAAGAGGTTTTGAATTAAAACCCTAAAAGATATATAATCTTCAAGAAGAAACTTCAATAGAGAAGAGGATTTACAATACCTACTGTAGGGAGTAAACAAGATATATATATATAAGTGAAAGTATTGCTCCATTTTAAAAAGTTATCACCGGTCTAGACCCAAGCTGATCAGTACTGTGAATGGGTTATAAATGAACCAAGATATTAATCACCTCAACTACGTTCCCAATGGGCCATGCAAATATTATAATCTTTGTGGGCCACAACATGAAAAAGATAAGAAAGTACCTTTTTGTTTGTTTATTTATGATTTGTAGACTAGGTACTTCCAGTAAAGATTTGAGGGGGGTTATGGGTTGAATTATGTCCCTTCCAAATTAATATGTTGGAACCCTAACCCCCAGTACTTCAGAATGTGACCTTATTTGGAAATAGAAGCATTGCAGATACAATTAGCCAAGAACAGGTCATTAGGGTGGGCCCTAATCCAATATGACCAGTCTTATAAAAAGAGAACATTGGACAGAAATACACATGCACCAGGGAGAATGTCATGTGGAAATGAAGGCAGAGATCAGGTGATGCTTCTACAAGCCAAGGAAAGCCAAAGACTGCCAGCAAAACTTCAGAAGCTAGAGGAAAGTCACAGCCCTTCTGACTTCTAGCCTCTAGAGCTGTGAGACAATAAATTTCTGTTGTTTAAGCCACTCAGTTTGTGATATTTTGTTATGGGAGCCCTGGAAAACTAATACAAGGAGAAACTTGGAAACTAATACAAGGAGACACGTTTAATTCTCAACTCTTCACATTTCCTCTTTTTTTCCCTCTGAAAGCTACATTACTTTTGTTTGTGGGTTTTATGGATGTCAGCTAATTCATGTATTGAGGGGCTGTTAGGTGCCACATACTGTGCTGAGGATTCAAAGACAAGACATAATCTCTGCCCCAAAGGCACATACAGAATAGTGGAGTGACAGGTGAACATACAATTTAAATATAATGTGTAAAATATTCCAGTATGCATAGGATATTTTAGGAGCATAGAAAAAAAGACATTTTGCCTAGCCCAAGAATTTAGGGAAAACTTTCTGGTATAGATAATGCCTGAGCTGGTTTTGAAGGGAAAGGAGGAATAAACCAAGTGAGGAGAAAGGATGTTTCAGGCAGAGGGGCCAGCATAACCAAGATATGAAGATATTAAAGGTAAAATGATATGTATGGGAACTATAACTGTGTATGTTTCAATATAACTAGAATGAAAAATGTGAGACAAGTGCCAGGAATTGAGGCTGGCAAGACAGGTAGGGACCAGACATAGGCGACTCATCTTTTCTACTAGGGAACATTCATCTCACAATGAATGGTACTAAGTATAAGAGGTATAAGCCCAGACTTATATTTTAGACAAACCAGATTGGAAGCAGTATAAAAGACAGATTTAAGAGTAAAGGAGGGCTTCCCTGGTGGCGCAGTGGTTGAGAGACCGCCTGCCGATGCAGGGGACACGGGTTTGTGCCCCGGTCCGGGAAGATCCCACATGCCACGGAGCGGCTGGGCCCGTGAACCATGGCCGCTGAGCCTGCGCGTCCGGAGCCTGTGCTCCACAACAGGAGAGGCTACAACAGTGAGAGGCCCGCGTACCGTAAAAAAAAAACAAACAAAGAGTAAAGGAGACCTGGGTATATATCCAAAACCAAAACAAAAACACTAATTCAAAAAGATACATGCACCCGAATGTTCATAGCAGCATTATTTATAACAGCCAAGATATGGAAACAACATAAGTGTCCATCAACAGATGAATGGATAAAGAAGATGTGGTATATATATAATGGAATACCACTCAGCCATAAAAAAGAATGAAAATTATGCCATTTGCAGCAACGTGGATGGACTTGGAGGACATTATGCTAAATGAAATAAGGCAGACAGAAAAATAAATACTGTATGATATGGCTTATATGTAGAATCTAAAAAATACAATAAACTAGTGAGTATAACATAAAAGAAGCAGACTCATAGATATAGAGAACAAAGTAGTGGTTACCAGTGGCAGGGTGGGGGAGTGGGCAGTACTAAGTATTGGGTGTAAGATAGGCTCAAGGGTGTATTGTACAAGCCAGGGAATATAGCCAATATTTTGTAATAACTGTAAATGGAAAGTAACCTTTAAAAATTGTGTAAAATAATGAAATATTTTTTTAATTAAAAAGAAAAAGAAAGAGTAAAGGAGACCAGTTAGATGGCTACAGGGAGAGTCCAGGCAAGAGATGTCTCAACTAGAGCAATAATAGAAGAAATGGAGAGGGGGCAGAATCAAGGACAGATATGAGGTAAAATTAGTTTGACTTGTTGCTTGATTGGATCTGGAGGATCTAAGACAAATCCATAGTACCTAATTGGGTAACTATGTTGTGTGGTGTTGCTTTTTAGTGAGATGGGAAGTTCTGAGAAGGAACGAAATGGTAGGGAGGGCACTGGGTTCCCTGGACATGCTGAGTTTGGAGAAACTAAGATACGTGGAAGTGCAAGTGTCCAGATAAATAAGTCTGAAGTTCAGGGCAGAGGTCAGAGCTAGAGCTAGAGATTTGAAAGCCATCAGCATATAGTTATAGCTGAAATCATAAGAATGGAATGATTGTATCCAAGAAAGATGTAGAATAAGAAGAGTAATGGGCAGAGGATGGAGCCCTGGAGGAAAGACCAACAACTGGGGGCTAAGCAGAGGAATGGGTATTCATAAAGGAGACCAACAAGGAATGATCAGAGAAGTATTGTAGAAGATAAATCATGAAAACCAAGAGCTGACTGCAGAATAGGAAGTGAAGAATTCTGAGTAATTTAAAATGTCACTTTATAAGAAGCTATAAATATTCACCATTTTCAGTATCATGATGATGATCATCATAATCACAAGAAAGCATTGGTTGAGGTTCCCTCAAATTCCTGATTTTACTTAAATATACATTAAAGTGTGAGTACCTGTTTTTCACAAGCCAGTAGTCTTTCCCGTTAAGGTTACCATATCCAATCACCAGTACACCATGATTCACAGTCTGAGTACACAAGGGGTCATAGTAGACACCTGAGAATAAAATATGGGTAGAGAACAAGAGTAAGTGATGTGTGGCAATGAAGGACATTTGAAAATGCTATTTTATTAGACTGTTTTGGGTATATGTCAGGAACATATACTCTCACATTTAAACTATTTAGAGTTCATGATTCTTTGCCATCAATGCTGTATTTGTCAGGGTTTTTTTGTTGTTGTTGCTTTGTTTGTCTGTTTGTTTGTTTAGCCAAGTTTGGCATCAGTCTAATCACAGCTCCCTCAGAAATCTTCTTTGATGAACTGCCACCTTTTCCTGATTATTTTTTAACTTATATTGTTGTATTTCTATGTATATATTCCTAAATTGTTTGTTCTATACATTGTCATCCTTTACTAAATTAAATGATCTTTAAGGTGAGGTTTAAAAAAAAAAAAAAAAAGATGATAACCTTCTAGTTTGTCTAATACAATTCTCTACCCTTAGTGGGCGCCCTCCTTGTACACTACTGTGTTGTACCTACACTCCACAGCGGCTACAGCAGCTAGGAGCTCAGGCTCTGGAGTCAGGCAGCACGGTTTCTAATTCCAACTGACCGCTTGCAGACTGTATGACTTTAGGCAAGTTAACCTAAGACTTAATTTTTTCATCTGTAAAATAGGGCTATTGTAAGGATTAAATGAGATAATGCACAGAAAGAATTTAGCATAGTACCTGGCCTGTACTCTTAGTAAATTTTGACAACTGTTACTTTACTAATTAGAACTGGGTATAAAAATATGTATATGAAATGATATGAGGTGGAGGATTCCATTTAACCTAATCTAAGCATCCAGAGACATAGTGATGGGGAAGAAGAATATTCTTTCTTATGGTGCAAGGGCAGTATAGAGCATGAGGATAACATGTCTGGATTTTTACCACTTCTGTAGAGGAAGAAAGAAGAATGGCGTGCATCTACAGCAACAGACACAGGTCCTTTGATGGCCACAGCTTCTTTTAAGGCATCTTCACTGCCGAAGGGAAGTTCAATATACCTTGAACATGTGGCAGCTCGATTTTTTGCATCATACTGGCACTTTTCATCCTGTGGGAAAAGGATAAATCAGATAAAGAAGTATACTTCAACTTCCTTTATAAATCGACAGTATCCTAAGTCTGGATTTCAAATATGCTTTCTTTCCTCATTTAGTCTTCTCAAGTGTCTAAGGATCCTTCTTCCTTTTAAAGAAAGAAACATAAAATCTTCCAAACCCTAATAGTTCTGTGTTTCACCAATAAAAGAGGAAATACAGAACCGTTCTATTGCTTTAAATTGTATACATCTTCATATGTGCAAATTTGCCAGGGTAATGTCTCTCAGACTCTAAGGGGATTGTTAGGGGCATACTACATCAAGACTCGAGACTAGAGCTTTAAGATCTTTTTTTTAAAATTTTTTTTGGGGGGTACGCGGGCCTCTCACTGTTGTGGCCTCTCCCGTTGCGGAGCACAGGCTCTGGACGCGCAGGCTCAGCGGCCATGGCTCACGGGCCCAGCCGCTCCGCGGCATGTGGGATCTTCCCGGACCGGGGCACGAACCCGTGTCCCCTGCATCGGCAGGTGGATTCTCAACCACTAGACCATGGAAGTCCCTGAAAATCTATTTTTAATCATGAACTCTGCTTGCTTGTTTAAAAATCATTGTGCCACTGATAAATTAAGTAGGCTGCTGCATAAGAAAGAGAACTCTTGAGAATTTAGGAATTCTTGATGGAGGTTCAGTCTCTCTCTCTCTCTCTCTCTCTCTCTCTCTCTCTCATACACACACACACACACACACACACACACACACACACACACCAAGCAGCACTGCTTCTCAAGCAATTGGCTTGGTGATAAGTTTAGTACAGTGAGTTGGAGGGATAGCATGAGGTCAAGGGGCGGCACAAAAAGTTTGTTTGTGGCACACCATGGCTTTGTAGGGATAGGAAGCTTCTGAATCGATGCCGTTGTTATCAATGATATATTGGAAAGCCTCTGTCATGAAGCCACCATTGCAGCCTTTATTCCCATATTTTTCAGTTGAGCAATCCACCAGGTTCTGTGCACTCAGGGACACCAGCTTTCCTGTTTTCAGCTTCACTTGTGCTTCCAGGGCTCCCACAGCACTGAAAGCCCAACAAGCACCACAAGCGCCCTAAAACAGAGACAAAGTCACAAAGGCAATCACAGAGTCAGTAAGGATGACCTCCATAACACAAACTGGGCAACTCCCAACATGTCAGCACTTTCAGCAGATCCAGGAAGAGCTCCCCCCACTACAGTTTCCTCTTCCCTTAGGCCATGGCAATGAAGACCAAATACTTGATTGTTCTCTGGGCAAGGTCTAACCTTAATAAATATTTATGAATGGCTGAGCTCAGAGCATAATTGCCATATTCAAATATATTAAGAAACAGTACTTACTGAGCATGTACCAAATCCCAGCTATTTTCACCCCATAGTAAGGGAGATAAATGCTAATAGTAAAGTGATTTTTGAGAGGAACTGGGATGATTCCCTTGACCTAAAATACTCTTCCTTCTGCCAAATAATGCCTGAAACATAAGGTTAGCATTTTTCAGACATTTTTAGCTATAGAATTTTTTTGGTCATAAGATATTTTACAGGGAAGCATAAACAAACAGAAAAACACAAAGTTGCTTTAGTTTAAAAAGGTGCAGAGTGTTCTAAGCCACATCATAATTGTTCTCTCTCTCTCCACCTCATCCCACTCTGCTCTCTAGTGGAAGGAAGCAAATTCAATTTGCCTTTGGTCAAAGCAAAATCACCCCCTAAAATGCAAGCACCCAGAGAAAGGATCTCATTAAATTATTTATAGTTAACACTTAGATATGTAGTTTATTGGGTCTTCTTATACTTTTGTTTTAGGGAAGCTCCAGTAAGAAACCCAAAACTAGTTGAAAGAAAAATATCTAGGTGGAAAAGAATAAGAGATTAGCAGTATCATTCACTTCTTAATTTTTCTATTCTTCTTTGGTCACAAGCTGGGGCAGCTGCTCAGGACACTGATTCTTTTCCCTTATCCTGACCTCTAAGGTGATACATGTGTTTTATCCTTAGATATCCCTAACTAATTTAGGATTTTGTAGCTTTCTTTCTTTTTTTTTTTTTACAAGCAAATTAAAGGAAATACAAAAACATAGGAACAAATTTATAAAGTCCATATTTCTTATTCTAACAACATAAGCCTAGTCATGAATTAACTTGACCACTACAATTTACAGGCCACCCTTAGCTCTAGTTTTTCCTCTCCTTCAACCCTGAAATTCATAAGTGAGTTGGAGGAATAAACTTCCTGATTGAAATTCTCTCACACACATGATACTATTTCTCAAGTAATCGGCTTGGTGGAGGGTCCAGTGCAGTTGATGGATAGCATGAACGCTAAAGGTCTGTCTTAAAGACCTACTTGCTTAATTCACAGTTTTTTGCTTAGTCTAATATTGATGGCTCTAACCTTTGATGTTCTCAGCACTGTGGGGAATACAAAAAGTATCATATGTGGTCCTGGCCCTTCAGGAGCTCACAATGTAGTTGGGAAGACAAGAATAGCAAACATACTTAGAAAGGAACCTAAGGGACTATGAGATTCACTGCCAGATTATGTAGCTAGACTCAGTATTTAAGGAAGAGAGATCTCTATCTGGGGTACAGAGGCCTGGGATGACAATACTCACCTGGTATTTCACTTCAGTAACACACCCCTTCTCTCTCCAGTCCAGAGAATCAGGCAATTTCTGATTAGGGTTTGACTTGAAAGTGACATTTCTCTGCCATTGGCTGGGAACTCTCAGGGAACTCATCAAAGATATCACTTCTTCACTGGTCTACAAAGATATATACATAGCTCCTTTCACTTATACCCTTCTTTTCAATATCCTGATAACTGTAACTGTGAATATATTTAACAACTGAGAGAAACAAGTGGTAGCTGTGACTAACATAGGTAACTATCTGGTAGGTGAATTATCTGGGTCTCTTTAGTCTTACACTTTGCCATTAGCATCACAGTTAGGCATTGGGAAGGAGAAGAAGAAAATGATAAAAACTAGGTTACAGAGAGGCAGATTTTTGGTTCAAAGCAAGGCAGAATTTTATAAAAGCATTGTCTAAAAAGTGGACTAAACTGGTTTTCCTTGTGAGAAAGAATTATAAAAGAGATTCCTGCATTTAATCTACTTAGGGTGTTCCTTTCCAAGGGGTACTATGATTCTTAATTTTGGCCACAGTGAAAAAGTTTTGTAGGGTAGAACAGAATCTAATAACTAATGGGAGATGATTTGTGATATTAAATACCCACACTCCCCCATTAAGAAAGCAAGTGGACCATATTAAATTATAAATTTAGACTTACATAACTATGTTAACTTATTCTAAAATATTTTGAGTAGCCTTTAGGCAATGCTTTCTAGAATTACTAAAAATAAAAGTAACAGTGGTCTGCGAGTTAAAAATACTCCTTTAAAGAAGGGATTTGTTAAGGAAAGTGATCACAGTAGGACCAAAGAAGCAATCTGTACAAATTCTTATGTCCTTAAATTCTGTTTTCTAATTTTATACACATACAGAAAACACTCCTTTGTTGTTTGCCTTCAAATTGCCTTTGGGGCGACAGAAATCCTGTTTATCCAGAGATAAAATAGGATTATTTATAATTTACCTACCATGTCTCCCAGGTGGTTCATGCCCAGATCATATGAATGCATTCCCATTGAATGCTCTAGATTGTGAAGCATCACAGTTTTTAGATTCTTTTCCCAGATGAGACGCCGTGCTACTTCCTCATTCTAAAATATAACGAAGAAGAACATAGTTATACTGAATCCTTCAAAAATGTGTTCAATAATGAAAATAAACATATTATGAAGCATTCTATTAAGTGTGGATCTGTTTGGGAGCATACAAATAAATGAATATATCCAATATAACTGGTAAAATTGCACAGTAATCTTAACTCTTCCTCTTAATTGCTCTGATGGCGATTAATATCATTTTAGATATACACAATGAACTTCCTCAATTTGCTAAAAAGTTTTTTTTAGAAGTTGCAGTTTGTTGAAGTATATCCTTTGTAAGTGGTAACTCACTTAATGATTATAGGTTTTTTAAAAACATTTTCTTGGGCTTCCCTGGTGGCACAGTGGTTGAGAGTCCGCCTGTCGATGCAGGGGACACGGGTTCGCGCCCCGGTCCGGGAAGATCCCACATGCCGCGGAGCGGCCGGGCCCGTGAGCCATGGCTGCTGAGCCTGCGCGTCCAGAGCCTGTGCTCTGCAACGGGAGAGGCCACAACAGTGAGAGGCCCGCGTACTGCAAAAAAAATAAAAATAAATATATATATTTTCTCTTTTACCCTCACTCTTGAAAAATAGTTTAGCTGATTATAAATTCCTAGCTCTTTTTTTTTTAATTTTTTTTTTTTGCAGTACGCGAGCCTCTCACTGTTGCGGCCTTGCGGAGCACAGGCTCCGGACGCGCAGGCTCAGCGGCCATGGCTCACGGGCCCAGCTGCTCCGCGGCATGTTGGATCTTCCCAGCCCAGGGCACGAACCCGTGTCCCCTGCATCGGCAGGCGGACTCTCAACCACTGTGCCACCAGGGATGCCCAGAAAGCACTTTTGACTGGAGGACTCAGGAACATGTTTTTTCATATCTGGAAAATTCTCAACCAGTATCTCTTCAAATATTGCTTCTCTACCATTCCATCAGATGGAGCCACAAACTCTCTTTCATCTCTTTACCTACATTTTCATAGTTTTTCGTTTTTATTTTTGTGTGCTGCCTTCTTGATGAATGCCTCAGTACTATCTTGCAGATTGCTGATTCTATCCAGCTCTTTCCAGTCTGGAGTTTATCCCTTTAATTGAGTTCTTATTTCAATGACTATATTTTTTTCATTTCTGAGATTTCTAATTGGATTTCTAATACATTTCACAATTTCTTGTTCATTCATGCAGATGTTATTCCATTATACATAGTTTTAAAAATAATTTTGGTCCTATTATCCTAATTTTATCCAGAGTGAATTCATATTCAGACTGTTGATTTTGTTGCCCTCCAGGAGCTTCATTTACATAGAATGCAATGTACATGGTGCCTCCTAGAATCGCGGACCCTCACCTCCACCCCCAAGGCCGGAGTTTACGACAAGCCGTAGCCCAATGAGCAGTCAGCAATAACTCTTTTCTGCCTCATTTCATTGAGTATTAGAACCCAGGCCTAGGCCCTGGCTCTAGGTAGTAAGTCTGGATGCAGTCACTCTGTCTTGGAGCAAGATTTTACTGTTACCCCAGTAATGGACATGTACAGATATACTTCCAAACCACTAGAGGGAAAAAATGAAATAAAGAAAAAATAAATCTAATGAAGTATAGGAAAGAAAAAAAAGAAGAGAACTTTGAGATACATTTTAATGGTAGGATACTAATCAAAAGTCATTTTCATTCCTCCTGATGGACTAGAATCATTAAAAAGTGAGATAATATTCATTTAACCAAATAGTAGTGCTAACTGCACATCTAACTCTAGTCAACGCTGAAATTAGAGGTCTGGTCCTAAAGGGGAGTGGGTGAGGGTGAAATTCATCAGTACTAAGAAAACAACTCAGACCATTTTTATACAAAAACCATACATCAAATAAGTAAATATATAATCCTTGCTTACAAACTCAGAAATATTATACAGTTATAGGACTTAGTTATTTGAAGCACCAGGGTTAAAATCTTAAAATCAATCAAGAAGTATGTTTTGAAATAAAAATAAAAGTAAAAACTGGGAAGTGAGAGTCAAGAAATAATATCTGCCAGTGCTTCTCTATGCCAGGGACTGAAAGAGGCCTTTTTTGCTCCTCAGACATGCACTCCTTCCCT
The DNA here is from genome assembly GCF_951394435.1 of Stenella coeruleoalba. Classification (NCBI taxonomy): domain Eukaryota; kingdom Metazoa; phylum Chordata; class Mammalia; order Artiodactyla; family Delphinidae; genus Stenella; species Stenella coeruleoalba. The sequence goes on from NC_137169.1 coordinate 108,117,117, forward strand.
CTTGGCCTGGGACTCTCACTCCAGTTTTCTACTTTGCTTGCTCCCTGGCTTCTATCCATTCTCTGCTCAAATGTCACCTTATATGTGAAGCCTTCCCTGACCATTCTATCATATGTATAAAATAATCACTCCCAACCCCTCACAGCCATCACACAGGACCCTTCCAACTCCCCCATGCCTTGCTTTATTTTTCTCTACTTCTTTCCTGTCTCTCCTTTTAGGATATAAGCTCCATAAAAACAGGAACTTTGGGACTTCCCTGGTGGCGCAGTGGTTAAGAATCTGCCTGCCAATGCAGGGGTCACGGGTTCGAGCACTGGTCCAGAGAGATCCCACATGCTGCGGAGCAACTAAGCCTGTGCGCCACAACTACTGAGCCTGAGCTCTAGAGCCTGTGAGGCACAACTACTGACCCCACATGCCACAACTACTGAAGCCTGCGCACCTAGAAGCCGTGCTCTGCAACAAGAGAAGCCACCGCAATGAGAAGCCCACGCAACGCAACAAAGAGTAGCCCCCACTCACCACAACTAGAGAAAGCCCGTGCACAGCAACAAAGCCCCAACGCAGCCAAAAAGAAATAAATTTACTTTTTAAAAAAAACAATAGGAACTTTATTTTGTTTCCTGTTGTATCTCTAGTACCAAGAACAGAATCTGGCAAGAGAGGGGTGTGTAACATTTATTGAAAACACTGCTTGTCACAATATGTAGGGTACTTGAGTAAAAGCAAATTGCTCAAGTGGCAGCCCATCTACCTGTTCCTTGTATTGTTTCCCATAGGTTTTCTTCCAGAGATCCCAGTGATGATCCAGAGTGGAATCTCTGTGCTGTTGTGCCATCACAGAGGAGCACAGCAGGAGCAGCCACACCAGCCATTTCATTCTGTTAAGGGAAAGGTAACATAGGAAGAGTAGCTGTTAGCTGCATCTATTGTGACCATATTTTTTTCACAACAAAAAGTAGGAATGCAGAGTCTGTCAAGGGGACAGAATATTACAAAGCAGAATTATGCAGGAAACTTTCTGGATTATACAGTGACAGGGAGTAACGCAGATTTTTGTCTGAAATACCACTTCCAATTCTTAGTAGCACTTTAAAAGTGATTTTCAAAAAGTTTCCTGATATCTGGTAAGCCAAATTTACATCTAAGTTTGGGGGGATGTGGAGATGAGGAAGCAGGGACTTGACAGGATTTGACAACAAATCTAACCAAGGGAAATCCTCTTTCCTCCTTTCCAGAAAAAAAAAAAAATCCTTAAGAAGAAGGCATACCTTTGAAAAATCAGTTTATCTTCATAATTTTTGAATACACAAGCTCCTCTTAACTGGTCTATCCACAACCTTCAGAGATAGTTAAAAGACAACTCCTGTGTATTGCTTTCCCATACTTGGATCATTTTTACCTTTTAACCTTTCTTTTCCCCTAAAAATCAAAATATCTATTTCAAAAGAAGAGGTTAACTGCTTTTGAAAACACCACTTGTATATTTAATACAAAGAGACTTCAACAGAAATTCAGTGACTAACTCCCTCAAACTGGATTCTACTTTCTTTTCCACTTTTTAAAATTCAAAACAGCTGGATTTTTAACCATGTAACTCTTCAAATTATATTCCAAAGAAAGCTATGTGTCCGCCTCAGGCTTTAGATGTTTAAGCAGACATTAACTTTTCAAAAATAGACTCTTTTTAGTCAAAAAAAGAAGAGGCAAATTGAGCAACAATGATTTTTGTAGTTTACTTCCTGTAACAAACGATGTAAAACCTGGCAGGCAGAGTAAGCTAAAAACACAAATGAAGGATTTAAGGACCAAGTAGGAGAAAAAGAACAGACAGTACGTACATGATAGAACCAGCAGGTGCTCCCATACTAAGAATGCTTGATGGTGGGCTCTCTCCAAAGATTTCAAAGGCAGCAAGACACTTCAGTTAAAGTGACTTTAAAAAGAAATTGGAACTTGTCACATGAGGTATCCACAATGAGGAAGTGAACTTTCATTTCAGTTTCATTTAAAATCTAACTAGATTTGCTACATCTGGCTCTCTTGCTGCAGTTTTGGAGATAAAGCAGGTGCAGTAAACCATCAAAAAGAGCCCCCAGTAGAGGAGATCAGTAGAAAAAGCTCAGCAAAATAACACCAGTACATGTTTACCCTTTAATTTTTCATCATTTTGATTATTCACTTTACCTAGAAACAACAATTTTCAGATGGAAAACTTTAGCTATGAAGAGATTAGGATTAAGTTCCTGAAATCCCAGCTTCCTCCATGATTTCCTAGGAAAATCCACCTTATTCTTTTTAACACAACTCATCCATGATCTACTGTTGTCTAATTCTCACCCAGGTGAGAATTCCCATTTATACATGGGTCAGTTTCTGAGCCCACCGATCTGTTTTTTTAATCTATTGTCCCTTCAATACAGTTTTAATTAAAATAGCTTTGAATATGTCTCGATGTCTAATAGGGTAAGTTACCCCTGCCACTCCTATGTTTGTTCTTCTTTTTCAAAGTTGTCTTAACATTTTGTGCCTGTTAACTTTTCCATGAGTTTTAAAAATCAGTTTATCAAGCTTCCTGAAAAATTCTGAGTTTTTATTTAAATTGATATATTTATATTAAATTACTATATGTATTATAAATAAAGTTTAATACACATACATATAGATAAATTTGTGGAGACTCAGTATCATTACAATGTTGAATATTCTTACCTGTAGCAGACATTTTCATGTTTGTAGCCATCTAGCTTTTTAAATTTTTATTTATTCATTTATTTTTTAAAAAGATTTTTATTTATTTATTTATTTATTTTGGCTGCACTGGGTCTTAGTTGCGGCGCGCGGGATCTTCATTGCGGCATGTGGACTCTTAGTTGAGGCATGCGGACTCTTAGTTGCAACATGCGAACTAAGTTGTGGCATGCATGTGGGATCTAGTTCCCTGACCAAGGATTAAACCCAGGTCCCCTGCATTGGGAGCATGGAGTCTTACCCACTGGACCACCAGGGAAGTCCCCCATCTAGTTTTTTTTTTAAAAAGATTTTTATTATGGAAAACAATTTTTTTAACATCTTTATTGGAGTATAATTACTTTACAATGTTGTGTTAGCTTCTGCTGTATAACAAAGTGAATCAGCTATATGTATACATATATCCCCATATCCCCTCCCTCTTGCGTCTCCCTCCCACCCCTCTAGGTGGTCACAAAGCACCGAGCTGATCTCCCGGTGCTCTGCGGCTGCTTCCAAGTAGCTATCTATTTTACATTTGGTAGTGTATATATGTCCATGCCACGCTCTCACTTCATCCCAGCTTACCCTTCCCCCTCCCCGTGTCCTCAAGTCCATTCTCTACATCTACGTCTTTATTCCTGTCCTGCCCCTAGGTTTAGCAGAACCATTTTTTTTTTAGATTCCATATATATGTGTTAGCATACGGTATTTGTTTTTCTCTTTCTGACTTACTTCACTCTGTATGACAGACTCTAGGTCCATCCACCTCACTACAAATAACTCAATTTCATTTCTTCTTATGGCTGAGTAAAATTCCATTGTATATATGTGCCACATCTTCTATATCCATTCATCTGTCGATGGACATTTAGGTTGGCACCATGTCCTGGCTATTGTAAATAGTGCTGCAATGAACACTGGGGTACATGTCTCTTTTTGAATTATGGTTTTCTCAGGGTGTATGCCCAGTAGTGGGATTGCTGGGTCATATGGTAGTTCTATTTTTAGTTCTTTAAGGAATCTCCATACTGTTCTCCATAGTGGCTGTATCAATTTACATTCCCACCAACAGCGCAAGAAGGTTCCCTTTTCTCCATACCCTCTCCAGCATTTATTGTTTGTAGATTTTTTGATGATGGCCATTCTGACTGGTGTGAGGTGATACCTCATTGTGGTTTTGATTTGCATTTCTCTAATGATTAGTGATGTTGAGCATCTTTTCATGTGTTTGTTGGCAATCCGTATATTTCTTTGGAGAAAAGTCTACTTAGGTCTTGCACCAATTTTTTGATTGAGTTGTTTGTTTTTTTTGATATTGAGCTCCATGAGCTGCTTGTATATTTTGGAGATTAATCCTTTGTCAGTTGCTTCATTTGCAAATATTTTCTCCCATTCTGAGGGTTGCTTTTTCATCTTGTTTATGGTTTCCTTTGCTGTGCAAAAGCTTTGAAGTTTCATTAGGTCCCATTTGTTTATTTTTGTTTTTATTTCCATTTCTCTAGGAGGTGGGTCAAAAAGGATCTTGCTGTGATTTATGTCATAGAGTGTTCTACCTATGTTTTCCTCTAATAGTTTTATAGTGTCTGGCCTTACATTTAGGTCTTTAATCCATTTTGAGTTTATTTTTGTGTATGGTGTTAGGAAGTGTTCTAATTTCTACATGTAGCTGTCCAGTTTTCCCAGCACCACTTATTGAAGAGGTTGTCTTTTCTCCATTGTATATTCTTGCCTCCTTTCAAAGATAAGGTGACCGTATGTGCGTGGGTTTATCTCTGGGTTTTCTATCCTGTTCCATTGATCTATATTTCTGTTTTTGTGCCAGTACCATATTGTCTTGATTACTGTGGCTTTGTAGTATAGTCTGAAGTCAGGGAGTCTGATTCCTCCAGCTCCGTTTTTCTTTCTCAAGATTGCTTTGGCTATTCGGGGTCTTTTGTGTTTCCATACAAATTGTAAAAATTTTTGTTCTAGTTCTGTGAAAAGTGCCATTGGTAGTTTGACAGGGATTGCATTGAATCTTTAGATTGCTTTGGTAGTATAGTCATTTTCACAATGTTGATTCTTCCAATCCAGGAACATGGTATATCTCTCCACCTGTTGGTATCATCTTTAATTTCTTTCATCAGTGTCTTATAGTTTTCTGCATACAGGTCTTTTGTCTTCTTACCTTGCAATCTCATTCTGTACATCACTGCCAAATTGTTCTCTTAAAACACATTTTTAGGGACTTCGCTGGTGGTGCAGTGGTTAAGAATCCGCCTGCTAATTCAGAGGACACAGGTTCAAGCCCTGGTCCGGGAAGATCCCACATGCTTCAGAGCAACTAAGCCTGTACGCCACAACTACTGAGCCTGCGCTCTAGAGCCTGCAAGCCACAACTACTGAGCCCATGTGCCACAACTACTGAAGCCCACGCGCCTAGAGCCCATGGTCTGCAACAAAGAGAAGCCACTCAATGAGAAGCCCGCACACCGCAACAAAGAGTAGACCCCACCTGCAGCAACTAGTGCACAGCAACGAAGACCCAATGCAGCCAAAAATAAATAAATAAATAAATAAAATAAAAAACACCACATTTAATCAAGCTATTTTCTACAAACGCTCTCTGTTGCCTGCTGCATTTCCCCATAATCTGGCCCATCCTTAGGCACTTAATTCAATTTAGAGTAGATTTTTTTAAACTTTCACCCTCTGTTGTAGTCAAGCTGGTCTCATGGGCCCCCACATTGCACGGTCATTCGTGTCTTTCTGAAATGACTCTCTCTATTCCTTGGCCTCTCTACTTTGCAAGTTCTACTTCAAGTATCGCCTTTCCCAGTCTTCTCTGACTACCTCACCATCTTCCATTTCTATATACTTTTTTAAAATTTAATTTTTATTTTATATTAGAGTATATTTGATTTACAGTGTTGTGTTAGTTTCAGGTGTACAGCAAAGTGATTCAGTTATACATACACATATATTCTATATACTTTTTTTTTTTTGAGGTATGCGGGCCTCTCACTGTTGTGGCCTCTCCTGTTGCGGAGCACAGGCTCCGGACGCACAGGCTCAGCGGCCATGGCTCACGGGCCCAGCCGCTCCGCGGCATGTGGGATCTTCCCGGACCAGGGCACGAACCCGCGTCCCCTGCATCGGCAGGCAGACTCTCAACCACTGCACCACCAGGGAAGCCCATATATTCTATATACTTTTAAGAAACAAATTGTACCATGCAGTTTTGAACTTATTCTCTATTTGCATCACATAAGATGGTTTCATCTCACCAGCTGACTTGAGAATACAGGATCCTGTCTTACTTATCTTTGTATTCTGTTTAATACATGTTTAGGCAAAAACAAATAAATATTTATTGGATTAATTTTCTAATTATAATCTTCTACATGTTTTGTCTTCACTTCTGATTCATCACCCATTCGGCCATGGCTTCTAAGGCTTTTAGCCTTAGGTTTCTCTGCTTCTTTTGCTCTCCTCTTCGTATATAAAAGTCTGTAAACAATCATACTACAGTATTTAAAAACATTAGGGGAACACATCATTATATAGTCTATCCTCAGGTACACTTAGTGCATTTCATAAAATTAAAACTCATTCTGGAACATTCTAAACCTGTAAA